>NC_133115.1:17093264-17733073 GCF_022965805.1 Primulina eburnea
ACGCACATGCGCGAGTCTTGGGCGCGCATATGCGCGTGGTGTAGATACTAGAATTATTAGGTTTCATCGTGGGCTTTATAAAAGAAAGAAAGGGAATTAATTTTTGCGAGCTGACATCAGTGAGAGAAGAACAGAAGTAAGAGACAACGATGGACAGAACACGACGAACAGAGATATAAGACGCTTAATCCGGACACGGAGACGCACTTTCATCTCTTTTCAACATGTTTTTAATTCGGTTCTTTACTTTTACGCTTTTAATGATTACAAATAGGTTTGTTGTAATCTAGATTCGAGTACGAACTAATTATATTTCATAGAGATTGACGTAGTCTTGGTCGAACCTATGTTATTGGAATTTTGAATTTTTATTGAATTAATTCATCGTGGTTATTTTGATTTTTTTTAATGCTTTTGGATTAATGACCATAATTCGATTGATTAAATAATTAAGATATAGCACTCAAGAGAGAGGATTGAAATTAGGATTTGGGAAATCACATTGTCAGATGTTTATAACCTGAAAAAGACGTATAACTCTAGTTAATCCATAAAAAGAACCTTTTTTTACATATATTATTTGTTACGTGATTTTGAATAGATATATTAAAATCAGTAATAGATAATATAGTTCTATTTACCACTTGAAAAATGGAATAGAAATATTGCGAGTTCTTGGTTAATAAATATGATGCGATTTAATGATATGTTAGTCTCAATATCTAAGACTCGACTTATCTCTCATTCTAATCTAGGGATCCCGGTGAATAAGAACGTAACAAGTCTCCCACCTACTACTACCAGTCGTGGTGGCGGTATGTTCTTATTTCTGGACTTTGGTCTAGCTGTATCGAATAATCTACAATAAGAACAATATATGTATCTTAAGCATATCGATACACCAAACGTCCAGTGCCTTGGCGTATCTACCAAGACTAAGCCTAGTATGACAATGTGCAATGGGTCAGTGACTATACTATCAAAATCTAACCCCTCTGTCAGTGACTCTCTCTCAATAGCTCTCTGCTTTCTACTTCTAATTCAATAGATTAAACATAATCATTAAAACACAAAGGTATAAAACAATACCATACAAGTATGTGGTTTAGGGAAACTTGAGTAGAATCTAACTCAAGTCGATCTCCCAGTTAACATCGATTTATACCATTCTCTTCTCGGTCTGATGAAGACGAAGTCTTGTATTCCAATCTGTCCATACCTAGTCTGGCAATGACAATCACATAAATACAATATCAGTATATAATTAGATTCAAAACCTGTTATGATAAATACTCAAATCGAGATATACTCTGATCAATTCATAATTTGATCCATATCGGAATAATGTACAATCTAATTATATCCACGATATCACGATACAATCGAAAATCAGTACTGAATTTGATCAATCTAAATCAACTGATGTTTCGACGGCATAACGATACAGTCTCGATAACCCCGTCAATTCAACATCACAGATATAATACCAGTACAGCTCATACTCTGAATAATAACACAACTCTGATAACAAATCTCAATTAATTCAACTTTGAAAATCATAACAAATACATACATCGTCTGTTCTTCAATCTGACTTCAATTATACGATGTTTATTATATCAGAAACACCATATATGATTCATATTCAATTCTGACAATATCATAATTTCAAATCATGTCTAAACGTAACAAAACTTACGTCCAGTTGTAGCTGTCGTTGCCAGGAACTCAGTACTGAAGTCGGATTCAAAAACAGACGGACGGATTTTGCATAATATTCAATTTGTCCCCACCCCCCCCCCCCCCCCCCCCCCCCCCCCCCCCCCCCCCCCCCCCCCCCCCCCCGAAAGAACTTGAGCTTTCTCCCCTCAATTCTTTACCTTAATTCTGAAGAAAGAATCGGTTGTATACCTATATATATATATATATATATATATATATATATATATATATATATATATATATATATATATATATATATATATATGTGGGGACCCGGGCTCTAATTCAATTCTTTTGGGATTTAATTGGATCTTTGTTCGAAAATGTGGGTCAAAATTTTGCTTTTAACATCATTTCAAATGTATTATTAAAGCATAACATGTCTTTATATTAAGTAAACAACCTAATTTACATACAAATCTGTTTAATACAAACATACACTAGTGTTCAAATACCGACTGCTAACATAAGTGATACACGTCTAGTAGGAAACACTAGCAATCTTCAACGCCCGAGATCTCCACGCTATCATCCATATCTCATCTAGCTCGAGACCCAGATCCTGCTCCACCTGTTGCCATGCACACATACAGACACGACAACAGCCGGATAACTCCGGTGAGAACATATCCCAGTATAAAACATGGATGCATGTAATGTAAAAATCATATACAAAAGCATAGCATATATCAAGTAACATGAATGTAATTCTAAACATGTAGAAGAATACAAATCTGTATTCAACATTTAAATCTTGACTCGACTCATTTCTAATCTAGGGATCCCGATGTGAATAAGACGGTCTGTCACCTACCCAACCACTCGGGGCAACGGTACGTCTTATTCCTAGACTTCGGTCAACTCTGTATCGAGGGTCTACACGTAGAGAAAATCTACTCCTATGCGTCGATACACCGAAACGTCTAGTTTTGGCCAATCTGCCAATATCTCCTATCTCAGGACTCGAATATAAAGCAATAAACAAAGCATTACATAATCAATGTAATAACAATCTAGTATGTGATTTAGGGAAACTCGTATCAAATCTGAATAGAGTTGTGCAATCCCAAGACCACATGAATTATACCTTTCGTCACACAATGTCTGTCGAGATCTTGAAGTCGGAATGTCGAGTCTGACAATAACAACTCTGAAAGGCAATGTAGACATGCAATATCAATTCTCAATTCAATTCAGCACATATACAATTCAATACTCGGTTTTGATACAATTCGACAGCATAACAGCGTACTCTCGCGATACCGATAACTCAATAACATCATACTCAATCACAAGCAACTCATACTATCATCAAAACATCAACATGTATTCTGAAATCTGTAAGTATCCTAACTCATATATGCTGGAAATTTCGAACAATAGCATACTGTCTCCAAATTTCGATCCGATAACGAATATATCATGCTCAGTATATCAAGAACACATATTCTAAATCAAATCTGAATTTCCCCGAACATGAATATCTAAAACATGCTGAAACTGCAAGAAATTTACATCCTTTTGAAGCTTTGGAGGAGAGGAATACAAATCTCTACTTGGTTCACAAATTGGATAGGTAATTCATTCAAAATTACTAGTTTAAGATCAAAAAGAATGAAGTCTTCTCCCTTGGATGCTTTTGGTGCTCCTGTTTCTGAAATGAGAAAGAATGAATCATCTACCAAGTGTATATATACCATGCCATGTGTCAACATAAAAATCGAAGGTGGCATTTCGCATGCAGCACCGCGGGTGCGGTGTCTCAAGAGCGCGGGTGCGCTATGCTCTCGGCAGCCCTTGCATTTTCCGGAATTCTCAGACCGCGGGTGCGGTCGCACCAACGCGGGTGCGGTCTTGCTTCGCACAATTCCACCAAATTTTCTCTCAATGCATCGCGGGTGCTGTCCTTCCTGTACCGCGGGTGTGGTGTGGCTTCGGCCCAGCTTCACAATTCTGATTTAAATGTCCTGGATTCGTACCTTTACAAGTCTAACATTAATGCCAGTTGATAATTCTCGAGCCTTACATTTCTCCCCCTCTTAGACAGAAGTTCGTCCTCGAACTCGCAAGCAATTAATCATGCAAGTATATATAAAACTGTAAAACAAACTGACGAAATACTTACATCAAATGAATAACTCGGGATGTCTCTGTCTCATCTCTGACTCTGTCTCCCAAGTCGCTTCTTTGATGCCATGACGACTCCACTGAATCTTCACAAGCGGAATAGTCTTTGTTCTGATTTGTTTCTCTTTCCGATCAAGATTCTGTATCGGTCTCTCAACATAGCTCAGAGTCTGATCTAGCTCGGCTTCGTCAGGCTGAATGACATGAGAATCATCCGGCATGTATCTGTGCAACATCGATACATGAAAAACGTCATGTATACCAGATAATGAAGGAGGAAGAGCAAGTCTGTAAGCTCGATCGCCATCTTCTCAAGAATCTCATACGGACCGACGTATCTAGGAGACAACTTTCCTCGCTTGCCAAATCTGACAACGCCTCTGAAAGGTAATATTTTCAAAAATACTATGTCTCCCTGCTCAAATACCAACGGTCTGCGTCTGACATTGGCGTATTTCTCTTGCCTATCCTGTGCCGTCTTCATTCGCTTCTGAATGATCTTCACCTTCTCGGTCATCTCACGAATCATATCAGGCCCCAACTCTGGTACCTCAGAGATATCATCCCAGTACAACGGAGATCTGCACTTCTTTCCGTATAAAGCTTCGAACGGTGCCATCTCAATACTAGTCTGATAGCTGTTGTTGTATGAAAACTCACACAACGGCAATGAATCTTGCCAACTAGTACCAAAATCTAGTACTACAGCTCTCAGCATGTCCTCTAAAGTCTGGATAGTCCGCTCTGACTGTCCGTCCGTCTGAGGATGATAAGCAGTGCTCAGGTGTAAAGTCGTACCCAAAGCCTGCTGCAAGCTGTGCCAAAAGTGAGAAGTAAATCGTGGATCACGATCTGATACGATCGACTTCGGCACACCGTGCAATCTGACGACCTCTCTGACATATAACTCTGCCATCTGATCGTATCGATAGGTCATTCTGTACGGAATAAAGCACGCTGATTTGGTCAGTCTGTCTATCACAACCCAAATCGCGTCACAGCCCCGCGAAGATCGAGGTAACTTCGTCACGAAATCCATGGAAATGTGGTCCCATTTCCATTCAGGAACAGACAAACTCTGAAGTAAACCTCCGGGCTTCTTTCTTTCTGCCTTCACCTGCTTGCAATTCTGGCATTTAGACACGAATTCTGCAATATCTGTCTTCATCTGCTTCCACCAGAATTGCGTCTTCAAGTCATTGTACATCTTCCTGCCACCAGGATGAATGCTGAACCGACTAAAGTGTGCCTCTGACATGATCTGTCGTCTCAAATCTGAAACCTCTGGCACTACTAGACGGTTATTCACATACAGAACAGAATCTCTAACCTGATACTCTGATATATGACCAGCTCTGACCATATCAATCGACCTCTGAATGTTCGGATCAGTTCTTTGTGCTTCTTTGATCCTCAAAATCAAATCTGGCTCAATCTGAATTGCAGCAAGTCGCAACGGTCTATTCTCTGTATCAAATGTCAACCCAGACAAGCAACAATCTTCTACTAAATTTGATACACCTACAGTCGACAAGGAAAGAGCACATACCTTTCGACTCAAGGCGTCTGTCGCTGCATTCGACTTCCCTGGATAGTACTTGATTTCGCAATCAAAATCTTTCAGCAGATCAAGCCATCTTCGCTGCCTCATGTTCAACTCTGACTGAGAAAAGAGGTACTTCAGGCTCTTATGATCGGAATAGATCTCAAATTTCTCGCCATACAGATAATGACGCCAGATCTTAAGCGCAAATACAATCGCCGCCAATTCAAGATCATGAATCGGGTAACGAGTCTCGTGCGGCTTCATCTGTCTAGAGGCGTACGCTATCACGTGCCCTCGCTGCATAAGAACACACCCTAGTCCTCTGTGAGATGCGTCACAATATACAACGAACTCACCTGTACCTGAAGGAATCGTCAAGACAGGCGCACTAGTCAGCCTCTTCTTCAGCTCTACAAAACTGGCTTCACAATCTTCGGACCACACAAATGGCATGTTCTTCTGTGTCAACTGGGTGATAGGCTTCGCTATACTGGAGAAATCTCGAATAAAACGACGATAATACCCGGCTAGACCCATGAAATTGCGTATCTCCGGCACTGAAGTCGGTCTCGGCCAATTGATCACAGCCTCCACTTTACTCGGATCTACCGCAATACCCTCTCCAGATATAATGTGACCCAAGAAGACAACCTGTCTCAGCCAAAATTCGCACTTGGACAATTTAGCATACAACTGCTCTTTTCACAAAGTCTTCAATACAATTCTCAGATGATCTGCATGCTCAGTCAGACTTTTCGAATACACCAAAATATCATCAATGAATACAATCACAAACTCATCTAAATATCTCTGAAAAATGCGGTTCATCAGACTCATAAATACCGCTGGTGCATTCGTCAAACCGAAAGGCATAACAACAAACTCGTAATGTCCATACCTGGTTCGGAATGCAGTCTTCGGTATATCGACATCTCTAACTCTGAGCTGATGATACCCGGATCTCAAATCAATCTTCGAGTATACAGAAGATCCCTGTAACTGATCAAACAAATCGTCGATGCGCGGCAAGGGATACTTGTTCTTCACTGTTGCCTTGTTCAACTGTCTGTAATCAATACACAGTCGCATCGAACCATCTTTCTTTCTAACAAAAAGCACCGGAGCACCCCAAGGAGATACACTGGGTCTGATATATCCCTTGGACAGAAGATCTTCCAACTGTGCTTTCAATTCTTTCAGTTCAATAGGCGCCATCCTATACGGAGCTCTCGAGATAGGAACACTGCCTGGCACAAGATCTATGCTAAAATCTACCTCTCGAACTGGAGGCAACCCTGGAATCTCATCAGGAAAAACATCTGCAAACTCGCACACTACTGGCAGATCTGCCAATGCTGGGCTCGACTTCAGTAGATCTACTGAATATACAAGAAAGCCCTCTGCTCCTCTCTGAAGCAATCTACTCATAGTCAGAGCAGATACTAAGAGAATCCGAGATCTGGAACCCTTTCCGTAGAATTTCCACTCATCTGTCATTTCGGGTCTGAATCTGACAATCTTGTGGAAACAATCTACAGTAGCCCTGTACCTGGTTAACATATCTATGCCAACTATACAATCAAAATCAGCTAAACCAAGTACTACACAATCTAGCTCAATCTCATGCCCCTCAAACTGAAGCATACAGTGTTTAACGGTAGTCACAGATATCAAACCACTTCCCAACGGAGAAGATATAGACACTACCGTAGACATCGACTCAACAGGCAATGAATGTCTCAATGCAAAATGTTCAGATATAAATGTATGTGATGCACCTGTGTCTATCAACACATATGCAGGATAACTGCAAACGAAACAGTTACCAGAAATAACGTCATCTGGTGCCTCCTGCGCCTGCTCCTCTGTCAGCGCAAACACCCGTGCCTGCTGTCTCGGAGGTTGACTCACTGTCTGACTACCTCCCGGTCTCTGCTGGGTCTGTGTGAATGGTGGCTGAAAGGAGTGTACAGAGGATTCCTGTCTCTCCATCTGTGGCACTGGTGCTGATGACCCTGTACTCTGAAATCGTTGTGCACCTCTCTGGGGACAAACTCTGGCGAAGTGTCCCTGTTGCCTACAGATGTTGCAACGTCCCATAACTCCCTGACACTGCTCCGTGGCATGTCGCCCTCCGCACGAACTGCAGTACGCGCCATTGTAATCTGACCCCTGACCTCTCTGTCGAGATCCACTCGAACTCGATGAACTGCTCCCGGATTTCTTAAACTGTTTGCCCTTAGCCTTCAGAAATTCCTTCTTGCCACTACCACTAGCTCCACTGTCAAAACGAGGAGGAGGTGGTGGAAACTGTACAGTCGTGGACTGTGGCGGTCTCTGCCCCTGAACACCGTAAGAAGCCCCTCGCTGCCTGATCAAGCCATCCTCTGCTCCCTTCGCTCGGTTCAGTGCCTCTGAAAAAGTGTTAGGCCGTCCCGTGTTCACCAAAGTAAAGACATCTGGATTCAACCCGTTGATGAACTGATCGGCCACTGCCTCGTCGTTCCCTGCCACATGAGGTGCAAATCGAAGTAATGCAGAAAATTTAGCAACATACTCCTCAATGTTCCACTGTCCCTGCCTCAGATTCGCAAATTCAGCTCCCTTATCTTTTCGGTAAGAGACGGGGAAGAAACGCTGATAGAACTCATCCTTGAAGACTTTCCACGTGATATCAATGCCTCGGTGCTCCAAGGCTCTCTTCGTAGTCAACCACCAGCTCTTTGCAACCTCTTGCATCTGATGCCCTATCAGTTTCACACGTCGCTCATCAGTATATGCCAAAGACTCAAACAACATCTCGATATCATCAAGCCAGCTCTCGCACTCTACTGCACTCTCTGTGCCCCTCAGGGTAGGAGGATGGAAAGACTGAAATCTCTTCAATAAGGTCTCCATCGGCGTAGCGGTAACATCCATCTGTGTACCGGATGTGCTACCCTGCTCTGGCTGTGGTATACGTCTAGGCGGCATAAATCTGATTATCAAACTGATTAGTATACAATCAATATCATCTGTCTCAGCCCTCCTCTGATCATAGACTCTGATCGAGAATCGGTTCTGATTCAGGCTTGACAAGTATATGCTGTAAATCAATTCAGATACAATACAACATATAGTATGGAAAGCAGTAAATCATGCTAGCACTTCAAAAGCAAGTAAGATGACTCGATCTACCCCGCTCATTCTATTCTATCTCACTCTACAGAACCTACAGCTCTGATACCACCTGTTGTGGGGACCCGGGCTCTAATTCAATTCTTTTGGGATTTAATTGGATCTTTGTTCGAAAATGTGGGTCAAAATTTTGCTTTTAACATCATTTCAAATGTATTATTAAAGCATAACATGTCTTTATATTAAGTAAACAACCTAATGTACATACAAATCTGTTTAATACAAACATACACTAGTGTTCAAATACCGACTGCTAACATAAGTGATACACGTCTAGTAGGAAACACTAGCAATCTTCAACGCCCGAGATCTCCACGCTATCATCCATCTCTCATCTAGCTCGAGACCCAGATCCTGCTCCACCTGTTGCCATGCACACATACAAACACGACAACAGCCGGATAACTCCGGTGAGAACATGTAAGGCTCGAAGATTTAGTTATCATAATCAGACGGATTTGTTAAGAATTAAGATGATTATAGATGTATTTTATTGAATTTAAAAAGAAGGCAAAATGTACAAAAGAAATGAGAAGGGTCGAAGCTCCAGCGCACATGCGCGAAGATATGCGCGCACATGCGCGTAAATTCCAGTAGCCTCGGCGCACATGCGCGAGACAATGTGCGCATATGCGGCAACAGGTGGTATCAGAGCAGTAGGTTCTGTAGACTGAGATAGAGTAGAATGAGCGGGGTAGATCGAGTCATCTTCCTTGCTTATGCTGTGCTAGCATGTTTATTGCTTTCGTTATTACATGTTGTTTATTATCTAATTGATTACAGCGTGTAATAAACTGAATCAGAACCGATTCTGGATCAGAGGTAAATGATCAGAGGAGGACTGAAACAGTTGTATATTTTGTATACTAAATTGTTTGACTATCAGATACATGCCTCCTCGAAGAGCAGCAGTGCCTCTACGACCATTAGCGCTAGAACAGGGGAGCACATCCGGAGATCCTATGGATGTTACGGCGACCCCTATGGAGACGTTGCTGAAACGATTCCAGTCATTCCGACCACCGACCTTAAAGGGTACAGAAAATGCAATTGAATGCGAAAGCTGGTTGGAGGATATCGAGATGTTATTCGAGTCTCTAGGGTACAGTGATGAGAAGAGAGTGAAGCTCATTGGCCATCAACTGCAAGACATTGCTAAACATTGGTGGTTGAATATCAAAAGAGCACTAGAACAGCGTGGCACTGAGATTACATGGAAAGTGTTCAAGACCGAGTTTTATCAGCGATTCTTTCCTATATCCTACCGTAAAGATAAAGGCGCTGAATTTGCAAACCTGAGGCAAGGGCCATTGAACATTGAAAAGTATGTTGCTAAATTTTCCTCTTTGCTTCGTTTTGCACCCCATGTTTCAGGAAATGATGAGGCCATGGCAGATCAGTTTATAAATGGCCTGAATCCAGATATCTTTACGTTGGTCAATACTGGGAGACCCGATAATTTCTCGGATGCATTGAATCGTGCCAAAGGAGCTGAAGCAGGATTGCTTAGGCAACGGAGTGCTCCGTATGTTGCACCGAGTCCGAGACCGCCACTACCTCCATCCCAAGTTCCTCCTCCTCGATTCGAAAGTGGTGGTAGCAGTAGTGGACGCAAAGATCAATTGAAAGCGAAGGGCAAGCAGTTTAAGAGAGCAGGGAGCAGTTCTTCGAGCTCCAGCGGGTCGAGACAGAGAGGTTTTGGCCAGAGTCTAGAGGTGGCAAGTGGATATTGCAGTACGTGTGGAGGTAAGCATGCCACAGAACAGTGTCAAGGTGTAGTGGGCAGGTGTAACATATGCAAACAACCGGGACATTATGCCAAGGTCTGTCCCCAGAGAAGTGGTGCATCGAGATTTCAGACTGCAGGGTCGTCCGCCTCAGTGACTCAGCCTGAGAGTCAAGCTTCATCTGTTCACTCATTTCAGCCGCCACCTGCACAGACCCAGCCTCGAGCTAGAGGTGGCCAGACAGGGACTCAGCCTCAGAGACAACAGGCTCAAGTGTTTGCCTTGACTGAAGAGCAAGCACATGATGCCCCAGATGATGTCATAGCAGGTAACTGTTCCCTTTGCGGTTATCCTGCTTATATATTGATAGATACGGGTGCATCGCATGCATTCATATCAGA
Organism: Primulina eburnea; assembly: GCF_022965805.1. Lineage (NCBI taxonomy): Eukaryota > Viridiplantae > Streptophyta > Magnoliopsida > Lamiales > Gesneriaceae > Primulina > Primulina eburnea. The sequence continues at coordinate 17,103,965 of NC_133115.1, forward strand.
ACGATTTGCATTATTGCATTCTCTGCCTGTTGAGTCGTTACTAGATGTCGTGTCTATTACCTCTCCGTTAGGAAGTGGATTGATATCGGTGACTACGGTTAGACATTGCATCTTACGGTTTGAGGGTCATGAAATTGATCTAAATTGCATAGTACTCGGGTTAGATGATTTTGATTGCATTGTTGGAATTGACATGCTAACAAAGTACAGAGCCACCGTGGATTGTTTCCACAAGATTGTCAGATTCAGACCAGAAATGGCAGAGGAGTGGAAATTCTACGGAAAGGGTTCCAGATCTCGGATTCTCTTGATTTCGGTTTTGTCTATGAATAAGTTGTTACAGAAAGGAGCAGATGGATTCCTTGTGTATGCTGTAGATATATAGAAATCTAGCCCGACATTGGCAGATTTGCCAGTAGTACGAGAATTTGCAGATATTTTTCCAGATGAGATCCCAGGATTACCTCCGGTGCGAGAGGTAGATTTTAGTATTGATTTGATTCCAGGTACCACTCCTATTTCGAGAGCTCCGTATAGGATGGCACCGATAGAGTTGAAAGAATTAAAGGCACAGTTGGAAGATCTTCTAGCCAAGGGATATATCAGACCTAGTGTATCTCCTTGGGGCGCTCCAGTGCTATTTGTGCGAAATAAAGATGGATCGATGCGGTTGTGTATCGATTACAGGCAACTGAATAAGGCAACGATCAAGAATAAATATCCTTTGCCTAGGATTGACGACCTATTTGATCAGTTGCAGGGATCCTCTGTGTATTCTAAGATTGACTTGCGATCCGGATATCATCAGCTCAGAGTTCGAGATGTAGACATACCGAAGACAGCATTTCGAACCAGGTATGGGCATTACGAATTTATTGTTCTGCCTTTTGGTTTAACAAATGCTCCGGCGGTATTTATGGGATTGATGAATCAAATCTTTCAGAGGTATTTGGATGATTTTGTTATTGTCTTTATCGACGACATTCTGGTGTATTCTAAGAACAGGAATGAGCATGCAGAACATCTCAGAATTGTGTTGCAGACACTGAGAAATGAGAGATTGTATGCCAAATTGTCAAAGTGTGAATTTTGGTTGAATCGAGTTGTCTTTTTGGGACATATCATATCGGGAGATGGTATTTCTGTAGATCCGAGTAAAGTTGAAGCTGTGATCAGTTGGCCGAGACCGACTTCTGTATCAGAAATACGCAGTTTCATGGGTCTAGCAGGATACTATAGACGATTCATCCAAGATTTCTCCCGTATTGCCAAGCCAATCACACAATTGACCCAGAAGAATGCGCCATTCCTATGGTCTGAGGAGTGTGAGTCGAGCTTCTTGGAATTGAAGAAGAGGCCGACCAGTGCACCTGTCTTGATGATTCCTTCAGGTACGGGTAATTTCGTTGTATATTGTGATGCCTCTCATAGAGGTTTGGGATGTGTTCTTATGCAGCGAGGTCATGTGGTCGCTTATGCCTCGAGACAGTTGAAGACTCACGAGACTCTATATCCCATTCATGATCTTGAATTGGAGGCTATCGTATTTGCACTGAAGATCTGGCGTCATTATCTTTATGGCGAAAAATTTGAGATCTATTCGGACCATAAAAGCCTAAAGTACTTGTTCTCTCAGTCGGAATTGAACATGAGACAGCGTAGATGGCTTGATCTGTTAAAGGACTTTGATTGCGAGATCAAATATTATCCAGGGAAGTCAAATGCAGCGGCAGATGCCTTGAGTCGAAAGGTTTGTTCCCTATCCTTATCGACGATAGGTGTTACAAAGCTAGTTGAAAATTGCTGTTTCTCTGGATTAGAATTTGATACAGACAGGAGGCCACTACGACTTACTGCTATTCAAGTTGAGCCTGACTTGATCAGGAGAATCAAAGAAGCTCAACGAACCGATCAGAATGTGGAAAGATCTATTCAAATGGTCAGATCAGGGCATTTGTCAGAATATCAGGTGCGTGAGCATGTTTTGTACGTCAATAAGCGTCTTGTTGTGCCAGATGTTTCAGATTTGAAGCATCAGATTATGTCCGAAGCACACTGTAGTCGGTTTAGTATTCATCCTGGTGGCCGAAAGATGTACAATGATCTGAAAACCCAGTTCTGGTGGAAACAGATGAAGTCAGACATCGCAGAATATGTGTCTAAATGTCTGAATTGCCAACAGGTGAAGGCCGAGAGGAAGAAGCCCGGAGGGTTACTTCAGAGTTTGTCTATTCTTGAATGGAAATGGGACCATATTTCCATGGATTTCGTGACGAAGTTACCCCGATCTTCCCGTGGCTGTGATTCGATTTGGGTCATTATTGACAGATTGACCAAATCAGCTTGTTTCATTCCGTATAGAATGACGTATCGGCATGATCAGATGGCGGAGATATACGTTCGAGAGGTAGTCAGATTGCATGGTGTGCCGAAGTCTATCGTATCAGATCGTGATCCACGATTCACTTCACACTTCTGGCATAGTTTACAGCAGGCTTTGGGTACTACATTGCACCTGAGTACTGCGTATCATCCTCAGACAGACGGACAGTCAGAGCGGACTATCCAGACTCTAGAGGATATGTTGAGAGCCGTAGTGCTAGATTTTGGCACTAGTTGGCAAGATTCCCTACCTCTTTGCGAATTTTCCTACAATAATAGCTATCAGACGAGTATCGAGATGGCACCGTTTGAAGCTTTGTATGGCTAGAAGTGCAGATCTCTGCTATACTGGGATGATATCACTGAAGTACCAAAACTTGGGCCAGATATGATTCGTGACATGACAGAGAAGGTGAAACTCATTCAGAAGAGGATGAAGACAGCACAAGATCGACAAGCAAAGTACGCCAATATCAGACGTAGACCATTAGTATTTGAGGCAGGAGATAGAGTATTCTTAAAGATTTCCCCTTTCAGAGGTGTTGTAAGATTTGGCAAACGCGGGAAACTATCTCCTCGATACATTGGTCCTTACGAGATTCTTGAGAAGATTGGCGATCGAGCTTATCGACTTGCACTTCCTCCTTCTCTATCCGGAATACATGACGTGTTTCATGTATCAATGTTGCGAAGATATATGCCAGATGTTTCTCATGTCATTCAACCTGACGAAGCTGAACTTGATCAGACTTTGAGCTACGTGGAACAACCGATACAGATCCTTGATCGGAAAGAAAAGAAGCTCAGAACGAAGAATATTCCACTTGTGAAAGTTCAGTGGAGTCGTCATGGTATCGAGGAAGCGACTTGGGAGACAGAGGCAGGCATGAGACAGAAACACCCCGAGTTATTTCAATGATGTAAGTATTTGTTTAGTGTTGATGTGATTACTTTTATACTTGCATTGATAGAATGGCATGCGATTTCGAGGACGAACTCATTTTTTAGAGGGGGAGAAATGTAAGGCTCGAAGATTTAGTTATCATAATCAGACGGATTTGTTAAGAATTAAGATGATTATAGATGTATTTTATTGAATTTAAAAAGAAGGCAAAATGTACAAAAGAAATGAGAAGGGTCGAAGCTCCAGCGCACATGCGCGAAGATATGCGCGCACATGCGCGTAAATTCCAGTAGCCTCGGCGCACATGCGCGAGACAATGCGCGCATATGCGCGATACCTCCAGCAGCTATGGCGCACATGCGCGAGTTTAGTCGCGCATATGCGCGGTCGGTCCAGAAACATTGGCGCATATGCGCGAGAGTAGTGGCGCATATGCGCGGAGCGTCCAGAAACATTGACGCATATGCGCGAGTTTAGTGGCGCATATGCGCGAGTGTTAAATCTGCCGAGACAGTAGGTCTCGCGCACATGCGCGAGTAATGCCGCGCATATGCGCGAGACGTGTAGTGCAAAGGATGAGCCATGTGTATCGAAGCATGCAAGATATATATATACATGTCACGATTCTTTCTTCATTTTTCAGCAGAATTCGGCAGATTTCAGAGAGGGAAGCTTCACCTTTTCTTTACACTTGTAAATTGTGATTGTGAAAGATTTAAGCATCCAAACTTTGATCCGACTTCGGTTTTGTACTCCTCTCTTTATTAGCTACAAGGTGATGTAAGTTTTCTTCGATTCCAGCATGTTTTGAAATATATATGTTGGGAGAATTATGGTTTAAGCTTTAGAATGTGTTCTTGTAGTTATTGATACCGTAGAAATACAATCGGATCGAAGAACGGATATCGTATGCTATTATTATGATTTTTCAGCATGTATAGAATGAAGTATATGCAGATTTTGAGATCTTGACTTGGATATTGTGATGATTATGAATTGAGGTTATAGTTTTGTGTTGATAATGTTGTATTGATTTGACCGGTGTCGAGAATTACGTCGTTATACAGTCAAATTGTATCAAGATCAAGTATTGAGATTGGATAGGTGTTGATTTGGATTAGTAATTGATAAATTGTGTATCAACATTCTATTTCAGATTCATCTTACCTCACTTCGACATCGAGACCTCGACATCGTTAAAGGTTTAGCAAAGAAAGGTATAAGTCATGTTTTGTCTGGGGAGATGTAACTCAAATAAGATATTATTTGAGTTTCCCAACCAAAATCACATACTAGTATTATTAGATATATTGTAACATGTTTATGAATTGTGTATAGCATTATATTCAATCTTTTAACATGTTTATGCTTTGATTTCAGAATTGTATTCAAGCATGTATGATCAGTGTGATATTCAGATATGAATATGATTATACTTTGTTTACATATTGATATTCATTGCATCTAAGATAGGAGAGTCTTTGACAGGCATTGTCAAATAGCTAGACGTTTCGGTGTATCTCAGCATAGGAGTAGGTATTACTCTTATTGCCGCCGTTGATACAGCTCAGACCGAAGTCTAGGAATAAGACGTACATTACCCCGATTGGAGGGTAGGTAGTGACGTCTTATTCACACCGGGATCCCTAGAGTTCTAGTCGAGTCGAGTCCAGACATGGTTTGATTAGCATTGCATTGCATGTGCATATGATGTCATTCATGATAGCATGTTCATGTTTAATTTATTATATGCATGTATACATGTTTATACTGGGATTTGTTCTCACCGGTTTTTCCGGCTGTTGTTATGTCTGTATGTGTGCATAACAACAGGTGGGGCAGGATCTGGGTCACGCAGAGGATGAGAGATGGACATAGCGTGGTGATCTCGGGCTTAGCAGAAAAACTAGTAGTTGTACTTTGACATGTACTGTATTTTATTACTAGTTGTTCAGAATGGTTGGAACAAGACATATTGTACCTTATGTTTGTAATTTAAATAAAGAATGTATGTTTGTTTATATACATTAGATTTAATGTTAAAAAGCGAAAAATTTGACCCACTTTTATATGAACGATCCATTGAATCCCAAAGAAAAAGTTAGGGCCCAGGTCCCCACAGAACATATCCCAGTATAAAACATGGATGCATGTAATGTAAAAATCATATACAAAAGCATAGCATATATCAAGTAACATGAATGTAATTCTAAACATGTAGAAGAATACAAATCTGTATTCAACATTTAAATCTTGACTCGACTCATTTCTAATCTAGGGATCCCGATGTGAATAAGACGGTCTGTCACCTACCCAACCACTCGGGGCAACGGTACGTCTTATTCCTAGACTTCGGTCAACTCTGTATCGAGGGTCTACACATAGAGCAAATCTACTCCTATGCGTCGATACACCGAAACGTCTAGTTTTGGCCAATCTGCCAATATCTCCTATCTCAGGACTCGAATATAAAGCAATAAACAAAGCATTACATAATCAATGTAATAACAATCTAGTATGTGATTTAGGGAAACTCGTATCAAATCTGAATCGAGTTGTGCAATCCGAAGACCACATGAATTATACCTTTCGTCACACAATGTCTGTCGAGATCTTTAAGTCGGAATGTCGAGTCTGACAATAACAACTCTGAAAGGCAATGTAGACATGCAATATCAATTCTCAATTCAATTCAGCACATATACAATTCAATACTCGGTTTTGATACAATTCGACAGCATAACAACGTACTCTCGCGATACCGATAACTCAATAACATCATACTCAATCACAAGCAACTCATACTATCATCAAAACATCAACATATATTCTGAAATCTGTAAGTATCCTAACTCATATATGCTGGAAATTTCGAACAATAGCATACGGTCTCCAAATTTCGATCCGGTAACGAATATATCATGCTCAGTATATCAAGAACACATATTCTAAATCAAATCTGAATTTCCACCAACATGAATATCTGAAACATGCTGAAACTGCAAGAAACTTACATCCTTTTGAAGCTTTGGAGGAGAGGAATACAAATTTCTACTTGGTTCACAAATTGGATAGGTAATTCATTCAAAATTACTAGTTTAAGATAAAAAAGAATGAAGTCTTCTCCCTTGGATGCTTTCGGTGCTCCTGTTTCTGAAATGAGAAAGAATGAATCATCTACCAAGTGTATATATACCATGCCATGTGTCAACATAAAAATCGAAGGTGGCATTTCGCATGCAGCACCGCGGGTGCGGTGTCTCAAGAGCGCGGGTGCGCTATGCTCTCGGCAGCCCTTGCATTTTCCGGAATTCTCAGACCGCGGGTGCGGTCGCACCAACGCGGGTGCGGTCTTGCTCGCACCACGGGTGCGGTCTTGCTTCGCACAATTCCACCAAATTTTCTCTCAATGCACCGCGGGTGCTGTCCTTCCTGTACCGCGGGTGCGGTGTGGCTTCGGCCCAGCTTCACAATTCTGATTTAAATGTCCTGGATTCGTACCTTTACAAGTCTAACATTAATGCCAGTTGATAATTCTCGAGCCTTACAATATATATATACACATCTCGTGAATGCAAGGCAAATGGCGCACTCATTCACATAACACGTCTCGCGCATATGCGCGACACAACCCGCGCATATGCGCGAGACCTACTGGTCTCAGCAATGACAATTTTAACAACTCGCGCATATGCGCGCTTCATCTCGCGCATATGAGCCAAAGTTTCTGGACGGGTCGCGCATATGCGTGCATTATCTCGCGCATGTACGCCGATGCTTCTGTAATTTTCGCGCAGATGCGCATCTCACACCAAAATTTACATCTATTTTTTCGTCTCTTCCGGTCCGATACAGTGCGTATACAATTCACTTAATTATCAACAAAACAAGTCTGATTATGATAACCGAAGTCTCGGGCCTTACATTTCTCCCCCTCTTAGATCGGAGTTCGTCCTCGAACTCGCAAGTAATCAGATATATCAGAAGAAATGTATACAGGAGGTAAACCAGAAACTTATCTCAATGAAATCATTTTGAAATCTCAATCTCATATTAGATTCTATCTTTCACGTAGTCTCTTTGATATTTTGAAATTCTTACTGTGGTTTCAACAGCAGAATAATCTTCATTTTCTTCTGAATCAGTTTCTTTTTTTTTCTGCCCTATCTCTGACTGTATCCGATCTTATCTCAAATATCTTTGAGACATTATCCTTATACATAGGAAATCTACAGTTCTTATTGTACCATGTGTCGTCTGTAGCTATCCCAATACTCATCTGATGTTTCTCATTGTATCCGAATGCACAAAGTGACAATGCTTCGTTTTCACAAGTGCTAACATCCAGCACTACAGCTCTATAAATAACTTCCCAAATCTGGATGGTATAGAAAGTGTTTGTGGTATATTCTGCCACAAGTACAAAATCCAGCAAAATCACAATCTGATATACTCTACTTCGGCATTCTGGTTACTTTGACCACTTCTCTGACATCGATCTGTCATTTGGTCATGTTTGTACGTTATCTGGTACAAACTATTATATATATAGGTTGAACAATCTGTCAATCATAACCACATTCCATCACAATTTTAGAAAAATTGTGATAGTTTCGTTACAACTCTATAGAAATGTACTCCCATTCCTATTTAGATCTATACAAAATCTGCAATAAATCTCTTGGTTTTTGTCTTTCTTTCTATTTTCATTTGTCGGCAATTTAGACATCTCAGTACAAATTCTGCCACATCTATTCTCTTCTGTTTCTATCAAAACATTTTCTGCTATAATAATACATACTGAATCGATTATTGGGCGTTTCTGACTATATCTGTCATTTCAATTCGAAATATCGAGTACAACCAAATCAGTTAATAATATAAATTAAAGAAAAATACCTACCTGGTATTAGGTTCTGACTATCAATATCAAATTCTGTTGTACAATTCTGAAATATTTGACGTCACAAGATAATCATTCTTATACAGTAAAAATTACATATCTGTCACTCTGCTCGATGCTCTGCTCTGATTATCGAAATTCAATGCTGAACATTCTGGTTAAATCTCTGAACTGCCATAATTCTTGAATTCAGTTTGATTCGGTTTAAATAATTTGTATCAAACACTGACTCAGAATAACAATACTATCAAATCAGATTCACATTATCAATAATCTATACTGATCTAGTGAGTTCAGTAACTCATAAAATTGTAATTTCCGGCAATACTGTCAATTCTGACTAATCAATCACGTCTTCATGTCGTTCTGATCAACTGCTATATATCCTCTGCAAATATAATATGCCCCCAAACAATATAAGCTGTCTCAAATACTGTTTTAGAACAATAACAATACTCAAGCAGATACAAAACAACAATCATATAAGATAATCTGCCAACTCAGACCAAAAACAAATTTCTGAAATTTCTGACATTTCTGAAATTCCTCATATTTCTAATCTTTCTGATATTGGTATCATTCTCAATCACTGATCATGATCTCCACTGTGTCAAAATCAATCGGTATACTAACTTCAGATATTACATACTCTGAATACAATCTGTTTCAAGCAAGATTCATATCTGAATAATTTCTGTATACAATAATCACAGTTCTCAGAGTATTCAATACCTTCAGATATTTGATTCAATCAATCAGATGCTACAAGTATATCAAAATATCATAGATACAACGAGCATGAAATCAACAGAATATCTCTGAACATACTGAAACATGCCAAAGAGAAACACTAAATCAGATGTAACTCCAGGTCGGTACTCTTCTACTGATATTTCAATTCTTTCAATTCATTCAGTGTCATTCTTGTAATGCCCGAGATTCTTGTTGATATGTCTGAATTGATATATATATATATATAGTATGAATAAGAAATGCAAGAACAGACGGGGAGAAACGACGTTGCAAAAATTGAATATTTTGATAAGGTGACACCGCACCCGCGCCAAGAAATATACCGCACCCGCGGTGGAGTGGCAGTAAGGTGAAGTATTTTTACAGTAGCAACACCGCACCCACGGTGCCAGAAAGACCGCACCCGCGGTGTGGCTACAGTAGACAGAGCGCACCTGTGGGAATAATCAGAGTGCACCCGCGGTCATTGAATTGTGGAAAATAAAAAGGGCTGCCGAGAGCAGACTGCACCCGCGATTCGGAAAGGAGCGTACCCGCGGTGTGACGTGCAGCTTGGATATCGAGCCATTTGTACCATTTCATGCAATATATATATACAATCGTTCATTTCCTCAAAATCAGAAAAGGGACGAAAATGTTGGAAAGAATTCTTCAAGCCTAGAATCCGTGATTCCAAGAAATCCGTCCATCAGAATTTGAATCAGAAAGCAGTATCTTATTCCTCTTGCTACGGGCTACACAAGGACATAAGTTTTATTACGTTTTGAGATGATTTGAAAATATGATGTTACTATAATTGAATATGAATCAGATATGGTGTTTCGGCTACCGTAGACATTGTATAATTGAAATCAGATTAAAGAATAGACTGTTTATACAATTGTTATGATTTTTGAAAGATATTGACTGAGATTTAATACAAGATTTGTATTGGTCTTGATTCAAGAATAGAGAGTTAATTATTATTACGTATTCTAGACAGAATGATCAGTATATATGTGAAATCAGATCGAAGAAATTATACCATATGTTTGTGTTATGAATTTCAGCATCTCTTGAGTTGAAATTGATAGATATTGATACACTTGGATTAGAAGAATGATGATATGGTATTGATTATGAATTTGGATATGACATCTGTGATATTGAGATTGACGGGGTTACAAGACTGTATTGATATGCCGTCGAAACATCAGTTGATTTAGATTGATCAGACTTGATATTGATTGAGATTCATCGTTATATCGTTGACATTGATCAGATTGTATACCGATTGGAGTATTGATCAGAACATGTCTCGAATTGAGTTATATACTGATATGATATTTATATGATTGTCATTATCAGATTTGGATATGGACAGATTGGGATACGAGACTTCGTCTTCATCAGATCGCAAAGAGAAATGTATAAATTGATGTTTATTGGGAGATCGACTTGAGTTAGATTCTACTCGAGTTTCTTTAAACCACATACTTGTATGGTATTGTTTTTTATACCTTTATGTTTTAATGATTATGTTTATGTTAATTCAGTTAATTGCATGTATACATTGATTACACTGGGATTTATTCTCACCGGAGTTATCCGACTGTTGTCTTGTTTGTATGTGTGCATGACAACAGGTGGGACAAGATCGGGGTCAAGAAGATGACGATAGAAGACGAGTTTAGAGTGGTGATTCCGGACTTATTGTACACTTGGTTTAATACTTGAAATTTAGTAGTTAAACCTTAGATTAGTTTGAGTGAGTATTGTACATTATTGTACTTTTATACTGAGATGTATATTAGATTGATGCCATTACCTTCCGCACTTGTACTTTAAAAGAAATTTTTTTTTTGACCCTGTTTTATCTTAATTGATAATTAAATCCCAAAGATGATTAATAAAATGATTAGCGTTCGGGTCCCCACAACAGGTGGTATCAGAGCAGTAGGTTCTGTAGACTGAGATAGAATAGAATGAGCGGGGTAGATCGAGTCTTCTTCCTTGCTTTTGACGTGCTAGCATGATTTATTGCTTTCCTTATTATATGTTGTATTGTATTTGAGTTGATTTACAGCATATAATTGCCAAGCCTGAATCAGAACCGATTCTGGATCAGAGGTATATGATCAGAGGAGGGCTGAGACAGCTTGTATAGACTGGGTACTAATCTGCTTGATAATCAGATATACCGCCTCGAAGAATTCTAGAAAGAGAGAGTACTTCGACTAGCTAGATGAGTGTGTCAGAAATTTTGATGGAAACAGAATTGAAGAAGTTTCAGTCATTTCAACCGCCGATTCTGAAGGATACTGAGACGCCAGTCGAATGTGAGAATTGGTTAGAAGACATAGAAATGCTATTTGAATTTCTTGGTTTCACAGATGATTGTAGAATTACATTGATTGAGAACCAGCTACAAGAGTTTGCAAGAAGTTGGTGGCGAATAACCAAAGAAGCTTTGGAACAATGTAGTTCACGAATTACTTGGAAAATTTTTAAGGTTGAATTTTATCAAAGATTCTTTCCCTTATCATACAGACAAGATGAAAGTGCAGAGTTTTCAGACTTGAGACAAGGGCACTTCAGTATTGATGAGTATTTGGCTCAGTTCTTTACGTTACTACGTTTTGTCCCTCATGTGGCTAGGAATGATGAAGCTATATCTAGTCAGTTCATTAAGGGACTGAATCCGGAGATACGTACATTGTTGAATGTGAAACGACCGATTAATTTTGCTGATACCTTGAACAGAGCCAAAAGAGCAGAAATTGTTTTGATAGGACAAAAGGGAGCATCATGTGATCTTCCAGCACTGAGTTCACAACAACTGCCTTCCAGAGTTGAGATTGGCAGCAGCAATAGTGAAAAGAAAGAACCGCTGAAAATTAAGAAGAAACAGTTTAAGAAATTGGGAAATGAACCGAGTGGTTCATCTAGCTCTAGTGTTTCCAGTCCAAGTTATACTGGAGTATATTGCAGAACTTGCGGAGGAAGACATCCCACGGAGCACTGTCAAGGAGTACTTAGTAGATGCAATATTTGCAAATAGCGGGGACACTTTGCTAGAGTTTGTCCACAGAGAGATTCCCGAAGATTTCAGGGATCAGGACCATCTGGTGATAGTGACAGAGGAACAGACCCAAGAGGCACTTGATGATATAGTGGCAGGTACTGTTCTTTTATGATTGTATTGCATATGTATTGATATATACTAATGCATTCCCTATGTTTTAACTAAGTGCATCGATATATGCTGTACCTGTCGGGTCTGTATTTACTGTAGTATTGATGTCTTTACCTTTTGGGAAAGAAAGATTGATATCAGAAATTTCTGTAAAATATTGTATACTACAGTAAAATGAGAATGAGATCGAGCTAGATTATGATGTACTTGTGTTTCTAAGTGAACTGCATTATTGATATTAATATGTTGAACAAGTACAGAACAATTAAAGATTCCTTTCAGGAGAATGTAAGATTCAGACCAGAGATGGCTGATGAGTAGAGATTACACGGTAAGGATTTTAGATTCAGAATTCCTTTGATATCTGTGTTGTCTAGGGACTCGATTAATACAGAAAGAAGCAGATGGTATCCTTATGTATTCAGTAGATGTACTGAAATCGAGCCTAGCATTGGCAAATTTGCCAATGATATATGAGTTGGCTGATGATTTTCCAGATAAGATTGCAGATTTGCTTTATATTAGAAAGATAAATTTCAGAATTGAATCGATACCAGGTATTGGTTGTATTGTAGAATTCAGTACAGAATGATACTGAATGTACAGAATGATACAGAGTGAATTGAAAGAATTGAAAGATCAGTAGAAGAGTGTCGACCTGGAGTTACATCCGATTTAGTGTTTCTCTTTGGCATGTTTCAGTTTATTCAGAGATATTCTGATGCTTTCATGCTCGTTGTATCTAGGAGATTTTGAAATATTTGCAGCATCTGATTGATTGAATCGAACATCTGAAGATTGTATTGAATACTCTGAGAACTGTGATTATTGTATACGGAAATTATTCAGATATGAATCTGATTGAAACAGATTGTATGCAGAGTATGCGATATCTGAGGTTAGTATACCGATTGATTTTGCCACAGTTGAGATCATGATCAGTGACTGAGAATGATATCGATATCAAAATGATCAGAAATTTCAGAAATGTCAGAAGTTTATATTTGCTCTGTGTTGGCAGATTATCTTATATGATTGTTGTTTTGTATCTGCTTGAGTATTGTTATTGTTCTAAAACAGTATTTGAGATAGCTTATATTGTTTCGGAGCATATTATATTTGCAGATGAGATATAACAGTGGATCAGAACGACATGAAGACATGATTGATTAATCAGAATTGACAGTATTGCCAGAAATTGCAGTTTTATGAGTTTACTAGATTAGTATAGAGTATCGCTATTTCAAATCTGATTTGATATTGCTATTGTTCTGAATCCGTGTTTGATACAGAATATAGTGAACCGTTGAGAGTATATACAGTTCAAACCGAATCAGAGTTTATTTCGAGACTTAAAGCAGTTCAGAAATGTGATCAGAATGTTTAGAACTTGATTTCGATAATCAGAGCAGAGCATCGATCAGAGTAACAGATATGTGATTCTTATTATATGAAAATGATTATTTTGTGATGTCAAATTTTTCAGAATTGTATAACAGAATTTGATATCGATAGTCAGAACCGAATACCAGGTAGGTATTTTTCTTTAAATTTATATTATTAACTGATTTGTTTATATCAAATGGTTCGAATTTGAAATGACAGATAGTGTCAGAAACGCACAATAGTAAATTCAGTTTTCAGTTGGTAACTGTGAATGTATGATATTCGAACAGATAGTTGTGATATAGACAAATTAAATCAGTTATGGCAGAATTTATGTTGAAATATTGGCAGAATTTGTACTGAAATGTCTGAATCGCCAATAAATGAAGACAGAAAGATAGAGATCAGAAGATTTATTACAGAATTTGTATATTTCTGACTAGACATGAGGAGTATAATTCGATGAATTTCGTAATAAGATCACTGCAATACTTTCCAGATTGAGATATGATATGAATGTGATTGACAGATTGTTCAATCTATATCTATTAGTTTGTACAAGATGACGTACAAACATGACCAGATGATAAAGATCGATGTCAAGAAATGGTCAGATTGACCAGAATGTTGAAGTAGATTATACTAGATTGTGAACCTTGATTGAGTTTGTATTTGTGACAGAATATAACATGAGCTCTTTCATATATTATCTATCGATTGACAGATAGCCAGAGCGTACTATCCAGATATTGGAAGATAACTATGGAGCGGTAGTGCTGAATGTTAGCACTAGTTGATATGACATATTGTCATTTTATGAATTATATTACAATGATATTCATCAGGTGAGTAATGAGATAATTACAAACGAGACATTGTACAGTGAGAACTGCAGATTTCTTTGGTATAAGAATAATATCTCGGAGATACCTGAGATAAGATCTGATACGGTCATAGATATGACAAGGAAAATGTAGCCGATTCAGAAGAGAATGGAAACATCTCAGAATAAATAGGTTGAATATGCCAACGTCGGACGATGAATGTTGATATTTGAGGCCGAAGATTGAGTATGTCCTTGATTTGGGATTAATAGATTTGATAATAACTGATAGTACTGATATGTTATGAGCTGTAGATTGGCATATACAGATGTTGTATAGCCAGTAATGCGAGATTGATTCTGTCAGAAGGATTTAGAGAAGTATTATGATATTATACTTAGTGAATTCTTATTCCACACTGGAATCAGATATTTGAGTTTTGATTTAAACGCTATTATACATTCCTTCTAGTATATCTGAATTGATTACTTATGAGTTCGAGGACGAACTCAGATCTAAGAGGGGGAGAAATGTAATGCCCGAGATTCTTGTTGATATGTATGAATTGATATATATAGTATGAATAAGAAATGCAAGAACAGACGGGGAGAAACGACGTTGACAAAATTGAATATTTTGATAAGGTGACACCGCACCCGCGCCAAGAAATATACCGCACCCACGGTGCCAGACAGAGCGCACCCGCGGTGTGGCTACAGTAGACAGAGCGTACCAGCGGTCATTGAATTGTGGAAAATAAAAAGGGCTACCGAGAGCAGACCACACACGCGGTTCGGAGAGGAGCGCACCCGCGGTGTGACGTGCAGCTTGGATATCGAGCCATTTGTACCATTTCATGCAATATATATATATATATATATATATATATATATATATATATATATATATATATATATATATATATATATATATACAATCGTTCATTTCCTCAGAATTCAGAAAAGGGACGAAAATTTTGGAAGGAATTCTTCAAGCCTAGAATTCGTGATTCCGAGAAATCCGTCCATCAGAATTTGAATCAGAAAGCAATATCGTATTCCTCTTGCTACGGGCTACACAAGGACGTATGTTTTATTAAGTTTTGAGATGATTTGAAAATATGATGTTACTATAATTGAATATGAATCAGATATGGTGTTTCGGCTACCTTAGACATTGTATAATTGAAGTCAGATTAAAGAATAGACTGTTTATACAATTGTTATGATTTTTGAAAGATATTGACTTAGATTTAATACAAGATTTGTATTGTTCTTGATTCAAGAATAAAGAGTTAATTATTATTACGTATTCTAGACAGACTGATCAGTATATATGTGAAATCAGATCGAAGAAATTATACCATATGTCTGTGTTATGAATTTCAGCATCTCTTGAGTTGAAATTGATAGATATTGATACACTTGGATTAGAAGAATGATGATATGGTATTGATTATGAATTTGGATATGACATCTGTGATATTGAGATTGACGGGGTTACAAGACTGTATTGATATGTCGTCGAAACATCAGTTGATTTAGATTGATCAGACTTGATATTGATTGAGATTCATCGTTATATCGTTGACATTGATCAGATTGTATACCGATTGGAGTATTGATCAGAACATGTCTCGAATTGAGTTATATACTGATATGGTATTTATATGATTGTCATTATCAGATTTGGATATGGACAGATTGGGATACGAGACTTCGTCTTCATCAGATCGCGAAGAGAAAGGTATAAATTGATGTTTATTGGGAGATCGACTTGAGTTAGATTCTACTCGAGTTTCCCTAAACCACATACTTGTATGGTATTGTTTTTTATACCTTTATGTTTTAATGATTATGTTTATTCTACTGAGATATGAAGTAGAAAGCAGAGAGCTATTGAATAAGAGTCACTGACAGAGGGGCCAAACTATGACAGAGACGTCACTGACCCATTGCACATTGTCAGACTAGGCATAGTCTTGGTAGATACTCCAAGACACCGGACGTTTGGTCGTATCGATGTGATTATGAGTAGAGTCGCTCTTATCATAGATATTCGATACAGCGAGGGTCAAGTTCGTAAATACGAACGTATCAATTTCAACCACCGCGAATGTAAGAGATATGTGGGATATTTGTTACATTCCTATTCACCGGGATCCCTAGATTAGAATGAGAGATGAGTCGAGTCTTAGATATTGAGACTAGATTTGATTTACAGGCCTGTATTGATTTATGTTCGTAGATTACGATTCCTGTTTTATTTACAGATTAATATTGATACATGTTGTTGATTTGAGATACATGTGCAAAGATATAATGCATGCTTTTATGTTAATTCAGTTAATTGCATGTATACATTGTTTATACTGGGATTTATTCTCACCGGAGTTATCCGGCTGTTGTCTTGTTTGTATGTGTGCATGACAACAGGTGGGACAAGATCGGGGTCAAGAAGATGACGAGAGAAGACGAGTTTAGAGTGGTGATTCCGGACTTATTGTACACTTGGTTTAATACTTGAAATTTAGTAGTTAAACCTTAGATTAGTTTGAGTGAGTATTGTACATTATTGTACTTTTATACTGAGATGTATATTAGATTGGTGCCATTACATTCCGCACTTGTACTTTAAAAAGAATTTTTTTTTTGACCCAGTTTTATCTTAATTGATAATTAAATCCCAAAGATGATTAAGAAAATGATTAGCGTCCGGGTCCCCACAATTCTGTACATTCAATATCATTCAGTACTGAATTCTAATAAAATACACAGTACCTGATCTCAATTCATTTCTGAAATTTATCTTTCTAATACAAAGCAAATCTGAAATCTTATCTGGGCAAACATCAGCCAACTCGCATATCATTGGTAAATCTGCCATCGCTAGACTCGATTTCAGTACATCTACTGAATACATAAGGATATCATCTGCTCCTTTCTGTATCAATCGAGTCATAGACAATACAAATATCAAAAGAATTCTAGATCTAGAATCCTTACCGTAGAATTTCTACTCATCAGCCTTATCTGGTCTGAATCTTATATTTTTCTGGAAGAAATCTACAATAATTCTGTACTTGTTCAGCATATTAATATCAATAATGCGGTCAAATCTGAAAACACAAGTACATCATAATATAACTCGATCTTATTCTCATCTTACTGTAGTTTACGATATTTCACAGAAATCTCTAATATCAATATTTCCCCCAAAAGGTAAGGAAATCAATACTACAGTACAAACAAACCCAACAGATAGACATATCTTAATGCAATTCAGTCAAAGATAATCGTATGGAATGCGTTAGTATATATCAGTACATATGCAATATAATCATAAAATAATAGTACCTACGGTGTGTCCTAGGTATGTTCCTCGGTCATTGCATCCAGATGATTCTGCTCCCTAAATTCTTCGGGAACCTCTCTGTGGACAAACTCTATCAAAATGCTCCTGCTGTCTACAGATATTGCAACTACCAGTCACTCTCTGGCATTGCTCTGTGGGATGTCTCCCTCCACAAGTTCTGCAATATACTCCAGTATAACTCGGGCTGGCAACACTGGAGCTAGATGAACCACTCGGTTCACTTCCCAACTTCTTAAACGATTTCTTCCGAATTTTCAGCTGTTCTTTATTTTCACCACTGCTGCTGCCAATCTCAACTCTGGAAGGCAGTTGCTGTGAACTCGGTGCTGGAAGATCATATGATACTACTCCCTTTTGTCCCATCAAAACTGTTTCTGCTCTTTTGGCTCTGTTCAATGTATCAGCAAAATTAATCTGTCGTTTCACATTCACCAATGTACGTATATCCGGATTTAATCCCCGAATGAACTGATCAGATATAGCTTCATCATTTCTAGCCACATGAGGGACAAAACGTAGCAAGGTAAAGAACTGAGCCAAATACTCATCAATACTCAAGTGACCCTGTCTCAAAGTTGAAAACTCTGCACTTTTGTCTTGTCTGTATGATACGGGGAAAAATCTTTGATAGAATTCAACCTTAAAAATTTTCCACGTAATTAGTGAATTGCGCTGTTCTAGGGCTTCTTTGGTTACCAGCCACCAACTTCTTGCAGCTTCCTGCAACTGATGCCCAATCAACTTAACTCTACAATCATCTGTGAAATTAAGAAATTCGAATAACATTTCCATGTCTTCAATCCAATTCTCACAATCTACCGGCGTCTCAGTACCCTGCAGAATCGGCGGTTGAAACGACTGAAACCTCTTCCACTGTATTTCCATCTGAGTCTCTGATATATCTATCTGTTCAGTCGAAGTACTACCCCTTTCAGGAATTCTACGTGGAGGTATATCTGATTACAAAAACATTAGTAACCCAATACTACAAATCTGTTCCAATCTTTCTTTGATAATCTTACTGCTGATCAAGAATCAAATCTGATTCATACTCAATCATACATAATACCAATTCAACTCAGATAATCAGGTACTCATGTATTTCAAAGCAGTAAAACATAATCTCATGCTAGCATACACAATGTCAATCAACATTAAAATAATTCTCATGCTAGCAATCACATGCAAGGAAAGAAAACTCAATCTACCCCACTCATTCTCTTCTATCTCAGTCTAAAGGATCTATCGCTCTGATAGCACCTGTTGTGGGGACTCGGACGCTAATCATGTTCTTAATCATCTTTGGATTTAATTATCAATTAAGATAAACAGGGTCTAAAAATTTTTCTTTTCAAAATATAAGTGCGGAACGTAATGGAATTTAACTAATATACATCTCAGTATAAAAGTACAATAGTGTACAACAATTATTCCAAACTAGTCTAAGGTCTAAATTTCAAGTATTAAACCAAATTTGCATCCAAGTCCGGTATCACCACTCTAATCTTGATCTCTCAACATTCTCTTGACCCTGATCCTGCCCCACCTGCTGTCATGCACACATACAAACAAGACAACAACCGGAGAACTCCGGTGAGAATAAATCCCAGTATAAACAATGTATACATGCAATTAACTTAATTAACATAAAAACATGAACTATATCTTCTCACATGTATCATAATCGAACAACATGTATCAATGTTAATCTGTAAATAAAACATTAATCGTAATCTACGAAACATAAATCAATACGGATCTGTAAATCAAATTCTAGTCTCAATATCTAAGACTTGACTCATCTCTCATTCTAATCTAGGGATCCCGGTGAATAAGAACGTAACAAGTCTCCCACCTACTACTATCAGTCACGGTGGCGGTACGTTCTTATTTCTGGACTTTGGTCTAGCTGTATCGAATAATCTACAATAAGAACAATATCTGTATCTTAAGCATATCGATACACCAAACGTCCAGTGCCTTGGCGTATCTACCAAGACTAAGCCTAGTCTGACAATGTGCAATGGGTCAGTGACTATACTTTCAAAATCTAACCCCTCTGTCAGTGACTCTCTCTCAATAGCTCTCTGCTTTCTACTTCTAATTCAATAGATTAAACATAATCATTAAAACACAAAGGTATAAAAACAATACCATACAAGTATGTGGTTTAGGGAAACTTAAGTAGAATCTAACTCAAGTCGATCTCCCAGTTAACATCGATTTATACCTTTTTTTCTTCTCGGTCTGATGAAGACGAAGTCTTGTATTCCAATCTGTCCATACCCAGTCTGGCAATGACAATCACATAAATACAATATCAGTATATAATTCGATTCAAAACCTGTTCTGATAAATACTCAAATCGAGATATACTCTGATCAATTCATAATCTGATCCATATCGGAATAATGTACAATCTAATTATATCCACGATATCACGATACAATCGAAAATCAGTATTGAATCTGATCAATCTAAATCAACTGATGTTTCGACGGCATAACGATACAGTCTCGATAACCCCGTCAATTCAACATCACAGATATAATACCAGTACAGCTCATACTCTAAATAATAACACAACTCTGATAACAAATCTCAATTAATTCAACTCTGAAAATCATAACAAATACATACATCGTCTGTTCTTCAATCTGACTTCAATTATACGATGTCTATTATATCAGAAACACCATATATGATTCATATTAAATTCTGACAATATCATAATTTCAAATCATGTCTAAACGTAACAAAACTTACGTCCAGTTGTAGTTGTCGTTGCCAGGAACTCTGAAGTCGGATTCAAAAACAAACGGACGGATTTTGCGTAATATTCAATTTGTCCCCCCGAAAGAACTTGAGCTTTCTTCCCTCAATTCTTTACCTAAATTCTGAAGAAAGAATCGGTTGTATACATATATATATATATATATATACACATCTCGTGCATGCAAGGCAAATGGCGCACTCATTCACGTAACACGTCTCGCGCATATGCGCGACACAACCCGCGCATATGCGCGAGACCTACTGGTCTCGGCAATGACAATTTTACCAACTCGCGCATATGCGCGCTTCATCTCGTGCATATGCGCCAAAGTTTCTGGACGGGTCGCGTATATGCGTGCCTTATCTCGCGCATGTGCGCCAATGCTTCTGTAATTTTCGCGCATATGCGCCGGTCTAGTGGCGCATGTGCGCCGAGCTCATCTCACACCAAAATTTGCATCTACTTTTTCGTCTCTTCCGGTCCGATACAGTGCGTATATAATTAACTTAATTATCAACAAAACAAATCTGATTATGATAACCGAAGTCTCGGGCCTTACAATTATAAACTATCTCATTGATTTTTTTCTAAATAAAGTTGATCTTTGTCAATTATGGTAATTAATATAAAATTTTAAATAATTACTCCAAGTGGGAACGATATCTGTACTTATACCAGTACTAAAACTTGACACCGTACACTTGCGGTAGTGAAAATACACAACACATTAATGGAGGACTTGATGGTTGAAGTAACTGAACTGAAGGTGCTCACAACCCGATGACTGTCGCTAGGTTTTCACAAATAAATTATGTTTATGATTAAATAAATATTTTATGACTTATGATACTTTTAAGGAGTTTTTGAGAAGATGTCAGAGTTAAGTTTATTTTGAAATAATGTTAGTTTAGGTGGGTTGACATTTTACGATTTTATGTTTTGAATTACGTTCTTTTGGATTTTCAAATAATAGTTGGTCGGTTTATTTTTAAAAATGGTGCAAAGATAACTTAAAAATACATGTCTATATATATGTATATATATTCGGCCAAAGTAAAGGAAGTTAAAAAAAATTAGTAGTTAAAAAAAATAGCGGACGTTTCATATATATAAGTTTAAGTCACATTAATTAATTTAATTAATTAATTTTTCAAAGTCCATCAAGAACTTTACTTAATTTTAATGTTAGACTTATACTCCTACAATCTCATTAAACATACTCCCATTATATTTAATTTATTCATTTATAAATTCAACATTTGAATTTAATATTTCAAACTTACAATTTTCCTTAAATTCAAATCTTTGAATTTATTGTCTCCAAATTTTAATTATCAAAAATTCAACTCCTTGAATTTCTTATCTCATAATTTTATATAAATTCAACTGTTTGAATTTATTATCTCAATGGGAACAAAAAAAATCCAGTACTTGTATGACACTCAAGGGTTCAGGGATACAGCTAGCCGTGGGTTCACAACTCTTTGTGATTCATTACATTTTTCTTTATTCGGGCTT
Organism: Primulina eburnea; assembly: GCF_022965805.1. Taxonomy (NCBI): domain Eukaryota; kingdom Viridiplantae; phylum Streptophyta; class Magnoliopsida; order Lamiales; family Gesneriaceae; genus Primulina; species Primulina eburnea. Next base: position 17,125,961 of record NC_133115.1, read on the forward strand.
ACCCTAATTTGCCCCATCCTATGTACAGACAAATGATCCTGAGATTGCCAAAAATCATATTTCTGATTAAACCCATCAGATCATGGTAAGAGCATCTAGTAGCATCGTCCAATGATTCTCTAGGTATCACTGATAGTGCCTGCAAAAACCAGTCGGTTATGATTAACGTATAGTACGGTCCTTTTATATCATATATCCCGATCGAATCTACAATCATTGGTTCATCGAGGGTTGCATATTAGATTCGTAGCTATTTGATACATTCATTTATATAGTGTCGTCACATGCACAACTAGAGAACTCTTTCCCTAATGTTCATCTAACACTTTGGCCAGAGATTTCATGTACTATTATATTCACACATGTAGGTGAGCGGTGAATTTCCGACTACATTGCACTGTATCCTACACACTTCGCAATTTCACCCAACCTCGTCACCTTGTGACCCTTGCGGAGTCGGTAAATGAGTCAAAGTACAATCCTAGTATATAGAGCCTCAGTGTTCTACCGAGTCGTAAGGACGAATGGTATACAATCACAACCACAGACTTTTCCTCTCAATGAATGATAACTACTTGGAATGTCCGAGGGAGGGTTGTTCGGTATAATCATCATATGATTACCCATTAGCATGTTTGTACATCTCTATGCCCTTACCAAGAAATGTGCCACACAACATCACAGATGCTAGTTTCAAGTTCAAGCGGTCTTTATCCTTGTTTTAGGCAGCTGAATCGACTATGAACGAATTTAGATTATACAATGTTTATAAATGAGTTTGAATATCGAAGTACGATTCCTTTGTATTAAAGTATAATCAAGAACTTTATCTATGTTGGTCCTATGTGTATACATACAAAGTAAAATGAAATCATGAAAAGTTAAATTATTTTAAAATAAAGATTGTTTATTATACTTAAGTCAATAAATTCTCTAGTCAACAATTGACTTACATGGTATCTACTCTAACAATTTTACTGTCGAACCATAATTCATGTCATATTATTGAAGAAAATTATTAAGAAAAATTATATACAAATTGGAAAAAGATGTTGAAATTCCATAAAATAAATAAATGTTTTATAATAAAAATTATGTTATTACAAAAAATAGGAAAGAATTGGAGAATATATATTTTATTGACGGAAAATTTTGCGAATTATGAAAATAATAAATGAATTAAATTGTTATATATAACTTGATAGTAATTTATTTTTATATTTGAGGGAAGAATTTAGTGGATGTCAAACCTAAACATGTCCCATTTTTTGGAAAACATAAAATTGAAAGTTATAATTTCAATGTGCTTCCTTCCTCTCATGCAACAAACTTACTCTTTCCTAGTACTTGGGAAATTTGTAAAGCAATAATTAAGGTACATCTTCATTCGGGAAGTACATAGCGACTAGACCGGATATTTACGATATATATATATATATAATATTTTTTAAATACTGAATATTAAGATTGCATTCCCAAGAACACTCATCGGTCCTCTTTCCCTACTAGTCAGGATCCTCTACAGTGCTCCCCCCACGGTATGTGGTGCTCTGGGAGTTATTTTGGGCTTTGTGATATGGGCTTTTGTTAACTAGGTAAAAAATATTTTATGTCTAATTTGTTTCTTTTTCGTTTTTTTCATCTTCTTTGTGAAAACACATCAAGCTTCATTTCGACCAACTTAAAACTCAAGAAACTTGCAACTTTTAAACTCATAAATGCCTCAAGTTTTTAGCCCAATAATTACTTATATCGATAGCCCAAATACAAAAAACTTACTTTCAGCCCATCAAACTTCATTTAAAAAATTTAAAAGCACAATTTGACCATCATTAACAACTATTAATGACCTTTAAAATCTGAATTTTCAGCAACCCCTTGGTCAACATGTAACAGCTAAATAATGGGTGTTTAAGGCCATTAATATGATGATTATTACAGGCTAAAACCCTTCGGATCTCTCTCCTTTCTAGCCCGTAAATACCACCCCAAAGCTGAAGGAAATCATGCCAAACATAAAAAATTTAATTCCTTACTTATTTTCGAGTTTTCCTACGACAACATATTTAAGAAAGAGTGCTGCCAATTCCGAGATAAAAATCTTCCCAAACTAGGGTAGGAAGGTGTCACGCCCCGCGAACGGGGTTAGTCGACATCAGCGTTGTTCATCCATTACACAATCGAAAAACAACCAGCCTCGTAACACAGTTTAAACCGAAACAAGTGTGTTTCATAAATTTAAAAAAAATACCAACGTATTTACCACTGAAATAATGCGGAAAAGTCTAACAAATTATTTTAAAAAAACGAAAATTCGAAATAACAACACATGGCTACTAAAATCTCGCGAATCACCAGCCCCAAAATTGTTCGGACTCTTCTTCCTCAAGCTGTTCTTTGGATAAATCTGGGGCATGGATAGTAAGGGGTGAGTATTTTAAGAAATACTCAGCAAGTGGGGGCCTTTCGAGCACAATATAACAACATGCATAAAATTACGAAATAACATGACTTGCATAACATCATTCATATCACATGCATAACATTTACAAAGCAATGAGATTCCTCAACTTTCTAAGAGGGCGAGGTCATATATCGGTTATATCTGAATGCAGACCGGTTACGGTGGCCGGAAGCGCAACGGAAGTCAGAAGTTGAACATTTTCAAGCAAAATTTTCGGCCACCTTAGTTCTTGTGCAACATTTACAAACAAACACCATACATAGGATGTTTAAGAGATTTACCTATCAACCCCTTGAGGTTGATGTTTGGCTCCAACTTTGTTGTTAACAACAAAGCTCTTCTTGGTAGGCAAGTCTACAAGCTCCTCCTCCCTTTCCTTCAAAATCAAGCCCACCACTTGCAAGGTAAACCCCCTCAAATATTGCACTAGAAATATTTGAGGATTTATCAAAGAGAAGACTTTTATTCTCCAACACTTGAAGAACAAAAGAGAGAAGAAAAATTTTTGAGAGAAAATAAGAGTAGGTTTCGGCCAAGGTAGGTGCAAGAATGAGGAGGAAAGTTTTGGTCTTGGGGTTGCAAAAAGCTAGATTCAAAAATTGCATGACATGCATTATTTTAATCAAAAGTATTCCAAACCCCTTCACCTCCCAAGCATGCAAACCCAAGTGGGCTTGCAACTTTTGCAAGGCCCATGGACTTTATAATTGTCTCAAACATTTTGAGCCCAACAAGACTTTACTTGATTTTACTCAAGCCCACTAGCTAAATAATTATTTCCAATTGGGCTCTACAAGGCCCAATGTTATTTAATTAATCCAACACTTGAATTAATTTAATTATTTGGACTCTACTAGGCCCACTAGTGTTTAATTAATTCAACACTTGAATTAATTTATTTTAATCCATAATAATGTTTATGAAAATCACAATTTTCAAACACATTATTCACTTGGCCAAATTTTAATCTAGGAACACTTCCATAAATTAAAATTTATATTTCTCTCATAGAAGTCATACTTCTATTTTTCTTTACGCTTATAAACACATTTATAAGCCGTTCATCACATTGAACTATTTTACTTCTCATCGGGATTTACAAAGCTAGTACTTGTGTGGCCCTCAATGGTTCATTGATACAACTAGCCGTGGGTTCACATCTCCATGTGATTCGGACTAAACATGTCCTTATTCGAGCATACCCCAATTGTTCCATTCTTACTTATCAACTCCTTGACAGTAAGAACGTCAGAACTCAAGTCTGATAGTACCCAACCAATCACGTTAAACGCCTAGCAGCATCGCTTACGTGATTCCCTAGGTATCACATGATAGTGCCTGCAAGAACCATTCAATTATGGTTAGCGTACAGTACGGTCCCTTCAACTCATATATCCCGATCGATTCGACAACTATTGGTTTATCGAGAGTTGTCAATGAATCGATACTATGTGTCATGTTGTGGTTGCATCGATGGTGTAATCTATGAAACCCCTTTCATAATTACCACCATACTCTGATCAGAGATTTCAACCCACACGTACATGAAAAACACATAGGATATCCATACCCGTAGGTAAGTGGTGAATCCCCGGCTACAATGCATCGACTCCTATATGTTTCGCCGTAACACCCAACCTTGCCACCTGATGACCCATAAGAGTCGGTAAACAAGTCAAAGTGAAACGCTAGCACATAGAGTCTCAATGTTGTCCCGGGTCATAAGGACTAATGGTGTACAACCATAAACTAGGACTTTTCCACTCGATAAGTGAGAACCACTTGGAAAGCCCTTTATAGACGGTTGTTCAGTGCACTCTACCAGGAGCACCTATCTGCATGCTCGGACATCACAATGTCCCCTACCAATGAAACATGGTACTCACATCGCAGATACTAGTCTCTAACTCGAGCGGCCTATATCCTTCTTAGTGGCGGCTGAATCGACTAGGAACCGTTTAGAATATACAGTATTACAAATATGAGTTTCATGATACTCATCATATGAGCATCTCATATTCTTTCTACTATATGTATATTCAAGGACTTTATCTATGCAACTCGCATGGGTATAAATATAAAGATGCGCCAAATTAATAAATTCAAATATTATTAAAATAAAGATCGTTTATACAAAGAGTTTCATCGTGAACAGTCGGCGACGTGCACTTACTCTAACAATATCCCCACAGCGTAACGTTCATATCATGGTTGGGATTCCCACCCATATACAGTCGAATCCTCACAGTTCCCAAAACCACATGACAACCAACACAAGAATGGAGTAGAAGAAGAATGTGTACTCGACCGTATTTCATAAAAACGAAGAAACATGCATAACAAATTTTAATATTTAAAACAAGCCCATTTACGTTAGATCTGGTATAAAAATTGAATAATTCAAAAATCATAGAAGAATCATGCAACCGACACTTCGAAAACGCAGCAACACATCGCCCAGAATATCAGTCGTCTTTAAAAATTTATTGTGCCTTATTGAGCCGTTGGATCGGGCTCAAAATTTCACAGTATGTTTAGAATACGTCAAAATAATTATGAATAATGGAGACCGGGTTTGGAAGTAATTTTAACCTACCTATGGATGAAAAACCGTAGATATGCTATTCTCGCATAGAATTTGAGCAGTTTTTTTGCGAAGGGAGCAGTTGTTTTGCGAAGGCTATAAACAAAAAACTAACCGTTGGATTTTGCCGAAATTTGGATATGTTATTTGAAACATATGGAAGCATATTCAGGACAGTGAAGATCGGATTCCGAGTAACCAAACAAGATAAACGAATTTCTGAACGTGGACAAAATTTTGATGACACGTGCATAATTTTTGGGAGGAAATTTCAAAAATTGGAGAGGAAACTCGAAAATTTGAGGTGTCAATTTTGAATGAGCTATTCTCCTATTTATAGGGAGTAGTTGCTATCCAGATCGTGTATTATCTTCTCGTTTAAACCTTTGAATTAAATTTTGAATCGAAGATAGATTATCATATATTATCTCTTATCTTATATTTTTATCTTGTATAATCTATATCATCTCAAATCTTAGAGTTCTATCTGGTATAACGCTCCAACTTTGAATTTATATCTCAAAAATTTACCTGCTTATATCCAAAAATTCTTTATTTAATTTCTTAGATCATGGTCTATTTACTTACCCAAGTTCGAAATATATACACAATACTATCTTAAATTTCGAGCTCCAAAAATATTGTACACGATATAATTATTCACACAACTTTAGATAAACTTGCAAATCTTACATCTTAAATAAAATAATGAGATAGGTACCCAAAGATTGAATAATTCTAGCACACTTAAATTACAAAAATATTATCCGATTACAAAATCTTGGGTTTTACATCCCTTCCTCCTTATGGGAAGTTTCGTCTTCGAAACTTGGGTTGGCTTGGTCTATGAAGAATATGGGTATTCCTCACTTATTTTCTATTCTAGTTCCCAAGTGAATTCTCTTTCAGTATGATTTGAAAATCGTCTAAAATTCCTAAATCATATCCTAGTGATTCTTGTTAGACATCTTAATAACTAAAGTGTTGACTTACTCATACTTTGAATTATACTCATGCCACCATATTTTCTTATTATTACTTATATTACTGCATCCATGATAGCACTCCCATTAAACCAAAATCATTAGAATCGTTGAATTTACGACAACTTACTGTAACCCCATATTTACATATCTCATAATCATAATTTGATAAACTATTTCTCTTATGAGAGAGGAAAAACCCTAATAAAAACCTTTTGAATCCAAATGCTTGTAGTAATGTAAAATTCCCAAAAGCCAAACTATAACCCAATACGGTCAACCTAAAGTAATCCTCAAAAATATTATCCTAAAGGATAAAAATTCATATTCCAATTTATCCTTTCACATAAACTCTATCAAATTTTTTCTTTTCTTTTTCTAATATTAAATCTTTATTGACCCGAAACTTTTTTTTGAATGAAGTATTAATTAAGAGATAATTAATGAGTTGTTAATTAAGTATGATTAAGGAATTGATAATTCGAGATAAAGCTTTTGGGATCCACCGAATTTAAAAAATGGATAGCCCGATCAACTTCAGATTTCATTATCTCGAGAAATCCCACTAGACAAATGAGATTCTAACACGTGGCAGATAAGATTAATTCAGATTTTTTGAAATAGTCCGGATGCAGCCTATAAATAGATACCGAATTCTTTTGTTTCCTTCACCGCATTCTTCAGAGAGAGTTCTAGTTATACCTTAGGTTTTCTAGCCAGTTTCTAAGGCACTTTGGTGTCGGGAAGTTTCGGAGCTAGTATCGACTCGAGGAGTGTCGGTGAACTGAGATCGAGACATCATCAGTGGGCTGACAACGGACGCAGGTATAATCCTAAAGCCTTAAATAGTGATTTAAGGATCATTAGGGAGAACTTGTAGCATGTTTGATCTGGTTTGATAGTGATTTCATTGTGTTAATATTGTCTAGGTTCAGAGCTTTCTGTCAGATTGTTTTAGTGAGGTATGTGATGTACTGACTGATATATCCAAGCGTAGTATACACACTTATGTGCTGCATATTTATCTGTTGAATGATAAATTTTTTACTGCTTTGACATATTATGCATGACATATCATGTTGAGCCTGATATATTTTGAGATATACCTCGTTTGTCGGGGCCGCTCTGCCCTATTCTGTATTGTGGACAATGGGGCATCGAGAGCTACAGTGTCCGACAGGACCCCCAGGCTCTGATGACCTGGACATTGTAGGTCCACGTCTTGATGATGAGTGTGGGAGCCAAAACATGCCTAGGGCAGATCAGAGACTACACACTCAGGAGCCTCTAGACTGGGCATGATATTCTTGACTTGATCCTTGATATCCGAGCATATTGCATTTTTGCATGCATCATATCAATTTGTATACTAGTACATTATCGTATTGGGCGATCGTCTCTCACGTCCTTGTTTTCATCTTCGGCACCCCATTCCACGGGGCAGGTCTTTGGTTGGACGGTTCGGACGACCAGGGCAGTGGTTAGAGCAGTTGGGTTTTCGGTGGTGATCCAGTGGAAGTTTCTGTGGTTTATCGTTTTCTCATTCAGAATTATGTTTTTGTTATGGTTGTATTAATGTTTAAGACTGCAGTTATTGTTTTGTTTTCGTTTGGGTTGTAAGATGATTAAGTATTTGGTTTCCGCTGTTTAATTGTTGTTATTAAGTTTAATGTTGCATGTTTATTAGTCTGTTTAGTTGTGGCTCAGGTAAGGGCGCTACATTTGGTGGTATCAGAGCATGCAAAGATTTTTGGGACATTAGTAATTATGTTTTGAGGATTAGAGGTGGATTTTGATTTCCTTTCAGATGTCTGGAGATGGAAGCAGTCACAGAAGTGTGAGACATGACAATTATGGCGACAATGATGCTGGCCGAGAACATCGTCATATAGATCGTGACGGAAGACGTCATCCAGACCATGATTAAAGGAGACGTAGGAATCGTGTCAACATTATGGATTTCATGAAGATTGGACCTCCACCGTTGACCGGAGATGAGGATGCTGATGTTGCTGAAGCTTGGGTCGATATCATGGAGAAATTTTCGAGTGTTGCACTATGACGAGGATGAGAAGATGGAGGTAGCTGATTTCATGATCCAAGGAAAAGCTCAGAAATGGTGGAAACCTGTTTCTGCCATTCTAGTTCAGCAGCATGGGCGGATTCGTTGGGAACATTTCCGTCAGGCCTTCATCAATCATCACTTTCAGCCAGCTCTTCGCCAGGCGAAGGAGATGGAATTGTTGACCATCAAGCAAGGAGATTCGAACATTGAGGATTATCAAAAGAATTTAACGGATCTGTTGTCGTATGCTCCTCACATCAGTGAGAATTCTGTAGCAAAATATTCTCACTTTTTGAATGGTTTGAACAACGAGGATTACTTCAGAATCTTCCTATCCCTAAGTGGAAGTGGGAGCATGTGACGATGGATTTTGTCACTCATTTGCCGCTGTCTTCTAAGAATTGTGATGCAATTTGGGTTGTTCTTGACCGACTGACGATGTCACCATATTTCATTCCGTATAGTCGGGAACATAGTTTCGATCGCATGGCAAGGCTATACATCCAAGAGATTCTTAAATATCATGGTGTGCCAACAAGTATAGTCAGTGACAGAGATACACGCTTTGCCTCAAGGTTCTGGGGAAGTTTTCAAAAAGAGTTGGAAACGACATTGAGTCTGATCGTTGTCTATCATACAGAGACTGATGATCAGTCTGAGAGGACTATTCAGTCACTCGAGAACATGTTGCGTGCTTGTGCTTTGGATTTTGGACCAGCATGGCATGATCTGTGGGGACCCGGACGCTGATCTTCTTCTTAATCATCTTTGGGATTTAATTATCAATTAAGATAAAACAGGGTCTAAAAATTTTTCCTTTTTAAAATAAAGTGCGGAAGGTAATGGCATCTACATAATATACATATCTGTATAAACTACAATTCAGTATAAAGATACATCAATCTTTTAACTAATCTAAGGTTCAACTACTAAAGTTCAAGTAATAAAACCTAAATCTATCCAAGTCCGGAATCACCACGCTAAACTCATCTTCTCGACCCCGATCTTGTCCCACCTGTTGTCATGCACACATACAAAACAAGACAACAGCCGGATAACTCCGGTGAGAATAAATCCCAGTATAAAACATGGTAAACATGCATATACATAAAGTAAATCATGAAATATTCTATCATGAATATAATTCAAATCAATAGATTTCATAATCTATTAAATTTAATCAAGATAAGCATGCAACTCGAATCAGATAAACATGCTACTCAAATCAAATCATAAAAACATGCTATCATGACTGAAAGCAATAACAATGGGTTTCATAGTCTATGAAACCACATCCATAAACGCATGCAGTTCTAGTCAAATCATGTCTAGACTCGACTCAACTATAACTCTAGGGATCCCGGTGTGAATAAGACGTCAATGGCTGTCACCTACCCTCCCACTCGGGGTGACTGTACGTCTTATTCCTAGACTTCGGTCTGAGCTGTATCAACGACTGCAATAGGAGTCAGGGCTGCTCCTAAGCTGAGATACACCGAACATCTAGATAGCTGACAATGGCTGTCAACGACTCTCCTATCTCAATGCAATGCATAACAATCTGTAAACAATGCATAATCATCTCAACATATAATTAAATCATATTCAAATCAGAATATAAAAGTAATCTAGTATGTGATTTTATTGGGAAACTCAAATAAGATCTTATTTGAGTTATATCTTGCCGTATATCACATGAATTATACCTTTGTCGTCCCGGTCTGACGAAGACGATGACCTGTATTCAAATCTGTCCATATCCAATCTGAAAAGACAATATCGAATACATAGTATCAATGAATAACTCAATTCACAATCTGTTCTGATCAATACCCAACTCAGTACATAATCTGATCAATATCTGAACAAGATACAATTCAAGTCATGTCATCGCTATCAAAATATAATCGAGATCATATCTGAATCAGATCAATCTAAATCAACTGATGTTTCAACGGTATAACAATACAATCTGAATACCCCGTCAATCTGAACATCACAAATATAATACTGGAATTCATAATCTGAATATCGATATATTCAAAATTAGTAATACACAATTCTGATATCAAAATCTTAGTCAATATCTTTCGAAAATCATAACAATTACAGAAACAGACTGTTCTTTAATCTGACTTCAATTCTATAATGTCTACGGTAGCAGAAACACCATATCTGAACCATATTCAATTCTGACAATATCATAAATTCAAATCTTGTCTAAACGTAACAAAACTTACGTCCAGTTGTAGCCTGCGTTGAAAGGTACACAGTACCGCAGTCAGATTCAAAATCTGACGGACGAATTTCTCGTACTTAATTTCCAACACTCCAGAACAAAGCCTTTCCCCAACTTCTCGATTACTTCTAAGTATTCTGAAGAATTTGCATGTGTATATATATAAATATACATCCGTGACATGCATAAAAGCAAGTGGTGTATTCCATGATTTCCAGGTGGCGCTCGGGCGGTCAAGAATTACCGCCCAGGAGCCGAACCCTCTGCCCGGTAACTTCTCTTACGATTCCCTGGCGCTCAAGCGGTAAGTTTCTACCGCTCGGGCGCCACGCGTTCTGTTCAAAAATCAAATTGCGATGCATTGGCGCTCGGGCGGTCCTTTTCCACCGCTCGAGCGCCGAAGGTTCTGTCCAAATTCTTGGCTAACCATGCAACGACGCCCGGCCTCGTCATTCAAGTTGGTATGACCCCAATCATGTCAATAATCAACGTCTGATTACCGTAATTAAATCTCGAGCATTACATTTCTCCCCCTCTTAGATCTGAGTTCGTCCTCGAACTCACAAACAATCAATTCAACTATATTAGAAGAAATGTATAACTGCGTCTAAATCAAACTCTCACCTTACTGAATCCATTCTGAAATTTCTTTCTTATATCAATATCTGATTTCCAATCGGGAATAAGACTATATGAAGTATATTATCATAATACTTCTCAAATTAATTCTGACAAAATCAATCTTGCCATGTGGGTTATACAACATCTGTATAAACCACTCCATAGTCTATAATGATTCAATACAGCCAACTATCATTAAATCTGTTGCTCTCGATCTAGGACATATTCAGTCCTCGACTTCAAATACCAATCATCATCATCTGACGTTGGTTTCTTAAATCTATCTATTCTGAACTATCTTAATAGCTATTGCCATACATTAATTCATACAGTGACAATAAGTCATAACAACTAGTGCTAACATCCAGCACTAAAGCTGTACCCAATTCTTTTAATATCTGGACAATACATTCTAACGGTCTGCCCATCTGTAAAACAATCTAAGAGAGAGCTCATGATATACTCTGTCACAAGTACAAAATCAATCAAAAATCACGATCTGAAATAATCTACTGTGGAATTCAGATTATTCTGGCCATTTCTCTGACATCGATCTGTGTCATTTGGTCATGTTTGTACATCATCTTGTACAAACTGATAGATATAGATTGAACAATCTGTCAATCACAATCATATCATATCACAATCTGGAAAAACTGGCGATAATTTCATTACAAAGGCCATAGAAATGTACTCCCATTTCCATTCAGAATATACACATTCTGTAATAATCTTCTGATTCCTATCTTTCTGTCTTCTTCTGTTGGCGATTCAGACATATCAGTACAATTTCTGCCAATATTTCAATACCAATTCTGTCATAACTGATATACTCGGTGTATATCAACACTGTCTGTTCGAATACAATACATTCTCAATCATCAGAATGAAAACTGAATCCACTACTGTGCAGTTCTGACATTATCTGTGATTTCAGATTCGAACTATTCGGTATAAACAAATCAGTTAATAACATAAATTAAAGAAAAATACCTACCTGGTATTCGGCTCTGACTATCGATATCAATTCTGTTACACAATTTTGAAACATTCTGACACATTCTGATCTCATTTCTGAACTGCTGTAACTCTTGAAATTAACTCTGATACAAGTGAACTGTATATAATCTCAACGGTTCACAATACGCTGTATCATAAATGGATTCAAAACAACAGTAATATCAAATCAGATATGAAATATCAGTAACCTATACCGATCTAGTGAGTTCAGTGAACTCATAAAACAGCTAGTTCTATTAAATATCTTCATGTCATTCTGATCAGCTGCTATATCTCATTTGCAATTAAACTGTGCTCCCAATCAATATAAGATATCACGAATACTGATTTAGAACAATCACAATACACAGCAGATATAAAGCAATAATCGAATAAGATAATCTGTCAACTCAGACATAATAATTTCTGACACTTCTGACATTTCTGGGATTTCTGATCTTCTGACATAGGTATCATTCTCAATCACTGATCCCAATCTCATCTGTGTCAAAGTCAATCTGTATACTAATTTCAGATATCACATATTCTGAATACAATCTGTTTCAAGCGGAATTTTTATCTGAATAGTTTCTGTATACAATAATCACAGTTCTTAGCATATTCAATATAATCTTCAAATATTCTATTCAGTCAATCAGATGCTGCAAATATATCAAAATTTCATAGATATAATGAGCATAGAATTCATCAGAATATCTCTGAATATACTGACACGTGCCAAAGAATATCACAAAATCAGATGTACTCTTGGTCGGTACTCTTCTACTGATCTTTCAATTTATTCGGTATCATTCTGTACATTTAATATCATTCTGTACTGAATTCTAACATACAATCAATGTCTGATCTCAATTCAATTCTGAAATCTATCTTTCTGATAGAATACACAAATCTGAAATCTTATCTGGCTAATGTCTGCCAACTCATACGTCATTGACATATCTGTCAATGTTAGGCTCGATTTCAGTAGGTCTACTGAATACATAGGGATGCAATCTGCTCCTTTCTGTATTAATCGAGTCATATACAATACAGATATCAAAGGAATTATAAATCTAGAATCCTTATCGTGGTATCTCCACTGATCAGTCATTTCTGATCTGATTCCTACCATTTCTGGAAAAATTCTACAATATGTCTGTACTTGTTCAGCATATACATGTCAATAATGCAGTCAAATCAGGAACACAAGTACATCATAATCTAACTCTATCTCATTCTCATCTTACTGTAGTATACAATATATACAGAAATCTCTGATATCAACATTTCCTCAACAAGCAAGGACATCAATACTACAGTACATATAAACCCAACAGATACAGCATATTTCCATGCAACTCAGTCAAAGATTTTCTTAACAAATGCATTAGTATATATCAATACATATGCAATAGATCATAAAGAATAGTACCTGTTGTGAATTCTAGATCTGTGTTTTCAATTGAACTCTGTTCCCTACAATCTTCGGGAACGCTTCTGGGGACAGACTTTAGCAAAGTGTCCCGGCTGTCCACAAATATTACATCTACCAGTCACTCCCTGGCATTGCTCGGTGAAATGTCTCCCTCCGCAACTCCTGCAATACACTCCAGTATAGCTCGGACAAGAACTACTGGAACTCGAGGAACCACTTCCTAACTTCTTGAATGGCTTCTTCCGAGCTTTCAGCAAATCTTGCTTCCCACTCGTACTGCCGTGGTCATATCGAAGAGGGGATTGCTGTGTCTGGGGTTGTTTCACACACAACCTCGTCAGTTGTCTAATCAGACTCGCCTCAGCACTTTTCTCTCTACTCAAGACATCAGCAAAATGGTAAGGTCGCTGCAGATTCATAAATGCAACTACCTCCGAATTCAACCCTCTGATGAACTGATTTACTACAGCTTCATCATTTCCAGCTATCTGAGGAGCAAAATGCAGTAGAGTAGAGAATTTGGCGGTATATTCATCAATATTCAATTGACCTTGGCTCAAATTCTCAAACTCTGCTTTCTTGTCCTCTCGGTACGAAACTGAGAAAAACCTTTGATAGAATTCAGCTCTGAAGACTTCCCACGTGATCACAGTACCACGTTGTGCTAATACACTGTTGATTGTAATCCACCAACTTTTGGCAGCCTATCGTAACTGATAAGGCACCATTTTAACTCTCTGTTCATCTGTACAATCAAGTAAATCAAACAAGATTTATATATCATCAAACCAATTCTGACAATCTTCAGATGTCTCGGTACCATTCAGAACCGGCGGCTGTAATAACTGAAACTCTTTCATCTTTTCTTCTAGTTGAGTTTCTGATACATCTATCTGTTCAGACGAAGTACTACCCCTTTCTGGAAATCTCCGAGGCGGTATATCTGAATATCAAACAAATCAATGTACAATCTGTATAATCTGTCTCAGCCCTCCTCTGATCATATACCTCTGATCCAGACTCGGTTCGGATCCAGGCTTAGTAATTACATGCTGCAATCAACTCAGATACAAACAACATGTAATAGGGAAAGCAATAAATCATGCTAGCACACACAATGTAAGTCAACATTGAAATAATTCTCATGCTAGCAATCACATGCAAGGAAATAAAATTTAATCTACCCCGCTCTTTTCTTCTATCTCAGTCTAAAAGATCTATCAGTTTTGACTATCTCAATCAAAAGGATCTATCGCTCTGACTATCTCCGTCTAAAGGAACTATCAGCTCTGATACCACCTGTTGTGGGGACCCGGACGCTGATCTTCTTCTTAATCATCTTTGGGATTTAATTATCAATTAAGATAAAACAGGGTCTAAAAATTTTTCCTTTTTAAAATAAATTGCGGAAGGTAATGGCATCTACATAATATACATATCTGTATAAACTACAATTCAGTATAAAGATACATCAATCTTTTAACTAATCTAAGGTTCAACTACTAAAGTTCAAGTAATAAAACCTAAATCTATCCAAGTCCGGAATCGCCACGCTAAACTCATCTTCTCTCATCATCTTCTCGACCCCGATCTTGTCCCACCTGTTGTCATGCACACATACAAAACAAGACAACAGCCGGATAACTCCGGTGAGAATAAATCCCAGTATAAAACATGGTAAACATGCATATACATAAAGTAAATCATGAAATATTATATCATGAATATAATTCAAATCAATAGATTTCATAATCTATTAAATTTAATCAAGATAAGCATGCAACTCGAATCAGATAAACATGTTACTCAAATCAAATCATAAAAACATGCTATCATGACTGAAAGCAACAACAATGGGTTTCATAGTTTATGAAACCACATCCATAAACGCATGCAGTTCTAGTCAAATCATGTCTAGACTCGACTCAACAATAACTCTAGGGATCCCGGTGTGAATAAGACGTCAATGGCTGTCACCTACCCTCCCACTCGGGGTGACTGTACGTCTTATTCCTAGACTTCGGTCTGAGCTGTATCAACGACTGCAATAGGAGTCAGGGCTGCTCCTTAGCTGAGATACACCGAACATCTAGATAGCTGACAATGGCTGTCAACGACTCTCCTATCTCAATGCAATGCATAACAATCTGTAAATAATGCATAATCATCTCAACATATAATTAAATCATATTCAAATCAGAATATAAAAGTAATCTAGTATGTGATTTTATTGGGAAACTCAAATAATATCTTATTTGAGTTATATCTTCCCGTATATCACATGAATTATACCTTTGTCGTCCCGGTCTGACGAAGACGATGACCTGTATTCAAATCTGTCCATATCCAATCTGAAAAGACAATATCGAATACATAGTATCAATGAATAACTCAATTCACAATCTATTCTGATCAATACCCAACTCAGTACATAATCTGATCAATATCTGAACAAGATACAATTCAATTCATGTCATCGCTATCACAATATAATCGAGATCATATCTGAATCTGATCAATCTAAATCAACTGATGTTTCAACGGTATAACAATACAATCTGAATACCCCGTCAATCTGAACATCACAAATATAATACTGGAATTCATAATCTGAATATCGATATATTCAAAATTAGTAATACACAATTCTGATATCAAAATCTTAGTCAATATCTTTCGAAAATCATAACAATTACAGAAACAGACTGTTCTTTAATCTGACTTCAATTCTATAATATCTACGGTAGCAGAAACACCATATATGAACCATATTCAATTCTGACAATATCATAAATTCAAATCTTGTCTAAACGTAACAAAACTTACGTCCAGTTGTAGCCTGCGTTGATAGGTACACAGTACCGCAGTCAGATTCAAAATCTGACGGACGAATTTCTCGTACTTAATTTCCAACACTCCAGAACAAAGCCTTTCCCCAACTTCTCGATTCCTTCTAAGTATTCTGAAGAATTTGCATGTGTATATATATATATATATATATATATACATCCGTGACATGCATAAAAGCAAGTGGCGCATTCCATGATTTCCAGGTGGCGCTCGGGCGGTCAAGAATTACCGCCCGGGCGCCGAACCCTCTGCCCGGTAACTTCTCTTACGATTCCCTGGCGCTCGAGCGGTAAGTTTCTACCGCTCGGGCGCCACGCGTTCTGTTCAAAAATCAAATTGCGATGCATTGGCGCTCGGGCGGTCCTTTTCCACCGCTCGAGCGCCGAAGGTTCTGTCCAAATTCTTGGCTAACCATGCAACGACGCCCGGCCTCGTCATTCAAGTTGGTATAACCCCAATCATGTCAATAATCAACGTCTGATTACCGTAATTAAATCTCGGGAATTACATGATCATTTGTCGCTTGTCGAGTTTGAATATAACAATAACTACCACAGCAGCATTGGTATGGCTCCGTTTGAAGCATTGTATGGTAGACGTTGTCGTACTCCATTGTTTTGGGATGAAGTAGGAGAACGACAAGTGCAAGGACTGGAATTAGTGCAACAGGCGATTGACGTAGTGTAATTGATCAAGAAGAGAATTAAAACTGCAGAAGATCGTCAATCAAGTTACGCGAATACCAAGCGTAGACCTCTACAATTTCACTCAGGGAAAAAGTTTTTCTTAAAGTTTCACCATTCCGCTGGGTGATGAGATTTGGACTCAAGGGAAAATTAGCCCCAAGTTTCATCGGACCTTTTGAGATCTTGGAATGTGTTGGAAATATGGCGTATCGATTAGCTTTACCGTCGTATGTGTCCAGCATTCAAAATGTCTTTAATGTATCGTTGCTACGACGGTATGTAGCAGATGAATCGCACGTTCTTGGTCCAACAGAAGTTCAACTTGAAGAAGACTTGACTTATGTCGAGCAGCCGCTTTTAATCCTGGGTAGGAAAGAGAAAAAGCTCAGAAACAAAACCATTCCACTTGTGCAGTGCAATGGCAACGCCGAGGTACTGCAAAAGCGACTTGGGAATTAGAGAGTCGTATGCGCTCAAAGTATCCACATTTGTTTTGAGTTGTATTTTATTCAGTTGTATTATACTTCAGTTTTGATTTCGAGAACGAAATCTTTGTAAGGAGGCGAGGATGTAATGACCCGAAACTTTGTTTTGAATGAAGTAATAATTAAGAGATAATTAATGTGTTGTTAATTAAGTTTGATTAATGAATTTATAATTCGAGATCAACCTTTTGGGATCCACCGAATTTAAATAATGGATAACCCGATCTACTTCAGATTTCATTATCTCGAGAAATCCCACTAGAAAAATGAACTTCTGACACGTAGCAGATAAGATTGATTCAAATTTTCTGAAATAGTTTCGATGCAGCCTATAAATAGAAACTGAATTCTTTTGTTTCCTTCACCGCATTCTTCAGAGAGAGTTCTAGTTATACCATAGGTTTTCTAGCCAGTTTCTAGGGCACTTTGATGTCGGGAAGTTTCGGAGCTAGTATCGGCTCGAGGAGGGTCGGTGAACTGAGATCGAGACATCATCAACAGGCTGACGACGGACGCAAGTATAATCATAAAGCCTTAAATAGCGATTTAAGGATCATTAGGGAGAACTTGTAGCATGTTTGATCTGGTTTGCTAGTGATTTCATTGTGTTGGTATTGTCTAGGTTCAGAGATTTATGTCATATTGTTTTAGTGAGGTACGTGATGTCCTGACTGAAATATCCAAGCGTAGTATACATACTTATGTGATGCATATTTATCTGTTGCATGATACATGTTTTACTGCTTTGGCATATTATGCATGACATATAATGTTGAGCCTAATATCTTTTGAGGTATACCTCGTTTGTTGGGGCCGCTCACCATATTCTATATTGTGGACGATGGGGCATCGAGATCTACAGTGTCCGACAGGACCCGTGGGCTCTGATGACCTGGACATTGTTGGTCCACGTCTTGGTGATGAGTGTGGGAGCCAAAAAATTCCTAGGGCAGATCAAAGACTACACACTCAGGCGCCTCTAGGTTGAGCATGAGATTCTTGACTTGATCCTTGATATCCGAGCATATTGCATTTTCGCATGCATCATATCAATTTGTATACTTGTGCATTCTCCTATTGGGCGATTGTCGCTCATGTCCTTGTTTTCATCTTGGGCACCACATTCCACGAGGCAGGTCTTAGGTTGGACGGTTCGGACGACCAGGGCAGTGGTTAGAGCAGTTGGGTTTTCGGTGGTGATCCAGTGGAGGTTTTATGTGGTTTATCGTTCAGAATTATGTTTTCCTTATGGTTGTATTAATATTTAAGATTGTTTTTATTGTCTTGTTTTCGTTTGGGTTGTAAGATGATTAAGTATTTGGTTTCCGCTGTTTAATTGTTGTTATTAAGTTTAATGTTGCATATTTATTAGTCTTTTTAGTAGTGACTCGGATAAGGGCGCTACAAAATCTTAATTTCCCATCAAAACCCTGAAACTGGTTTTGCTTAACGATTTCTCAAAGTATGGTGTGCTGATAGTGAGGCTGGAACTGTCTTACCTATTTTTTTCCAACTTAAAGCGTCAGCTACCTCATTCGCCTTGCTTGGATGGTAGCTTATCGTTACCTCACCATCCTTTAATAATTCAAACTATCGTCTCTACCTCATGTTCAATTTTTTCCGCGTGAACAAATACTCAAGGCTCTGATGGTCAGTGGTGATCTCACACTTGGCGCCGTAAAGGTAATGACTCATAATCGTTACTACCAAAACTACAACGGCTAACTCAAGGTCGCGGGTTGGGTAGTTTTGCTCATGCGATTTCAATTGCCTTGAAGCAAAGGAAATTACTCTTCATTCTTCCATGAGACATATCTTAGACCTTTCTTTGGCGCATCACTATAATTGAAAAAAATCTTGCCTTCATTAGGCAGCACTAACATCGTTGTTGTGGTTGCAAGTTTCTTCTTTTAGGTTTCAAAACTTTTCTCACATTCTTTTCTCCAATTGAATTTAGAGTCTTTTTGTGTGAGTTTTGTATGCGGTATTGCTATTGATGGAAAATCTTGGGCAAATTCCCAATAATAGCTCGGCAATCCTAAGAAGCTTTGAATTTCTGCCATTGTCCTTGGTCTTGGCCAGTCTTTGAGTGCTTCTACTTTCTTAGGATTCGAAAATACTCATGCCTCACATATTATGTGACATAAGAAAGTGATGTTCTATTTCCGAAACTCACCTTTCTTGAACTTGTCATATAATTCTCGCTCCCTTAGCCTATGAAGAGTGAGAAAAAGATGCTCCTTGTGATCTTCTTCATTTGGTGAGAGAATGAGGAACTCCTCGATGATCACCGCCAAAAATTTGTCAAGGAATGCCTTGAACACCCTGTTCATTAGATCCATTAAGGATGATGGTGCGTTCGACAAAGCAAAAGGCATTACAGTGAACTCATAATGCATGTACCTTTTTCAAAAGGCTGTTTCGGGAATATCTTCAATTGGTAGTAGCATCTTCTCAGGCCGAGTTTGGAGAAGATTTTAGCTTCTTTAAGTTGATCAAAAAGATCGTCTATCATTGAAAGAAGATATTTATTCTCGATTGTGATCTTATTGACTTCTTTATAATCTATACACAATCTCTTACTTCCATCTTTCTTATTTACTAATAGGACCAGATCTTTGCTTTTTGTCTATCAACTATTGGAGTTGTTCTTTTAGCATCTAGAGTTCAGCTGACGTCATTCGGTATGATGCTTTTGAATTTGTTCAGCACCGGGAACTAGATTGATTTTGAACTCATCTCGTGGTCTGAGATTATCCCAGGTAATCCTTTCGGAAAAACGTCCGAGAATTCCCACACTATTGGAGTGTCTTCCAGCTTGAGCTCAACTTCTTCCGGCACTTTTTTTCCTCGTTGCTAGGTTAAATTCTTTGCCCGATTTTATGGCTTTCCAAGTTTAGGAAGCAAAAAGAATGTATTTGTCTCTGGGCATTGCCATGGTACTTGGTTTCTTCTTGATTCGCGCTTTGGAGTTCGAAATTCTTACTCCGACAATCTGCTATTACAATGCTCTTAGATAATCCATCCATATGATGATGTCAAAATCTACCGAAGTTCTTTGAATCAAGTCAGCACTGAATATATACGAATAGATACTGATTTTATTATATCTTGAAATTATCACGACTACTATCTCAAAACTTAAAACTCATATAAAATCTTGGAACTTAACTAAATATGAATTTATATCCTATTGACTGAAATCCCAAAAATTATAACTAAGTCGTTCTAAAATAAAATCTTATTCAATCTTGTCGAATGAAATTAATCCTCAAATAATTCTTGTGCTAAATCCTACTTTCAACAAGAAAATGATTTTAGAGAGCTCAAATGCAAAAAATATTTATTGAATGTCTTTTTCCTTCAATCATTCTTAGTACCATAACAAAAGTCAAAACTTATTATGCTGTATTTTCCTCAATATTAATAATATCTCGTAACTTATTTTATTCACATAAGATCGTAGCCTACTAGTTATCCCAAAATAATACAAATTTCTTAATCTGAAGATATTGTTTTCCACACTCATTTAAACAAGATAACCCAAAATCATACATATTTAAAGTTGACGCTTAGCATTCTTAAGAACCCAAATTAATCTTCACACATTTAACTATTGCCCAAAAATCAACTTCTATATTAGAATATTCAAAACTTATTATAACTCTTATCTCAGATTTTCACATACTAGTTTTTTTTCATAAATAATTTATTGTCACCAAATCAAATATTTCATCTTAAGTCACAAGCTTAAGTCAACTTATCTCAGATAGATATAATCCCAACAATATAGGTCAATACTAATTGTTTCCTTAATCCAGTTCTATAAAAATATGATAAGCACTACAAGAAACGCTTTGAATGAGGTTTTTCGAGAAATTTTCAAAAAAATGGAAGGTTTGGAGATAAACGTATGGATTTAAAGCATATGTTGAGAGGAGTTTAGAACAACTGACGGAAACGAATTTGGAATTTTCTTCATAAAGTTATAGGATATACGAAACTTTCTTAAAACAGCAAAAACGCGATTTTGGATGTCTAAATGAAATAATTTCGCGTTTACGAACCATGCCTCACAAACTTGTGAATATTACTCGTTGGGTCGTTCCGAAGGAGACTGGATTGGCTTTTTGCAAAAATCATGCTGCTTTTTTTTTGGTAAAATTTCCCCAACTAGATTATGAACCTGGCGGCTCTGATACCACTTAAATGTCACGCACCGTTACCGGGGTTAGTTGAAATCGGCGTTGTTCATCAATCACACAATCGAACAACAACAGCTTCATAGCACAATATAAACCGAAACCAGTGTATTTCATAAATTTTAAAAAAAATACCAATGTCTTTACAACTGAAATAATGCGGAAACTTCTAACAAATAATTTAAAAAAACGAAAATTTGAAATAACAACACATGGCTACTAAAATCTCGCGAAAATTGTTCGGACTCTTCTTCGTCAACTTGTTCTTCGGATAAATCTGGGGAGCGGAGAGTAAGGGGTGA
Organism: Primulina eburnea; assembly: GCF_022965805.1. Taxonomy (NCBI): domain Eukaryota; kingdom Viridiplantae; phylum Streptophyta; class Magnoliopsida; order Lamiales; family Gesneriaceae; genus Primulina; species Primulina eburnea. The sequence goes on from NC_133115.1 coordinate 17,147,879, forward strand.
GTATTTTAGGAAATGCTCAGCAAGTTGGGGACGTTTGAGCAAAATATAACAACATGCATAAAATTTTGAAATCACATGACTTGCATAACATCATTCATATCACATGCATAACATTTAACAGACACTGAGATTCCTCAACTTTCTATGGTTTACTGATATCAGCCCCTAATTTTTACTCATCTAATTGGGCGAGGCCATATATCGATTATATCCTCACCATGTAAGGGTCATATCATGGTTGGGATTCTCACCCATATATAGTCGAATCCTCACAGTGCTCAAAACTTGGACATAATTTTGATGACTCGTGCAGAATTTTTGGGAAGAAATTTCGAAAATTGGAGAGGAAACTCGAAAATTTGAGGTGTAATTTCTAAATGGGGCTTATCCTATTTATAGGGAGTAGTTGCTATCCAGATCATTTATTATATTCTCGTTTAAACCTTTGAATTAAATTTTGAATCTAAGATAGATTGTCATATATTATCTATCATTATCTTTGAAACTGAATGAACTCGAAAGTGAATGGCAACTGACTAATTTGTTCTTGATGTAGTTATTCGTGGATGGTTAACCTCTTTCACAACTGAACTCATCAGTTATATATAGTCTTCAATTCCAACGGCTACATTGAATGCATTAAATGATTAATATCCTTTGGATCGTCTTTTAGTCCATGTAAATGACTTTTTTTATAGAAGTACGATGTTTTAGACTGATATCCTTTATCATTTCTACTTTTGTACGGACTGTTAGTTTGTCTGCTGAGATTATAATTGCAACTGATGACATGGCTAACTGATCAATAGTTAAACTTGTCGTGACAAGATTGATTATGGGGATCATCGTTGACTTACAATAACTCGGTTCTTGAAATATTGAACACCGACGAATTAAATCGAGTTTGGTTTTCAAACCAAACGGAAGACACTCAAAATAATCCTTTATAAAATTTGATTAAATATTTTGTAAAGAATTTAAAATATATTCAAGTTGAATGAGTAAAAATATTTTGGTTGAAACATTTTATCAAACAATTGGTATACAATATTTTGGTATTTGAAAAACATATAAAATGCTTCAAAAATACATATTTAAAACAATAGAAATGATAAGTAAATACAATAAATAAATAGACACAAATTTGTTTATGGATATCCGGAGACTTCAAATACTCCTACGTCACTCATTCTTCCCATTGGGAAGGATGTACTAGAAGACTTTGATTTATACAACATGTTGCACAAATCCACTCAGCTTAGGACTTATATTACTGCCTAATTGAACTCTTAGCACTCAACTAGACTGAAGGCAACACCTCTCAGCAAGCACTTTCTTTAACTTCTTTGTGCAAAGAATACAAACACAATCTTTAATGTCTTTGTGTGGACTCACTCAATTTAAATTTGAAGTTCAGCTCTCATGTATATGTGTGAGTGATTGTGTGTCAGGAATTAATCCTTTACAATGTACATCTAAAATTTATCCTCACACAAGGGTTTGTGCTCTCAACTAGCTGATTTCTTCATGCTAACTGCCCATACTTTTAATCTTCTTCAAAAGCACTTATTTGATCTTCAATATTTTGTATTTATAGGCCCCAACACTGATATATACGTTAGATACAAGGATATGACCTTTTGAAAAGTTTATGTAATGCTTCTGAAATCGCAACTGTCAAATCTCCTTGCTGGACATTTTCCCGAGCCTAAACTGGTCAACTGGTCAACTTTGGTTAACTAATCAGCAGCTCAACTGGTCAGCTGATCAACCAGTTCAGTTTCAGCTAGTGTGCCTTGCTGATTAAAGCTGATTTCTGTAATATCCCGAATTTTTGTCATGTTATAGTTTATAGTGTTATTTATGATTTATGGTGATAAGATATGGTTTTAAATATTTTAATGGTTATGGTGGAAATGATTATTGGTTATGGATATTGTGATGGTGGTAAATATGTTATTGGAATGATTGTTATATGGTCATTGTTTATGGTTATTGTTTTGGAATCATGTTCATAGTTGGTGATGATTATGGGAGTGGATGGGTAGAATAGGAAGTTGATCTTAAGCCAAATAGGAAATGGAAGCGCAGAGACGGTATGAAAAATGTGGCAGTAGTTGTGGTTTTTAGTATAATGTTTTGTATATTGATCCAATTGATGTGAGGCTACTTCCATTAAAAAAATAAGATATAAGTCTATAACTTTCATGTTTTGAGTTTTGTTCAAATCATTAAGGAAGAGGAGCCAAAAGTGGCCCGAAGTGTGTCGTGTGTTTTGTTGTTCCTGCACTAACACATGTTGAGAGAATGGGCATAACGTTTTACTCAGACCTCAAAATGACATGATATTTTGGTAGATTCAAGAAAATACATAGGGCTACAACTTTCATGTTTACCACTTTTCCGGATTATGAAGGGAAGAGTCGTTTCGGAAGCGATCTTCGTTGGAGCTGTGCGCAGAGCACTGTTGTGGAGTGCAGGTGGCGCTGCCAGGCAGTGCCGTAGAGTAGGCTCCGCAGCACCAATTACGTGGCGCCGCGGTGCTAGACATGCAAAATTGTTTTTTTAAAAACACGATTTTAAGGTTGGGAATGAGTTTTTATGGTGTTTAATGTTGTAGGGATTCTTTTGAGGTCACCTTTGCAACCAAGTATTGATTGGGTAGTAAGTAGATGCTATTCCTTGTGCTCACATGATATATATGTATCCAAGCCATGTTTATTGATGTCTAGCTTCTTTCATGGTTATGTTATTGCCATATTTGTTGTTATATATTCATTGATCCAAGAATTTTATTGATTTCATTGATAAAGAAGCTAGCAAGCTATTGTGCTTATCAAGTGTTTGTTCAATTGTCCCAATGAATTTCATATGCTGCAATCCAAGGAATGATAGTAATTCATGCATGTCATTGGCCAATCACATGAAGAGTATCTCTCACAGCCTGGTATATATTTTCATATATCACAGAGATACTATCCATTGGTTATCTCTCACAGTCCGATATATATTTATATATATCAACAGGGATAACATTCACAGGTCACATATTACAAATTACAGAATATCATTTCCTTTTATGGTTATCTCTCACAGTCCGAGATATATTTATATATATCAACAGAGATAACATTCACAGATTACAGATCATAGAGCTATTGTTTCATTTCCTTTAATTCATGCTATGATATACCATCTATATTGATTCTTTCATTATTGTTCATTGAAGATGGTATTGTTTAATGTTTATTGCCATTGCGATGTTTCAAGCCAAGCCATATAGATATGTATTTGTTATATAAAGTTCTCTACTTACTGAGTTTTATCTCATTTCAGTTAATGTCATGTGATGCAGGTCCTAAAAAGACTTGAAGCAGATTGTCCAAGGAGGAGAAGTCATATAGCTAATGTAATGGAAAAATTTTATTTGATTATGTTAATGTTTTTATTGGTGTGTGTTGAACATTTAAAGTTTTAAAAATATCATGTATTTTATGATATGTAATGTTGGAATTTGAATTATGATGTATGAGATTATGTATTGAATGTATCGTAAGAAAATGTTTACAATGTATATAAAGTATAATTTTTTTAAAGATAAATGCTTCCGCTGATGTCAGGTTATATTTGGATTTAAAATGTGTTAAGTGGGGTGTTTCAATTGGTATCAGAGCAAAGTTCTTTGGACCATATATGACTTCTTCTACCTAGGACAATCTGGTATGTTTTCGATCCTGCATCTATTGATTTTAACATTGACAGTTGATTCTATTTCATTGCCATTGATGTATTCTTTCATCCTATCCACGTTAACGTGAGCATATGTATAGGAAATGCCTCCCAAATATTAATAAAACGAATAAAACAGTAAAATATCCTAACATACACCTAACACATTGGTCAAAGCTCTCGACCATCCTTCATGCATTTAATATCAAATATTAACATCAATTAATTAAACAAATTTAATTAACTGATAAATTATACATCTAATAATTTTATTACTAACCACCACAATTATTAAAGAATTTAATAAATTAAATAAACACATTTATTTAATTTCCAATTAAATCAATAATAATTGATATCTTGTAAAACGCATTTTTACCATAATTAATTAAAATCATATTATAATTATTTATTTTACAAGAAAATTATTAATTTTCCAAAAATTAATTTTTCAAAAATTAAATTGAACTAATTTTCATAAAATATACATTTCATCCAAAGTTTTGAAAAATCAGAACCCTAGGCCCCAAACAATTCAAGTCCATTATCCGGAACATTTCTCGAGACAATACCAGGCAGCCGCCCGCACGCTGCCCGAACGTTTCGGGCAGGGGCAGCAGCCCTGTGCGCGTTGCACAGGCGCGCGCAGCGTGCGGACATTCCGCACGCCGCGCGTGCGCCGCCGCCGCGCGCTGTGCGGACTCTCCGCACAGCATGTGCGCGCGCAGCCGCGCCCTGTGCGGATGCTCCGTGCAGCGCGCAGCCCTGTGCGCGTGGGCGCGCACAATGCACTGCCCAGAACAGTTCCGGGCAGCCCCCATATTTTTTTTATTCTAGAAAAAATAAACCCTTTTTTATGGTGCATCAATTTTCTGAAAATTTTCTTGTCTGGTTAGAAATAAATTATTCAATATAATTTAAAACCATACAATTCAGAAAGCCTGGCTCTGGTACCACTGTAGGATTTCAGTTTTCTACACGCCCAAACGCAGTGGAAGTTTTAAAAATTTTAGATCTTGACATTCAAGATGTGTTTGGATTTGGGCGCTCGTATGATTTTAACAAAACATTTATAGCGAGTTTAAAAGTTATACCTTTGTTGAATAATCATTGGACACCAACTGATCCGGTATTACGGATCTAGCTCTTGATGAATCCCTACGAGCTTTCTTCAAGAGACTCTTTTCTTTCCTTGTAATTAGGTCCACGACTGGATGATCTATTCCTCTTCCAATTTGCACAGAAAATATGAAAGATATTTTGCGTAGGAGAGAAAATAATTGAGAGACAACTCAAACCCTTAAAAAACTTCAAGGTGGCCGAAAGTTTTTCCTTTTGAAAAGGGAGGTTCACGTGAATTTTGTGGTTGTAGGTCTAGGGTTTCACTTGCATGCTTTATTTATGGTAAATCCATAGCCTAATTACATAATTAACATCAATGGACCTGATTTAATTAATTGGAACTAATTCAATTAATTTAATCAAGGTCCATTAAAACATTAATTATTTATTATATTGGACTTGTACTCCTACAAGCCATCAAACATATAACCCACCATATTTAATTTATTAATTAATCAACTCAACTTTTGAGCTCAATATATTAAATACATTATAAATTTAACATTTGAATTTATTCTTTAAATTATAAATTCAACTCCTTGAATTTATATCACCTCCAAAATTTAATATCTAATAAACCCAACATTTGAGTTTAATAAATTAAATTATCAAATTTATAAATTCAACTCCTTGAATTTAGTATCTCAAAATTTCATAAATTCAACTTCTTGAATTTACTATCTCATAAATTCAACTCCTTGAATTTATTATATCATAATATAAATTCAACTCCTTGAATTTATTCTTTCAATGGGAACAAACGATCCAGTGCTTGTGTGACCCTCAATGGTTCAAGGATACAGCTAGCTGTGGGTTCACAACTCTTTGTGATTCAGAATAATATTTATTTTTATTCAAGCTTACCATAGTTAGCCCCATTCTTTTTATCAACACTTTGATTAAGAATGTCAGAACTCATTTCTGATTGCACCCATCGGATCATGGTACTGTTAGAGTAGGTGCACGTCGAGCCAAGTGTTGGCTGAGTATTCACAATGAAACTCTATGTATAAACGATCTTTATTTTGATAATATTTGAAATTATTATTTTGGCACTTCTTTATCTGTATACCTATGCTAGTTGCATAGATAAAGTCCTTGAATATACAAATAGTAGAAAGAATATAAGATGCTCATATGATGAGTATCATGAAACTCATATTTGGAGTAATGTATATTCTAAATAGTTCCTAGTCGATTCAGCCGCCGCTAAGAAGGATATAGGCCGCTCGAGTTAGAGACTAGTATCTGCGATGTGAGTACCATGTTTCATTGGTAGGGGACATTGTGATGTCCGATCATGCAGATAGGTGCTCCTTGTAGAGTGCACTGAACAACCCTCCATAAAGGACTTTCCAAGTGGTTCTCACTTATCGAGTGGAAAAGTCCTAGCTTATGGTTGTACACCATTAGTCCTTATGACCCGGGACAACATTGAGACTCTATGTGCTAGAATTACACTTTGGCTTGTTTACCGACTCTCATGGGGTCATCAGGTGGCAAGGTTGGGTGTTCCGTCGAAACATATAGGAGTCGATGCATTGTATTCGGGGATTCACCGCTTACCTTCGGGTATGGATATCCTATGTGTTCTCATGTGTATGTAGATTGAAATCTCTGATCAGAGTATGGTGGTAATTATGAAAGGGGTTTCATAGATTACACCATCGATGCAACTACGACATGACACATAGTATCGATTCATTGACAATTCTCGATAAACCAATGGTTGTCGAATCGGTCGGGATATATGAGTTGAAGGGACCGTACTGTACGCTAACCATAATTGAATGGTTCTTGCAGGCACTATAATTTGATACCTAGGGAATCATGTAAGCGATGTTGCTAGGCAATTAACATGGTTGGTTGGGTACTATCAGACTTGAGTTCTGACGTTCTTGTTATCAAGGGGTTGATAAGTAAGAATAGAGCAATTGGGGTATGCCTATATAAAGACATGTTTAGTCTGAATCACATGGAGATGTGAACCCACGGCTAGTTGTATCAATGAACCATTGAGGGCCACACAAGTGCTGGCTTTCTAGATCCCGTTGAGAAGTAAAATTAGTTCAATGTGTTGAACGGCTTATAAAGGAGTTTATAAGCGTAAGGATAATTAGAAGTATGACTTCTATAAAGGAGAAACTAGTTCAATGTGTTGAACGACTTATAAATGAGTTTATAAGTGTAAGGAAAAATAGAAGTATGACTTCTATGAGAGAATTGTAAATTTTAATTTATGGAAGTGTTCCTAAATTAAAAGTTGGCCAAGTGAATAATGTATTTGAAAATTGTGATTTTCATAAACATTATTATGGACTAAATTAAATTAATTCAAGTGTTGAATTAATTAAACATTAGTGAACCTAGTAGAGTCCAAAGAATTAAATTAATTCAAGTGTTGAATTAATTAAATCATATTGAGTCTTGTAGAGCTCAATTTAAATTAATTATTTAACTAGTGGGACTTGGGTAAATTCAAGTAATGTTTAATTAGTCTCAAATATGTTTGAGATAATTAAATTTAGTCCATGGTTTTTAATTTGTTAAAAACCATATAATACATGCATGCATGGGAGGTGAAGGGTTGGAGACAACTTTTTCAACTATCAAGGCTTGGCATGCTACTTTTGTCTCTACTTTTTGCAAGACCAAGACAAGTCTCCCTTCCCCCATTTACCACATGCAATGGCCGAAACTTCATCACTATTATTCTCCAAGTTTTCTCTCAATTTTCTTCTTCAAGTGTTGAGGAATGAAAAATACTTCTCTTTGAAAAATGCTCTAATTTTTCTAGTGCAAAATTAGAGTGGCTCTAGCTAGTTGGTGGTGGGCTTAATATTTGAGTAAGGTGGGCTCAAAGGAAGCTTGAAGATTGTCTTGCCATTGAAGAGCTTAGTTGTATATCAACTAAGTTGGAGCCATCATCAATCTTTTAAGATTGATAGGTACATTTCTAAACACACTATGAATGTCATCTTTGTGTTTTATTGTATTTGCTACACAAAGAACATGGTGGCCGATATTTCTTGTATAAAATTCGATTTTTTGAACTTCCGTTGCGCTTCCGGTCACCGTAACCGATCCCCTTTCAGGTACGAGCGTCTAGTAGCATCGCCTTATGATCCCCTAGGTATTACTGATAGTGCCTGCAAGAACCAGTCGATTATGATTAACGTACAGTACGGTCCCTTCATCTCATATATCCCGATCGAATCTGCAACCATTGGTTAATCGAGGGTTGCATAATAATTCGATACTCTGGCCAGAGATTACATGCACTATTATTTCATCAGATCACAAAGGATATCCACACCTGTAGGTGAGCGGTGAATCCCCGACTACAATTCACTAGCTCCTATATGTGTCGCAACTGTACCCAACCTCGCCACCTGATGAATCTCCTGGAGCCGGTAAACGAGTCAAAGCACAGCCCTAGCATGTAGAGCCTCAGTGTTGTCCTGGGTCGTAAGGACTAATGGTGTACAATCATAACCACAGGCTTATCCTCTCGATGAATGATAACTACTTGGAAAGTCCGAGGGAGGTTTGTTTGGTACAATCATCATATGACTACCCATCTGCATGTTTGGACATCTCCATGCCCTTATCAAGTAAAGCAGTACACAACATCACAGATGCTAGTCTCAAACTCAAGCGACCTTTATCCCTGTTTTAGGCGGCTGAATCGAGTAGGGACAAATTTAGAATATGCAGTGTTTACAAATGAATTTCAACATCGAATTACGATTAATTTGTATTAAAGCATAAACAAGGACTTTATCTATGTTGTTTGCATGGGTATACAGATAAAGTATAACAAGACCATAAAAAGTTAAATTATATTAAAATAAAGATTTTTATTTCACTTGAGTTAAAAAATTCTCTAGCCAACCGTTGGCTTGCAGGGCATCTACTCTAACAGGTAGTGTCCCAAGGCAGCTAGGAAACCTATTACGCTTAGGACACTAACACACGCACACATACATGTAATTGGGTCAAGTTTAGTAGGATTTTGGAGCGGGTTAGGGTCATGTTCTTTGGGCTGGGCTTGGTCAGTAGGGTCCCTAGGAGGGTTGTCTAGGGTTTGGCTCAAGGTGGCTCGAGCGTGGCTCGAGTAAATTGGGAGATGGCTCGGTGTGTTCGATAAGGTGTCAAAAAAGAAAATAATAAAGCTAAAATTAAATCCAAGGGTCCACGGGGATGGCTCATGACTTGAAAGGGTAGAATAAATCATAAAAAGGTTATGTTAAAATTTTGGGATCAAAATAACGAGTTTTGGAGTTATTCGTGATTTCATCGTCGCATGAAACGCTAATTAACGAGTTAATTGAAACACCTAGTTTTATGCGTTATAAAATTATGAAAAATTAGGTTTAAGCTTAAATAATTATTATGAGTCTAAGTCTTAAATTTGGGAATTTTATATTAAGGTTTAGTTTAATTCGGGATTAAATGCATTAATACGTCACATTTAAAGATTTATTTAAAAGTTTTCGATTTAAGCTAAATAAAAATATGAGAAAATTAATGTAAGATTAAATATATATTTGGACATGGTAGAGTCAACTAAATTAAGAAAACGTCAAAAACGTAAAATGTCACGTCCAGGGGTTAAACGTTCTTTTTACACATAAAAATTAGTAAACGTCATGGCACTATCCTGAATGCTGTTTTATATGCTAATATGATTATTTTCAATGATTATGGATGTTTATATGTTAATATATCAATTTTAAATGTTTATAGATTTTTAAGTTAATATGTTTAATGTTTATGATTTAATATGCTAAAACGTTTATTTTAAATATTTATGATTTAAATGTTTATTTTAAACGTTTACGATGTTAAAATATTTATTTTAAAATGTTAACGGATGTTTATGATTTTTAGTATGTTAAATTATGATTTTTAAATGTCTATGATTTTTATGATTTAAATTGTACATTTAAAAGATATGATGCATGCTTGGTTTCAAAATAAAATGATATTATATACATGTTTTTATTAAGTGGTGGAAATACGACATGTTGAAGAATGTGAATGATTGTGACTACTACATGTTGGAAATATCGTGAGGGTTATGGTCCCAGTGGGAGCCCGACGATCGTGTTTCTTTGGTTACGGATACGAATACTGAAACGTCTGCTTATTCGTTTTCTTAAAAAGTACTAGAATTTTTTTTAAACACTCAATTTCTCGGCCATGTACCTTTACCCCAAGATAATATTTTTATAAAATATTTTACCCTTTAAAAATAAACACCAACTAATTAGCATTTTAAAAATCAAGTGCAATAGTCATAAAATGAAATCGTAAATCCTTTTACCAAAGCTAGAAAGCAAAAAATGTTGAAAAGTGTAGCTCATACTAAACCTCTCAAAATCTCTCAAAAACATAAATAAAATGTCGTAAAAATCTTTAACTTAAAATCATAAACTTAAATGCGGAAATAGAAGCGCTGGTCCTCGGGTTATGTGTACTGACAGTCCAGCAAGTCACTCGTCAAGACCTCCAATATCATAGTTATTTATATCACCTGCATCATACACACCTAGTGAGTCTAAAGACTCAACACGTCCTATCCTTGATAACAAGTAATACGTAATACAGTTAACGTATAACAGTGAAAAATACTTGTACTTAAAATATCATTTTCTTGACAATGCATTAACTTTAAACTTGAACACTTTCAAAATCTTAAACATATCACATAAACATATTCATATCATATCCATATACGTGTTCATGTCCATATTCGTATCCATATTCATGTTCATGTTCATGCTCGTGTTTGTTGAATTCAGATCGTGATTGTGACTCGTATTCTTAATCATATTGGGCGATGGATCAATCTACATGGAACCACAGTACTGGGCGGCGGGGACACCAGCGACACTCTCACCCGTCAACTGGGCCTTGGCCAACGTATTAACATATTCGTATTCGTATCACATATTTGTATTCGTATCACGTATTCGTATCTGTATCCAAGGAAACACGATCGTCGAGCTCCCACTGGGACCCTAACCCTCACAATATTTCTAAAATATTTAGTCACAATCCTTCACATCCTTCAACATGTCATATTCCCATCACTTAATAAAAGCATGCATATAATATCATTTTATTTTTGAAACCAAGCATGCAACATATCTTTTAAATGTCCAATTTAAAGTCATAAAAATCATAGACATTTAAAAATCATAATTTAACATATAAAAATTCATAAACATCCATAATCATTTAAAATAATCATATTAGCATATAAAATAGCATTTAGGACACTGCCATGACTTTTACTAATTTCTAGGTGTAAAAAGACGGTTTTACCCCTAGACGTAAAATTTCACGTTTTTGACATTTTATTAATTTCATTGACTCTTACATGTCCCAAATAATTATTTAAGCATACACGAATTTTTTCATATTTTTATTTAGCATAATTCGACGACTTTTAAATTAATCTTTAAATATAATGTATTAATGCGTTTTAATCCCGAATTAAACCAAAACTTAATATAAAATTCCCAAATTAAAAACTTAGACTTTTAATAATTATTTAAGCTTAAACCTAATTTTTCATAATTTTATAATGCCTAAACTAGGATTTTCAATTAACTCGTTTAATTAATGTTTCGTGCGGACAAAAGGCCCGCTCAAAAACTTGCTGGACAAAAGGCCCGATTGCATGCTTGTGTGCGTGTGTTAGTGTCTTTGAACAAAAGAGTTTCTAACTAGTCTAGGACTTCTCCAAACCCTTAACCACCGAACCCACCTAACCCTAACCATCCCTGGACCACGCCTAGACTCGACCCAGACCAGCCCAAGCCCCTAAACCCGAGCAGCGAACCCCTGAAGCTGACAGCAACCTCACACAGCCCCCTTGCTGCCAACTCACGTTTCCCACGTTTTTTGCTGCTAGGGCCCCAACCACCAAGCCAACCCTTGAACCATCCCCTCAAGCACCTTCCTAGGACCCTAAGGACCTAACCTAGCCCAGCCCAAAAGCTTCTGGCCGAGCCACAAGCCTGCACAAGCTGCTGCCAACCTGCGCAACTTTCACAGTTTATTCTCGGGTGGAGTCCTTGTTGGCAAGGACTCCTCCCAACCCCTGTATTTCGAGTCCTAGCATGGCTAGGACTCTTCCTTTGACCCCTCACTGACCCTAGCCAAGCCATGGTCCCAACCGAACACCAGCCAAGCAACCCAACTCAAAAAGACGAGCCCCTCATCCCCCTTGAAAGAAAAGTGGTTCAGCTTATTTCCCTTGATCGTGTGCTGTGTTATGGTTTGATTTTTATGACCCTAATGCTTTGATAAGCCCCCTTGGTTGTACTCCTAGCATGGCAGCCCTCATAACCACATAATAACATGAATATGGAATAAAAAAACAAGCCAAAAACAAACAACACATGAAAAGAACGTGAATATCACAAGTTACCCCTTGTTTTCCATGCAAACTAATTTTAAAAATAATATGGTGTGAACGATGAGTAAAAGGGAGAATATGGCGTGCCTTTGCGTTATATACGCACGAAAAACCGTTGGCGACGAAGAACGGGATGAAACCTCTGGCTTGTTTCCCTTAGCACCCTTCGAATTTTCTCTTGAAATTGTGAGTGTGTGTGCCGTGGGGTTGAGAGTGGTTGGGAGAGATTTTTCAGAAAGTATGCGTGTGTAGAATACGTAGGGTTTGGGGTGATTAGCTTAATATATAATAATAAAATCATTAGTTAAGCTTAGGCCTATTAAGCTCATAATTTAGGCCCATTAAATGCTTAATTAGGATTTAATTAAAGTATTAAAATAGGTTTGGTTAAAATATTTTGAATTTCATAGCCGGGTTGCTAAAAAATTCGTATTTTTGTTGAAAAACCAACACTGATAAAATTTACGTCCCGGCGTATAAAATCACCTAAAAACCCCTTATTTTCAAAAATTAAAAAAACCCACAATCATATTTTTAAATAATTAAAAATAATTATGTAATAGAACATTTTACGTTTTTCAGTCCTCGGTCTCCGTTCTTCGATAGCAATTTGAATAATACTCAAAAATACAATTTTATGCATAATGACCATAAAATCCTATTTAGCATATAATCATGCATATCACGTAATCAAATAAGCAATAATTTAATTACCCATTTTTAAGAATTCCTAGATTTGCATGCCGTTGGATTACGTCGTCGTAATTTTTTACCTTAAAAATATGAATATGTTAATACGTAGGCCAGGGCCCAGTTGACCGGTGAGAGTGTTGCTGGTGTCCCCCGCTACCCAGTACTGTAGTTTTTTTTTAGATGGTTCCATTGCCCAATACGTTTAAGAGTACGAGTCACAATCACGATCTGAATTCAACATACACGAACATGAATATGAATATGTTAATATGAATATGAATATGAGGACATGAATATGTTGATATGAATATGAATATGTTTATATAATAAAATGTTTATGCATAAGATTATGAAAATGTTTTTATTTAAAAGTTTTAGCATCATGAAAATGTTTATGTTTATGCATCTTTATAAAAATGATATTTTAAGTACAAATATTTTTCACTGTTGTAATGCCCGAGAATTTGATTATCGTAATTTGCTATGAGATTGGTGAATTTGAATAGAGATAATTATAAACGGGCCATTACGAGACCAGATTGGGCAAAGCATATAAATCACACAAGTTTTGGGCATAACCATTGGCGCCCGAGCGGTAGAAAATGACCGCCCGAGCGCCAATGTAGCATGTTCGGGCAGAAGATGTGGCGCCCGGGCGGTAGATTGTGACCGCCCGAGCGCCAAGGAGCATTACGGAAATGCTGGGACAGAAAGTGCCGCGCTCGAGCGGTACTTTCTTACCGCCCGAGCGCCGATCAAAACTCACAAAAATAAGCCACGTTTCGTATTCATGCAACGGGATATATATATGTATATCACTTAGAATTCCTCAAAAAACGAGGAAGAATCAAAGGAAAAAGTTTCAGAAACTTTCGAAGAAATCCTTACGCCTTTATATTTCAATCCGTCCGTCAGATTTTGAATCTGACTTCAGTATCGTGTTCCTATCGTTACAGGCTACACGTGGACGTAAGTTTTACTATGTTTTGACATGTCTTGAAATTATGATGTTGAAGGAATCAGATATGATTCATATATGTTGTTTCTGACATGTTAGACATCGTATAATTGTAAGCGGATTTAAGAGCGGACACTGTATAGAATAGTTATGAATTTCAGAGTTGTATTAGCTGGGATATGGTATCAGATTTATACCGTTATCGATTATGAATTAGGAGAATTGATATAGATTATTTAATATGGAGATTATGCCGTTGAAAGGATACCGAAATCAAGTATTTAAGTGGGTATGTGTTGATTGAGATTAGAGATTGATAGAATGTGTATCAACATTTCCATTTCAGATTTGGTTTGCCAGATTCATCTTCGAGACTTCGACTGCGACGCAGAGTGTGTAACGAAAGGTATAAGCCATGTTTGTTTGGGAAGCCACAAGTCAAATAAGATATTATTTGAGTTTCCCAACCAAAATCACATACTAGAATTATTGTATATGGTAACATGTTTATGAATTGTTTATAGAATTATATTCAAGCATATAAGATCATTGTGATATTCAGATATGAATATGAGCATGCTTTGTTTACAGATTGATATTCATTGCATTTAAGATAGGAGAGTCATTGACAGCCATTGTCAAATATCTAGATGTTCGGTGTATCTCAGCTTAGGAGCAGCCCTGACTCCTATTGCAGTCGTTGATACAGCTCAGACCGAAGTCTAGGAATAAGACGTATAGTCACCCCGAGTGGGAGGGTAGGTGACAGCCATTGACGTCTTATTCACACCGGGATCCCTAGAGTTCTAGTTGAGTCGAGTCCAAACATGATTTGATTCGCATTGCATGTTTATATGATTGTCATTCATAGTAGCATGTTTCATGTTTAGATTGATTATATGCATGTATACATGTTTATACTGGGATTTGTTCTCACCGGAGTTTCCGGCTGTTGTTATGTCTGTATGTGTGCATAACAACAGGTGGGGCAGGATCTGGGTCACGCAGAGGATGAGAGATGGATATAGCGTGGTGATCTCGGGCTTAGCAGAAGAACTAGTAGTTGTACTTTTGACATGTACTGTATTTAATTACTAGTTGTTGAGTATGGACGGAACAAGACATGTTGTACTTTGTGTTTGTACATTGTGATTGTAAAATAAATAAAGACTTTATTCTTGGTTATACATCATTAGAATAAATGTTGAAAAGCGAAAAATTTGACCCACTTTTTATATTAACGATCCATTTAATCCCAAAGAAAAGAGGTAGAGCCCGGTTCCCCACAACTGTTATATGTTAACTGTATTACGTATTACTCATTATGACGTGTTGAGTCTTTAGACTCACTAGGTGTAATTGATCCAGGTGATATTGATTATGAATATGATAATAGAGGTCTTGATGGTTGACTTTGCTGGACTGAAGGTGCACATAACCCGAGGACCGACGCTAGTTTTCCGCACTAGTTATTATTTATGATTTTAAGTAATGTTAAAGATATTTTTACGTCTTTTATTTATGTTATGAGAGATTTTTGAGAGGTTATAGTATGGGCTATACTTTTCAAATAATATTTTTAGGTTTGTAAAATGTTTGACGATTTTATGCTATAAAATATTTTTCTTTGGATTTTTAAATGAGTTGGATGTTTATTTTTAAAATGGTGACAACATATTTTAAAATATTTATATATATGTATATTTTTTATAATGGAGATTAAGGAGAGGAAAAAAAATTCTAGCATTTTTTAAGAAAACGAATAAGGAGACGTTTCAGTTGGTATCAAAGCAAAGGTCATGTAAAGGGTTGTGCCACCATCAGCGTCGGAAAGATCAGTCAGCAAGACTCAAACTTGTAAGTTTACATTCTTTATATGATTTTATGATGTTACCTGCATAAGTACATGACTTATATATTTATGTCTAATGTTTAATATCTTTATGGTAATATATGTTTTATATGCTTTAGAATTTTATAGGCGATACGATATGAAATAAGCAATTATTTGATTTCCAACGCATGTTGGTTTTGTGGTGGAATTGTACTATGTTGATTTTTTTGGGTTTTAGTATTGACGTTTTATTTTTTGGGCTATAAGTTAATCATGAATATTATGAATGCTTTGAGACATGTAGATTTTCTAAGAAAATATTATGATTCATGGTTACTAGTCGAATTAATTTTGGGAATTAGACATAAGGAATAATGATTTAAGGATTTGCAACGACTTGGGAGTAAGAAAATGTATAAGTTGGGATTTTAAGTTTTGATGAAAGGTAAGATTGATTATGAAAATAGATTTTTGGGTAAATAAGTTTAAAATTATCGAAATTATGTTATGGGAAACTCGTAGCAGGAAATTAAGAATGTCAAGAACTTATGGGTTAATCGTAGGATTTTCAAAATTAAGAACCAATTAGGATTATTTTTGAGGAAATTAAGAATTTATTTTGCAAATATTAAGGAATTTGTGGACTAGTTTAGAAATAAGTGAGAATTGAATGCGGTAAATGATAAGAATATTTGATGATTTAGACTTTTAAGAATATTTGGAACCTTGTGATATCTTGGTTATAGTGTTATAAGGAATGTTAATCAAGGGTTTTTAAGAATTAATCGATATTAAGTTTGAAAATCTAAGCGTTAGCGGACGAGTTTGAGATTTTAAGATTGAAATCTGATAAGTTCATGAAAATTTTGGGTATAAAATAAGAAAAATAATATACGATAAGCATGGTCATCCATCTTTAATATTCGAAATTGTAAGAAAGTTGAAATTCGAGATTTTAACAGTAATAGCACTAAGTAATTTGGGTCTTTTTAAGTTGCGATTTGAAAATAAGGATTTAGAAGATAAAATTAATTGGGATCAAGGAGACGTAAAGACATGCTAGAAGTTAAGTATTATCAGAGTCGCGCAGAGGAAGCGTGGATTTTTGGGATACTAGAGCTAAGTATAAACTTTGGGTTATTAAGGATAAGCGAATTTCGAGGATGAAATTCAATTTAAGGAGAGAAGATTGTAACACCCCGAAAATTTAAAGGCCCACACGAACCACATGAACGCAAATTATTAAAATCTCTTGTATTTTATTTAATTGTTTTAATTGCATCAATTAATTATGTTGAACATATTTGCATGTTTAAAATATATTTTCTACATGGTTGCATTAAAAATGTATTTTTAAAGGTTATTCAAGTCGCGATCGAGGAACGGAGATAGATGGCTGAAGAAAATAGAAAATGTTTTTATTGGTTAATTGTTTTTAATTATTTAAATTATGGGTGATGCTTTTTACTATTTTTGAAAATAAGGAGTTTTGAGGTGATTTTATACGACGGGACGTAATTTTTATCAGTGTTGGTTTTTGAACAAAAATATGAACTTTTTGACAACCTGGCTATTAAATTCCAAACTTAATTTTACTAAAACTATTTTAATATTTTAATTAAATCCTAATTAAGACTAATGGACCTAAATTATTGGCTTAATAGGCCTAAAGCCTTGTTAGTGATTAATTAGTATCTACACGCCTTCAATTCTGAAAAATCTCCAAACCATCACACGGCACACAACTCACACTTTGGGAGGAAGAATATCGGTGGAAGCTCAAGGGAAATTCAAAGCCAAGGTCTTGCTCCGTTTTTCGCCATCGTCAACGATAAATCATGTGTTTAAAACGCAAAGGCACGTAATTCTCCTTTTACTCATCCATCACACCATAGTATTTATTTAACTGTGTTTTGCATGAAAAACAAGTTGCATCATGTTATATTTTCGGAATTGCATCAAAGGTCATTTTTACCGCCTGTGTTTTCATCCAAAAAACTTGTTTAATATGTGTTAAGGAGCTGCCATGGCTAGGTTATTAATCAAGGACGTTTTTCACAAGTTTTAGGGTCCTAATAACACACCCAAACACGCTGCATCATGATAATAAAACAAACTGGTACCATCTTTCTTTTATGGAGGAGTTGGGTTCGGTTTTATGGGGTATGTGGCTGGGCTTGGGTACGGTTGGGACCAGGGCCTGGCTACGGACGTGGTTGAGTCAAGGGAAGAGTCCTAGCCATGCTAGGACTCGAAAACCAGGGGCTGGGAGGAGTCCTTACCAACAAGGACTCCACCCGAGAGATAGCAAGGGGCTGCGCAGGTTTCAGAAGCTTGAGCAGGGAGGAGGGGCTCGGCCAGGGGGCTTGGGCTGGGCTAGGTTAGGTATTTAGGGTCCTATAAAGGTGCTAGAGGGGTTGGTTCAAGGCCTGGTTGGGTTGGCTAGGTTCTAGCAACAGAAACATAGGGTCCATGCTCATGTGGGTTTCTCGGCTGCTTCAAGTTGTTGAGATGTGGCTTCGGTTTTGGAGCTTGGGGTTAGTCTAGGTGGTCTGGACGGTGGCCAAGGATGGTACAGGGAAGGTTAGGAAGGGCTGGGTGTGGGGATCCGAACCTAATTCGTCTTCTTAATCATTATTAAGAGTCAATATAACAATTAAGAAATGTGGGACATAATTTTTTTTTTTTAAAATACAAATGCGGAAACGTAATGTATTCGATCAGATATCAAAATAAAGGTACAAGTCTTGTACAAAATTTATTTATCTCAACTAAAGTTCAGTCACTATATCAAGTACTGAAAACCAATCTACTCTAAGTCCGGATCTCCACGCTAATTCTGAATCTCTCATCCTCTTCCTGATCCCGATCATGCCCCACCTGTTGTCATGCACACATACAAACAAGACGACAACCATATAACTCCGGTGAGAACATAATCCCAGTATAAACAATGTAAACATGCAATCATATAAAAGCATATATAAAGCATGAAATACATATCAATAACATGTATCAAAATCTGAAAACATGAAATGATGTAACACTGTAAATCACTCGTGACTCATCATCTCAGACTCGACTCATCTCTAATCTAGGGATCCCGGTTCCTGGATATTGTCACATATATCAAATCTCAGCGATAGGAATGAATCAACTCTTAAGAGACATCGATATAAACCAGACATCCAATGTCTTTGCGAATCAGCCGAAGACTTGGCGCATCAGCCAATGACTAGGCACATTAGCCTATGATTCAATACATATTCTGTCTATAAATCAACAGACCACACATATCAATTTCATAATTGCATATATCGATGCAATAAAATAAAGTATGTGATTTAGGAAAACTCAAGTCAAATCAAACTCGAGTTGTGCAATCCCGAATCAACATTGATTTATACCTTTCTTTCTGTCGATTTAACTCTGTCGAAGTCTCGGATTCAATGTCTGACAATACTCAATCTGGCAATGACAATATCGAGGATATCGTATCAATATACAACTCAGATCAATACTGGATATAATCAGAACTGAATCAAATTCTGTTTCAACAGCATAACTGCACAATTTCAATATATCCATCAATACACATCAATACATATCAATTCCTGCAACTCACAATCGATAACGATAGACATCTAAAATCAAATCTCAATCAAATCAACTCAGAAAATCATAACAATGCTATACGGTATCCGTTCTGCAATTCGGTTTCAATTGTACGATGTCTAACATATCAGAAACACCATATATGAATCATATCTGATTCCTTCATCACCATAATTTCAAAACATTACAAAATAAAATATAACTTACGTCCAGTTGAAGCCTTCGTCGATAGGAACATAGTACTGAAGTTGGATTTAAAATTCTGATGGGCGGATCTTGCACAACTTCAAATTTAAGAAGCCTTTCTTTGAATCTTTCGTTCTTCCAAAATGGATGAAGAATCCATATATATATATATATATATATATCATGCATGGTTACAAAACGTGGCATGATTCTTTAAACAACACGTCTCGCGCATATGCGCGACCTCAACCGGTGCATATGCGCGAGACCTACTGGTCTTCGTGATAAGCTTCTCGGCAGCACGTGCATATGCGCGAGATGTGTGCGCGCATATGCGCGAGGTTCTCTGGAATTCACATTTCCAAGCGCACACCCTCGCGCATATGCGCGCACACAGCTCGCACATATGCGCGAGGTTCTCTGCCCATCTCGCGCATATGCGCTCGGCTCGCATATGCGCGAGGTGTACTGTCCTCACACATACAACCTTTCATGCTGAATCAAATCATGTCCCGATTAATCCTCTCATAATCATATCAATTAACAATAATCATTTTGCGGATTAACAGATAAAAATATCGGGCATTGCATTTTTCCCCTCTAAGATACGATTTCATCCACGAAAACACATGTAATTAAATCAGATATCAAATCAGATACAATAAGGAATGGAGAATAGAAGCTAAATAAGAATACTCACATCAGTGAAATAACTCGGGAAATTTCTGTCTCATATCTGACTCGATTTCCCATGTAGCTTCCTCGATGCCATGACGACTCCACTGAACTTTCACAAGCGGAATAGTCTTCGTTCTGAGTTGTTTTTCTTTTCGATCAAGAATCTGGATCGGTTTATCGAAATAACTTAGTGTCTCACCCAGTTCTGCCTCTTCTGGCTGAATAACATGTGAAGCATCAGAAAGATATTTTCTCAATAACGATACATGAAAAACATCATGTATCCCTGATAGAGAAGGCGGTAAGGCGAGTCGATTGTCACGATCTCCTATCTTCTCCAAAATATCATACGGCCCAACATAACGTGGAGACAACTTCCCTTTCTTGCCAAATATGACAAATCATCTGAAAGGTGAAATCTTCAAGAACACTCGATCTCCTGCCTCAAATACCAACGATCTACGTCGAACATTGGCATATTTGGCATGTCTATCCTGAGCTGCCTTCATTCTCTTCTGAATCAGCTTCATTTTATCAGTCCTATCTCTGATCATGTCAGGTCCAATCTAAGGTACCTCAGAGATATCGTCCCAATACAGAGGGGATCTGCATTTCTTACCGTACAACGCCTCAAAAGGAGCCATCTCAATACTCGTCTGATAGCTGTTGTTGTACGAAAACTCACAAAGTGGCAAAGCATCTTCCCAATTATTGATAAATCAAGCACTACAGCTCTAAGCATATATTCCAGTGTCTGGATAGTCCGCTCTGACTGTCTGTCGGTCTGGAGATGATATGTGGTACTCATATGTAACTTCGTTCCCAGAGCCTTCTGTAAACTCTTCCAGAAGTGTGAAATAAACCGAGGATCACGGTCTGAAACAATCGACTTCGGCACTCCGTGCAATCTGACCACCTCTCTAACATAAATTTCTGCCATTTGATCTTGTCGGTACGTCATCTTGTACGGAATAAAACATGCTAATTTGTTCAATCTGTCAATCACGACCCAAATCGCATCACAACCTCGGGAGGATCTTGGTAACTTCGTCACGAAGTCCATGGAAATGTGATCTCATTTCCATTCAGGAATAAACAAACTCTGTAACAGTCCTCCTGGTTTCTTTCTTTCTTCCTTCACCTGTTGGCAATTCAGACATTTGGAAACATATTCTGCAATATCAGCTTTCATCTGTTTCCACCAAAACTGTCTTTTCAAATCATTATACATTTTCCTGCCACCAGGATGAATACTGAATCGACTACTGTTTGCATCTGACAATATCTGTTGTTTCAAATCAGAATCATTCGGCACAACAAGACGATTATTCACATACAGTACGCTATCCCCGTAACTGATACTCAGATCGATGCCCTGCTCTGACCATCGAAACCGAATTCTGAATATTTTGATCAACTTTCTGAACCGCTTTAATTCTCAAAATCAGCTTTGGTTCGACTTGAACAGGATATAATCTCAACGATCTATGATCTGTCTCAAATACCAATTCAGACAAACAACAATCTTCTATCAAATTTGAAACACCAATAGTTGATAAGGACAAAGAACATATCTTTCGACTCAGTGCATCAGCTGCTGCATTCGACTTTCCTGGATGGTACTTGATCTCACAATCGAAATCTTTAAGCAAATCAAGCCATCTTCGCTGTCTCATATTCAATTCTAATTGTGAAAATAGTTATTAGGCTTTGATGATCAGAATAGATCTCAAACTTCTCACCGTACAGGTAGTGTCGCCATATCTTCAATGCAAAGACGATGGCAGCCAATTCAAGATCATGATTTGGGTAACGAGTCTCATGTGGCTTCAACTGTCGTGAAGCATAAGCGATAACATGGCCTCGCTGCATCAATACACATCCCAATCCCCTGTGAGAAGCATCACAATAAACAACAAAGTCACCAGTACCTGAGGGGATAGTCAGCATCGGAGCACTGGTCAGTTCTTCTTCAACTCCAGAAAACTGGACTCACAGTCTTCTGACCAAACAAATGGAGCATTTTTCTGAGACAACTGCGTAATCGGTTTAGCAATACTCGAGAAATCTTTAATAAATCGTCGGTAATACCCTTCCAAACCCATAAAACTGTGTATCTCTGGTACAGATGTCGGTCTAGGCCAACTGATCACGGCTTTAACCTTACGGGGATCAACAGAAATACCGTCTTCGGATATAATGTGACCCAGAAATACCACCTGTCTCAACCAAAATTCACATTTCGACAGTTTCGCATACAGTTTCTCAGCCATTAAAATTATCAATACAGTTCTCAGATGCTCAGCATGATCAATCATATTCTTCGAATAAATCAAGATATCATCAATAAATATAATCACGAAATCATCAAGATATCTTTGGAACACAAGGTTCATCAGACCCATAAATACAGATGGAGCATTCGTCAAAGCAAACGGCATGACAATAAACTCATAGTGTCCATACCTGGTTCTGAACGCGGTCTTTGGGATATCACAATCTCTGACTCCAGCTGATGATATCCAGATCTCAGATAGATCTTGGAATATACTAAAGAACCCTGCAACTGATCAAATAAATCATCGATACGAGGCAAAGGATATTTGTTCTTTACCGCTGCCTTGTTCAGTTGCCGGTAGTCGATACAGAGTCTCATCGAACCATCTTTCTTTCTCACAAATAACACTGGAGCACCCCAAGGAGATATGCTCGGTCTGATATACCCCTTGGCCAGTAAATCCTCCAATTGTTCTTTCAACTCTTTCAATTCAATCGGTGCCATTCTGTACGGAGCTCTTGAAATCGAGACTGTACCTGCCATCTATTCAATACTGAATTCTATCTCTCGAATCAGAGGCAAACCAGGAATCTCATCTAGGAAGACATCAGTGAACTCACATACCACTGGCAAATCAGCCAATGATGGACTCGATTTAAGTATATCAACTTAATAAACAAGGAATCCCTCCGCTCCTTTCTGTAACAATCGAGTCATAGATAACACGGATATCAAAGGAATTTTGGCTCGAGAACACTTACCGTAGAATTTCCACTCATCATCTATCTCAGGTCTGAATCTCACAATCTTGTGGAAACAATCAACGGTAGCCCTATGCTTGGTCAGCATATCGATACTAATAATACAGTCAAAATCAGACAACCCAAGTACGATACAATCTAACTCAATCTCATGCCCGTCATACTGTAGCATACAATGGTTAACAGACTTCATTGATATCAAACCTGTCCCCAACGGAGAAGAGACAGACAATACAGTAGATAATGACTCAACAGGCAATGCATGAATCAACGCAAATCGTTCAGAAATAAAAGTATGTGAATCACTGGTATCAATCAATACATATGCAGGGTAACCACATAAAGAACAGTTACCTGCAACAACGTCATCTGGTGCTTCCTGAGCCTGCTCCTTTGTCAAAGCAAATACTCTGGCCAGCTATCTAGGAGGCTGGCTAACTGTCTGGCTTCCTCCTGGCCTCTGCTGTGACTGAGATGGTGCTGGCTGAAATGAATGAACAGCAGGCGATCCTCTATCAGTCTGTGCTGCTGATCCTGATGATTCGGCTCCCTGGGATATTTGTGAACCTCTCTGTGGACATACTCTGGAAAAATGTCCCTGCTGTCTGCAGATGTGGCAACTACCAAGCACTCCTTGGCATTGCTCTGTGGGATGTCTCCCTCTGCAAGTTCTGCAGTAAGGTCCACTATAACTCTCTTTGGAACCACTGGAGCTAGAAGAATTGCTGCCAGACTTCTTAAAATGCTTCCCTCTGGCCTTCAGAAAATATTTATTTCCACCACTGCTACTGCGACTCTCAAATCGGAGAGGTGGTTGCTGTGGTCTTGGTGCTGGAGGCACAAACGAAGCTCCTTTCTGTCACATCAGACCGGATTCGGCTCTTTTGGCTCGGTTCAGAGCATCAGAAAAGTTATTCGGTCGTCCGGTGTTTACCAATGTAAAGATCTCGGGGTTCAGTCCATTGATAAACTAATTGGAAACAGACTCATCATTCTCGGAAACATGTGGAGCAAACCTCAACAAGGTAGAGAACTTGGCCACATACTCTTCAATGTTCAACTGGCCCTGTCTCAAATTGGCAAACTCTGCACCCTTGTCCTTTCTGTACGACACTGGGAAGAATCGTTGATAAAATTCAGTTTTAAATACATTACAGGTAATATTCGTACCTCGATGCTCCAATGCTTTCTTCGTCGTGATCCACCAGTTCTTTGCAACGTCATGCAACTGGTGCCCTATCAATCTGACTCTGCGCTCATCTGGGTAATCCAAGAATCAAACAGCATCTCAATATCATCTAACCAACACTCACAATCAATTGAACTCTCTGTTCCTTCCAGGGTTGGAGGTTTGAATGACTGAAACCTCTTCAGTAGCGTTTCCATCGGTGTTGTTGTCACATCCATAGGAGGATTCGATGTGCTACGATGTTTTGGTATTCTTCGAGGAGACATATCTAATTATCAAAAGGGTTAGCACTTGCAATACAACAACCTGTTTCTGTCCTCCTCTGATCATCTTACTGTTGATCAAGAATTGGTTCTTATTCATTCTTAATAATACATATTATCAATCAAATCAGATAATTCAGGTAAACATGTATTAAAACAGTAAACACGTGTTAGCAATCAAGGCAAAGAAAGAAAACTCAATCTACCCCGCTCACTAGCTTCTATCTCAGTCTACAGATGTAATGCCCGAGATTTTTATCTGTAATCTGCGAAATGATTTATTATGAATTGATATGATTAAGAAAGGATTAATCGGGACAGGATTTGATTTGGCATGAGAAGATGTATGTGCGAGGACAGTACACCTCGCGCATATGCGCAAGCGGGAGGCGCGCATATGCGCGAGATGGGCAGAGGGCCTCGCGCATATGCGCGAGGTGAGTGCGCGCATATGCGCGAGAGTGTGCAAGGAAAATTACGAGTCCAGAGAACCTCGCGCATATGCGCGGTGATGGGGCGCTCATATGCGCGAGCTACCGTGAAGACACGCATCGAGACATAATGTCTCGTGCATATGCGCCGAGATAGGTCGCGCATATGCGCTAGACGTGCAGCGCCTAGAGTTAGCGACTTGCCCCTAGCCATGCATTGTATATATATAGCAACCAACGATTTTGTCCCTCAGAATTTCAGAAAGAAGAAAATCGAGAAAGGCTTCTGAGAAGTTGTGAGGTTTACGAAAGATCCGCCAGTTCGATTTAGAATCCGACTTCAGTACTGTGTTCCTATCGACGCAGGCTTCAACGGACGTAAGTTTTACTAAGTTGTGATATGTTTTGAAATTATGGTATTGTCAAATTAGATATGATTCATATATGATGTTCTTGACATGTTAGACATTGTAGAATTGAAGTCAGATTGAAAAGAATATTGATTATGGAATTTTTATTGTTTTTAAAATTATATTGATTGATATTGGACAGAGTTGAATTATGAATTGATTACAGATTGTATTGGATATCAGTTTATGGAATGTAATTATTATCTGTTGAGATTGTGTTGACGGGACTATCGGGATTGTTCGGTTATGCCGTTGGTTTTGAGTTAAATCCAGATTGATCAGATTGGTATTGATTTGAGCAGTATATTGATATCGTATTATTGATATTGTCATTGCCAGATTGAGTGTTGAGAGACTTGGAATTCCAGACGGAAACGACGTCAGAACTGCAATAAAAGAAAGGTATAAGTCAATGTGGTACCGGGAGAACGACTCGATTATGATATACTTGAGTTTTCATAAATCACATACTTACTGTTATTATATCCATTGATTTGAATTGATATGCTTGTTCTATTGATTTATTGAAAGCATGTATTAGACGAGTATTAGATGAGTAATCTTGTGACATAAGTGCCAGATAGTGGTGGAATCGTCACTGGCACATTTCACATTGTCACCAGATAGTGAATTGGCGAAAGTACCAGAGTTTGTGATGGATAGGTCAAGACACCGGATGTTTGGTTATATCGATGTTGAATAGAATTGGAGTTTCTTCTATTACTGATATTCTATATGGAATGCCAACATCTGGAAACCGGGATACCTAGACTTTTGAGTCTAGTCTGAGCCGTGGAGTAACGAGTTTGATTGACAGTCTTATATTGATTTTGTTTTCAGATTTTGATATGTATTCCTGATATCTGTTTATGCTTTCATATTGATTATATGATTGTATGTTTCGTTGATTTATACTGGGAAGTATATCTCACCGGAGTTATCCGGCTGTTGTCATGTTTGTATGTGTGCATGCCAACAGGTGGGACAGGTTCAGGGTCGAGGAGATGAAAAGAGATCGTGATTAGAGTGGAGACTACAGACTTTGATTAAAGATAGGGTTTGAACACTTGATATATAGTCGTTAAACCTTAGCTTTGAATGATTGTATATAGTACAAGACTTGTACTTTAATACTGATATATATTAGAATGTATTCCATTACGTTCCGCATTTGATATTGTATTTTAAAAAGGAAAACAAATTAGACCTCGTTTACTATAATTGATTAAATTGTCACAATGATGATTAAAAACATGATTAGCGTCCGGGTCCCCACAACAGAACCAACTGCTCTGATACCACCTGCTGTGGGGACCCAAACCTAATTCGTTTTCTTAATCATTATTAAGAGTCAATATAACAATTAAGAAATGTGGGACATAATTTTTTTTTAAAAAATACAAATGCGGAAACGTAATGTATTCGATCTGATATACATGTCAAAATAAAGGTACAAGTCTTGTACAAAATTTATTTATCTCAACTAAAGTTCAGTGACTATATCAAGTACTGAAAACCAATCTACTCTAAGTCCGGATCTCCACGCTAATTCTGAATCTCTCATCCTCTTCCTGATCCCGATCCTGCCCCACCTGTTTTCATGCACACATACAAACAAGACGATAGCCGGATAACTACATATATATATCTATATCGTGCATGGTTACAAAATGTGGCATAATTCTTTTTCACAATATTTCAGAAGCCTTTTTCTGAATCTGAAAAGGATGAAGAATCAATATATATATATATATATATATATATATATATATATATATATATATATATATATATCGTGCATGGTTACAAAACGTGGCATGACTCTTTAAACAGCACGTCTCGCGCATATGCGCGACTTCAACCGGCGCATATGCGCGAGACCTACTGTTCTCCGCAATAAGCTTCTCGGCAGCTCGCGCATATGCGCGTCCCATCTCCGTGCATATGCGCGAGGTTCTTTGGAATTCACATTTCCAAGCGCACACCCTCGCGCATATGCGCGCAGATAGCTCGCGCATATGCGCGAGGTTCTCTGCCCATCTCGCGCCTATGGGCCCAGCTCCCGGCTCGCATATGCGCGAGGTGTATTGTGCTCGCACATACAACCTTTCATGTTGAATCAAATCGTGTCCCGATTAATCCTCTCATAATCATATCAATTCACAATAATCATTTCGCAGATTAACAGATAAAAATCTAGGGCATTACACTGGGCTCGGTGGTGGACTGGGTAAGAACCTCCACGAAAGAAATAACAGCTATAGCGTGAGGGAGGCCTGCTGCACGAGGCTGATGTCCTTGGTTTAGGTGCTCGGGCTGGGGGTGGCTCGGGTCTAGGATAGGTCTAGGGTCAGTAAGGGTCATGGGTGCTCGGTTAAGGGCTGGTAGTGTCCCAAGGCAGCTAGGAAACCTATTACACTTAGGACACTAACACACGCACACATGCATGTAATTGGGTCAAGTTCAATAGGCTTTTTGAGCGGGTTAGGATCATGTTTTTTGGGCTGGGCTTGGTCAGTAGGGTCCGTTGGAGGGTTGTCTAGGGTTTGGCTTGAGGCGGCTCGCGCGTGGCTCGAGTAAATTGGGAGATGGCTCGGTGTGTTCGATAAGGTGTCAAAAACAAAAATAATAAAGCTAAAATTAAATCCAAGGGTCCACGGAAGTGGATCATGAATTGGAAGGGTAGAATAAATCATAAAAAGTTTATTTTAAAATTTTGGGATCAAAATAACGAGTTTTGGATTTATTCGGAATTTAATCGCGGCACGAAACACTAATTAACGAGTTAATTGAAACACCTAGTTTTATGCGTTAAAAAATTATGAAAAATTATTTTTAAACTTAATAATTATTATAAGTCTGAGTTTTAAATTTGAGAATTTTATATTAAGGTTTGGTTTAATTCGGGATTAAATGCATTAATACGTTGCATTTAAAGATTTATTTAAAAGTCTTCGATTAGGCTAAATAAAAATATGAGAAAATTCATGTAAGCTTAGATAATTATCTGGGACATGTTAGAGTCAACTAAATTAAAAAAACGTGAAAAACGTAAAATGTCACGTCCAGGGGTAAAACGGTCTTTTTACACCTAAAAATATGTAAACGTCACGGAACTGTCCTGGATGCTGTTTTATATGCTAATATGATTATTTTCAATGATTATGGATTTTTATATGTTAATATATCAATTTTAAATGTTTATGTATTTTTAAGATAATATGTTTAATGTTTTATGATTTAATATGCTAAAACATTTATTTTAAATATTTATGATTTAAATATTTATTTTAAAATGTCCATGGATGTTTATGATTTTTAATATGTTAAATTATGAATTTTAAATGTCTATGATTCTTATGATTTAAATTGAACATTTAAAATATGTGTTGCATGCTTGGTTTCAAAATAAAATAATATTATATACATGTTTTTATTAAGTGATGCAAATACGACATGTTGAAGAATATGAAGGATTGTGACTACTACATGTTGCAAATATTGTAAGGGTTATTGTGGGGACCCGAACCTAATTCAACACTTAATTGTTATTAAGATCAAAGTTAACAATTAATTAATAGTGGGACATAAAATTTTTTTAATATACAAGTGCGGAAACGTAAGATAATAAATCTGATACACGTGTCAGTGTAATAGTAAAAATCTTGCACAACATTTATTTAACTTAATTAAAGTCCAGGCGCTATGTAAAGTACTGGAAATCACTTTACTCTAAGTCCGGATCTCCACGCTAATCCTGAATCTTTCATCCTCTTTCTGATGCTGATCCTGCCCCACCTGCTGTCATGCACACATACAAAACAAGACAACAGCCGGATAACTCCGGTGAGAAATACATCCCAGTATAAACAATGTAAATATGCTATCATATACACAATATAAAAGCATATAACAGATATTCATAACATGTATCAAATCAAAAACATAAATCAATATCAAGTAATGAATCACACTCAGACTCGGACTCGACTCATTCCTAATCTAGGGATCCCGGTGTCTGGATATTGACAAATATATCGAATCTCAGTCGATAGGAATGAATCAACTCCTAAAAGACATCGATATAATTCATATATCCAGTGTCTGGGCGAATCGGCCACAGAATTGACGAATCAGCCAATGACTAGGCGAATCAGCCAGTGTCTAGGCGAATCAGCCGATAGCTAGATGAATCAGTCTATGACTCAATACATACATTGTCTATGAATCAATAGACCACACACATCAATATCATTAATTGCAAATATCACTGCAATAAACTAAGGTATGTGATTTAGGGAAACTCGAGTCAAACCTCACTCGAGTTGTGCAATCCCAACTCAACATTAATTTATAACTTTCGTTCTGTTACTCTGACTCTGTCGAAGTCTCGAAACAAAGCCTGTCAATATAAATCTGGCAATGACAATATCAAGGAGTATAATATCAATACCCGTTTAATTCAAAACGGGATATAATCAGAATCCAATCAAATTCCGTTTCAACGGCATAATGGCATAATCTCAATATACCCAGCCATATCATATCTATCAGATATCAATTCCAACATCTCATAATCAATAACGACTCAATTCTGATATCCAATGAACTCCGAAATTCATAACAATTCCATATGGTATTTGTTCTTCAGTCCAGTTTCGATTATACGATGTTTAACATGACAAGAACATCATATATGAATCATATCAGATTCTGACAATACCATAATTTCAAATCATATCAAAACATAGCAAAACTTACGTCCGGTTGTAGTCTACGTCGATAGGAACACAGTACCGAAGTCAGATTACAATTCGGACGGACGGATCTTCCACAAGTTGAAATCTAGTATCAAGAATCAATTCTTTCCCCTGAATTTTGATTTTTGCTGCTAAGTTCCGAAATGAATCCAACATATATATATATTGCATGGCCAAGGATAGGTGGCCACTTCTTCACGCAGCACGTCACACCGCGGGTGCGCTCACTCTGCACCGCGGGTGTGCTGAGCGTACTGTAACTCTTCCAACAATTCCGAAGACACCACCGCGGGTGCGCTGCATTTTGTACCGCGGGTGCGCTGCCCGTTCTGTCCCAACACCGAGGGTGCGATCCCTTTTATGGTGCGGGTGCGGTGAGCGTACTGTATCTCTTCCAAAAATTCAGATAAACCACCGCGGGTGCTCTAGCTCTTTTGTTGCGGGTGCGCTGGTCTTTCTACTCCAACATTATACTTTGCAACTAAACTCAAATTGCAACGTCGCTTTTCCGTGTTTGTTCTTCCATTCCCTTATTCATAACACAGGATAACTCAAAAGTATCAAACTAAAATCTCAGGCATTACATTTCTCCCCTCCTAAGATATGATTTCGTCCCCGAAATCACAGGCAATCAATCATATCAAAAGAAATAATGTATAATGGAAGCTGAATAAAATACTTACATCAATGAAACAATGCTGGGAATTCCTTTCTCATGTCTGATTCAGTCTCCCAGGTGGCTTCTTCAATGCCATGTCGAGTCCATTGAACTTTCACAAGCGGAATTGTCTTTGTTCTGAGCTGTTTTTCTTTACGATCGATAATCCGAATCGGTTTCTCGACATTACTCAAAGTCTCATCTAGCTCGGTCTTGTCTGGCTGAATAATATAGGAAGGATCAGAGAGATACTTTCGCAGCATAGATACATGAAAGACGTCATGTATTCTTGATAATGAAGGCGGCAAGGCGAGTCGATATGCACGATCTCCTATCTTCTCGAGAATCTCATATTGACCAACGTATCGTGGAGACAACTTTCCTTTCTTGCAAAATCTGACAACTGCTCGGAAAGGTGAAATCTTCAAAAATACTCGTTCTCCAGTCTCAAATACCAACGGTCGTCGTCTGATGTTGGCATATTTGGCATGTCGGTTCTGAGCTGCCTTCATTCTCTTCTGAATCAGCTTCACTTTTTCCGTCATATCTCTGATCATATCATATCCAATTTCAGGAACCTCAGAGATATCATCCTAATATAAAGGGGATCTGCATTTCTTTCCGTACAATGCCTCGAATGGAGCCATCTCAATACTCGTCTGATAGCTATTGTTGTATGAAAACTAACAAAGTGGCAATGCATCTTGCCAACTTGTGCTAAAATCAAGCACTACAGCTCTCAGCATATCTTCCGGTGTCTGAATCGTCCGCTTTGACTGTCTGTCAGTCTGTGGATGATATGCGGTACTCAGATGTAACTTCGTACCGAGAGCCTGCTGCAAACTCTGCTAGAAGTGCGAAGTGAACCGAGGATCACGGTCTGAAACAATCGAATTCGGCACTCCGTGTAATCTAACCACTTCTCTGACATAAATATCAGCCATCTGGTCATATCGGTACATCATTTGTATGGATTAAAACATGCAGATTTGGTCAATTGATCAATCACGACCCAAATCGCATCACAACCTCGGGAGGATCTCAGTAGCTTTGTCACAAAGTCCATGGAAATGTGATCTCATTTCTATTCAGGAATCGATAAGCTTTGTAACAATCCTCCTGGTTTCTTTCTTTCCGCTTTCACCTGTTGGCAATTCAGACACCTAGAAACATATTCTGCGATATCAGCTTTCATCAGTTTCCAACCAAACTGTCTTTTCAAATCATTATACATTTTCCTGCCACCAGGATGAATACTGAATCGACTGTTGTGAGCTTCTGATAATATCTGTTGTTTCAAATCGGAAACATTCGGCACAACAAGACGATTATTCACATACAGTACACTGTCACGTACCTGATACTCTGATCGATGCCCTGCTCTGACCATTGATATCGAATTCTGTACATTCTGATCAACTTTCTGAGCTGCTTTAATTTTCAAAATCATCTCTGGTTCAACTTGAACAGCGTATAATCTTAATGGTCTATGATCTATCTCAAATACCAATCCAGACAAACAGCAATCTTCTATCAAATTTGACACACCAATAGTCGTTAAGAACAAAGAAAATACCTTACGACTCAGTGCATCTGTTGCTGCATTGGACTTTCCAGGATAGTATTTGATTTCACAATCGAAATCTTTAAGCAAATCAAGCCATCTTCGTTGTCTCATATTCAATTCTGATTGTGAAAATAGATATTTCAGACTTTTATGATCAAAATAAATCTCAAACTTCTCACCGTACAGGTAGTGTCGCCATATCTTTAATGCAAAGACGATGGCAGCCAATTCAAGATCATGAATTGGGTAGCGAGTCTCGTGGGGCTTCAACTGTCGTGAAGCATAAGCAATAACATGGCCTCGCTGCATCAATACGCATCCTAATCCCCGATAGCTTTGTCATTGTTTTCATCGATGACATATTGATTTATTCCAAGACCAGAGAGCTTCATTCAGAGCACCTCAGAGTTGTTCTTCAGCTGTTGAGAGAGAAGATGTTGTATGCTAAATTGAAGAAATGTGATTTTTGGTTGGAGCAGATTTCTTTCTTAGGCCATGTTGTATCGAAGGATGGTATAGCTGTTGATCCAGTGAAAATAGAGACGATTCAGAAATGGCCTATTCCTACCACTGTATCAGAGGTACGCAGTTTTCTTGGGTTGGCGGGTTATTATCATCGTTTTATTTCAGATTTTTCCAAGATGGCCCAGCCGTTAACCAATTTGAAGAGGAAGACTGTGAAGTTTGAGTGGTCCAATGAATGCCAAAGTGGATTCCAGGAGTTGAAAGACAGATTGAAGACAACTCCGGTACTTGCACTACCAGTGGTACCGAAGACTTTGTTGTTTATACCGATGCGTCGAAGAAGGGTCTTGGTGCAGTGCTGATGCAGCGTGGAAAGGTTATAGCCTATGCTTCTCGTCAGTTGAAGGACTACGAGAAGAATTATCCTACGCACGATCTGGAGCTGGCAGCTGTGGTATTAGCCCTAAAAATCTAGAGACATTACTCATATGGCAAAAAGTGTGAAATTTTCACGGACCACGAGAGTTTGAAGTATTTGTTTTCCCAAAAAGAACTCAATATGCGACAGAGACGGTGGTTAGAACTTGTCAAAGATTATGATGTGACGATTAGTTACCACCCAGGGAAAGTGAATGTTGTAGCGGATGCATTGAGCCGTAAGTCGAGTTCTTCTTTGAGTTCTATGATTCAGAAGCCATTGTTGTTAGACTTGCAGCGAAAAGAGATAGCTTTGGTGGTTCCGGGGACCATTGCTCGCTTTTCAGCGTTGGTCATTCAGGCTACATTGACGGACAAGATCCTTAGAGAGCAAGCCATTGATGCACATATCATAGAGATGAGAGCCAGAGCAGAGGAGAGAGGTAATTCAGAGTTTGAGGTGAATGGAGATGGTTTGGTGACATTCAAAGGCCGTATTTCTGTTCTTACTAGTGATGATATTCGGCGATACATCTTGACAGAGGCACATACCGCGCCATATTTGATACATCCAGGTGGCACCAAGATGTATCAGGATCTTCGTAGACTCTATTGGTGGCCAGGTATGAAGAAAGATATTGCCACGTTTATTTCTCAGTGCCTAACTTGTCAGCAGGTGAAAATCGAGCACCAGAGACCTGCTGGGACATTGTTGTCATTGCCGATTCCTCAATGGAAATGGGAGCATATTACGATGGACTTCGTGACTGGTCTTCCCAGAACGCAGTAAGGTTTTAACTCTATTTGGGTTATTGTTTGACCAAGTCAGCGCATTTTCTTCCAGTCAAGACGACGTATTCTATGAACCAGGTTGCCGAAGAGTACATAGCAGAGATTGTTAGACTTCATGGTGTTCCTGTGTCGATTGTGTCTGATCGTGACCCTAGATTTACTTCAGAGTTTTGGAATAGTTTACACAGAGCTACGGGTACACGGTTAGCATTCAGTACAGCATATCATCTCCAGAGTGACGGTCAATCAGAGAGAGTTATTCAGATTTTAGAGGATATGCTCAGAGCTTGTTCTATCGATTATCCAAGTAGCTAGGATTCCAAATTGCCTCTTGTTGAGTTCACGTATAATAACAGTTACCAAGCGACGATTGGCATGGCACCGTATGAAGCACTTTATGGTAGAAAGTGTAGATCTCCCTTGTATTGGGACGAGATTGGCGAGAGGAAGATGTTGGGTCCAGCAGATAGCTGATGTTGTTGCTGTTATTCGAGAGAGGATGAAGACAGCACAGTCGAGACAGAAGAGTTATGCTGATGTGCGTCGTAGGCCGTTGGAGTTTGAGGTTGGCGACCATGTGTTCTTGAAGATAGCACCTCTTAAGGGTGTGATGCGGTTTGGCAAAAAGGGAAAGTTGAGTCCGAGATTCATTGGCCCATTTGGGATCTTGGATAGAGTTGGTGATCGAGCTTACAGGTTAGCCCTACCGCCAGATCTTGACAGAGTTCATAATGTTTTTCATGTCTCCATGCTCAAGAAATATATTGCGAATCCTTCCCATGTCTTCGCCACGAGCCATTGGATTTGACGCCGAATTTTACTTATCAAGAGATTCTGATCCAGATTCTGGATCACAAAGTTAAAGTGTTGAGAAACAAAGAGATCAGCATTGTTAAAGTCCTTTGGAAGAATAATTTGATTGAAGAGGCCACGTGGGAACCAGAGGACGAGATGAAAGAGAAGTATCCTGAGTTGTTTGCGCAGTGACGTCAATTTCGAGGACGAAATTCCTTTAAGGAGGGGAGATTGTAATAGCCAAGCCTGGTGAACGGTACGGTCAAAGATTTCTTATGTCTACGGACTATTTGGTCAAGTTTAAGTATAGTCTGGATGTTAAGAGTTTCGATTTATGATTTATAGTATGGTTGGTTATAGATGATGTGTAGTGCTATTGTAGCGGCGTTACGATTAAATTCATGATAAATTGTATATTGATCCAAATGAGGTGAGTCTACTTCTATTAGAAAGATAAGACATTAGGCTATAATTTTCTTGTTTTGGGTTTTGTTCAAATCATTGTGGAAGATAAGCCAAAAGTGCCCCGAAGTGTGTCGTGCGTTTCTTCGTTCCTCCAGTGACACATGTTGGGAGTTAGCATAACGTTTTACTCAGACCTCCAAATGACCTGATATTTGGGGAGATTCAAGAAACGACATAGGGCTACAACTTTTCAGTTTACCACTTTTCCAAATTATGAAGGGAAGAGGTGTTTCGGAAGCGATCTTTGAAGTGGATGTGCGCAGAGTTCGCGCCCGGGCGGGAATTAATGTGCGCCCGGGCGGGTCTTGTTTGGGAAAAATGTGTTTTGGCCGAAATTTCCACGCCCGGGCGTAAAAAGATGTCCGCCCGGGCGGCCAGCGATTTTTTAAAGTCGTGTTTTTGGAGTTTTAAGTGCTTAAATACAAGTGTTGGTCTCTTTTCTCTCATTTCTCTCCTCACTTCTCGATTATTCACTCCAAGGGAAGCTAGGGTTATCTTTTTCCTTCATTTGTCCCTTTGATTCTAGCTACTTGTTGGGTTTTTGGAGTAAGAGCAAGAGCATTTTGGGTTCAAAGAACTAAGGTAAGCTTGTGAGTTTAGTTATTGTTGGATTTTTGTGTTGAGGAATTTTGGAGATTGTGATTGTGTTGGTTTTATGGATTTTATGGCATGGGTTTGTGATTATTAAGTTGTTGATGGTGCAATACATGGTTTCTTGTTGTAGGAATTCAACCAAGAGTATAGAATAAAGATTTCTATTGGTTGTAAGTGGAATTTCATTCCTTGTGCTCACATGATATTATATGTATGGTGTTTCAATGGTTTTAATGTGCTATTCCCTTCATTTGATTCATGTTATGTATTGATACACTTTGTTGTATATTATAGAGGCATTTTATGTCTCAATTGTGAAAAAGAGAATACAAGATAAAAGAGTCTTCAAAGTGTTTGATTTAATGTCAAAGAGAGAGTTTAAATGGTTTATTGGATTGATAGATACATAGTCAGAGATTGCATGCAATTAGTTGATCAAAGACCATAGGCTTATATCCCTCTGAGTTATCGATTTATATCGATGGGATATAGGTACAGAGACAGAGATACTATATAGATATCAATCCAACAGAGAAAAGAGGAATACCATCGTTATTGTTATTCATGCTATGATATTTATATTTCAGATTTGATGGTATATAATGTTTTCAAAGTTATGTTTTTCAGAGTATGATATGTATCCATTGCTACGGAAGAGTTCCACTTGCTGAGTTTTATACTCATTTCAGTTATTTCATGTGATGCAGATAAGAGCGATGAGCCGGGATGTTGATTGTGGGACGGAGTCATATGCATATAGAGAAGGAAAGAGAAGACTATTTTGATAGCATTTTGGACATGATCATAAAAATGATATTTTGTATTTTTTTGTATCATTTTATTTATCATGTATATACTTTGATTATACATTAAAATGTATTTTGAATCCTTCCTCCATTTTAAAGAAAATTTTAAATTCCGCTGTTATTTTATTAAAACCAGTCAGAGGGTGTCACACCACCAGATACAATAAGGAATGGAGAATAGAAGCTAAATAAGAATACCCACCTCAGCGAAACAATTCTGGGAATCTCTGTCTCATGTCTAACTCAGTCTTCCAGATAGCTTCTTCAGTGTCATGACAATTCTACTGAACTTTCACTAGTGAAATGGTCTTCGTTATAAGCTACTTTTCCATAAGATCAAGAATTTGAATCGACTTCTTGAAATTATTCAGTGTCTCGTCAAGTCCGACCTCGTCTGGTTGAATAATATGTGAAGCATCAGAAAGATATCTCGTCAATAACAATACATGAAAGACATCATGTATTCCAGATAAAGAAAGCGGTAATGCAAGTCAACAAGCACGATTTCCTATCTTCTCAAGAATTTCATACGGGCTAATATATCGTAAAGACAACTTTCCTTTCTTGCCAAATCTGATAACTCCTCTGAAAGGTGAAATCTTCAAGAATATCCAGTCTTCTAACTCAAATACCAATGGTCTATGTCAAACCTTGGCATATTTGGCATGTCTGTCTTGAGCTGCCTTCATTTTTTCCTGAATCAGCTTCACCTTTTTCTGTCATATCTCTGATCATGTCAGGTCCAATCTCAGGAACTTCAGAGATATTGTCCCAAGATAGAGGGAATCTGCACTTCTTACCGTACAACGTTTCAAACGATGACATCTCAATACTCATCTGATAGCTGTTTTTTTACAACAATTCACAAAGTGACAATGAATCTTGTCAACTAGTGCTAAAATCAAGCACTACAACTCTACGGATATCCTCCAAGATCTGTATAATCAACTCTGACTGTCCGTCAGTCGTTGGATTATATGCGAAAGAGCTTGTTGTATACTCTGCCAAAAGTCCGAAATTAATCAAAAATCACGGTCCGATATAATTAACTGTGGCGCTCTGTGCAGTCTGACACTTTTTGTGACACAAATCTCAGTCATCTAGTCATGTTTGTACGTCTTCGTGTACGAAATAATACGTGCTGATTTGGTCAATTTGTCAATAACGACCCAAATCGCATCGCTATCTCAGGAGGAACGTAGTAGCTTTGTTACGAAATCCCTGGAAATGTGATCACATTTCCATTCAGGAATGGTCAAGCTATATAATAAACCTCCTGGTTTCTTTCTTTCTGCCTTCATATGTCGGCAATTCAGACATTTCGATACAAACTCTGCAATGTCTGTTTTTCTCAAAAACTGTCTTTTCAGATCATTGTACATTTTCTGCCATCAGGCTGAACGCTGAATCGACTGCTATGTCTTCTGACAACATCTGTCGTTTCAAATCTGAAATATTCGGCACAAAAAATAATTATTAACATATAACACACTATCACAAACCTTTTATTCTGATAGATGCCCTGCTCTGATTGTCGATATCGAGTTCTGAATATTCTGATTAACTTCCTGAACTGCTTTAATTCTCAAAATCAGCTCTGGTTCGAACTACACAATATACATTCTTCACTGTCTACTATCTGTTTCAAACACGAATTCAGAACAATAGAAATATTCAACCAGATTCGAAACATCAATCATCGACACTGATCTGCTAAACTTATAAATCTGCAAATTTCTGACATTAGTGTCGGTCTTGACTAACTGATCACGGTTTCAACGTTGTTCAGATCCACTGATATACCATTTTCGGATATATTGTGCCCCAAACAAACAATATGTCTCAGTCAAAACTCACATTTTTCATGCAATCTCTCTCTTCTCGGAGTACTCAACATAAGTATCAAATGTTCGGTATAATCAGTTATATTCTTCGAATATATCAGAATATCATCGATGGATATAATCACGAAACATCAAAATACTTCTGAATACACGATTCATTAACTCTAACATACTGGAATATCCCAAGGAAAACATTTGATCTCATGTAACCCTTGGCCAGTAAATATTCAAACTGCTCTTTCAGTTTTTTCTTCAATCAGTACCATATGTCCAGTATTTTAAAATATGAATTGTACCTGGTACGCATTCAATGCTGAAGTCTATCTCTCTAACTGGAGGCAACTCTAAAATCCCATCTGAGAAAACATCAGCAAGTTCATATACTATTGGCAAATCAGCCAATGATAGGCTCGATTTCAGTAAATCAACTGAATAGACAAGGAAGCTCTCCGCTCCTTTCTATAACAATTGAGTCATAAACATCGCAGATATCAAAGGAATTATATATCTAGAATCCTTACCGCATAATTTCCACTCATCAACCATATCCGGTCTGACTCTCATCATCTTTTGGAAAATTCAACGGAAATTCTGTACTTGGTCAACATATCAGTACCGATAACGTAGTCAAAATCAGACAACCCCAAGTACTATATCATTTAACTCAATCTCATATTTGTCATACTGTAGCATACAAGGTCTAACAGATATCACTGATACAAAACCTCTCTCCCAACGGAAAAATCAATACTATAACAGATAATAACTCAATAGACACGGCATAAATCAATTCAATTTATTCAACAATAATCGTATGGAATGCATTAGTATCTATCAATACATATGCAAAACAAACATACAGAAAACAATTACCTGTAACTACATTGTCAGGTGTGTCCTGGTCTGGGCTGTGACTGAGGAGTCGTCGGTGGTTGAAAAGAGTGAACAACCGGTGATTGTCTATCAGGCGGTGCCACTGATCCAGATGGTTCTGCTCCCTGAGATCTTCGGGAACCTCTCTGTGGACATACTCTAGCAAAATGTCCTGGCTGACGACAGACATTGCAACTACCAAACACCCCTCGTCATTGCTATGTGGAATGTCTTCCTCCACAAGTGCTACAATAAACTCCCGTATAACTCGGGCTAGAACTACTGAAGCTAGACGAACTACTCCCTGACTTCTTTAACTGTTTCTTGAGAGCTTTCAGGAGATCTTTCTTTCCCCCACTACTACTTCCACTATCAATCTAGACGGGGATTGCAAGAATTGAGCTGTAGGTTGTTGTTTCTGGGGGTGAGTAACATACGACATTCCTCGTTATTGTATCAAACTTGCCTCAGCTCTCTTTTCCCTGTTCAAGGCGTCAGCAAAATAATGGGGTTGTTCCATATTTACTAATGCAGATATTTCAGGATTCAATCCACTGATGAACTGATCAACTACAGCTTTATCATTCCCAGCCACATGAGGCGCAAAACGTAGTAAGGTAGAGAATTTTGCCACATATTCTTCAATATTCACATGTCCCTGTTTAAAGTTGGCAAACTCTGTACTCTTATCTTGTCGGTACGATACGGGGAGAAATCTTTTATGAAACTCAGCATTAAAGATTTTCCACGTAATCACGGTACCAAGCTGTTCTAATGCTTCTTTGGTTGCGATCCACCAACTCTTTTCGACCTCGTATAACTGGTGCCCAATCAATCTAATTCGGCGTTCATCTGGGTAATCAAGTGAATCAAACAGCACTTCAATATCATTCAGCCAACTCTCACACTCATCAGACGTCTTAGTACCCTTCAGACTCGGCGGTTGAAATGACTGAAACCTCTTCAACATTGTTTCCATCGGAGTTTCTGACATATTCATCTGATGAACCGAAGTACTACCTGGTTCTGGAATTCTTCGAGGAGGTATATGTGATTACCAAAAGAATTAGTAACCAAATACAATAAACCTGTTTTAGTCCTCCTCTGATCGTCTTACAGCTGATCAAGAATCGGTTCTATTTCATTCTCAATATTACAGATTACCAATCAAATCAAATCATTCAGGTACACATGTATTAAACAAAGCAGTAAATCATGCTAGCAATCAAAAGCAAGGAAAGAAAACTCATTCTACCCCGCTCACTAACTCCTATCTCAGTCTAGTCAGACCTATTGCTCAGATACCACCTGATGTAGGGACCCAGACGCTAATTCATTTCCTTAATCGTTATCAATATCAAATGAAACAATTAATTAATGTGGGACATAAAAAAAATTAAAAATAAAAATTACGGAAACGTAATGTAAATCAATCTGATATACATGTTAAACATAAACGTACAAATCTGGTACTGTCTACAATAAATCTACTAGGTTCAACTACATGTCAGTGCTGATTCCTAATCTACTTCTGAGCCCGGATCTCCACGCTAATCTTGAATCTCTAATCATCTTCATGACCCTGATCCTGTCCCACCTGTTGTCATGCACATATACAAACACAACAACAGCCGGATAGCTCCGGTGAGAATTATATTCTCAGTATAAACCAAGTATACATGAATTTCATATAAACAGATATAACAGCATGAAACATATATTCATAACATGTATCAAAATCAGAAACATGAATCAATATCAAACTGTAAATCATACTATGAACATGTACCACAATCAGGAACATGAATCGGAATCAACCAGTAAATCACACGCTATGACTCTTAGACTCGGACTCGACTCATTCATAATCTAGGGATATCGATCTGAATAAGAACGTAACACCCACCTACACTTCCGATCGCGGTGGTGGTAAGTTCTCATTCACGGACTTTGGCCCTCTCTATATCGAATCTCGGCGATAGGAGTCGCTCCTCTCTTAAGCAACATCGATACGACCAAACGTCCGGTGTCTTGCCATCTCCGCCAATAACTAGGCCTATCTGCCCTGGCATATCCTGCTACTGACTAGGCATATCCTGCCCAAGACTCGTCACAAACACATGCTAGACTATAAATCAATAACCTAAGCATAACAATTTCATTAATTGAAAATATCAATGCAATAAAATAAATTAAGTATGTGATTTTGGGAAAATCAAGTTAAATCAAACTCGAGTTGTGCAATCCCGAATCAACATTGATTTATACATTTCTCTTCTCGGTCTGACGAAGTCGAAGTCTCGAATTCAACTCTGTCCCTATTCAATCTGGTAATGACAATATCGAATAGACACGATATCAATATACATCATTCAAATAAGTACTGGATATAATCAGACTCAATCAAACACTATTTCAACGGCATAACTGTACAATCTCCAAATACCGGCAATACAATATCAGTATGAACACATCAACCACTCAACTGATCCAAATCTGAATAATATCAATATGCCCAGCAATACCATATCAATCCCAACATCTCATAATTGATAATAACACAATTCTGATCTCAAATCGGTCTACTCACTATCAAATCAACTTTGAAAATTCCTAACAATTTCATACGGTATATGTTCTTCTATTTGATTTCAATTATACGATGTCTACTATGTCAAGAACAACATATATCAATCATATCTGATTCCGGTAGTATCATAATTTCAAATCATATCAAAACGTAACAAAACTTACGTCCATTTAAATCTCTCGTCGATAGGAACTCAGTGCTGAAGTCGGATTGAAAATCAGACGGACGGATCGTTCGCAAATCACATTATAAGCTTCGAAGAAATCTTAAAGCTTTTCCTCAGTTTTTCCTCCCATTTCCCTATCTGAGACTTTAAGATTGAATATAAATATATATATTATGCATGGTGAAGCAACGTGGCTCACCCTTCGAATTGCACGTCTCGCGCATATGCGCGATCTCCCTCGGCGCGTATGGGCGAGACCTTCGAGTCTATGCGCTTGTGTTCTCGGCAGCTCGCGCATATGCGTGCCTCATCGCCGCGCATATGCGCGAGACCTACTGTCTCGGTGCACAACCACTCGCGCATGTGCGAGCAATATTTTGTTCCAACTTCTTGGCTACTGCCCTCCTCGCGCATGAGCGCGTCTTCAAGCCTGGCGGAGTGGCGCATATGCACGAGGGCTCATCCTCGCACAAATCTAATGTTTAATTTTGTCTATCCCGGTCTGGTCTGTTCCGTCTATAATTACATTTCAATTATCGACAAATCATATCAGATTACAATAATCGAAATCTCGGGTCTTACAATTCTCTTCGGAATCAGCTTCACTTTCTCAATCATCTCTCTAATCATATCAGGTCCATGCTCAGGAACCTCCGAAATATCATCCCAATATAAAGGGGATCTGCACTTCTTACCGTACAATGCCTCAAAAGGAGTCATCTCAATACTCGTCTGATAGCTGTTATTATACGAAAACTCACAAAGTGGCAAAGATTCTTGCCAATTAGTGCTAAAATCAAGCACTACAGCTCTAAGCATATCCTCCAATGTCTGGATTGAAAGGGGATCGAATAAGGTGTTCAAATGCGCAACGGAATTTTCAAAATTTGTTTTTCAACAAGAAATTCGAACACCTCATGCATAGAATGTGTAGCAAATACAAAAACACAAAATTATGACATTCATAGTGTGTTTAGAAGTATACCTATCAATCACAATGGATTGATAATGGCTCCAACCAAGTTGTAAACAACTTGGCTCTTGAAAGGATTAACTTCTACAAGCTTCCTTTGAACACTCCTTGT
Organism: Primulina eburnea; assembly: GCF_022965805.1. Classification (NCBI taxonomy): domain Eukaryota; kingdom Viridiplantae; phylum Streptophyta; class Magnoliopsida; order Lamiales; family Gesneriaceae; genus Primulina; species Primulina eburnea. Next base: position 17,191,335 of record NC_133115.1, read on the forward strand.
TCAAAAATCAAGCCCACCACCAACTAGGAAGATCCCCTCATATTTTGCACTAGAAAAATATGAGGATTTTTCTTTGAGAAGAGAATTGTTTCTCAAACAATTGAAGAACAAAAATGAGGGAGAAAAGTGGTGAGAAATTTCGGCCAAAGTGAGGGAGGGAAAGAGGTTGGAAGACTTTACTTGGTCCTTGAAAAAATTGAGTTAAGCATGTGCATGTCATGCCTTGGTTATACAAAAGGTTGTCTCCCAACTCTTCACCTCCCATACGTGCATTTTTATTTGATTTTTAACAATTAAAAATTTATGGATTTAATTTAATTATCTCAAACAAATTTGAGACTAATTAAACATTACTTGAATTTACTCAAGTCACTAGTTGAATAATTATTTTACTATTGGGCTCTATGTTAGAGTAGGTGCCCGTCGAGCCAAGTGTTGGCCGAGTGTTCACAATGAAACTCTATGTATAAACGATCTTTATTTTAATTATATTTGAAATTATTGTTTTGGCACATCTTTATCTGTATACCCATGCTAGTTGCATAGATAAAGTCCTTGAATATACAAATAGTAGAAAGAATATGAGATGCTCATATGATGAGTATCATGAAACTCATATTTGGAATACTGCATATTCTAAACAGTTCCTAGTCGATTCAGCCGCCGCTAAGCAGGATATAGGCAGCTCGAGTTAGAGACTAGTATCTGCGATGTGAGTACCATGTTTCATTGGTAGGGGACATTGTGATGTCCAAGCATGCAGATAGGTGCTCCTGGAAGAGTGCACTGAACAACCCTCCATTAAAGGACTTTCCAAGTGGTTCTCACTTATCGAGTGGAAACGTCCTAGTTTATGGTTGTACACCATTAGTCCTTATGACCCGTGACAACATTGAGACTCTATGTGTTATAATTACACTTTGGCTTGTTTACCGACTCTCATGGGGTCATCAGGTGGCAAGGTTGGGTGTTCTGTCGAAACGTATAGGAGTCGATGCATTGTAGTCGGGGATTCACCGCTTACCTTCGGGTATGGATATCCTATGTGTTCTCATGTGTATGTAGATTGAAATCTCTGATCAGAGTATGGTGGTAATTATGAAAGGGGTTTCATAGATTACACCATCGATGCAACTACAACATGACACATAGTATCGATTCATTGACAACTCTCGATAAACCAATGGTTGTCGAATCGGTCGGGATATATGAGTTGAAGGGACCGTACTGTACGCTAACCATAATTGAATGGTTCTTGCAGGCACTATCATTTGATACCTAGGGAATCATGTAAGCGATGTTGCTAGGCGTTTAACTTGATTCGTTGGGTGCTATCAGACTTGAGTTCTGACGTTCTTGTTATCAAGGAGTTGATAAGTAAGAATGGAGCAATTGGGGTATGCTCATATAAGGACATGTTTAGTCCGAATCACATGGAGATGTGAACCCACGGCTAGTTGTATAAATGAACCATTGAGGGCCACACAAGTGCTAGCTTTCTAGATCCCGTTGAAAAGTAAAATAGTTCAATGTGTTGAACTGCTTATAAATGAGTTTATAAGCGTAAGGAAAAATAGAAGTATGACTTCTATGAGAGAAATGTGACTTTTAATTTATGGAAGTATTCCTAGATTAAAAGTTGGCCAAATAAATAATGTATTTGAAAATTGTGATTTTCATAAACATTATTATGGACTAAATTAAATTAATTCAAGTGTTGAATTAATTAAACACTAGGGGACCTAGTAGAGTCCAAATAATTAAATTAATTCAAGTGTTGAATTAATTAAATCATATTGGGTCTTGTAGAGCCCAATATTAAAATAATTATTCAACTAGTGACTTGAGTAAATTCAAGTAATATTTAATTAGTCTCAAATATGTTTGAGATAATTAAATTTAGTCCATGGATTTTTATTTGTTAAAAATCAAATTAGATATCCATGCATGGGAGATGAAAGGTTGGGGAGACAACTTGTGCATAGTCCAAGGCATGGCATTGGAATACACAACTACTTTTCCCACAACCAAGACTAGTCTTCCCTCCTCCCATTTTATGTGTGTGATGGCCGAAACTTACATAATTATTCTACCAAGTTTTCTCTCAATTTTTCTCTTCAAGTGTTGAGGAAGAAAAATACTTCTCTTTGAAAAATCCTTTTATTTTTCTAGTGCAAAATAAGAGGGGTTCTAGTTTGCTAGTGGTGGGCCTAATTTTGAAGGAAAGATTCAAGAACAAGGTGAAGCTTGTAGATTGTCTTGCCATCAAGAGCTTAGTTGTATATCAACTAAGTTGGAGCCATCATCAACCTTAAGAGGTTGATAGGTAACTATTTATAAACACACTATGAATGTCATTTTGGTGTTTTATTGTATTTCCTACACATTATCATGAGGTGGCCGAAAATTTACATGAAAAAATTGATTTTTTAAACTTCAGTTGCGCTTCCGGTCACCGTAACCGATCCCCTTTCAAGTGGTATCCGAGCTATGGTTACGTTTTTGTGTAGCGAATACAAGATATTATGTTGAGATCGATTTCTAACCGCATGAGTGTATTTTTTGCAACAAAATACCAAGGCCTTTTTGGGGACTTTTCGGGCAGCATGTTGCTGCCCGTGTCGGGCAGCTCGGGCTGCCCGAGGGGCTGCCCGTTTCGGGCAGCAAGGGCAGCCCGAGGGGCTGCCCGAACGCCCCTCTTTTAAAAAAAAAAATTATTTTTGGTTGTTACCGGAATCCGGCGACGGAGCTCCGGCGACGGCAATGACGACTAGGGTTTTCAAAAGGTGTTTTGAAATATCCAAGTGTCATGGGCCTTGAGTTGTTGGGTCATTGGATGGCTAACATATTTGTGAATTTTAAATGGGCCAAAACTTTTTTGGTGAAAAATGAGTTTTTGGACCCTTAAGTTTAAAATTACAAAAGTTGCAAATATTTTCTCATGAAATAAATAATTTAAGTTGGACTTTAATTATTTATAGTAAATGGTGATTTACAAGAAATTCGGTTATAAATAAATTAATTGGAAAGTAAACAAAGGTGTTTGTATACTTTGTTAATTTAGTTTATAATCGTGGCGGTTAGTGATTGGATCAAGATATATAATATTGGATCAATTAATTATTGTGATAATTAATTGATGGTGTATGATGTGTGATATTGTGCATGAAGGATGATCAAAAGCCCAAGCCCAATTTGCTAGGTGTATGCTAGGATATTTTGTGTTGAATGATTGTAATAATTATCAATTTATAAAGTGGGCTTGGTTATGGCCCGTTCCTACCCCATGAGATGTATCCCTATTCGCCATGGATATTTATTTGTAAATATTAGTATAGTGGATGATCAAGATTGGAAGATGGTGGCCATGATGAATATGAAGATCGAAGACATGTAAATATTGGAAGCTTATGTAATAGTTGCATTTGCATCCCGTGCATTTCCCTAGGATTGGACCTAGGCCCGTGTTTAGCTCACACGGTCCGTTAGTATTGGGACGATTGATCATCCTTGTTTGTTTACTGTTTATAATATATGCATGATATGTTATAAATAATGAGTATGTGCGTTATTATTATGATAATAACAAAGTTGCATGAATCCGGCAAACATACGATCAAACATGGCGAGCTTTTAAAATAAAATTAATGATGAGACCTTTCAAAATTAAAACCCTCATTTTGAATAAGATTCAAAATTAATATCAAGCACGAAAAGGGGAATTATAAATTTGTTTATAATTTCCTTGTCTTCCATCGACAATGGGTGCATGATGAACGCTACCCGTACTCGGGGCTCGGTTCATATTATTGGGGGAGCTTTGGGTGCCGGAAAGCTGTGACATCCATTGACATGGTGATGTGAACTACGTGGAACTCCCATGATTTCGGCTCATATTATTGGGGAACTCATGGCGACCGTCCATTAAGGTTCAACATCGATGGGTAAGGCTTGACACGTGAAGATGAACGACGTCATATTATTGGGTCCTAATCAAACGTGAGACAAAAGTTTACGTAGAGGGTTGCATTGTGATGCAATTGGAAACTACCTTTTAGGAATTGTGATTGGCTGATATTATTCGGGATCATGATTTGCTAAATTGGATCTTACGTACCTACTGAGGAAAGGAGTTTCCCGTTTTCACTAGAGGGTAGTGAAAGATGTCAAAACAGTGGGAGTAAACATTTATAAAGTTAAAGTCCATACTTTATATCTTACTAAATATTTTAAAATAGTCATTAACATTTATCTGTTTACTTTTCAGTACTATTTGACAATGTCTTCAATTCGCAATCCGCTTTCTGCCATACTCGAAAAACATGTGTTAACCGGACCTAACTACCTCACTTGGCTAAGAAATCTGAAAATTGTCTTGAACTCGGAAAAGATTGCATATACACTAAATAAGTCGCCCCCTGATAAGGCTCCGACTGACTGCACTCCTGAGGAATTGCAGACCTACAAGGATTGGTGTGACCATGACTTGAAGGCCAAGTGTTATATGCAGGCTTCTATGAATGATGAGCTGCAGAGGCGTTTTGAGGGAGCAAAGAGTGCTGCTGACATTCATTTTCACCTCAAGGAGCTCTTTGGTGAGCAGACTCGGCCTCTTAGGCATGCTACCGTCAAGGAACTAATCACTTTGCGCATGCGAGATGGGGCCTCGGTCCATGAGCATGGCCTAAAGATGATTGGACTCGTGGACAAGCTCGTTGGCATGGATTTGATCTTGCCCTCGGAGTTGACCACCGATGTGTTGCTGTTGTCACTGCCTAGCTCGTTTGATCCTTTTGTGGTGAATTTCAATATGAACAAGATGGAGCCGACCCTTGAGGAGTTGGTGAACATGCTTGTGACTTTTGAGTCCACCATCAAGAAAGAGAAGTCGGTTTTTTATGTGGATTCTTCATCTGGTACGAAGACCGATCCACGTGGGAAGGGAAAGAAGCGTTCTTTCCCACGCCCCAAGAAGAATGTGCCCTTGAAGAGGCAAGCTCCGAGTCCCGTTGTGGTAGCTACACCTGATAAAGCTAACAAAACTGTTGATATTTGTCATTACTGCAAGAAGCCTGGACATTGGAGGCGTAACTGCAGGGAATATCTTGGCCAGAAGAGTTCTGGAAATGGTATGTTCTATATCGAAGTAAACATTTCAATTAACTCTACTTCTTGGGTATTGGATACCGGCTGTGGCTCACATCTCTGTAATGATTTGCAGGTGATGGAAAGAAGTAGGAGGCTCGGGCAAGGTGAGACCTTCTTGAGAATGGGCAATGGGGCAAGGGTTGCTGCCAAAGCTGTTGGAGATGTTACTTTACTTTTGAACAATGATTTTAAGTTAATGTTAAGAGACGTTTTATTTGTACCTGTGTTGGTTAAAAACATTATTTCCATTTCTATGTTAGATAAAGATGGATTTTCTTGTTTATTTAGCAAAGGTGTTTGCAATATTTACAAGAATGAATGTTTGATTGGTACTGGAGAACTTGGAAACGATCTCTACACCTTAAAATTGAAAGATATTCCACTAAACAATGTCCAAGCGATAACAACAACAAACAATCGCAAACAAGATACTCTTAATATGGCACAATTATGGCATGCTCGATTAGGACATATTTCCCTAAGAAGGATGAACAAGCTAGTGGGAGTTGGCATGTTTGATATGTCTGATATTAATGCTCTCACGACTTGTGAATCGTGTCTAAAAGGAAAGATGAACAAAATTCCCTTTAAGGGCCATGTGGAGCGAGCCAAAGGGTTATTGGATTTGATCCATACCGATGAGTGCGGTCCGCTTAGCATCACCACTAAGCATGGACATGCCTACTTCATCACCTTTACCGATGACTTTCGAGGTATGGGTATGTGTATTTGATTAAATACAAGTCTGAAGCCTTTGAAAGGTTCAAAGAATTCAGAAGTGAAGTAGAGAAGCAATTGGGACGAAGCATCAAGACACTTCGATCGGATCGAGGTGGTGAGTACTTGAGTGCCGAGTTCCAAGAGTATCTTAGGGAGAATGAGATTATCTCGCAGTGGACTCCGCCCGCTACACCACAGTTGAATGTTGTTTCGGAGCGTCGTAACAGGACTTTGATGGACATGGTTCGGTCTATGATGGGGTTCACGGAGTTGCCGCCATCCTTTTGGGGATATGCGCTTGAGACAGCGGCACTGTTGTTGAACAATGTCCATTCAAAGGCAGTTGACAAGACACCATATGAGATATGGATGGGTAAGCCACCCAAATATTCTTATCTTAGAATATGGGGGTGCCCTGCTTATGTGAAGCAGGTAGTGGGAGATAAATTGGATAGTCGATCCATTTTATGTTACTTTGTGGGATATCCAAAGAATTCGGTTGGATACTATTTCTATCATCCCCAAGAAACGAAGGTGTTTGTTTCTAGGAATGCAACCTTTTTAGAAAAGAAATTTCTATTAGATAGAAAAGGCGAGATGATAGAACTCGAAGAGGTTCGAGAGACACCTACAATTGTAGAACCCACACCCGAAGAGCCAAGAGAGGAGATACAAGCTCCTAGAAGATCCGAGAGAGTCTCGAGACCACCTATGAGGTATGGTCTGCTTCTTGAAGAGGGCCATGATGAGCCTAACCATGGATGTGATCCAAGGACCTTCAAGGAAGCATTATCTGATGCCGATTCATCCAAGTGGCTTGAAGCGATGGAATCTGAGATGAATTCCATGCATTCGAACCAAGTGTGGAATCTCGTGGATCCACCTGAGGGAATTGTTCCCATAGGGTATAAATGGATTTACAAGAGGAAACTTGGGGCGGATGGGAAGGTATTTACCTTCAAGGCGCGATTGGTAGCAAAAGGATATACTTAAAGACAAGGAGTTTACATCTATCGGAAGTGAGCATATGGTATGCAAACTTCAAAGATCTATTTATGGTCTAAAGCAGGCATCTAGGAGTTGGAACCTCAGATTCGATAGTACAATCAAAGAGTTTGGTTTTACTAAGAATCCTGAGGAACCCTGTGTGTACAAGAAGGTCAGTGGGAGTGCTGTAACATACCTTGTGCTTTATGTTGATGACATTCTACTCATTGGGAATGATGTAGGAATGTTGCAATCAACTAAGATATGGTTAGCAAGTAAGTTCTCGATGCAGGACTTGGGTGAAGCATCTTTTGTATTGGGAATACAGATCTATAGAGATAGATCAAGAAGATTGCTTGGTCTCACCCAGTCCACAAACATTGATACCATCGTGAAGCGGTGCTCGATGGATGAGTCCAAGAGAGGACATCTACCAATGTGTCATGGCGTGTCCCTATCCAAGTCGATGTCTCCCAAGACTGATGTAGAGATAGCGGCGATGACACGCATTCCGTATGCTTCGGCAATTTGTAGTATCATGTATGGGATGATATCTACACGTCCTGATGTGGCATTTGCACTAAGTTTAGTGAGTAGATATCAATACAATCCTGGTCTTCCACACTGGAAAGCTGTGAAAGACATCCTCAAGTATTTGAGAAGGACCAATAAGTTGTTCTTGGTCTATGGGGGTGGAGAACTAAAATTGGAAGGTTATACCGACTCTAGCTTCCAAAGCGATATCGATGACTCGAAGTCAACCTCTGGATTCATATTCATGCTAAATGGTGTTGTTGTCTCTTGGAAGAGTTCCAAGCAAGACAGTACTGCGGATTCCACCACTGAGGCAGAATATATTGCTGCATCAGCTGCAGCAAAGGAGGCTGTTTGGATAAGGAATTTCGTCCAAGAGTTGGGCGTCATTCTTAATGGAGTTGCTCATGTCCCGGTGTTTTGCGACAACACGGGAGCCATTGCTCAAGCAAAGGAGCCGAGGTCTCATCAGAAGTCCAAACACGTATTGAGAAAGCACCACATCCTCAGAGATATCGTGGAAAGAGGAGATGTCACGATTGACAAAGTCGGCTCCGCGGATAATGTTGCTGATCTGCTAACTTAGCCTTTACCTGGACCATTATTCGAGAAGTATCGCGAATCGATGAGTTTGAAGCATATGGGTAGTTGGCTCTAGTGCAAGTGGGAGATTGTTAGAGTAGGTGCCCGTCGAGCCAAATGTTGGCCGAGGGTTCATGTTTAAACTCTATGTATGAACAGTCTTTATTTTAATAATATTTGAAATTATTATTTTGGCACTTCTTTATCTGTATACCTATGCTAGTTGCATAGATAAAGCCCTTCAATATACAAATAGTAGAAAGAATATGAGATGCTCATATGATGAGTATCATGAAACTCATATTTGTAATACTGTATATTATAAACGGTTCCTAGTTGATTCAGCCGCCACTAAGAAGGATATAGGCCGCTCGAGTTAGAGACTAATATCTGCGATGTGAGTACCATGTTTCATTGGTAAGGGACATTTTGATGTCCAAGCATGCAGATAGGTGCTCCTGGTAGAGTGCACTGAACAACCCTCTATAAAAGGACTTTCCAAGTGGTTCTCACTTATCGAGTGGAAAATTCCTAGTTTATGGTTGTACACCATTAGTCCTTATGACCCGGGACAACATTGAGACTCTATGTGCTAGAATTACACTTTGACTTGTTTACCGACTCTGATGGGGTCATCAGGTGGCAAGGTTGGGTGTTCTGTCGAAACATATAGGAGTCGATGCATTGTAGTCGGGGATTCACCGCTTACCTTCGGGTATGGATATCCTATGTGTTATCATGTGTATGTAGGTTGAAATCTCTGATCAGATTATGGTGGTAATTATGAAAGGGGTTTCAAATATTACACCATCGATGCAACTACGACATGACACATAGTATCGATTCAATGACAACTCTCGATAAACCAATGGTTGTCGAATCGGTCGGGATATATGAGTTGAAGGGACCGTACTGTACGCTAACCATAATTGAATAGTTCTTGCAGGCACTATCATTTGTTACCTAGGGAATCATGTAAGCGATGCTGCTAGGCGTTTAACATGATTGGTTGGGTACTATCAGACTTGAGTTCTGACGTTCTTGTTATCAAGGAGTTGATAAGTAAGAATGGAGCAATTGGGGTATGCTCATATACGGACATGTTTAGTCCGAATCACATAGAGATGTGAACCCACGGCTAGTTGTATCAATGAACCATTGAGGGCCACACAAGTACTAGCTTTCTAGATCCCGTTGAGAAGTAAAAATAGTTCAACTTGTTGAACGGATTATAAATGAGTTTATAAGCGTAGAGAAAAATAGAAGTATGACTTCTATGAGAGAAATGTAATTTTTAATTTATGAATGTGTTCCTAAATTAAAAATAGGTCTAGTGAATAATGTACTTGAAAATTGTGATTTTCATAAACATTATTATGGACTAAATTAAATTAATTCAAGTGTTGAATTAATTAAATAACATTGGGCCTTGTAGAGCCCAATTGAAAATAATTATTTAGCTAGTGGGTTTGAGTAAAATCAAGTAAAGTCTAATTGGGCTCAAATATGTTTGAGACAATTAAAAAAAAAAGTACATGGGCCTTGTAAATGTTACAAGCCCTTTAGGTCTTGCATGCTTGGGAGATGAAAAGGTTGGAGAATACTTTTGAATTAAAAATTGCATGGCATGCTACTTTTGCTTTTTGCTTTTCTCACAACCAAGACAAAAAAAATTAAGTCTTTCCCTCCCCCCCCCCCCCCCCCCCAAGCACTTGGCCGAATTCTTGTTCATATTTCTCTCCAAGTTTTTCTCTCAATTTCTTCTTCAAGTGTTGAGGAAGAAATATTCTTCTCCTTGAAAAATCCTCTTAATTTTCTAGTGCAAATTAAGAGGGGATTTACCTAACAAGTGATGGGCCTAATTTTTGAAGGAAGGAGAGCTTGTAGACTTGTCATCCTTGAAGAGCCAAGTTGTTTACAACTTGGTTGGTGCCATTCATCAATCTCTTGAGATTGATAGGTAAATTCTAAAACACCCTATGTATGATATTTGGTGTTTGTTGTATTTGCTACACAAAATATGAGGTGGCCGAAATTTCTTGATGTAAAATCAAAATTTTTAACTTCCGTTGCGCTTCCGGTCACGGTAACCGATCCCCTTTCAATTCAGATTTTAGAGGATATGCTCAGAGCTTGTACTATCGATTATCCAGGTAGCTGGGATTTCAAATTACCTCTTGTTGAGTTCACGTACAATAATAGCTACCAGGCAACGATTGGCATGGCACCGTATGAAGCACATTATGGCAGGAAGTGTAGATCGCCCTTGTATTGGTATGAGATTGGCGAGAGGAAGATGTTGGGTCCAGAGTTGGTCCAACAGACAGCTGATGTTGTTGTTGTTATTCAAGAGAGGATGAAGACAGCACAGTCGAGACAGAAGAGTTATGTTGATGTGCGTCGTAGACCGTTGCAGTTTGAGGTTGGCGACCATGTGTTCTTGAAGATAGCACCTCTTAAGGGTGTGATTCGGTTTGGCAAGAAGGGAAAGTTGAGTCCGAGATTTATTGGTCCATTTGAGATCTTTGACAAAGTTGGTGATCGAGCTTACAGGTTAGCCCTACCGCCAGATCTTGACAGAGTTCATAATGTTTTGCATGTCTCCATGCTCAGGAAGTATATTGCGAATCCTTCCCATGTTCTTCGCCACGAGCCATTGGATTTGACGCCGAATTTGACGTACCAAGAGATTCCAGTTCAGATTCTGGATCGCAAAGTTAAAGTGTTGAGAAACAAAGAGATCGGCATTGTTAAATTCCTTTGGAGGAATCATTTGATCGAAGAATCCACGTGGGAACCAGAGGATGAGATCAAAGAGAAGTATCCTGAGTTGTTTGCGCATGGACGTCAATTTCGAGGACGAAATTCCTTTAAGGAGGGGAGATTGTAATAGCCAAGCCTGGTGAACGGTACGGTCTAAGATTTCATATGATTATTGACTATTTGGTCGAGTTTAGTACGGTTTGGATGTTAAGAGTTGTCATTTATGGTTTATAGTATTGTTGTTATTATTTGTTGTGTAGTGGTGTTGTAGCGTCGTTACGATTTAATTCATGGTAATTTTTATGTTGAGTTGATTGGTATGAGGCCAATTAGGGTGGTTAGATAAGTTATAGATGTGCAACTTTCTTGTTGAGTGTGTGGCCGAATTATGAGGAGAAGCGGCGTTGCAATTCAATTTTTATTGCATAGTGTTTGTTGTTGGCTTCAGGTGTCAGTGCACCCGCGCTCAAGAGAAGACCGCACCCACGGTCTTTATTTCAGAGATTTGATGAGATTGCCGAAGACACACCGCACCCACGGTGTAAAGGTTACCGCACCCGCGGTCGTCATTTTTGGATTTTTGGTTGGAATGCCGAAGGCATAGCGCACCCGCGGTGAAGAAGGCAGCGCACCTGCGGTCTGTGAACACTAGAAACATGTTTTCGGTTTTTAAGTGATATAATACATGAGTTGGTCCACTTTTCTCTCATTTTCACCCCTTCTTCTCGATTTCTTCAGCATCTTTGATTCAAGCTCCTAGTTGGTTTATTTAAGGGTGATCAAGGTTATTGTTGGTTCTAGAAGCTAAGGTAAGCTTGTTGTTTAGTTATTCTTTGGTTTTGGTGTTGGGAGAAATCATGGGTTTGTTGATTATGTTGGTTTTATGGATTTAATGTTATGGGTTTGTGATTATTGGGTTGTTGATGGTTCATTATATGGTTTATTGTTGTAGGATTGCTACCAAGAGATTAGATACAAGGTTCCAAGTGGTTGTAAGTGGAATTTCATTTCTTGTGCTCACATGATATTATATGTATTATGTTTCAACGGTTTTAATGTGCTATTCCCTTCATTTGATTCATGTTATGTATTGATACACTTTGTTGTATATATTAGAGGCAATTGTATGTCTCGATTGTGTAAAAAGGAATACAAGAGAAAAAGAGTCTTCAAAGTGTTTGATAAAATGCCAAAGAGAGAGTTCAAATGATTTATGGATTAATAGATACATAGTCAGATATTGCATGCAATTAGTTGATCAACGACCATAGGCTTATATCCCTCAGAGTTATCGATGTATATCGATGGGATATAGGTACAGAGACAGAGATACTATATAGATATCAATCCAACAGAGAAAAGAGAAATATCATCTTATTGTTATATTATGCTATGTTATTCATGTTTTAAGAGTTGATGGTATTTAATGATTTCAAAGCCACGTTTTACAGAGAATGATATATGTATTCATTGCTATGTAAGAGTTCCACTTGTTGAGTTTTATACTCATTTCAGTTATTTCATGTGATGCAGATCAGAGTGATGGGCCGGGACGTTGATTGGAGACGGGGTCATATGCATACCAAAGATGGAGGAAGAAGGCTATTTTGATAGTATTTTGGACATGATCATAAAAAATTATATTTTGTATTTTGTTGTATCATTTTATTGATCATGTATATACTTTTGATTATATATTGAAATGTATTTTGAATCCTTCTTCCATTTTGAGTAAAATTTTAAATTCCGCTGTTATTTTATTTTGTAACGGGTTAGAGCGTTACAGCAAAGGTATAATCCTAAACACCCTATGAATTTTTTAAACACACTACGCCCAAGAACAAAATTTTTAAAATTCCGCTGCGTCTTGGGTGCGAGAATATGATATCCAAGCAGGCTGGAAGGTGCTGCCTTCAGTCTAGACTAGGAATTCAGTTAAGCAGTGTGTAAGTCCTAAGCTGTGTGTGTTTGTACAAGTAGTTGTATAAATCAAAGTCTTCTAGTAGATCCTACCCTAGGTGGTAGAAGGGGTGACATAGGAACAGTTGAAGTCTCCGAACATACATAAATATAACTTGTGTATTTAACTTATTAACTGATGTTTTCAAACTGTTTGGATCAGCAAGAGTATTCGTCAGTTCAGTTTTCACCATAACTGAACTGATGTATGCGAAAACTGATCTCCCTTATTTCAGTTATTCAGTTTACATAAGTTAAAACATTTTCAAATATAATAGCTTTCTTCACGAAGGATTACTTCGAGTTTCTTTCGCTTGGTCTTAAAATCATACTCGATTTAATTCATCAGCGTTAACATTATTAGAACACGAGCTATTTCAGCTCACTGGAGAATATTGTATTTGAAGAATCTCAAAGGTGCCCAGTACACGATCATTCAATTGGTATCAGAGCTAGTTGTTCTAGGAAGAACATTTGACGAAAACTGTGTTTTAAATTATCTTACTTTAAAATAGTTTTAAATGCTATTTAAAAGTACTTTATATTTTTTTCAAAACTATTTGAAAATATTTATATATCGCTCATAGCGAAGAGTAGAGACGATTGGCTCTGCAACTAACGTTGTTGCCACTTCTCTCGACTATTAGCTTTGGGGTTTTAATCAGCCTGTAGGGTTCTAAGCTTTATCTGTCAAGATGCACAGCTAAATTGTTCAGTGAACAAGATCTCAGTTGCAAGCCTACCAGTTCAGCTGATAAACAAACGAAGCTTAGCCATGCTGGGATGTTGGATGATTAAAATGTATGTGAAAATTGATCTCCCATATTTCATTGATATATTAGATCATTGCGGTTCAGCATCAGTTGAGTTAATTTGATTCTGCTCGACCAATTATCCACCAAAGAGATCGAGTTCAAGGAAAATTAGCTGGTTTGTCTAGCAAATGAACTCACGACCAATTGAGCATTTCGAATAGGTGAAAGTAACCAGTTGATGACATATCCAGTTCTGTGATACACAAACTGACTGATAACCGATGTTACGTAAAATGCTATTGTAGTAGCAATTTTTCTTACAACTGTGATATACTTTAATGTAAAATACAAGAAAAATTATTTGATTAAATAAACATCATGTTTATCCAGTTGAATTTCGGTGTGACTAAATTGATATATCCAGATTTCTTGCCCACACTATTTGTAGTATCCCGATGCCTAATTTGAGTTAATTATTGGATTAATTATATTTCGGTGGGATCGGAAGGACCGAACCGGGTTCGGATCGTCCGAATAGGGTTCGGATCGTCCGAAGAGGGTTCGGATCGTCCGAAGACGGGTGGCTGGACACGTGGAAGACATGCAGAGTTCGGATCGTCCGATCAGGGTTCGGATCGTCCGAAGACAGGTGTCTGGACACGTGGAAGACATGCAGGGTTCGGATCGTCCGATAAGGGTTCGGAAGGTCCGAAGGGTACAGGGTTCGGATCGTCCGAAGTGGATCGGATCGTCCGAAGAGGATCGGATCGTCCGATCGTTGTCTATAAATAGAGGCGCGAGGCTTCACTTTTTACTCGCCAATTCCGAGTGTTCCAGAGCGTTTTAGTCGTTTCTGATGGGTTTCTAGTCTTTTCCCGAGGTTTAGGCACTAGCGGGGAGCTACTGGTTTTGTAGCGGAGCTGTGCTCTAGTTGGGAGCTAGCGGCATCAGTGGGCTGACTACGGACGCAGGCTTGATTCTAGGGCTGATTTCTAGGATCTACTGGTTTGAGGTACGAAAGTACTATCCGAGATAGCAGGATTGAGTATGATTTACTATGTGTTGCATGTTTATATGTTGCATTATTATCTGTCATATGATGCATGGTTTATTATGCGGCATTTGCATAATCATGTTGAGCCTGATTATCTTTGAGATAGCCTGTTGAGAGGGTGCTCAGCCCTCGTTTATTGTGGATGGTTGGACCCCGTTGGCCGACGGTGGTCAGGTCACCGGTATATCCACAGGTTTATTTCGGTATGGGAGCCACCTCCTGGTGCGACGGCGCAGAGTGCTACATACCTTGACGTCATTTACCTGAGCAGTATTTCGATATACCCAGATCCTGGTATCCAGTACATTTTGCATACATGCATGTCATAGTCTTGTATACTCATGCTTTCGGTGCTGAGCGTTTTATGCTCACGTCCTCGGTTTATCTCTGTTTTGGACACCCTATTCGATGGGGAAGGTCTCAGGTTGGACGGTCCAGGAGGGAGTGGACAGGGAGCTGGCAGAGGTTGACTTGTAGTTATTGGTATTTGTTCTTGGAATTTAGTTCGATCTGGTTGTTTAAGTATTTTGTACTTACAGATTCGATTGGATTGTATTACTGTTTTTCCGCTGTTTTACCTGATTCAGTTTTAATGTTAATTTTGCATGCTTAAGTTCTGATTAGTAGGTGATTCTGGAACGGGTCACTACATTTATGGTATCAGAGCATGCATTAAGATTTTGGGATTTAGAACTGTTCTTTTGGGTTTAATCTCTGGTAACTTTTGTAGCTAAAAGATGTCTGGTTTTGACGACGATGCTAGTAGTCATGGCAGCGTTGGACGCTGGGGAGACCACGACGATCGGGAGCGTCGTCTCGATCGTCGAGAGCATCGAGAACGTCGTCAACACCGTCGTGATGAGCCTCGGAGTTTTATTATGCATCGGTTCTTGCAGATGGGGCCGAAACCTCTTTCGGGCGGTGAGACTCCGGATGTTGCGGAGAACTGGCTTGAGAGGATGGAGAGCTGCTTCAAGACTTTTCTGTGCTCGGCGGAGCAGCAGATTGATACCCTTGATTTCTTGCTGGAGGGTGGTGCGCGCAAGTGGTGGAGGTCTACCTCTGCACCGATAGTTCAGCGACAGGGTCGAGTTCTTTGGGCCGATTTCCGAGCCGCTTTCCTGTTGCTTTACTTTCCGCCAGCTCTTCTGCAGACCAAGGCGATTGAGTTGATCAATCTGAAGCAGGGAAGTTTGTCTGTTGATGAGTATCAGCAGAAGTTCTTTGAGTTGCTTCCGTATGTTCCGCATGTCAGTGACAATGCTAGTGCCAAGTATAACCATTTTCTTCAGGGCCTCAATCAGGAGATTTATGATCGGGTTGTTGTCTGCGATGATCCGACATCGTATGAGGGCCTTGTGAATCGTTGTCGCCAGGCTGAGGGCAGTTTGCTGAGAGGTCGAGCCATGCAGTCTGCTCGTCCTACTAGTTCTTTGGGTCCCCGCGCCCAAGCATTCAAGAAAGCTGGATCTACTTCTTCTTCCTCTGGATCTGGAGGAGTTCACCATTTTGGGAAGAAGAAGGGCCCGTGTCAGCATTGCGGGAAGGATCATCCGACGGAACGTTGTCGCAAGGTTGCGGGTGCTTGTTACAAGTGCGGTGAGTTGGGCCACATGAAGAGAGATTGTCCACAGACGGACGGAGGATCAGGATCTGGTTCTCAGGCTTCAGTTCATCAGAGGCCACAGCAGGGACAGTCTACTCAGGGTTCTAATCTCCGACCGCGTACTCAAGGGCAGGTCTTTGCTCTTAACCAGGATCAGGCGGCTGAGGAGAACGAGAGAGTTATCGCAGGTTTATTTTTATTATGTGGATTACCTGCTTACGTTCTCATTGATACTGGTGCATCTCATTCATTCATATCTGCGAGATTTGCTAAGCGTCATGCATTACCCTTCACTTCTTTGGGCGTTGTGGTATCTGTTTCCACACCGATGGGTCATTCGGTGTTAGCTAAACGTCTAGTTTTGGGTTGTCCTCTAGAGTTTGAGGGTAATGTTTTAACTGCTAATTTGATGATTCTTGCGATGGAGGATTTTGATTGCATTCTGGGAATAGATGTGCTGACTGTGTTTAGAGCTACTGTGGACTGTTATCAGAAGTTTGTGCAGTTTCGTCCAGTTGAGGGCGACAGTTGGTTTTTCTATGGAGAGGGAGCGCGACCCCCGATGCCCGTGGTTTCTGCTCTTAAAGCATGTCGTGCTTTAGAGTCGGGCGGGGAAGGCTACCTTATCTATGCTATTGATTCGTCCGCAGTTAGTGTCGGTATCAGTGACATTCCAGTGGTTTGCGATTTTCCGGATGTTTTTCCCGAGGAGATTCCTGGTTTTCCTCCCGTTCAGGATGTGGATTTCGGCATTGATTTAGTGCCAGGCACGGCACCAATCTCTAGAGCTCCTTATCGTTTAGCTACATCGGAGATGCAAGAATTGAAACAGCAGTTGCAGGATCTTCTTGACAAGGGGTATATTCGACCCAGTGTGTCCCCGTGGGGAGCACCAGTTCTTTTTGTCAAAAAGAAGGATGGTTCTATGCGGCTCTGCATAGATTATCGGCAGTTGAATCGTGCTACGATAAAGAATAAGTATCCGTTGCCACGGATTGATGATTTATTTGATCAACTACAAGGTACCTCTGTGTATTCCAAGATTGATTTAAGGTCTGGTTATCATCAGCTTCGAGTTCATCAGGGAGATATATCGAAGACTGCATTCAGGACCCGGTATGGGCATTATGAGTTTCTGGTTATGCCTTTTGGGGTGACGAATGCACCAGCAGTTTTTATGGATCTGATGAATCGGGTTTCTCGGGAATTCTTGGATAAGTTTGTTGTGGTGTTTATAGATGATATCTTAATCTATTCGCATGATCAGCAAGAACACGCACAACACTTAAGGATTATTTTACAGACACTTCGCGAGAATCAGCTTTATGCGAAGTTGAGTAAATGTGAGTTTTGGATTGACAGGGTTGTATTCCTTGGTCATGTCATTTCTAGCAAGGGAGTTTCAGTTGACCCAAACAAGGTGGAAGCGGTATTGAACTGGTCGCGTCCGACGACAGTCGCCGAGATCCGCAGTTTTCTGGGATTGGCTGGGTATTATCGTCGTTTCATTGTCAACTTCTCTCAGATTGCTAAGTCACTCACTCAGCTCACTCGGAAAGATGTTTCATTTGAGTGGACATCAGAGTGCGAAGAGAGTTTCTTGGAACTTCGCAGACGTTTGACATCTGCGCCTGTTTTGGCTTTACCGTCTGGATCTGGTGGTTTCAGTGTTTACACCGATGCCTCTTTACAGGGACTAGGGTGTGTTCTGATGCAGAATGAGCATGTGATTGCTTATGCGTCGAGACAGTTAAAGCCTCATGAAGAAAACTATCCTGTTCATGATCTGGAATTAGCAGCGATCGTTTTTGCTTTGAAAATCTGGCGCCATTATCTGTATGGTGAGCGATTTGAGATCTTCACTGATCATAAGAGTTTGAAGTATCTGTTCACTCAGGCTGAGTTGAACATGCGTCAGCGTCGTTGGATGGATCTACTCAAGGATTACGATTGTGAGATCAAGTATCATCCAGGATCTGCGAATCTCACGGCCGATGCTCTTAGTCGCAAGGTGAGATTGTCTGCTCTTCAGACTTGTGCTGTATCTGGAATTATTCAGGATTTCTGTTCGATGGGATTCAATTGTAAGCATCGGAAGGGAACAGAGAGTATCCGTATAGCTACTATTTTGTCCGAGCCAGTTTTGTATTCTCGGATTAGAGATGCTCAGATGTCTGATTCTAAGGTTCAGAAATTAGCTCGGTTGGCTGATGGAGATAATACTTCTGGATTCCACTATCAGTCCGAGGGTCTTTTGTGCTTATCTGGTCGTGTTGTTGTACCGGAAGATGACACTTTGAGGGAGGAGATTTTGTCCCAGGCTCATCGTAGCAAGTTGAGTGTTCATCCAGGGAGCAACAAGATGTATAAGGATTTGAGGACTCGATTTTGGTGGAAAGGTATGAAACGTAATGTTTATCAGTATGTCTCCAAGTGCCTAGTCTGTCAGCAGGTGAAGGCTGAGTATCGACGACCTGGAGGTTTGTTGCAGAATCTTCCTATTCCGGAGTGGAAGTGGGAGCATATCACGATGGACTTCGTGACTCACTTGCCTATGTCTGTGGGGAATAGAGATGCTATCTGGGTGGTAGTGGATCGGCTTACTAAGTCTGCCCATTTTCTTCCATATAACAGAGATTTCACTTTCGATCGGATGGCACGGTTGTACATTCAGGAGATTGTACGGTTTCATGGTGTGCCCGTGAGTATCATTAGTGACAGAGATCCTCGATTTACATCTAGATTTTGGGGTAGCTTTCAGCAAGCTTTGGGCACTACCTTGAGTTTGAGTACTGCATATCACCCAGAGACTGACGGTCAGTCAGAGAGGACTATTCGTACTCTTGAGGATATGTTGAGATCTTGTGTGATGGATTTCGGACCAGCTTGGCAGGATCATCTGCCACTGATAGAGTTTGCATACAACAACAGTTTTCATAGGAGTATTGGTATGTCTCCGTTTGAAGCATTGTATGGTCGACGTTGTCGTACTCCTCTGTTCTGGGAAGAAGTCGGAGAACGACAGGTCGAGGGTCCAGAATTGATTCAGCAGGCCATGGACAAAGTTCTTGTGATCAAACAGCGGATTAAGACTGCTCAGGATCGACAAGCGAGTTATGCGAACACTAAGCGCAGACCTCTTTATTTTGATGCAGGCGAGAAAGTGTTTCTCAAGGTATCACCTTTTCGGAGGATTCTGAGATTTGGACTCAAGGGTAAGCTATCTCCGAGATTCATTGGTCTTTTTGAGATCTTAGAATGTGTGGGAGACTTGGCCTACAGATTAGCTTTGCCACCGTATCTGTCTAGTGTTCACAATGTGTTTCATGTGTCCTTGTTGAGACGATACGTAGCGGATGAGTCTCATGTTTTGCATCCAACAGAAGTTCAGCTGAATCCGGATTTGTCTTTTGTAGAAAGACCGGTTTCGATCTTAGACCGGAAGGATAAGGTACTGCGGCACAAGACTATTCCTCTTGTCTTAGTGCAGTGGCAGCGCCGAGGTACTGAAGAAGCTACTTGGGAACTAGAGAGTCGCATGCGGTCAGAGCATCCAGAGTTGTTCTAGTTGTAGTATTTTCAGTTATGATTGTAATTTCAGTTGTGCTTTCAGTTGTAATTCATTCTTAAGTTGAATGTATTGTTGTTCAGAATTGTCATTCTTCAGACTCGATTTCGTGGACGAAATCCTTTTTAGAGGGGGAGAATGTAGTATCCCGATGCCTAATTTGAGTTAATTATTGGATTAATTATATTTCGGTGGGATCGGAAGGACCGAACCGGGTTCGGATCGTCCGAAGAGGGTTCGGATCGTCCGAAGACGGGTGGCTGGACACGTGGAAGACATGCAGAGTTCGGATCGTCCGATCAGGGTTCGGATCGTCCGAAGACAGGTGTCTGGACACGTGGAAGACATGCAGGGTTCGGATCGTCCGATAAGGGTTCGGAAGGTCCGAAGGGTACAGGGTTCGGATCGTCCGAAGTGGATCGGATCGTCCGAAGAGGATCGGATCGTCCGATCGTTGTCTATAAATAGAGGCGCGAGGCTTCACTTTTTACTCGCCAATTCCGAGTGTTCCAGAGCATTTTAGTCGTTTCTGATGGGTTTCTAGTCTTTTCCCGAGGTTTAGGCACTAGCGGGGAGCTACTGGTTTTGTAGCGGAGCTGTGCTCTAGTTGGGAGCTAGCGGCATCAGTGGGCTGACTACGGACGCAGGCTTGATTCTAGGGCTGATTTCTAGGATCTACTGGTTTGAGGTACGAAAGTACTATCCGAGATAGCAGGATTGAGTATGCTTTACTATGTGTTGCATGTTTATATGTTGCATTATTATCTGTCATATGATGCATGGTTTATTATGCGGCATTTGCATAATCATGTTGAGCCTGATTATCTTTGAGATAGCCTGTTGAGAGGGTGCTCAGCCCTCGTTTATTGTGGATGGTTGGACCCCGTTGGCCGACGGTGGTCAGGTCACCGGTATATCCACAGGTTTATTTCGGTATGGGAGCCACCTCCTGGTGCGACGGCGCAGAGTGCTACATACCTTGACGTCATTTACCTGAGCAGTATTTCGATATACCCAGATCCTGGTATCCAGTACATTTTGCATACATGCATGTCATAGTCTTGTATACTCATGCTTTCGGTGCTGAGCGTTTTATGCTCACGTCCTCGGTTTATTTCTGTTTTGGACACCCTATTCGATGGGGCAGGTCTCAGGTTGGACGGTCCAGGAGGGAGTGGACAGGGAGCTGGCAGAGGTTGACTTGTAGTTATTGGTATTTGTTCTTGGAATTTAGTTCGATCTGGTTGTTTAAGTATTTTGTACTTACAGATTCGATTGGGTTGTATTACTGTTTTTCCGCTGTTTTACCTGATTCAGTTTTAATGTTAATTTTGCATGCTTAAGTTCTGATTAGTAGGTGATTCTGGAACGGGTCACTACACTATTTGAATTATTAGAATTTGCCAATTGAGCATATAATTTTGTTTTTAAACCTGTTTTCAATTCAGTTTTGAGAGGGAGTTTTCTTTTACCCTCGAACTGGAAAATTATTTTTAAAACCATCTTTAATTCAGTTCTTAAAGGTGGAGCTTTTAACGTTGTTTAAATATACTAATCCTCGAACTGAATATTTTTTTTTTGCTCAAGTTTCGTGATCATCAAAAAAGGGGAGATTTTTGGAACTTTTCAAGTTCGCAATCTTGATTTTGATGTTAACAAAACTTGTTATTTTGTTACTAATGATTTAATTTAGTGTGCAAAAGCTAGGATCAGTTACAACAAAGCAGGTCTGAGCGAGTTTGGTCAAAGCCGAGACTCGTTCTCTCCTGACCTAAAACTTGGCAGGTCCAAGAAGGGTTGAGTCCATTGGAGCGCTTAAAATTAATAATTTTTTCTTTTAGTCATTATACAATAAATATAAGCTTAAAAAATAATAAATAATTAAAATTACTTTCAAATTTTATATTAATTATATTTTAAAATAAAAAAATATTATCTCAAGTTAACAAAAAAAAATTATAATTATATATTTTCATTTTAAACACATCATTACAAAGTAAAATTATTTCAATCCTAAAATACTTTCAACTAAAATTAGAGATTAAGGTATACATAATTCAATAAATAAAAAAATATAAATAGATCTTAATGAGATTTATATGTTCATATATATGTATGTATGTATGTATGTATTGACAGGACGAGTCCATCGAAACCCAGGACCCGCCCTGGACCTGCTTGAGACCCACTTGACCATGTCTCGGGATGGGTTTAATACGAGGTCGATATTAAACCCGACCTATTGTTATTCTTAAATTTAGACTATTAATATGTTTGAAACGTGATCGATACAAATCGTAAAATTTACAACTCGGAATTATGAAGTTTCTTATTTCAGCTCTATACATATTGCCTAAGTCGCATTATTCATAGACACTCACACAAACCGATGTCTATAGAACTAGAACTCCAACGCTAGTAGTTAAATCCTAATGGAAGCAACAAAGGGTTAGGGGATAAAAACTAGCAACTTGGAGTCATTTCACCTCAAAAGATTTAGGATGTACGCTTGATACACTAAACATATTTTTTTTTAAATTTGTCTGAGCTGAACAATGCCCAAGTATACTCCTACCATATGAAATGTATTACCATATCATTTACAAAAGTACACAAGAATTTAAAAATTGACCTCGTTATGTCCATCTTTGTAATTTTATATAACATTTGATATTTACAAAAAAAAATTAGCATTGTAAATTTATTGCGGCGCATTAAAAAAAATCGATTTTATTCAAATTTAAATATTGTCTTCACTCATAATCCAAAAATTACTATATAAAATATTATTTCAAAATAACTAAAAAATATTACAATAGAAAATATTATTAAAAAATTCACTATTTTTTTAATTTCAACTTTTCTACACAATTTATTTCTATCAAAAAGTATTATTATTACTATTATTATTATTATTATTTATATAAAAAATATTAATAAATACACACATGATTCATTTCCCTTGTACTTTATATACTTGCACTCTTTACTTTTATAAGTGTAAAAATAATAAGTTTTCAAATGAAATGAATAGCAAATACATAAAAGGTGAATGCAAATTACTCGGACACACTGCAAAGGATTACTTTGTTGATAAATAAGCCCACCCACGTACATACAAACACGCGCGACATGCTAATTGCTAACTGAATTCGATCAAAAGCCAGAAAGAATCAAAATCAAAAGCAGAAAGTCATCAGTTACATACACACACCAGTCTACATGACTACAGATTAAAGTTTTCTCGAGAGTAATCACATCTACAACAGAAAACGGGAGATAGGAATGAGTTCTACTGGTCAACATCAGTTCTTTCACGACAGTCTTTCCTCTTGGAAACTGAGGACCGACTTAAATGTCGGCACGATAGAAGTGTAGCAATTTCAGTGTTGCCACGTTTTCCTGGCGATCAGGAAGCTGATTTATTAGTTCCGGTATTGCTTTTACCCTTATACAACATGGCATGTGCCTGGTCAGAGAAAAAAAAGAAGGTTATCTCTTCGGAGTTACCTGATATATTACATCAGAGTCAGCAGGGAAGTGAAAACCAATTGAGCAGTTTTGCAGCACTTCAGGATCTTTCATCCATGCTTTATGCGCATCACATAGCTTGATTTTATACCTGAATATCTGAAATAAAAAGAAAAATGCATGTAAGCAATAAAAACATCATTTGCTACGAGAAGGTTAGAATCTTCCTTGAGCATCGTGTTTTTCAACCCGTCTCCCCAACATTACACAAGATTGGAATTGGTACAAAATTTTCAACACAAAAAAAGTTTTAAAAACAAAGAATGTTCTAAAGGTTGCCGTGAAAGCATCGTCATGGACGTCCGAATATGAATCGCCGAATAATGCAAACCTCAAAAAGTGAAACAGTTGGTTTCTCCAGCTTGTCTTTTTCGATTTCTAAACCAGTGCCCTGACATTCGGGGCAGAATGCCGAGTAGATTTGCTTTCTTGTCTCTTGACTCTCACAATTCTCCCTTTTTCCAACATCCATGCCGCCTTTCACCTTTCTCCTAGATCTCCGTTTCGCTTTAGGTGCAACAGACTTCATTGAATAAGTTTCAACATCACATAAAAGTATCCAATGAAGGAGACATGAAATATGAAATACATGAAACGCCTGCATTACAACGAAACTCACAAGGTTAGACAAATCAGAAAATAATCTCAGAAGAATAACAGTTGAGCATGTACAAAATCTGTAATACAGTGAATGAATGGAGAAAAAAAGTAGACTATGAAGTCAAACCCCAGTCAAATTTCTACTGCTGCAGACAAATTTTCCAGTTTTCCTGTTCAAGAGAGCAGCCACATCTTTATCTGGGAGCATCCTTTGCTGACAAAGATCACAGGATCTCTCGGCAGCAATGACCTCCTGTTCTCTCATTTTCTTCCTCATGATTTTGCTTGAGAGGACTCGTGAATGTACCTGCAGATCATCATTCCCAGACATTATCATCTTCATATTGCTATGATTTGAGGATTGAGACTCCTCTCCAGATGAGTCAGATCGGTTACTAATATCCATTGAATCAGAAAATGACTTCCTCTTCTTGCCTCTAGCACCGGAACCATACTCTGCTTCGGAATGAGGACTAGATGGTAGCAATTTTCTGAAGTCGTCAAGTAACCCCTTTCGACCTAAATCATAGTTATACGCAAAAGTAACAACAGAAAAATCGTGATCTGGTACTGTGCTAATACACTCATATGGTAACTCCTTGTTCCCCAGCCATTCGCACCATATTCTACGAATTTCATCCGAAACCCCATCCTTCTTGCTAAACCTAGCACCAATACGTCCAACACCCATGTGTCTTACAATCAAATTAGATACCTCATCTTTTTGTAGCACGGATGGAATAACTAGTTCATGACCATATCCCTCGCCAACCAGATTCTGATCACCGGGAATTTCATCGCAATCTGAATGATCCACCATCTCTTCAGCGAGATGAGAACAAGCATTTGGACCCAAGTTTTCACCATAACTAACAATAGCAGTGTCACCATCCATATGATGTATGTCCAACAATTTCATTAGACCGGAACTTGAAACAGGTAAATTATTATTTTGGTCCGGTAGATCATCACAAAAGAAAAACACACCGTCACTGAACGGCCAAGGATTAGGCTTCAACAGCGTTACTTTTGCAGCGGCTAGCCTTTGAGTGTGTAGATTACCATTCAAGTGATTAAACAAGCAAGAATCACCGTAACAAGGTGCAAGACACAAAGTACAGAAAAATATCAACCTCTTCCCATCTTCTCGAAGCTCCACATATGGGTGCCCCTGTGCTCTAACATTTCGGAGAGTTGTCCTCACCAACTGCTCTTTCAAATTATTAACACTACTCCTCGGAAACCCTAAATCCCTCCTTCCTACCATTTGAAACCTCCAACAAAATTACAACAATCAAATGAAACCTAAATTCAGAGGGCACAGAATAACACTTCAAATTTAAAATATCCACCACCGACAAAACCCGTAACTCAAACTTCATTCGCCAACAAAGGCAACATATTCCCAACTCTGCATGAAACTCAGTATAAAAACAGAATATATCTCAGAGAATTCGAGTTCAATCAGCAAAACAGCCAAAAACCCTCAAAATTCTCCCCAAATTGCAACCGCAAAAATGTCCACCCACGATAAATTTCGAGACTGAGCAAATCTTCACGTTTTCAGCGTCAATCACCGGTAAAACAGAATATAGAACACAAATCACTACCGAGTCGTAATCTGAGAGCACATTCAGTAAACCCTAAACTTACAACATCGCGGCAAGGCAGGTATTATAAAAGTCTTGACAAACCGTCGAGCTATTCGATTCCCAGACACCATTCCTCCACCAATCGCATCGCAGGAGAGCATCAGAAACATCGAATACTCCATTCTAAGCATCTCCATTTCCTTCAAAATGCTCTGGGAAATGATAAAAAAAAAAAAAACCAAACCACGGAAGAAAAGAAAACGAACCAGCGCGAACTACAAATGCATCGATGGTACAATGGAGCGTATATATATATATACGCGTGTATGTATGTATAGGCCGTATGTTGCGGAGGGGAGACCAAGGGAATTGAAACGAATTGGTTAGGTTTGATTTAACAGAAATGAAACGAAATTCGGTAGAGAGGATAAACTTATGTCTGGTTCGGTTCGGGTTCCGCTTCGGTGTTTCGCTGTGTACGAACGAAAAAACCAAGGGATTTATATGGACCGTTGGATATAATGATCGGGGGTGGCGTGGGAGAGGTGATTCTGTGTAAGGCAGGGAGATCGGATAAAGGAATCTCGAGTTCTCTCTTCTTTTAATCATATTATGTCTCTATTATTAATTTATTTATATACGTTGAAATAATATATTTGAATATTGAAAAAATAATAGTTGAATATTTGAATGTTGAAAATAAGAGTTGTAAAGTTAGAAATTTGTGTGTGATGATGTAGGTAATGATGTATTTTCTTTTTGGATTATGTGTAATGAAACTCTATAAATAGATCTCTCATTTGTGAAGAAAATCACAATTGAGTAGAGAGAAAAATATTATAAAGTGTGTAGTTTGGTAAATTTTGAGAGTTTGAGATTTTTACTTTTTACCATAAATTTTTACTTTTTCACAACACGTTATCAGCACGAAGCTCTAAAAGTCCTACATACTTTTCCAAGCTCCAAACAGAAGAAAAAGGTAACAAAAGTAATTATATTTATTTTACTGTTATTTATTTATTGTGTATTTATTTAATATACAATATAATGTTATTATTAGAAATATTAAAAATAAATTTTTCATAAACTTGTTATAAATCCTGGGAGGATGTTAAGACGACATCCCACACTCCCGGTAAGGGATACGACAAGTATAAAAGCCTATAAGGTTTTTAAACAAAATAAATTATGACACTCATTATAATATTATGATATGATATATATAACTATTTAAACATGTCTAATATTATATACATCATATTATTACCATAAAATTATACAAATACATACATTTATTTTTTTTGTACACCAACGGTCATAAATGGTAAAAAAAACGGCTAATTTTGCCCTATAAATATGATCTCACAAACACATTCAATCACTACAACTTTCTCTTCTTCTCTAAAAATTATTCTTCATCAAATTTTTCGAAGAAAAAAGAAGATGGCTTTCTCAAAGTTATTTTTAATTATTTTGGTTATCATACTCACAAGTCTTGTATTTATCGGAGAATATCCTCCTCGTGCGTTTTCTTTATTTTTACAAATGCTTGCACTTGTTGTTTATCCGTTACTTGGTATTGCAATATTTATTAACTAATAAAATGCATCGTAATTTTTTTAGTACCACCATGTCAAATTTAACAAAGCTCGAATTTGTTGCGCTCGACATCACGGGAAAGAATTATATGCCATGGACTCTCGATGTAGAAATGCATCTTGAATCATTGGGTCTAAGCGAGACTATTAAAGAAAATGGCATATGTACATCACAAGAAAAGGCAAGAGCCATGATATTTTTACGTCGACATCTCGACGAGGGATTAAAATGTGAATATCTGACTGAAAAAAATCTCATGGCTTTGTGGAAAGGATTGAAAGAAAGATTTGAACATATAAGGGAAGTTATACTTCCGACCGCCCGTGATGAATGGAATATGTTAAGATTCCAAGATTTTAAGAAAGTCAGTGATTATAATTCAGCGATGTATCGAATAATCTCGCAGCTAAAATTTTGTGGACATGAGGTCACAGAATCTGAGATGCTTGAAAAAACATTTTCCACGTTTCATGCATCAAATATTACTTTACAACAACAATATAGAGTACGTGGATTTGCGAGATATTCTGAGCTCATCGCCTGTCTTCTTGTGGCGGAAAAAAACAACGACCTATTAATGAGAAATCATCAGTCCCGACCCACTGGATCAACAGCATTTCCAGAAGTAAATGCTGTAAGTAAAAATGAATTTAAACCTCGGAACCAAAATCAAATTCAAAGACAAGATTTTGGTCGAGGTCGAGGTCGAGGTCGTGGACGTGGAATTGGTCGTGGTCGTGAACGCGGCCGTGGTTTTGAAAATAATAGAGATAGTTATTTTTATAACTCATCTCAAAAGAGCGTCCCAAACCATCTACAGAAAAGATATCATGAGAATACAAGTGTTAATGAAAATCACTCAAAAAGATATGAAAGTTCTTGTTACAGATGTGGTACTCCAGGACATTGGTCCAAAGTTTGTCGAGCCCCTGAGCACCTTTGTAAACTTTATAAAGAATCATTAAAGGGGAAAGAAAAGGAGACCAAATTCACTGAACGCAGTGACCGTTTGAGTGATTCAACTCATTTTGATGCTGGTGATTTTATGAATGATTTCTCTGGAAATGATCAACATGTTGGTGGGATAGAAATGAACAATTTTGATGCTACAGATTTTCTCAATGATTTCTCTGAAAATGAACAATATAATGATAGAATATAAATGTACAATAATTTATTTTTCATGTATTCATAGAATAATGTTTTATTGTATAATTATTATATGTGTTATATTTAAATATATATTGCCAGTAATTTATTTCATTGCATATTTTTTTGAAGTTCAAATATGGAAAATGCTATGAGCAAAACTGAAGTTTGCATACCCGATAGTGGTACAACGCACACTATCCTCCGAGATAAAAAATATTTCTTGGAACTAAAACCAACAAAAACAACGGTGAATACAATATCAGGTCCTGTAGACTTGATTAAAGGATGTGGTAAAGCACAATTTTTGTTACCTAATGGTACAAAATTTTTGATCAATGATGCTTTATATTCACCACAATCGAAAAGAAATTTGTTGAGTTTTAATGATATATATTCCCTTGGGTATGATACTCAAACAATGAATGAAGGAAATGAGAAATATATGTGTCTTATCACATATAAATCAGGAAAGAAATATGTGATTGAAAAACTACCAATGCTCCCTACTGGATTGCATTATACACATATAAGTCTCATTGAATCAAACATGGTAGTTGATAATTCTTCGATATTAACCAATTGACATGATCGATTGGGACATCCTGGTTCAACAATGATGCGAAGAATTATAGAAAATACACATGGTCATCCACTGAAAGACCAGAAGATCTTTCAGAATAATAAGTTTCAATGTAAAGCATGTTCTATTGGAAAACTTATTATAAGACCATCACCAGTCAAAATCCAAACTGAATCACCAATGTTTCTTGAACGTATTCAGGGTGATATTTGTGGACCAATCCATCCACCATGTGGAGCATTCAGATACTTTATGGTATTGATTGATGCCTCCAGCAGATGGTCACATGTATGTTTATTGTCAACTCGAAATGTTGCATTTGCAAGATTACTTGCTCAAATAATAAAATTGAGGAATCAATTTCCCGATTATACAATCAAGAAAATTAGACTTGATAATGCTGGTGAATTTACTTCCCAGACTTTCAATGATTATTGTATGTCTATGGGAATCATTGTTGAGCATCCTGTTGCTCATGTACATACACAGAATGGATTGGCTGAATCATTGATTAAACGTTTGCAAATGATTGCTAGACCAATGATTATGAAAACAAAGCTCCCTATTTCTATATGGGGACATGCAATTTTACATGCTGCTTCATTAATTCGCATCAGACCAAGTGCATATCATAAATACTCCCCATTACAGCTTGCATTTGGTAAAGAACCAGACATTTCTCATCTGAGAATTTTTGGATGTATGGTGTATGTGCCTATTGCACCACCACAACGAAAGAAAATGGGACCTCAAAGAAAGGTTGGAATTTATATCGGTTATGATAGTCCATCAATCATTCGATATCTTGAACCTCAGACAGGAGATGTGTTCACAGCACGTTTTGCGGATTGTCATTTTAATGAGGAAATCTTCCCAATGTTAGGGGGAGAACAGAAACATACCGAAAAAGAAATTACATGGTATGTATCATCATTGTTACATCTGGATCCAAGAACAAAACAATGTGAAAAAGATGTACAACAAATTGTACACTTGCAAAGAATAGCAAATCAAATACCAGATGCATTTGCAGAGACAAAAGGGGTAACTAAATCATATATACATGCTGCAAATGCCCCTGCTCGAATTGAAATTCCAAAGAAACAAATGGAAGATACTCATGATGTCATTAAACGCCTGAAGCGTGGAAGGCCAGTCGGTTCCAAGGATAAAAATCCTCGAAAAAGAAAATTCATAGAGAAACACGATGATCACAAAATAAAGAATGATGTTTCTGAAGAAACACATGATGATCACAAAATAGAGAATGATGTTCCTGAAGAAACACATGATGATGAAAATGTTCTGTCAGAACCACATACTGACGAGAATCATGAAATCTCTATCAATTACATTAATACTGGAAAAATATGGAACCGAAAAGATATAGATGAAATTGATGATATATTTTCTTATAATGTGGCAATCGACATCATAAATGATAACGAAGATCATGAACCAAAATCTTTTGGTGAATGTAAAAATCGGCAGGATTGGATAAAATGGAAAGATGCCATCCAGGTTGAATTAGATTCGCTAAATAAACGTAATGTTTTTGGACCTATAGTCCTTACACATGAATGTGTAAAACCTGTTGGATACAAATGGGTTTTTATTCGAAAGCGAAATGAGAAAAATGAAATTGTAAGATATAAAGCTCGACTTGTTGCACAAGGTTTTTCTCAAAGGCCTGGAATTGATTATGAAGAAACATATTCTCCTGTGATGGATGCAATTACGTTTCGGTATTTGATTAGCTTGGCGGTATCTGAAAATTTAGAAATGCGTCTTATGGATGTTGTTACAGCTTACTTATATGGATCACTTAATAATAATATATATATATGAAAATCCCTGAAGGATTTAAGATGCCTGAAGCACAAAATTCAAAACCCAGGGAATGTTATTCTGTGAAATTAGAAAGATCATTATATGGGTTAAAGCAATCAGGTCGAATGTGGTATAATCGACTAAGTGATCACTTGATGAAAAAGGGATATGTAAATAATTCAATATGTCCTTGTGTTTTCATTAAGAAAACAACATCCGGATGCATAATTATTGCTGTATATGTTGATGATTTAAACATCATTGGAACGAATAAGGAAATTCAAGAAGTTGTGTCATACTTGAAGGAAGAATTTGAAATGAAGGATCTTGGAAAAACCAAGTATTGTCTGGGTTTACAAATTGAACAAAAAGAATGTGGAATGTTTGTTCACCAGACAAATTATACAGAAAAGATCCTTAAACGTTTTAATATGGATAAAGCAAATCCTTTAAGTACTCCAAGGTTGTTAGATCATTAAACATAGAAAAGGATCCATTCCGTCCATGTGAAGATGATGAAGATATTCTTGGTCCAGAAGTACCATATCTAAGTGCTATCGGTGCCCTTATGTACCTTACAAATTGTACAAGGCCTGATATATCTTTTGCCGTGAATCTGTTGGCAAGATTTAGCTCATATCCAACAAAGAGACACTGGAACGGAATTAAACGTATATTCCGTTATCTACGAGGAACGACAGACTTGGGACTTTTGTATTCAAAAGATGCTAATCCAAGTGTAATTGGTTATGCTGATGCTGGATACTTATCTGATCCACACAAGTCACGTTCCCAAACTGGATATGTATTTACTCGTGGAGGCACTGCAATATCTTGGCGTTCACAGAAACAAACGCTCGTAACAACTTCATCAAATCATGCCGAGATTATTGCACTACATGAAGCAAGTCGTGAATGTGTGTGGTTAAAATCAATGTAGTAGCCCGAATTCCAAATTGGGTAATTAACGGATTAATGGTGATTAAGAAGGTTTAATGTGTAATTTTGACCGTGGTCATGATCGGACGGACCGAAGAGGGTTCGGAAGCACCGAAGAGTTCGGACGATCCGAAGTGTAGTTCGGTGAATCCGATCATAGGTGTCAAGTGTTGATCGACACGTCATTTTTCCATGCATGTTCGGACGGTCCGAAGTGTATGATCGGAGGATCCGATCATGAGCTGTCAAGAGCCAATGGACACGTAGCGTTCGGACGTTCCGAAGTGTTGTTCGGAGGATCCGAACATGGCCTATAAATAGTGCTCGGATTTCTCATTTGTGACTTGCCAATTCATGATTTTGCCTCATAGTTGAGAGGATTTGGAAGGTTTCTAGGGTTAGTTGTTGGTCGAGCGATAGCCAAGAGCTGCCAGGAGTAGTAGCGTAGCGGCGCCTGAGTTTCAAGGCAATCGACATCAAAGGGCTGTCGACGGACGAAGGTAAACCCTAAACCTTTGGTAGTACTGGTTTTGCTAGTATAGCATGGTAGTATTGATTGAGTATGCTTTTGATGCGTAGGCTTGTGCTAGACCTGATTAGCGGTGTTGCGTAAGGCTAGGCTTGCTGTGTTAGAGGTACGAAAGTACTATCCGAGATATCCTGGTTGAGTATACATTCATATATGTGTTGCATGATTATTTGCTGCATTGTTATATGTCATATGACGCATGCTATTATGTCACGTTTATTACTGCACGTTGCATTTCATGTTGAGCCGTATTTCTCCTTCGAGATAGCCTTTACTGTTGAGCTGTATCTCTTTCGAGATAAGCTATATCTTGGGGCCGCTCAGCCCTGTCTTGTGGACGCATGGACACCGAGAGTACACAGTGGCCGACGGGTCGGGAGGGCTTCGGTGGTCCGGGACATTTTAGGTCCACGTCTGTCTTGTAGTGGATGCAGTGACCCAGAGGTGTACCGCGCGGCACTATCCACTTGGCGCCTCTAGACTGAGCATTGTTGAGATCCTTTTGTGACTCCTGTTTCTTGACTACCCCGGTATCATGATCATAGCATGTGCATTTCATATAGGTCTGTATACTCATACTTTTGTACTGGGCGTTCTTATCGCTCACGTCCTCGGTTTTGTTTATTCTTGGACACCCCATTCCCACGGGGCAGGCCTCAGGTTGGACAGCTCAGGAGGAGCAGGAGGAGGACGTTGAGTAGCTGGTTGGTTTAGTTTATCGGTATTGTTTTGATTCTATGGTTGTATTGGATATTTTATTTTGAGTTATTCTAGACTTCGATTGGGTTGTATAACCATTATTTTGTTGACTTTTTCCGCTGTTATCTCTGATTGTTGTTAATTAGGTTAATTGCATGCTTAGTTCTTGCCTAGTAGGTGATTCTGGAACGGGTCACTACATTTATGGTATCAGAGCATGCGTATGATTTTGGGATATAGATTCTGTTTTGGGATTTCCGTTGACCATTTTACCATTTTCCCTATTCTATGTTGTAGCGATGGCTGGCCACTTTGGTGACGAGAGTAGTCAG
This sequence comes from Primulina eburnea, assembly GCF_022965805.1. Taxonomy (NCBI): domain Eukaryota; kingdom Viridiplantae; phylum Streptophyta; class Magnoliopsida; order Lamiales; family Gesneriaceae; genus Primulina; species Primulina eburnea. Next base: position 17,224,394 of record NC_133115.1, read on the forward strand.
GGGAGTGTAGGTCGTTGGGGTGATCAGGACGATAGTAGGCGTCATCGTGACCGTGAACATCGTCATCGTCGGGATGGTTCTAGGCGTTTCGATATGCATCGTTTCATGCAGATGGGGCCTAAGCCTTTAGTTGGCGGTGAGACTCCCGATGATGCGGAGGATTGGTTAGAGCGCATGGAGAGTTGTTTCCGCGCATTCCAGTGCACCGATGAGCAGAAGATGGAGACCCTTAGTTTTCTCCTCGAGGGCCGTGCTCGCAAGTGGTGGCGATCGACTTCTGCGCCGATAGTCCAGTCCCAGGGTAGAGCGACTTGGGCCGATTTCCGTGCAGCGTTCATGCAGCTGTACTTTCCTCCAGCCCTTCGCCAGGCCAAGACGATTGAGCTCCTGAACCTTAAGCAGGGGAGTATGTCTGTTGATGAGTATCAGCAGAAATTCTTCGAGTTGTTACCCTTTGCGCCTCATATCAGTGGCAGTTCTGAAGCCAAGTACGATCATTTCCTTCAGGGCCTTAACCAGGAGATCTTTGATCGAGTCACTGTCTGTGATAATCCTACTTCGTACGATGGGTTGGTGAACCGGTGTCGTCAAGCAGAGATCAGTCTCCAGCGTGGTAGGGCTATTCTTTCTTCCAGACCTCCGAGTACTTTGAGTCCTCGACCTCAGTCTTTTAAGAAGTCCGGTTCTTCTTCTTCTGGATCTGGATCAAGGTCTAGCGGTGTTGTTCGCTTTGGTGAGAAGAAGGATTCTTGTGCGCATTGTGGGAAGAACCATCCATCGGAGCAATGCCGATTAGCAGCAGGAGCTTGTTTTCAGTGCGGAGAGATGGGTCATCTCAAGAAGAATTGTCCTCAGCTGCGAGGTGGAGCAGGATCTGGTTCTGGATCCCAGACGACTGTTCAGCAGAGGAGACAGGGTCAGGTAGTGGGTAGTTCGAATCTTCGACCTCGTGCCCAAGGTCAGGTTTTTGCGCTGAACCAGGATCAGCCTGGGATGTAATTGTTATACAGTTGTAATGAAGAATAATTGCAGTGTATTACAATGGTGTTCATTCTCTAAGCCTGATTTCGAGGACGAAATCTTTTTAAGGGGGGGAGAATGTAGTAGCCCGAATTCCAAATTGGGTAATTAACGGATTAATGGTGATTAAGAAGGTTTAATGTGTAATTTTGACCGTGGTCATGATCGGACGGACCGAAGAGGGTTCGGAAGCACCGAAGAGTTCGGACGATCCGAAGTGTAGTTCGGTGAATCCGATCATAGGTTTCAAGTGTTAAAATAAAATAAAAGGGGTCAGAGGCTAAGGCTTTAGATTTGTACAGTGGAGTACATATTCCAGCTAACCGACGTGGCAGAAAGTTCAACTCGGGCACGATCGATTAAGACAGAAGGGCTAGGGCTATTGACCCATTGACTCACTTATGGCGCTAACAATGGCAAATGGAAAGGTCGAACTCTCTTTCAGAGCCTTCCTCTTGGGGAGCAGACCTAAGTGTATTTAGAAAATAGCCTATTCATGGATTACTCTTTTTGCGATGATTAAAAAATGTCAAGCTTCACAAGGAGGCCTACTATACGTATACTGGATTAGTAAGCGGTGAAATACCAAAACAAAAAATTTCAGTGAACTATTGAAGCATTGGCTATTTTCGAGGCTTCAATCGCCATTTCGACACCTATCGTGATTTCTTTTTATTGGACGATCCCGTAGCGGTTTGTTTACCAGGCGTAACTCTAAAACATTGCTTTCTAGCGGGTCTCACTCTTTATCCCGAATTCCAAATTGGGTAATTAACGGATTAATGGTGATTAAGAAGGTTTAATGTGTAATTTTGACCGTGGTCATGATCGGACGGACCGAAGAGGGTTCGGAAGCACCGAAGAGTTCGGACGATCCGAAGTGTAGTTCGGTGAATCCGATCATAGGTGTCAAGTGTTGATCGACACGTCATTTTTCCATGCATGTTCGGACGGTCCGAAGTGTATGATCGGAGGATCCGATCATGAGCTGTCAAGAGCCAATGGACACGTAGCGTTCGGACGTTCCGAAGTGTTGTTCGGAGGATCCGAACATGGCCTATAAATAGTGCTCGGATTTCTCATTTGTGACTTGCCAATTCATGATTTTGCCTCATAGTTGAGAGGATTTGGAAGGTTTCTAGGGTTAGTTGTTGGTCGAGCGATAGCCAAGAGCTGCCAGGAGTAGTAGCGTAGCGGCGCCTGAGTTTCAAGGCAATCGACATCAAAGGGCTGTCGACGGACGAAGGTAAACCCTAAACCTTTGGTAGTACTGGTTTTGCTAGTATAGCATGGTAGTATTGATTGAGTATGCTTTTGATGCGTAGGCTTGTGCTAGACCTGATTAGCGGTGTTGCGTAAGGCTAGGCTTGCTGTGTTAGAGGTACGAAAGTACTATCCGAGATATCCTGGTTGAGTATACATTCATATATGTGTTGCATGATTATTTGCTGCATTGTTATATGTCATATGACGCATGCTATTATGTCACGTTTATTACTGCACGTTGCATTTCATGTTGAGCCGTATTTCTCCTTCGAGATAGCCTTTACTGTTGAGCTGTATCTCTTTCGAGATAAGCTATATCTTGGGGCCGCTCAGCCCTGTCTTGTGGACGCATGGACACCGAGAGTACACAGTGGCCGACGGGTCGGGAGGGCTTCGGTGGTCCGGGACATTTTAGGTCCACGTCTGTCTTGTAGTGGATGCAGTGACCCAGAGGTGTACCGCGCGGCACTATCCACTTGGCGCCTCTAGACTGAGCATTGTTGAGATCCTTTTGTGACTCCTGTTTCTTGACTACCCCGGTATCATGATCATAGCATGTGCATTTCATATAGGTCTGTATACTCATACTTTTGTACTGGGCGTTCTTATCGCTCACGTCCTCGGTTTTGTTTATTCTTGGACACCCCATTCCCACGGGGCAGGCCTCAGGTTGGACAGCTCAGGAGGAGCAGGAGGAGGACGTTGAGTAGCTGGTTGGTTTAGTTTATCGGTATTGTTTTGATTCGATATGGTTGTATTGGATATTTTATTTTGAGTTATTCTAGACTTCGATTGGGTTGTATAACCATTATTTTGTTGACTTTTTCCGCTGTTATCTCTGATTGTTGTTAATTAGGTTAATTGCATGCTTAGTTCTTGCCTAGTAGGTGATTCTGGAACGGGTCACTACAATCAATGACCCAACATATCCAAATTTCATGCAGATTATCATTCGATGAGAAGCCTGTGATACTATATGAAGATAATGTTGCATGTGTTGCTCAAATGAAAGAAGGATACATAAAAAGCGACAGAACTAAACATATTCCTCCTAAGTTCTTCGCATTCACCAAGGAGCTTGAGAAGAATAAATGTATTGATGTTCGTCACATTCAATCAAGTGAAAACTCATCAGATCTCTTCACAAAGGCACTTCCTACGTCAATATTCAGAAAGCACATATAATATTGGGATGCGCAATCTACAAAATTTGTGAAGAATTGTTCATGTCAACATCAGGGGGAGTTTACGTGACTGCACTTTTTTTCCCTTACTATGGTTTTTATCCCAATGGGTTTTTCCAAGTAAGGTTTTTAACGAGGCAGTACAAAACAAGTAATGAAGACATCATCGTATCATGATCATCATCACAAGGGAGAGTGTTGAAATAATATATTTGAATATTGAAAAAGTAATAGTTGAATATTTGAATGTTGAAAATAAGAGTTGTAAAGTTAGAAATTTGTGTGTGATGATGTAGGTAATGATGTATTTTATTTTTGGATTATGTGTAATGAAACTCTATAAATAGATCTCTCATTTGTGAAGAAAATCACAATTGAGTAGAGAGAAAAATATTATAAAGTGTGTTGTTTGGTAAATTTTGAGAGTTTGAGATTTTTACTTTTTACCATAAATTTTTACTTTTTCACAACAATATAAAATAAATTTAGGGTTATATTATTTTTAATTCCTCAAATCAAATCCTGAGTTCGAGTATGTGATGTCATAAAATGATTCAGGAACGATGGATTATGAAAACTTTGGAAATTCGAACTACATGACCTGTCTGTATACAATTTAAGGTTTTACTAAAATACGTGTTTAATTATTTTAAAGCTTTAAAGGCATGACTATTGCATGGTTATGTATGTCATTTCATGTTTTATTTAAAGTTTCATGCATTAGAGTTTTAAGTTGTATGTTGCGCTCAAACCAGGAACGGACACAAGGGATAATCAGGAAAATGTTTTTATTAAATAATTATTATTAGTTATTTAATATATGTGTATTTAAGTGTGATTTTCGAAAATGGACCTTGGTTGGATATTTTTTACTCGCCGGATGATATTTTAACCGATACGCAAATTTCAGCGCGTCGGGGGACTTTTTGAAACAACCCACTCCCCATGACATTTAATTAAATGAATAACAAATGCGGAAGAATTTCATTAAAAAGAGGAGAAACTAAATAGCATTTCCATACCAAAAAATTTTCAAACTAACAACATTACAATCACAAAATATTATAACCAAAGAGTTTTAAAGTTATCCCCCAAAATAAGATTCATTTGATACAAGATGTAGGATACCCATAATTCTTACTATACATCACTGAAAATCAATGTACATTCAAAAGTTTTTCCCTTTGTCTATGCCATATGAATTCTTCTTCTTGGAACAACTCGTTTCAATCTTTCTTATCACCTGCATCATATGACATAACTTGAATGTGATAAAACTCAGTAAGTAGAACACTATTCATAGCAATTACATATAGATAACTTTCGCTTAAAACGTGGCTATAGCAATGGCAATGAAAGTAGAACGATATCATCTTCAATGAACATTACATAATCAAGGCAATATGGATAGTATCTCATGGCATGAGTGAAAGGGAAAGAAATGATAGTCTGTGACCTCTGATCTGTGGTAAGTATCTCTTTGATATAAATATCAAAACTGTGAGAGATACTCTATAATCAAGTGATTGGCCAATGACATGCATGAATCACTATCATTCCTTGGCTTTTATAATAAGGAGTTTCATTGGGGCATTTTAACAAACACTTGGTAGAAACCATGACTTATAGCTCATTTGTCAATGAATTCAATGATAATCCTTGAACAATGAATATATATAACAATATACATTTCAATTATATGCCAATGGAAAGAGATAATTAACAATAACATGGCTTGATGCATATAAAAATCATGTGAGCACTTGAAAGGAAGCTTCTACTTACAACCACAAACACAATAGTTGCTAATGTAACCTTGATTGAGTTCCTACATCAATAAACACAATAATAACCAACAATCATCAACATGAATCCAAGAAATTAACAATTCAACTTAATCTTTCATTATTTCAAACCCTTCTAAACTCCAAGAATAGAATTCTTACCTTAGAGAAGCTTGAAACGTTAGTAGAGGGACTTAAGAACTTCACTTAAATACTTGATTTGAAGTAAAGAAATATCGGAGAGAAACTTTGAGAAAGAAAAGCAAGAACCGATGAAGAAGAAAAATAATGAAAGGAAATGGGTAGAAACATCTATACTCATCCATAAATAAGCCTTCCAATACACCAAAAACGTGTTTTCTATGCAATAGACGCGGACCTCGTGCCCCCCTCCGTGTATGGGTCCGTATACATGCTGGAAATCAAACATTTTTCTTGGCAAGACCCAGACCCCATGGGGTCCGTGTCCCCACTGTCCAAGGGCCAAAACTGTAATTTTTCTTCTGAATTAGCCAAAGTGATAAACATGAAACTTGTAGCCCTATGTCTTGTCTTGCATCTCCAATTGGCCTCACGTCATTTGAAGGTTTGAGTAAAAAGTTATGCTCATTCTCCCAACATATGTCAGTGCAGGAACAATGATACACATGACACACTTCGGGCCACTTTTGGCTCGGTTTCCTTAATTATTTGAACAAAACTCAAAACATAAAAGTTATAGCCTTATATCTTAACTTTCTAATGAAAGTGACCTCCATCAATTGGATAAATATTCAAAATATTATACTAAAAACCACAACTACTGCCACATTTTTCATACCATTTCTGGACTTCCATTTACCATTTGGCTCAAGATCAAATTTTCTATTCTACCCATTCATTTCCATAATTATCACCAACTATAAACATAATACCAAAACAATAACCATAAACAATGAATATATAATAACCATTCCAATAAACTTTGCCATTCAACATAATCTCAACCAGTAAAGCATAAAACATGATCATAACAATAATAAACCATAAGGATTAACATGATAAAAAGTTGGGTTATTACAAAATATTTTTTGCGAGTGTTTTTGGGCTTGACAGGTTTATTTTATTGCTTAATGGGCCCAAAAACCTTTTAATCCCTTTATTTTTCATTAAAGGCCCATTAGTGCTGATAAACATAAAAAATTGTACATTAATTAAATGTTTTATAATATAAATATATAGTTTTTGTTTTATTAAATGTTTAAATATTGTATGTTTTATAATAAATTGTATAAAATATAAGTTGTTGTGTAATTATAAGTTTTTACTATTTTTTACAGGTTCGATAAAACAAGAATAACCTTGGCGTTGCAAATGGGATTAAGATGATTTCTTGGACCTGTAGAAAGTTGATTATAAGATCTACAATATTGTAGCCAAGCATGAGATAAAAATCCTCTCACAAGTGGGATCAAATTAAGCAACAATTAAAGTTACCAAAGGAGTGGCAGTTTTACCATGCTCTAGTATTTTGACCATATCTCTCAAATTACTTGGTCAAATATTCTGAAAAAAATACCACAACTAGACAACTCAATTATCCACATGTTTCATTTTATGTGAAGAAGCAAATTCGGAGAAGAAGATTTTCAAAAGTAATGTGTAATATAATATTAATTTCTTGGAACACCAATGAAGACTTATGTGTAAAAAATAATATTTTATTTGTGGTTGTCTCCCCAAATTTGGCTATAAATAGGGGTGCATTGTAATGTATGGAGATATCCCTCATTCTATGAACAAATCTTTGAGTTCATAATATTTCTCTCTATATTTTTCTTTTATTTGTTCATTTAAATATAATTAGCATGTTAATTTCATATTCAAAGTTTTACACTTTGAATAATGAATAGCTAACTTCCTAAATTTGAGATGATAAGGTGAAGCTCTTGGCATGATAATAAGGTTATTATAAGGTAAGAATCTATGTTTTATATTATTTAATCATTATTTATTGTTTATGTTATATTTATTTCTTTAAGCATTTTTATACCCTACTTATAAGTGGGAGTTTTGATTTATTGTTGCTATATGTTACACTAAATTCTTGGAACCATTTAAATGTTAGTTTGGTATTACCAACCATTTAAAGTGGATGCCTTGAGTTATTATATATAAATATATTATAATATTAAATTCTTGGAACCATTTAAATGTTAGTTTGGTTTTACCAACCATTTAACTTGGATTCCTTGATTTACTATTTATAAATATATCATAATAATATTTTCTTGGTACCATTTAAATGTTAGTTTGGTTTTACCAACCATTTAAAGTGGGAACCTTGATTTAGTGTTTACAAATATATATATATATATAGCACAATAAATACTTGACCACATTTATAAGTTTTGGTATATATTATATACTTATAAGATAATAATTTATAACATAATATAAATATGATTATTTAATATATTGGAACCATTTTATTAAGTGGATTTCAATATTGTTCGTTAATGTTAACTTTATTAAAATACCAAGAGTGGATCCTTTAATCTCAACTACTTAAATTAAAATTTGAACAATTAAAATTTACCCATTAAATATTCAAACAATTAAAATTAAAAAGAAACAAAAACAAAAACAAAACAAAAAGACATTGTAGTGGACTTGTAATTACCTTAGCTTCCCTGTGGATACGATATTCGGACTCACCGAACTATATTACTTGTGGACAACCTGCTCTTGGGAGTGCAACAATCAAAGTCGCAACAAGTTATTGGCGCCGTTGCTGGGGAAGTATAATTTAATTTCAAGTCTATTTAATTTTGTTTATAGTTTATTTTTATTTGAATATTTATTGCTTTTGTGTGTTTTTTTTTCTTTTTCTTTTGCATTTGCATGAGCATTTGGTCACGTACAGTTAGTGGTCGACTCATTCGAAATAACCCTTTATTTTTACAAAACATGGCGGAAGAACCCATCCAAGAAAATGAAGATGAAATTCAATCTCAACATGATCATGATAGACGAAGAACACTTAGAGATCACATGAATCCTACACGTACTAGTGCACCTTCATGTCTAGTTTTTCCCCCTGATGCATCTCATTTCAATTTTAAGCCTGGTATTATCCAACTTTTACCCAACTTTCATGGCTTAGATTCTGAAAATCCATACATGCATTTACGAGAGTTTGAAGAAGTGTGCAACACATATAATGATCTAAATTGTAGCATGAACACCATTCGCCTTAAACTTTTTCCTTTTTCTTTAAAAGATAAAGCTAAAACTTGGCTACAAAATCTTAGATCGGGATCCATTCGAACTTGGGATGAATTGCAACAACAATTTTTGAAAAAGTTTTTTCCATCTCATAGAACAAATTCTTTCAAAAGGCAAATCATTACTTTCACTCAAAAACAAGGAGAAACTTTTTATCAGTATTGGGATAGATACAAAGAATTGCTTAATCTTTGTCCACATCATGGTTTTGAAATTTGGAGAGTTGTTTCTCAATTTTATGAAGGCTTAACACTTAAAGATAGGCAAATGGTTGAATTTATGTGTAATGGAACATTTGAAGATAAAGATCCAAACGAGGCAATTGAGTATCTCGATTCATTAGCTGAAAATGCTCAAAATTGGGACACTATAGGTACAATCGAACCCTCAAACAAGATTCAATCTCCTACATCTGGTGGAGGTATGTACACTCTCAAAGATGAACATGATCTTCAAGCTAGATTTACCTCTTTGGCAAGAAAAGTTGAGGCACTTGAATTGAAAAAGAATGGTCAATTAAAATCTGTTCAAGAAATTGCGTGTCACATCTGTGATACAAGTGATCATTTTACAAAAGATTGTCCCACTTTGCCTTCTTTTAAAGAATGTCTCCATGAACAAGCCAATGTTTTGAACAATTTCAAAAGGCCAAATTTTGAACCATTTTCTCAAAATTACAATCCAGGTTGGCGAAACCATCCAAATTTTAGTTGGAGGAATGATAATGCTGCACAATTTCCGCAACCACATTTTCAAAATCAACAAAATTTTCAAAATTATGCACCTTATGTTCCTCCGCCGAAAAGAAATTTGGAAGATACATTGAATTCTTTCATTGCAAAGCAAGAGTCTATCAATACTCAAACTGCTCAAACCATGACAGATTTGAAAGATACTCTTGCTAAATTTGCATCTGCACTTAATGTTCATGAAAAAGGTAAATTTCCTTCACAACCTCTGCCTAATCCCAAGGATCATCATACACAAACTGGAACTTCTGGAACTCAACCGATGGATCAGGTAAAATCTGTTATTACCCTTCGAAGTGGTAAGGTTGTGGAAAAATCCATTCTTGAACCTTGTGAAGATGATGATAAATCAACTCCAAAGGGTAAGGAAGTGGAACCCATAACTTGCGAAGAGGAGGTTCAACAGACAGTGTCACCACCGTTCCCTCATGCATTGAAAAATACAAAAAAATCAAATTTGAATTCTGATATATATGATATTTTTAAACAAGTAAAAGTTAATATTCCTTTATTAGATGAAATAAAACAGGTACCATCATATGCTAAATTTTTGAAAGACTTGTGCACTGTGAAAAGAAAATTGAATGTGAAAAAGAAAGCATTTTTAGCCGAACAAGTAAGTGCAATCATTCAAAATAATAATACTTTGAAATACAAAGACCCTGGTTGTCCTACTATTTCATGTATTATTGGAGAACGAAAGATTAAAAAAGCCTTGCTTGATCTTGGAGCTAGTGTTAATTTACTTCCATATTCAGTTTATCAAGAACTCAATCTAGGCGAGTTAAAATCTACTTCGGTAACACTTTTACTTGCTGATAGATCTGTTAAAGTGCCAAGAGGTATGGTAGAAGACGTGTTGGTCCAAGTTGATAACTTTGTATATCCTGTCGATTTCATAGTTTTAGATACACAACCTATCGAAGCTTGTAATGCAATTCCTGTAATTCTGGGTCGTCCATTTTTAGCAACTTCTAATGCTCTTATAAATTGCAGGAATGGAATAATGAAGTTATCATTTGGTAACATGACCTTGAAGCTCAATGTTTTTAATCTTTGTAAGCAACCACATGACAAAGGAGATGAAAGTGAAGATGAAAATCTTATTGAAACTCTTGTGGAAGAAAACATTCAAGAAGAGAGTACTCGTGATCAATTAGATATTTGTTCAATTGAAACTGTTAAAGAAAATATTGAAATTGATATTGATGATTTTATCAGGTATCACTCGTTAACAGGATCAGAGAAAGAATTTGATGCACAATATGAGAACAAAGACGAACCACCCATATTGGAGTTAAAACCCTTGCCAGAAGAATTGAAGTATGCATTTCTTGGAGAAGATGAAACATATCCGGTGGTAATTTCTTCCAAACTAGAAAGTGATCAAGAAGGTAAATTAGTTGATATGCTTAAAAGACATAAAAATGCAATTGGTTGGACACTGAAAGATCTCAAGGGCATTAATCCACTAATTTGCACACACAAAATTCATTTAGAAGAAAATGCTAAAACATCTCAACAACCACAAAGGAGATTAAATCCACACATGAAAGATGTTGTGAAAACTGAAGTTCTCAAACTACTTGATGTTGGGATTATCTACCCTATTTCTGATAGTAAGTGGGTAAGCCCAACACAAGTAGTTCCAAAAACATCTGGCATCACAGTGATAAAAAATGAAAAAGGTGAATTGTTAACAAGTCGAGTCCCATCTAGTTGGCGGATGTGTATTGACTATAGAAAATTAAATGATGCCACTAGAAAAGATCATTTTCCATTACCATTTTTGGATCAAATTTTAGAAAGAGTAGCAGGTCATCCATACTACTGTTTTCTTGATGGATATTCAGGTTATTATCAAATTCACATTGCACTAGAAGATCAAGATAAAACTACATTCACATGTCCTTTTGGAACATTTTCATTTAGAAGGATGCCATTTGGATTATGCAATGCCCCAGCAACATTTCAAAGATGTATGCTAAGCATTTTTTGCGACATGGTTGAAAATTGTTTGGAAATTTTCATGGATGGTTTAACTGTCTTTGGGAATACATTTGATAATTGTCTTGAAAATTTGGAAAAAGTTTTAAAAAGATGCGAGGAAAAAGGTCTTATTTTAAATTGGGAAAAATGTCATTACATGATTACTTCTGGAATTGTTTTGGGACATGTCGTGTCATCTCATGGAATTGAAGTTGATAAAGCAAAAGTTGATGTCATTGCCAATTTACCCCCTCCAAAAACCATTAAAGAAATTCGCTCATTTTTGGGACATGCTTGATTTTATAGGAGGTTTATAAAGGACTTTAGTTTAATCTCTAAACCCATTTGTAACCTCTTAACAAAAGACACTGCATTTGAATGGACTCAAGAATGTCAAAATGCTTTTGATAAAATCATTCGACATTTAACATCAGCTCCTATCATGCAACCTCCTGATTGGTCTTTACCATTTGAAATCATGTGCGACGCAAGTGATTATGCAGTCGGTGCAGTACTAGGTCAAAGAAGAAACGGTAAGCCTTATGTGATATATTATGCAAGTAGAACTTTAAACAATGCTCAAATGAATTACTCCACAACTGAAAAAGAACTACTTGCTGTAATATTTGCATTAGATAAATTTCGTTCTTATTTGATTGGATCAACGACTATTGTGTTTACTGATCATTCTGCTATTAGATACTTGTTGACGAAACAGGATACAAAGCCACGACTGATACGATGGATTTTGTTGCTCCAAGAATTTGACATTGTGATCAAAGATAAAAAAGGAACCGAGAATGTCGTAGCCGATCATTTATCGAGACTAGTAACAGGATCATCTTGTGAAATGACACCAATTAACGATAATTTTCCTGATAAACATCTATTTTCAGTTACTACTACACCTTGGTTTGCTAACATAGTAAATTTTCTTGTGACAGGAAAAATGCCACCGCAATGGAGTTCCCAAGATAAGAGAAAATTTTTGAATGAGGTAAAAAACTTTTATTGGGATGATCCGTATCTGTTCAAGTACTGTCCAGATCAAATTTTTCGACGTTGCATACCCGACAATGAGGTAAGTAGTGTCATTAAATTTTGTCATTCAGAAGCATGCGGAGGATATTTTTCTTCAAAGAAAACGGCTGCAAAAATCCTGCAGTGTGGATTTTATTGGCCCACTTTGTTTAAAGACACCCACGAAATCTGCAAGATCTGTGAAAATTGTCAAAAATTGGGTGCAATTTCAAAAAGAAACATGATGCCTTTGAATCATATCATTGAAATTGAAATCTTTGACTGTTGGGGAATTGATTTTATGGGACCTTTTCCACCGTCGTTTGGATACTTGTATATTTTAGTTGCAGTTGATTATGTTTCCAAATGGATAGAGGCAATTCCATGTCGAACAAATGATCATAAAATCGTCATCAAATTTTTGAAAGAAAATATTTTTAGTAGATTCGGAATTCCTCGAGTTATGATAAGTGATGGGGGAACTCACTTTGTTAATAAACCATTTGCTTCATTAATGAAAAAATATGGTATTACTCACAAAGTAACAACTCCTTATCATCCTCAAACAAATGGACAAGTTGAATTAGCTAATAGGGAGATAAAGCAAATTTTGGAAAAAACTGTTAACTCAAATAGAAAAGATTGGTCTCTGCGACTTAATGATGCACTGTGGGCATATCGAACAGCTTTTAAAACATCATTGAATATGTCTCCCTATAGGTTGGTTTATGGAAAACATTGTCATTTGCCTGTGGAATTGGAACATAAAGCTTATTGGGCGATCAAAACTATAAATTCAAGCATGGATGATGCCAACAAATTGCGTAAATTGCAACTTAATGAACTTGATGAACTCAGAAATGATGCGTATGAGAATTCAAGGATTTATAAAGCAAAAATCAAATCATTTCATGGTAAAACAATTCTTAGAAAATCTTTTGAGATTGGTAAAAAAGTTTTGCTTTATAATTCTCGACTTCACATATTCCCAGGAAAATTACGATCAAGATGGACATGCCCATATGTTGTAAAGCATGTGTATCCTTATGGAGCTGTGGATATTGAAAATCCTAAAAATGGTGATGTTTTTAAAGTGAATGGACAAAGGCTTAAACCATTTTTGGAAAATGAAATCTTTGAAGAAGAGTTTATTTCCCTTTCTGATCCTTAAATTTTTATGTTGCATTTAATTTTGTTAGTTTTTATTTCAGGTTTCCTTAATCTTTTTATTTTCCCGGTTAAATGGCGGATAACGGTACTCCGTGACTCTCATAGTCGGTTAAATCAGTTTCCCACAATTGCTGATACAAAAATAAAAAAAATCATTTCTTTTCTTTTCAAAATGGATGAAATTCTCTCAAAAATTTGTAAATATTTTCCCTCTGTTTCTGAAAATGTTCTAAGAAAAATTTATACAGGAAGGTGTGAAAGATTGCGATTGCTAATGCAAAAAGGAATTACAGAAGATATTCGTCTTGTAATAGAAGCTAAGGTCCGATTAGGAGGAGAAGTTCCACAATCATTGCTCATTCGGTATTTGCCTGGATTAGGAAAAAGCACTTATGCGAAAAAACGAAGGGCCAAAAGTTTAGGGGTTTGTCATAAGTGTGCGAGATGGACTTGTGACAAACGATGCAGATCTTTGGGATGTGTTTCCAATAACAGAGAAGATAAAATTGGTTTCATTAAGAATGGGCTGAGTAAGGAGTCTTTAGATAACATCTTATTGACTCTTGAGACGCATTCTAGTGGACATGTGCATATTGAACTTCTCCGTTTATGGAAACAATTCCAAGATGAGCTTCATAGTCTTGGGAATCCGACTAAAAAGACCCTGTTTGCCAATTTATAAGAAAATTGGATGGGAAGCATATCCTCGACTCATAGAAGGCGTTGAAGCCGTTTCTGGACGTAAAACCAGAGGAAAATTGTGAGCCACAATCACACTACTGTTTATATGCATGTGTGTCATTATTGTTTTTACTATTTATTCTGTTTACAGCTGTGACCCATAGTTTTGTCATGATAACATATTACCCCTATAAAATCTCTCATCTTTCTCTCTATTTTCGCAGAAGAAAAAAAAAAGAAAGTAAAAACATGGCTGGATCCTCTGCACAAACATTGAAAAATATTTGTGTATTTTGTGGGTCGAGTCCTGGAAAAAATGAAGTGTTTGTAGAAGCGGCGAATAATCTTGGAAAGATATTGGCTGAGAGAAAAATTCACTTGGTATATGGGGGAGGTAATATTGGGTTAATGGGATCTGTTTCAACATCTGCTCATCTTGGAGGTAGTCAGGTTTTGGGTATTATTCCTACAGCTTTAGCTGAAGGAAATATTACAGGTGTTACGATTGGGGAAGAATTAAAAGTTTCTTCTATGTATGAAAGAATCACCAAAATGATTGAAAATTCTGATGCTTTTATCGCACTACCAGGTGGTTTTGGTACATTAGAAGAAATTTTTCACACTGTTTCTTGGGCACAACTTAATATCCATAATAAACCTGTGGGCTTGTTGAATATCAATAATTATTATGACAGTTTGTTGACATTTCTTGATAAAGCTGTGGAACAGAATTTCATTTCAGAAAATTCACGACGGATGCTCATCTGTGCTTCGACTGCCGATCAATTAATTGATGATTTGGAAGCTTTTGTTCATAAGCCTGATCCGATGATAACAAAGATCAATTGGTCGCAATCAAGCAGTAAGAAAAGGAAGTTGGATCATTGATTCAAAAGTCGTGGATTGGTTTGCGTTTGTTTCAGTTTGTTATCTTCAATAAAATTCCAGGTGATATCTCTTTCATTATGTACTCTTTATTAATAGCTATTTTGACATTAGGGACAATGTCGTATTCTGATTGGGGGGAGAACACATTTAAAAAAAAAACAAATTTTTAAAAAAAATTAAATATTATTTTAAAATAAAACCATGTTTATTGTTTGTACCTTAGTAATTTTTGCAAAAATGTCATACATTACATATTTGAAAGATTTAAATTAGAACATGCATTAATCTATTTAAGAATGTTTAAATTTTTATTTGAAAAAAGGTCATTTTTAATATTCTGATCAATATAAAAATATTACTTATGAAATCTTTTTGAGTGATTAACCATTGTGATAAAATTAGGTATTAAAGTATATGACCCAAGATATACCTTATAAGAGTGCCTAAAATTTTTGAACTCACACATATTTTGTGAGTGAGTGGAGAGGATTGAGAAAACAGCTTGCGAGCCTTTATTGATCATCGGAGAGGCTATTAATTGTTTAGATCTTGAGTTCTTATTTTGAAAAAAAAAATTGATATTTCCTGAAAAAAAAAAAAAGCGAAGAAAAAAAAAAGAAAGAAAGAAAGATGTTGAAGATTTATGTAATTTAAGTTATATGCTGCGACCCATTTTTCTCTCATAAAAATACAAATAAAAAAAAAGAAAGAAAGAGAGAAATACATTGTACAAATTAAATAAATATGTGGTCAAGAAGCATAAACTTAGTTTGATTCCATGATGTAAAAAAAAAAAAGAAAATCAGGAAAAAATATATATATATAATAAGAACAACTGGATTTTAAATCAATGGATTTCCTATCTTTTGATTAGTTTGGCTCGTTTGTCTGTCTGCATTCTGTAAACCATTTTTCTGAGCATTTATCTGTATTCCAACTCCATGAGAGAAATCGTTGCCATAAATTGAAACATTTATTAACCTGTGAGGATATGGAGTTGAGACTCTTACTAGGAATTTCTGAAGGCCGTGTACATTTAACTACCTGAAATAAGCTTTGAATTAATTATCTCAAATTATTTCATAAATTATAATTATGATGATCTTGATATAACTTTGACAGTTTTCAAATTTAATTTAAACACTTAGATAGTTCTGATTACATTTCTATTTAAATTAATCAATATGTTTTGTATTGCTATTAACGCTTAAATTGCTAGGGACTAGCAATAAGCTGGTTGGGAGGTGTGATAAACATAAAAATTGTACATTAATTAAATGTTTTATAATATAAATATATAGTTTTTGTTTTATTAAATGTTTAAATATTGTATGTTTTATAATAAATTGTATAAAATATAAGTTGTTGTGTAATTATAAGTTTTTACTATTTTTTAAAAGTTCGATAAAACAAGAATAACCTTGGCGTTGCAAATGGGATTAAGATGATTCTTGGACCTGTAGAAAGTTGATTATAAGATCTACAATATTGTTGCCAAGCATGAGATAAAAATCCTCTCACAAGTGGGATCAAATTAAGCAACAATTAAAGTTACCAAAGGAGTGGCAGTTTTACCATGCTCTAGTATTTTGACCATATCTCTCAAATTACTTGGTCAAATATTCTGAAAAAAATACCACAACTAGACAACTCAATTATCCACATGTTTCATTTTATGTGAAGAAGCAAATTCGGAGAAGAAGATTTTCAAAAGTGATGTGTAATATAATATTAATTTCTTGGAACACCAATGAAGACTTATGTGTAAAAAATAATATTTTATTTGTGGTTGTCTCCCCAAATTTGGCTATAAATAGGGGTGCATTGTAATGTATGGAGATATCCCTCATTCTATGAACAAATCTTTGAGTTCATAATATTTCTCTCTATATTTTTCTTTTATTTGTTCATTTAAATATAATTAGCATGTTAATTTCATATTCAAAGTTTTACACTTTGAATAATGAATATCTAACTTCCTAAAGTTGAGATGATAAGGTGAAGCTCTTGGCATGATAATAAGGTTATTATAAGGTAAGAATCTATGTTTTATATTATTTAATCATTATTTATTGTTTATGTTATATTTATTTCTTTAAGCATTTTTATACCCTACTTATAAGTGGGAGTTTTGATTTATTGTTGCTATATGTTACAATAAATTCTTGGAACCATTTAAATGTTAGTTTGGTATTACCAACCATTTAAAGTGGATGCCTTGAGTTATTATATATAAATATATTATAATATTAAATTCTTGGAACCATTTAAATGTTAGTTTGGTTTTACCAACCATTTAACTTGGATTCCTTGATTTACTATTTATAAATATATCATAATAATATTTTCTTGGTACCATTTAAATGTTAGTTTGGTTTTACCAACCATTTAAAGTGGGAACCTTGATTTAGTGTTTACAAATATATATATAGCACAATAAATACTTGACCATATTTATAAGTTTTGGTATATATTATATACTTATAAGATAATAATTTATAACATAATATAAATATGATTATTTAATATATTGGAACCATTTTATTAAGTGGATTTCAATATTGTTCGTTAATTTTAACTTTATTAAAATACCAAGAGTGGATCCTTTAATCTCAACTACTTAAATTAAAATTTGAACAATTAAAATTTACCCATTAAATATTCAAACAATTAAAATTAAAAAGAAACAAAAACAAAAACAAAACAAAAAGACATTGTAGTGGACTTGTAATTACCTTAGCTTCCGTGTGGATACGATATTCGGACTCACCGAACTATATTACTTGTGGACAACCTGCTCTTAGGAGTGCAACAATCAAAGTCGCAACAAGTGCATAACCTTTCTACTTAAACACTACACTATCAAACCCTAACCCTAATCTAAACATTCGACCACCCTTACCCTTCAGTAGCAACATCATTTTCGTGGGTTTCTTTAGCAGCCATCTCGAATGTCTTCAAAGCTTTCAAGAAAGTTCACCCCCGTCTCTCCGGTGCTCGTCCTATGCATAGATATCAAAGTTTTCGAGCATTTAAACGCAAAGGCACGCCATAAATCTTGTTTTGCTCATCATTCACGCTACTTATTGCTGATGTGTGTGTGTTTGCATGAGAAATTATTTAATCACGCATGTGGTATCATTTCTGTAAGTTGCCATGAAATATGCACATCTTTGTCTTGTAACTCACGGTTTTGTTGCTACTTGTGCAAGGGGTGCGGCTGTCAAAATGTGGTGTAAAGGGACTGCTTAGGACGAGAGTGAAAGGGATATGGTGCTGGAATCATGAAAGGGTCGAGGTTAGGAGGAAACCGATAAGCTTTTGTGTTCGGGTTAGGTTGGAGGCTCGATCGATGGTTACAGTGAGGGCTGCGGTGAAGTAGACCCTGCTGGGTTTGAGTCACGGCCTAGGGCAACTCATGCACACTGGTCTCGGGCTAGGAGAAGATCGAGGTTGATATTGGCCATTAGGGTTCGGCTTTGGTGATTACGGGTGTTTGCGTTTTGGCAGCATGCATGGGGTTGGGGGCTAGGGTGGGGTCGGTCCATGAAGGTCCAGAGGTGGGCTAGAAAGAGTTAGTTCGGGTCTGGTCCAAGCTAATTCAGCCTTGGGGCGAGAATTTGAAGGGTGGATGCAACTAGGGTTCGAACAACTTGGTTCCAATAATTTCCAGCATGGTACAACCAAGTTTAGGGGTTCTAAATGGCTGGGATTTTGTTGTTTATGGGCTGGTAGGGTGTGAATAAGTCATGTTTTAAGTTTGGAAATGTTTGGTTGAGTTTCGGGTTGATTCGGGTTAAAACGGGACCCCGGTCCAAGTTTTAAAACGAATCGTATAAGTTAAGAAATGAGCTCGAGAATATGTCTAGGAAACGATTATAAATAGTGATATGAATCTGTCTAGGCACCGTGTGCAAACGTTTGGGGGAAGATTTAAGATGTGTTGTTGCTTCAGACTTTCAAGCTTGATTGTGATAAAAGTTGATGAATCAAGCATATTCAAGCAAGTGGTGGAGTTCAACAAAGAATATACCGAAGGACCTATAACGAGGGGACGAAGCAAGAAGTTTAAAGATGCACTTCAAGAACTCATGATGGGCTATCAAGGAAGTCCTACAAGTTGGATGTCTAAATTAGAGGAGGTTGGAAATCATGGGAATGATATTGGAGGTCTTTGGAATGTTATTCAAGTGCAATTGCCGAAGGTCTAGCGCACCCGCGCTCAAAACAGGGCCGCACCCGCGGTAATGTTTAAAAAAAAATATATTTTTTAATTTTTTTTTTCCGAAGCCTGACCGCACCAGCGGTCCAATCTGCAGCGCACCCGCGGCCCAGTTCCGTGTAGAATGTTTTCACAATTTTGTTTATGACTTTGTGCACTACTTTTCATGTACTGATTATTATATATTCAATGTATATGAATGAAGAACGAACCAATTCAGATTATAACAAATTATTGGAGATTTCTCTCAATTTGCAAGGCTTGTGCTTTGTGTTTATCAAAATCAAACTTATCAAAGATTTTCATCTTTGTGGCGTTTGTCGATTGTTCTTCGCACGGATTGTCAAAACAAGTTCTTTGAAGGTTCGTTTGAAATTCAATTGTTTTATCATTGATATTTGTTGCTAAGTTATAATCGCTTAGAGGTGAATATCACAAAATCATTACTTGTTTCAAAAGATCGGGACAACATAATCGTTCCTTGTTTGATATTGAATTGAGGGTGAGATTTCTATATTTGTTCTTGCCTTTCATTCGTACGAGGACTCGTATCATTTGGTATCAGAGCTTTGGCTCATTGAAATCAAGTAAGTATCTTGTTCTTCATTTTCAGATCTGTCTAAAAATCAAATATAAATATAAATATCCTTCTGTTATCAGATCTGTGTTATCCTTGTGTTTCTATTGTCCTATCTATCAAAAACAAAAGCAAAAATTCATTCTGTTATCAGATCTGTGTTATCCTTGTGTTTCTATTGTCCTATCTATCAAAAACAAAAACAAAAATTCATTCTGTTATCAGATTTGTGTTATCCTTTGTTCTATTTCAAGATCTGTGTTATTTCTATCATCCTTTGTTATTTGATAATCCAGAATTTTTGAAAAAAATTTGTTCTGTGATTATTCTGCCGTTCTTGTTTTTGTGCAATCCAAGTGAGACAGTTAAAAGTGTTCACAAGTTGAATCTTGTTAGTTTGATAAAAAGAAAATATAAAGATTGAGCACACCTTTGAGAGAACTATCAAATTCGAGTGAAAAACATTTGAGTGCGAGTGTTATTTCTTTGGAGTGACCGATGAGTATTTTGTAGTGAGAAAAAAAAAGGTGAGTCGAGTGAATTTCCATTGGAGTGATCAGTTAGGATTCGTGGTGAGGAAACTTATCTTGTATTGTTTTATACTAACCGTTTCTTGCAGGTATAATGGTTGACGATCGTCAATTTCAAACAATGTTGAGAGGGTTGGATAGAATGTGGGAGAAGGAGTTTAAGCCTCTATGGAAAAAATATATGGGTTGTAAAGAAGAGGCGATGCATGATAGGCATGTTGATGAGAGTAGTCGAGGTAGTGGAGTTGAAAGAAGTAGAACATGGCATTTACATCATGATGATGATAGGCGATGTGAGGAGGATAGAGGAGGTGGCCGGAGATGTGAATCTAGCAAATATGAATATCAAGGTACATTTAAAAACTCAATTTCTAGTACTTGTGATGTAATATGTTGTTGGTGTTTTGAGGTCGGGCATGATATCAGTCAATGTCCATGTGATGAGGTGACCATAATAAAATCGCCAGTTGAGCTTAATTCTCAAATGGAGGGTGATGTTGTGGGTGAGTTTGAATCCCGAATGGAGGATGATGTTGTAGAAGAACCTGAATTTGAGGTTGTGGTTGAGATAGTTGTTGATGATAGTATTCCACTAGTTGATGAGTCGAATGATGTTAAATTGTGTACAGTGGAAAGTGAATTATTAGGTGGAGGAGAAATGTCTATTTTGTGCACTATGGACAAGGAGAATAGGCAAGGAGAAATTGTTTTGCATAAATTTGTTGAGGAACAAAATATTTCATGTGTTCAATTGAATCCAAATGTTGTTCTTGAGAATCAATTGAAATTCCTTGAATTGAGTGAAAAAGAAATTAAAATGGCCGAAAGAAAGAGAGAACAAAAGAGTGAGTTGGCCATAGAAAAGAAAGAAGAGAGAAAAGAAAAAGAAAAAGAACAAGAGGCCAAAGAAAAAGAAAAAGAAAAGAAATATAATTTGAAGGCCCAAAAGAGTCAAAAGAGTGAGGTTGAGAATTATGTATTTTTGAATAAACCCCTTAAAGTACCTTTGTACAAAGTGGTTTATTGTCATTGTGAGGATATAGCCGGTTCAATCCCGAGCATTGCTACTTTGTCTTTGCAGGGTTATGGAGATGTCATGATGAGGAGGCAAGCAAGAACTGATGGTGGAGGAAGGCCACGTGTTGATCAACATGATGTTAGAAGTAATCGAGGTGAGGTAAGGTTAGTTGCCAACGCAAAAATTGGGAGGTATGATTTGCTTCCTTACTTTAATTTTGTGTTGTATTGTTTTCAAGAATTTGTAGAACGGGTTGCAAGTTTGGTGGTTAAGGGGTCGGATGTAAATTTATCCTTATTCCTTGATTGTTATGAATTTGAGACCATGAATGAATTGCATATACCTACTATGAATTTTGATGTCTTACGATTTACAAAGTTGATGGGGTTTGTTTACTACAAGGGTTTATATACATTAGACATAATTTTTGTGATGAGATAATATATTGCATTGATAGTACATGTGACGTGACCTATTTCCATGATTTATATTTGATTTGTGATGGTTGTGAAGATTACATGGATCGTATATTTAGTGTGTTTTATTTGCATGATTTATGATTGTTTGTTGGTTTTGAGATGCGCAAGGATGAGCATGATAATTTCTATGTTCATGATGAATGTATTTTTAAGGAGAATAAAATGTTCATGTTATATTCATTGAATGAATTATATGATGGTGAAGCATATCGTAGTGATTTGATAAATAACATATTGCATGAGTTGTTACTTGATATTGAGGCACATGACATTTGTTTAATTTGTAGCCATGAAGTAACTAGAGCCATAGATATGATGCATGAATTTTTACTATGGTTGCATATGAGAAGGTATATTGAGTGGAATTGTGAAACATGCATTGCACGTAAGAATTTTTATGATCATAATGAATACAATTTTAAGGAGGATAAATTTTTTATTCTAAATTCATTGCATGAGTTACGTACTGGTGATGCATATAGTGGTGTCTTAATCTTTGATAAAATGCATGATTATATGTGTTGGTTGCATATGAAGAAGTATGTTAAGTGGTGTAGTAAAGGGTGCATTGGATATGGGGAAAGGGCATCTAAGTTTGATTCTTATGTGTTGCATCAATTATATCTTATTCCTAGTGGACTATGGTCGTACACGTGTATGGATTTCACTTGTGTGTTAACTAGGTCTAAGAAGGGGAGGAATTTAATTTTCGTGATGCTTAATGAGATTTTGTTAATGTCATTTTGTGTCATGTATTATTTATCGTATGGAGCAATGTCTGAATACATAGGGAAGGCGACCGTGAAGTTGGGAATTCCAGTCATGATGAAGCGAGCACCTGAAAATGTCTACAATATTGAGCTTAAAGGTAAGCATGTTGATAATATACTTCTTGTTATTACTAACTTGCTTCGCTTTTGTGTAGGTAAACAAGATTTGAGGACAAATCTTTTTGAAGAAGGGGAGTATGATATGAATCTGGCTAGGCACTGTGTGCAAACGTTTGGGGGAAGATTTAAGATGTGTTGTTGCTTCAGACTTTCAAGCTTGATTGTGATAAAAGTTGATGAATCAAGCATATTCAAGCAAGTGGTGGAGTTCAACAAAGAATATACCGAAGGACCTATAACGAGGGGACGAAGCAAGAAGTTTAAAGATGCACTTCAAGGACTCATGATGAGCTATCAAGGAAGTCCTACAAGTTGGATGTCTAAATTAGAGGAGGTTGGGAATCATGGGAATGATATTGGAGGTCTTTGGAATGTTATTCAAGTGCAATTGCCAAAGGTCTAGCGCACCCGCGCTCAAAACAGGGCCGCACCCGCGGAACCAATTCAGATTATAACAAATTATTGGAGATTTCTCTCAATTTGCAAGGCTTGTGCTTTGTGTTTATCAAAATCAAACTTATCAAAGATTTTCATCTTTGTGGCGTTTGTCGATTGTTCTTCGCACGGATTGTCAAAACAAGTTCTTTGAAGGTACGCTTGAAATTCAATTGTTTTATCGTTGATATTCGTTGCTAAGTTATAATCGCTTAGAGGTGAATATCACAAAATCATTACTTGTTTCAAAAGATCGGGACAACATAATCGTTCCTTGTTTGTTATTGAATTGAGGGTGCGATTTCTATATTCGTGCTTGCCTTTCATTCGTATGAGGACTCGTATCAAATAGTTTAGAGGTATTTTGAGGTGTTTGGTTGGCTTCGGGTCGAAATTCTGAGGTCTAAGGGTAAAATGATCAATTAAGGTTTCCAGGGGCAAAATGGTCATTGTGCACCCGAGTCGAGTTAGGAGTCCTTGCAGTGCCCTGATCACAAGACTTCACCTTTTTAATTTATATGATATCATGAACATGAATTTTTATGTTAATATGAAAGATACGTTGCATGCCTAATTTTAAGAAAAATTTACGTATATGCATGATTTTATAAGTGATGAATATGATGACATGTTTTGAAGGATGGGAGTTGGTTGTGACTAATAGGACTACCATGACATGTAAGGCCAAGTGAAACGGCCACTACCTTTTAACTTTAAAATTGAAACGTCTACTAATTTTTATTTTTATTTTATAAAAAAACTACAATTCGAAAATAAACATTTACAAGCATACATGCAATAACTGCTGTAAATCACACATTTTAAAACAAAGGGAATACAATACTGAAAAATTACTGTAGTTAAAAATATACCAAAAATCCTAGATCAAAAGGATGTTGGGGCTCACCCAAGCGATTTATATCGTTACCATTCTAGATAGATTCCCTATTGAAGAGTCCAAGAGATGATATTTATCAATGTGTCATGGTGTTACTCTATCTAATGCAATGTGCCCCAAGACTGATGGAAAGATAGAGATGATGACACGTATTCCATATGTGTCTGCCATTGATAGTATCATGTATGGTATGATATCGACACATCTTGATGTTGCTTACGCTCTGAGTTTTACAAGCAGATATCAGGCGAATCCTAGTCCAATGCATTGGAAGGCCGTGAAAGATATTCTTAAGTACTTGAGAAGGACTAAGAACTTGTTCATGGTCTATTGGGGTGGATAATTGAAATTGGAAGGCTACACGGATTCTAGCTTCCAATGTGACGCAGATGATTCGAAATCGACCTCTGGTTTTGTATACATGCTATATGGTGCGGCTGTCTCTTGGAAAGGTTCCAAGCAAGACACCTTGCGGATTCCACCACTGAAGCTGAATACATTGTTGAATCTGATGCAGCCAAAGAGGCAGTTTGGATGAGGAATTTTGTCCAAGAGTTGGGCGTTATTCCTAATGGAGTTGATCCAGTCCCGTCGTACTGCGACAACACTGGTGCCATTGCGCAAGAAAAGGAACCAATGTCTCATCAGCGATCCAAACATGTATTGAGGAAGTTCCATATCATACGGGAGTTTGTGGGAAGGTAAGACATATCAGTCGAAAGAGTCCCCTCTACAGATAATGTTGCTGATCCACTTTCATAGCCCTTGCCAGGACCATTGTTTGAGGAGCATCGCGAAGCAATGAGATTAAAGTTTTTGGGTAGTTGGCTCTAGGGCAAGTGGGAGATTGTTAGAGTAGATGCCCTGCAAGCCAACGGTTGGCTAGGGATTTTATTGACTCTGTTGTAATAAACAATCTTTATTTTAATATAATTTTGACTTTTAATGGTTTCATTATACTTTATCTGTATACCCATGCAAACAACATAGATAAAGTCCTTGATTATGCTTTAATACAAATGAATCGTAATTCGATGTTGAAACTCATTTGTAAACACTGCATATTCTAAATTCATTCCTAGTCGATTTAGCCGCCTAAAACAGGGATAAAGGTCGCTTGAGCTTGAGACTAGCATTTGTGATGTTGTGTACTGCGTTTCTTGGTAAGGGCATAGAGATGTACAAACATGCAGATGTATAGTTATATGATGATTATAACGAACCACCCTCCCTCGGACTTTCCAAGTGGTTATAATTCATCGAGAGGATAAGTTTGTGGTTATGATTGTACACCATTAGTCCTTACGACCCGGGACAACACTGAGGCTCTATATGCTAGGGCTGTGCTTTGACTCGTTTACCGGCTCCAGGAGAGTCATCAGGTGGTGAGGTTGGGTATAGTTGCGACACATATAGGATCCGGTGCATTGTAGTCGGGGATTCACCGCTCACCTGCGGGTGTGGATATCCTATGTGATCTGATGAAATAAAAGTGCATGGAATCTCTGGCCAGAGTACAAGATGTATGTTGGAGAAGGAGTTCTCCAATAGTAAACGCGATGCCATTATTATTGTTATCACATAGTTATCGAATTAATATGCAACCCTCGATGAACCAATGGTTGAAGATGCGATCGGGATATATGAGATGAATGGACCGTGCTGTACGTTAATCATAATCGGCTGGTTCTTGCAGGCACTATCAGTGATACCTAGGGGATCATGGGGCGATGCTACTAGACGCTCTTATCATGATTCGATGGGTGCAATCAGAAATGAGTTCTGATATTCTTGATCAAGGTGTTGATAAAAAACAATGGGGCTAACTAGGGCAAGCCCGAATAAAAGAATATGTCCTGAATCACAAAGAGTTGTGAACCCACAGCTAGCTGTATCCCTAAACCATTGAGGGTCACACAAGCACTATCGTTTGTTCCCGTTGAGAAAATAAATTAAAGGAGTTGAATTTATATTGTGATATAGTAAATTCCAGGAGTTGAATTTATGATAATTAAATTTTGAGAAAATAAATTCAAGGAGTTGAATTTATATTATGATATAGTAAATTCAAAGAGTTGAATTTATGATAATTAAATTTTGAGAAAATAAATTCAAGGAGTTGAATTTATATTATGATATAGTAAATTCAAGAAGTTCAATTTATGAATTTATAAAATTTGGAGAGAATAAAGTCAAGGAGTTGAATTTATAAAATTTGAGAATTTAATTTATTAAACTCAAATGTTGGGTTTATTAGATATTAAATTTTGGAGGTGAGATAAATTCAAGAAATTGAATTTATAATTTAAATAATAAATTCAAAATTTGAATTTATAATTGATTTAATTTATTAAACTCAAAAGTTGAGTTTATTAAATATTAAATTAAAATTGGTGGAAAATATGTTTAATGAGCTTGTAGGAGTACAAGTCCAACATATTAAATAATTAAAGTTATTAATGGATTTAGATTAATTAATTAAACTAGTTGGACTAGTCCAATTAATTAATCAAGCCCATTAATGTTAATTATGGAATTTAGGTCAAGACTATTGTTTTTAAAGAAAAAAAATTAACCTAGCCTCCATTAATTCAAGGGTGATGGCCGAGAATCACAATCCAAAATCCTCCAAAATAAATTTTGCCATTTTTCAAGAAAAGAGATTTGAGTATCTTTCAAAATTTTAATCTCAACGTAAAAACTTCTTTCAAATATTCTTGTGCTATTTGAAAGAGGAACAAATTTTCTGGTCGTGGACTTGATAGAAGGGGACTCGAAGAAAGTTCGTTGGGAATTTATCAAGAGCTATCTCCGCTAACTCCGGAATAGTTGGAACATTGTGAAATTTTCACCGAAGGTATAAATTCTAACGCTCTATGAATGTTTATGATAAAATCATACGAGCGCTCAAAGCAAAACATATATTGATTGTCAAAATAAATAAAAACAATTTTAAAACTTCCCATGCGTTTCGGCGTGTAGAAAACCAAGATCCTACAATAAAACCACCACAACATATATATGACAAAAATGATACAGAAATAAGGGTACGGGGCGTGCCTGAAGAGTTGGAGAACAAGAATGATGCGAGGGAGACCCGGATGAAGTTTTCTTTGCAAGAACAAGTGGAAAACCGATGCTTTCAGCTGCTGGGTGTTGAAACCGAGGGAATTCTGAATGGGATGGGTGAGTGTCGGTTGTGCGAGTTATGATGGTAGGTATAATGGGTCCTTATGTATTAATTAAATAGTAAATTAATAGATAATGGGCCCTAAATTGCTAATTAAGAGTTTTAAAAGAATTTAAGAGCTTAAAAGTAGGTCCATTAAATCCAAACATACTACCGAAAAATATTCTGTGTTGGAAAGTTTTTGAAAATATTAACCGAACCCTCAAAAAGTTCCTAATTCGATAAAATTTGTGTACCACTAAAAATTAAAATCATGCGTGTAAAATACCCCAAAAATCTCATTTTTGAAAAATACATTTAAAAGCACCTTATATTAATTAATAAAAATGAATCATGTAATTAAAATAATTTTTCTGAAAATTCTCCGGTCTCTGATCCTCGTTTGAGCGCAAAATGAAACTTAAAAATCTTTAATGCATAAACTTTTAAAATTTCGTGAAATAAATTATATCATGCATAAATTAAAAATATAATTTATGAAATAAACATGTATTTAATGCTTTAAAACAATTTAATAAAATAAACATGTATTTTATGTTTTAAAAGAATTTAATAAAATACCAAAGAAATTTAATAATTTGCAAGCATATGGTTCACGTGGATTTTCCAATTTTCGGGACGTTACAGTATTACCCATCCACTAAGCCTTGGCCTTACATGTCATCGTATACATATACATATTAGTCACAACCAACTCTCATTCTTTAAAACATGACATCATATTCATCACTTAATAAAAATCATTCTTAAACGTAATTTTTTCTTAAAATCAAGCATGCAACGTATTATTCATAATTACATGAAAAGTCATATACATGGTAACATAAACATTTAAAACATGTCAAATCGTGTTTAGGGTGCTTCCAGGACTGCTAACTCGACCCGAAGAAGATCATGCGTAAATCATAATTCAAAGATTCCTAATAAAGCCTCGTATGACCCAATCTAACCCTCACTAAGCTCGGTCATAAAGACGTACCAATGCTCAAATGAACCAATAGTGCTTAACCTAAAAGTTCCCCAAACCGTGGACTAGCGCGTATGCGCTGACACTGTGGCTCTTGTTTAGAGCCAAGGTACCCGGCATTAGCGCTGCAGTGCTGCCTATTTCAAAGCACAGGAGCCACTGCATCTAAAGGGCAGCGCCACAGCGCTAACCCTGCGACAAAAAATCGTTCCAACATATCAAAGCTAACTTCTACCCTACTCTTAACCAATTCGAACCAGTCTCGAACCAACATGCCTAGCTCAACATTGGACCCCTCCTGGACCAATCTAGCCAAGAACCCTAGCCCCATTCATGTTGTAAGATGCAACACTCGCTAGTCCCCAAACATGCCTCACCCGAGACCAACCCTTACACCTCTCGCCCGATCGGCCTCAAGATTCCGTTCAGCAGCCTTCGAGCCCTCCTAGGCCATGGCTCGGACCCATTAGGGTCTTGTCCAAGGCTAGGAACAGCCCTTGCACAGCCGGTTCACCATAAACCTTCGATCTAGTCATATAGCCGTTAGGTTTCTCAACACAAGCCAATTGATCCGCACCTAAACCGACCAAGCCTCGACTTCAGCACTTAATCCTCACCATTCTCGACATTATTAGCTCCCTCGAAACTCAAGTCGGTAGCCCCTTGCTCCAGAACATGAAAAACGTTAGTTGCATAAAGGATATATGCATGTTCATGTCAAAACCTTTGCAAAAATGATATTACATGTTAAATCATATACTTTCTCATGCAAACACACACATAAAAGCATAAACATAGCGTGAATGATGAGAAAGAGAGATACATGGCATGCCTCTAAGTTTAAAAGCTCGAAAACATTGATATATTCGTGTAGACGAGCACCAGAGAGACGGGGAAGGGTTCTTCTTGAAAAATCTTGAAGAATTTGAAGGTTTGTTGCTGGAATATTTTGAATGGGAGGCTGCTGAATGGGGAGGGGTGGCCGAGTGCTTTGCGTTAGGTTGAGCATTTGTAGGGTAAATTTTAGGTTAAAATAAGATACACTAATGGGCCTTAAAATATAATTAAATGGGTTAAAAAAAGTTTTAGGCCCATTAAGTAACAAACAAAATCTGTTAAGCCCAAAAGAACTTCCAAGAAAAAAATCGTCTTCAAAATTTTAGACGTACCAAATAATTCCGGGTAGAGACTCCTAATCTCGGTCTCATTCTCCCAAGTAGCCTTCTCTTCGGAATGATTCAGTCACTTGACCTTGACCATGTGGATAACCTTGTTCCGGAGCTTCCTCTCCTGCCTATCCAAAATCTGAGTGGGTCTCTCCTCAAAAGATAGGTTCGGTGTCAACTGCAGTGGCTCGTAATTCAGTACATGCGAAGTGTTCGACATGTACTTACGCAGCATCAATACGTGGAACACATTATGAACTCCTGCCAGATTCATCGGTAAAGCAACTCTGTATGCGAGAGTCCCAACTCTCACCAGGATCTCGGACGGTCCTATGAATCTAGGGCTGAGCTTTCCCTTCTTCCCGAATCTCATCACACCCTTCATCGGTGCGACTTTCACGAACACATGATCCCCTACTGCAAACTCAAGATCCCTACGCTGTTGGTCTGTATAACTCTTATGTCGGCTATGAGCGGTCTTCATCCTGTCCCGGATCTTGAACACTAACTCTGCAGTCTGACTGAAAATATATGTGTACTAAGTCATGGTGAAAGTCTTCCCGATCGGTAAAAAGTGTGCTGATTTAGTAAGCCGTTCGACTATCACCCAAATGGCATTAAATCCTCTAGTCGTCCTCGGAAGTCCTGTTACAAAGTCCATGGTAATGTTCTCTCATTTTAACTCGGGAATAGGGAGTGGTCTCAACTTCTTGCATGTCTCTGATGTTCTGCTTTGATTTGTTGACACGTCAGACACTCGAAGACGAAACGCAGAATACCTCGCTTCATGCCCGGCCACAAATAAAGAGTCTATAGATCCTTATACATCTTCGTACTCCCTAGATGGATGGAGTACGCGGTGCTGTGGGCCTCATTCATGATATCTGATCTCAGGGAATCACTGCTAGGGACCCACAGTTGATCACGATATCTGACTATGTCATGCCGTCCTCAACTGTATACAAATTCAGGCCCTTAGACTTGTCCCTCTATCTCCACTTCTGCAATTGATCGTCAGAAGTCTGCCCTGCTCGGATCCTGTCCCTCAGTGTCGACTGCATTGTATGGTAGAAAGACTATGGGCATCGTCCCTGACATAGACTGAAAGCTTAAACCTCTGAGTCTCTGTTTGCAACGGTCTATGTACCGAAAACTGAGTGATCATTGCATTCTTCCTGCTCAGGGCATCCGCAACCACATTAGCCTTACCCGGATGGTAGCTAATGTTTTAGTCATAATCCTTCACTAGCTCCAGCCATCTCATCTGTCTCATGTTCAGTTCCTTCTGTGTAAAGAAGTAATTCAGGCTCTTGTGATCAGTGAAAATCCTGCACTTCTCTCCATACAGATAATGCCTCCATATCTTCAGGACGAATACCATTGCTGCTAGCTCGAGATAATGAGTCGGATAATTCTTCTCAGGGACTTTCAAATGTTTGGACGCTTAGGCTATAACTCTGTCATGATGCATCAGAACCACGTCTAAACCGAGCTTCGAAGCATCTGTATAAATAACAAACTCTCCTTGACCTGATGGCATACATAGGACTGGTACTGTGGTCAATGCCTACTTCTGCCTATCAAAACTCTCCTGACACTCAAGCCCCAAATAAATTTGGCATTCTTCTTCGTCAAGGCGGTCATAGGTACCACAATAGAAGAGAAGCCATGAATGAACTTTCGGTAGTACCCAACCAAACCCAAGAAACAGCGGATCTCTATCACGCTCTTAGACACTGGCCAATCTCGGACTGCCTCAACCTTGCTGGGATCAACCTCCACTCCATCTTGGGATACAATGTGGCCCAAGAATGCCACTCTGTCTAGCTAGAACTCGCACTTACTGAACTTGGCATACAACTGTCTGTCCTGTAAAGTCTGTTGTACGGTCCTCAGATGCTGACTCTGCTCCTCTATACTCTTCGAATAAATCAGATGTCATATATGAAAACTATAACGAACTGATTCAAATACGGCTGAAACACGCGATTCATGAGATCCATGAAAATCGCTGGCGTGTTCGTCAGTCTGAATGGCATAACCATAAATTCATAGTGCCCATAGCACGTCCTGAAAGCCGTCCTATGCATGTCAGACTCTCTCACCTTCAGCTGGTGGTATCTTGATCGTAGATCTATCTTCGAGAACACTGATGCTCCTTGAAGCTGATGAAATAGATCCTCGATCGTGGGTAGTGGATACTTGTTTTTGAACGTGACTCGGTTCAGCTCTAGTAAATCCAAAGCCGCATGCTGCCATCCTTCTTCTTAACAAACAATACCGGTGTGCCCCATGGAGAAAAGCTCGGGCGGATGAAACCCTTATCTAGCAACTCCTGTATCTGATACTTCAGCTCTTTCATCTTTCCAGGTGCTAGACATAGGGTTCCTTAGAGATTGGTATTGTACTTGGCATCATCTCGATAGAAAAATCCACATCTCTGTCTGGTGGAAAGCCCGAAACATCGTCCGGGAAAATGCTGGGGAAATCCTAACCACTTTGACGTCCTCTAGCCTCTGGCTGACTAGCTCGATCACTATCAAAATGCTCGTCAAAAATGTCTGACAGCCTCTCTTCATGAGCTTCCTCGCACAGATGTAAGAAATGATGTGCGACATCTACTGGTGTCTGGCTGCCTCAAATATAAATGGCTGACTGATACTGACCTATCTCGAAAATATATGGCGGCTCCGTTCAAATAAAGCCAGTCCATGCCCAAAATAATATCGAACTCCGGCAACGGTAGCACAATCAAGTCTGTCTGCACCTTATTTTTCTGCAACCGAAGCTCTAATCTCCTCACTATCTGTGAGGTAAACATCTGATCTCTTGATGGAATCGAAACCCTGAATCCCAGATCGATAGCCTTCGGTATGATTCCTAGTCTCTTGACAAAAGATTCGGATATAAACGAGTTTGTAGCTCCTGAATCTCGCAATGCATATG
This sequence comes from Primulina eburnea, assembly GCF_022965805.1. NCBI lineage: Eukaryota > Viridiplantae > Streptophyta > Magnoliopsida > Lamiales > Gesneriaceae > Primulina > Primulina eburnea. Next base: position 17,256,730 of record NC_133115.1, read on the forward strand.
TGGCTAAACCTGAGATATATATGTGACACCTTTGACCCGTTTTAATAAAATAACAGCGGAATTTAAAATTTTTCTTGAAGGGAGGAAGGATTAAAGTTTCATGACATAAAAACTTTTACAAACAAATGTAAATACATGATCAATGAAATGATACAACCAAAATACAAAATATCATTTATATGATCATGTCCAAAATGCTCTCAAAATGGCCTTCTTCCTTACTTCTCTATATGCATATGACTCCGGCCCACATTCAATATCCCGGCTCGTTGCTCTTATCTGCATCACATGAAATAACTGAAATGAGTATAAAACTCAGCAAGTGGAACTCTTACATAGCAATGATACATTGCATACTCTGAAAACATGGCTTTGAACACATTAAATACCATCAACTCTAGAAAGATGAATAACATAGCAATAACATAACAATAAGATGGCATTTCTCTTTTCTCTGTTGGATTGATATCTATATAGTATCTCTGTCTCTGTACCTATATCCCATCGATATAAATATATAACTCTGAGGGATATAAGCCTATAGTCGTTGATCAACTAATTGCATGCAATCTCTGACTATGTATCTATCAATCCAATAAATCAATTTGAATTCTCTCTTTGGCATTTCATCAAACACTTTGAATACTCTATTCTCTTGTATTCCCTTTTAAACAATTGAGGCACATACAAGCCTCTACTATACAACACAATGAGTCAATACATACTATGAATCAAATGGAAGGGAATAGCATAATAAAACTCTTGAAATACAATACATATACTTTCATGTGAGCACAAGGAATGAAATTCCGCTTACAACCACTTGGAACCTTGTATCTAATCTCTTGATAGCAATCCTACAACAATAAACCATGTATTGCACCATCAACATCTCAATAATCAATAACCCATATCAATTAATCCATAAAAACAACACCACATCAAACCCAATATCATCTCTCATTCCAAAACCAAGAATAAACTAACCCAAAAGCTTACCTTAGCTTCCTTGAATCCAAGAAAACCTTGCTCTCACAACAATAAACCAACTAGGAGCTTGAATCAAAGATAGGAAATGAGAAGAATGGAACCCTAGCTCTCCCTTTGCTGAAGAAATCAAGAATGGAGGAGAAAAGAATGAGGAAAAGTGAACAAATCTATGCCTTATATCATTAAAATCTCGAAAACACGCTTTTGTACTGTGATCGGCGCTCGGGCGGTCAAAAATTACCGCTCGGGCACCAACGATTCTACCCGAAACGCAAAGCTCCAGAAGTAGTGGCGCTCGGGCGGCCATAAATTACCGCTCGGGCGCCGCTCTGCGCACCACCACGTTAAAGATCGCTTCAGAAACGCCTCTTCTCTTCCGAATTAGAAACGTGGTAAACTACAAAGTTGTAGCCCTATGTATTTTCTTGCAGCGCTCCAAATTTCAGATCATTTGGAGGTCTGAGTAAAAAGTTATGCTAAATCTTCCAACATGTGTCACTGGAGGAACGACGAAACACACAACACACTTCGGGGCACTTTTGTCTTATCTTCCACAATGATTTGAACAAAACTCAAAATAAGAAAGTTATAGCCTTATGTCTTATCTTTCTAATGGAAAATCCTCACCTTATTTGGATCAATATACAATTTATCATGAATTTAATCGTAACGCCGCTACAATAGCACTACACATCCTCTATACCCAACCATACTAAAATCATAAATCGAAACTCTTAACATCCAAACTATACTTAAACTTGACCAAGTAGTCAATAAACTTATGAAAACTTAAACCGTACCGTACACCAGGCTTGGCTATTACAATATATCTTTCCTGCGACAAAACATACTATCAAATCTGATCGTGTCGAAACTTAAGAGATTTTCTATGAGTAGAAATCCCCAAAATCCTCGAAAAATCACTGATTAATTCTAGTATCTCATAAAAATTCAAATTTTTCTACCAAAAGTTTCGAAAATTGTAAATTGATCCCTAAAGCTTCAAATATTGCATTTTAGTCCTCCTGATGTTACGAATTTAGTCAAATTAAACCTTAAGCCCACTTATTAGAACATGCAACCTAGTTCATTCTAGGTCCTCAAATCCCCCAAAATAATTCCCGCAACCAACACAATAGTCCATGCAATCAAGGCAGTAATATAAACTCTTAAACGTAAAATTTACCAGTGATCAGAATAGAGTCTGGCTCCGCCTCATCTGCGTGCATCACATAGGCTCTGCCAGTGGTGAGCCCCTTATTCCTAGGGAAATCGGCTGACTTGTGGCCTTTTCCTGGCATATGAAGCATCAGAAGGTTCCCCACATACAATTGCCGAAGTGGAACCGGTTGCACTGCTTGCAAGGTTGCGTCTCTACCGGCTTAGGAGCCCCTGGTGCCTGTGGTGGCCTCTGCTGTCCGGGCCTCTGAAACTGTCTCTGGGGCTTCTGCTGCCTCTGATGCCTTGGTGGCCCGGTGAACTGCCTCTTCTGTGGCTGTGAACTAGGCTGGGCCTGATGCCTCATCCACTGCATCTCGGCGTCGATATCCCGAAGGGCCTGCTCCGCCTGAAAAGCACAAGCGGTGGCCTCATCGTAACTCGCCGATCTCATCAGCATCACATCCCGACGCAAAGTAAGTCTGAGGCTGTCCATGAATTGCCTCAGCTTCTGGGCGGCATCCCTCACAATAAGGGGCACAAACTGACAGTCCCTGTCGAACTTTCTGATGAATTTTGCCACAGATAAGTCCCCCTGTCGGAGACTCATAAATTCTCTTGTCAGGCGACCCCTGACCTCTGCTCGAAATTACTTGCCATAGAACACTCCTTGAACTGATCCCAAGTGAGGGTAGCCAAGTTCACCCCGTGCGCTGCTCCCTCCCACCAGAGGTATGCATTGTCCCTCAGCATATAATCAACGCATCTGACACGATCTCCGTCTCTCATGTATAGATACTGAAAGTACAACTCTAGAGACCAAATCCAATCCACTGCTACAAATAAATATGCAATACCCCCCGAACTCTTTCGGGCTGAGCCGTCGGAACTGCTCATAGACGCCCGTCTGGGGCCTCGGAGCCTGCTGTGCCTGCTCCATCACTCTAGCAATACCCTCTAAGACTCGGGTAGCTGCATATCCTGGTGGTGGCGGTGGAGGTGGGCCTCTGCCGCCTCCAGGAGTATGATCCTTGCGATCTGTACTAGGATCGCGCCAAGAAGGCATGATATCTGAACACAGTCCAAATTCTAAATGTAACCTATCGTGCAATTTAATCTAGTTTTCAAAACATAAAATCCTAACATCATATAAACAGCTAAACGTGTGCTTTAAATTGATGTAAAACATGTATCATGTAAACATGCAGGTGATATCATTAAAACATTTAAAACCTTTAACTTACAAACTTGATGCCTGAAGACTGAGCTGTAGAAGCTAGTGGTGGCACAACCCTATACAGGACCCTGTTATGATACAAACATAAACAACTATTTCTTAATTTTTTTAAAAAAACTACAATTCAAAAATAAACATTTACAAGCATGCATGCAATAACTGTTGTAAATCACACATTTTAAAACAAAGGGAATCCAATACTGAAAAATTACTGTAGTTAAAAATATGCCAAAAATCCTGACAACCCCATAATTTATAATAATAATAGAGTTTCAAAATATCCAAAATCTCTCCTATCTCATAAACATGATGTGCGGAAAAAGAAGGTCCTCGGGTTAGCGTGCGCACATCCAACACCGCCTACTCTGTATTCGGCGCCTCCAATCTCCTCATCGATATTCTCACTTGAATCATTCACACCTAGTGAGTCTAAAGACTCAACACACCATATACGTTATAATGAGTACATATACATATTATGCATTATTGAAAAGTACTGCAATCAATATACATTTCATTACCTTAAAATGTGAATGTAAACGTATCGTAACAAAGCATAACATTTCAAAACATGTCTCAACATATCATCATATACATGTTCCTTTTCTTTAATTGAATTCAGTTCGTTAGTTGTGACATTCGTATCAGCTCTATTCGATGGATCCATCTATTTATAACCGTGGTACCCGGCGGGGGGGACATCAGCTACAATATTACCCATCCACCGAGCCTTGTCCTTACATGTCATCGTATACATATACATATTAATCACAACCAACTCTCATCCTTCAAAACATGACATCATATTAATCCCTTAATAAAAAGCATGCATAAACGTAATTTTTCTTAAAATCAAGCATGCAACGTATTATTCATAATTACATGAAAAGTCATATACATGATAACATAAACATTTAAAACATGTCAAATCGTGTTTAGGGTGCTGCTAGGACTGCTAACTCGACCCGAAGACGACCATACTTAAATCATAATTAAAAGATTCATAATCAAGCCTCGTATGACCCAATCTAACACTCACTAAGCTCGGTTATAACGACGTACCAATACCCAAATGAACCAATATTGAAACGTCCTGCCCTTTTTATTGCTATAAAAATACTAGATTTTTTTAACACTCAATTTTCGGCCATACACATAAACTTCATGAAAATATTTTTATATAAAACATTTTACCCTTTAAAATAAAACACCAACCAACTAGCATTTTAAAAATCAAGTGCAATAGTCATAACATGAAATCGTCAACTGTTTTACTAAACCTTAAAAGCAAAAAATTTTAAAAGTATAGCCCATACTAAACCTCTCAAAATTCTCTCAAAACATAAATAAATAATCTTAAAAATCTCTAACATAAATCATGAGTCATGATCGTAAATGCGGAAAGATAGAAGCGCTGGTCCTCGGGTTGTGTGCGCCATCAGTCCAGTCATATCATCCGTCAAGACCTCCCTCCACCTCACCTGCATCCATCACACCTAGTGACTCTAAAGATTCAACACACCATAATCTTAATAACGAATAATACATAATACAGTCAACATATAACAGTGAAAAATACCTGTACTTAAAATATCATTTTCATGAGGATGCGTAAACTTCAAACATGAATATTTTTGTAAACCTTTTATGACGCATGAACTTTAAGCATAAAATTTTCATGACATGCAAAACATAAACTTTACTTTCCTTTTTCCTCAACATGACATAAACCTTTAACACGATCATGAACATTTTCTTTTTTCCTTTCTTTTGTTGAATTCAGATCGTTAATTGTGACTTTACTGATCATGACATAAACCTCAAGAGTCGATGGATCCATCTACATGTAACCACAGTACTGGGCGGCGGGGGACACCAGCAACACTCTCACCGGTCAACTAGGCCCTGACCTATCATTTTTCGAATAGAAATACGATCATCGGGGTTCCCTCTGGGGCCTTTTCCCATAAATGGGCTCCCTCTGGGCCTTTTTCCCTCATGATATTCCCATTCTTACCGTTACCACAAATCCGTTACCACATAACCGTTACCACATATTCGCAATGATGGAAACACGATCGTCGGGCTCCCACTGGGACCATCACCCTCACGATATCTCCACCATTAACGAATTAGTCACAATTACTTCACTTCCTTCAACGTTTTACATTCACATCACTTTAAAAAATCATGCATAACATAATAATTTTGTTTTTGAAACCAAGCATGCAACATGTTTTTTAAATGTCTTCCTTAAATCATAAAAATCCCTTAGACATTTAAAAATGATAATTTAATCATGAACATTTCATAAACATTTAAAAATAATCATAATATCATAAAATTAGCATTTAGGGCACTGCCATGACGTTTACTAATTTCTAGGTGTAAAAGCGCCGTTTTACCCCTGGATTTGACATTTTACGTTTTTGACTTTTTCCTTGATTTCTTGACTCTAACATATCCCAAATAATTATTTAAGCCTAAATTAATTTTTCCATAATTTTATTTAGCATAAATTGAAAACTTTTAAATTAATCTTTAAATAAGACATATTAATGTGTTTTAATCCCGAATTATACATTACCTTAATATAAAATTCCCAAATTGAAAACTTAGACTTATAATAATTATTTAAGCTTAAACCTAATATTTCATAATTTTATAAAGCATAAAACTAGGCTTTTTAATTAACTCATTAATTAGCGTTTCGTGCGGCGATTAAATCTCGAATAATCCAAAACTCGTTATTTTGATCCCAAATTTTTAACATTACCTTTTATGATTTATTCTACCCTTCAAAGTCATGAGCCACACCTGTGGACCCATGGCTCAATTTTTCCTTCTTTAATTTTTGTTTTTGACACATCGACGAACACACCGAGCCATCTCCCAATTTACTCGAGCCACGCCCGAGCCACCTCGAGCCAAAACCTAGCCAACCCATCTAGGGACCCTCCTGACCAAGACCAGCCCGTAAAACAAGCCCTAGCTTGATTAAAACTTGCTGTAATTTGACCCCAAAATCTGCTTTTGTATGTGTGTGTGCTTCCTTATATGTCTAGGACTCCTAACCCAACTAGGACTCTCCCAGGCGTCTAACCACTGACCACTCATGACCCTAACCTTCCCTGGACTACGCCTAAACCAAGCCCAGACCAACCCAATCCCTGTACCCCAAGCTTGAAGCTTCTAAATCTGTAACACAACCTGTGTGCTACCTGCTCTCTCACGGCTCCCTCTCGGTTCCAACTTCTCCTCGAGCCAGCAGCGACCCTTGATTCTCCAGCCCCTGCCCCAACCCTTGAACATCTCCCTTAGACCCTATCAGACCCTCCTGGCTCGCCCCCAGGCCAGCCGCAAGCCCCTAACTTTCCCCACCAAAATCTGCGCGTGACTTGGGGGAGAGTCCCACTTCACGTGGACTCTTCCCTAGCCCATGGCTCGACCCCTAGCCCTCCTAGGACTCTCCCAAGGACCTAACCATGACCCCTAGGACCCAACCACCATACCTGGTCGAGCCATCTTGCCCCATGCACAACCAACCTAACTTTGCACCTTGAAGGACCCAAACAACCTCACGCCCCTTTTGTTTCTTTTTTCTTCCTACGGTTCCGGCCTATTTTTCTTTATTGTTTATCATGTTTTTGGCTATAAACCATTCCCTAATAATACCATGTCCATGGCAGCCCCTTAAACAATATAAAAACATGATTTTTGGATCAAAATTCATTAATTTAATACATGTAAGTGCAATATCCCGAAAATAATCATAAGAAATTCATGCTTTCTATGCACACAATATTTAAAACGATAATACGATGTGATAGATGAGAAAAGAAGATGTATGGCATGCCTTTGCATTTTAAACGCACAATTATTCGTTGACGACAAAGAACGATGACACGGAGGGCCTAGTCTTGACAACCTTTGTAGCTTACTTCGAAATTTTCTTCAAAATAATTCGTGTGTGATGTCGTGTGTATTGGGAGGAGTTTTCAGAAAGTGGGCATGACTTTGAATAGGGTTTGGGGAGATTTTTAACATATTATATAGTAATTAATTCCCTAATTAAGGCTTAGGCCCATTAACAATAATTTAGGCCCATTAAATGCTAAATTAGAATTTAATTAAAATATTAACATAGTTTTGGTAAAATAAATTTGTGAATTTAATAGCCGGGTTGCCAAAAAGTTCGTATTTTTGTAGAAAAACCAACACCGATAAAAATTACGTTCCGGCGTATAAAATCATCTCAAACCGCTTATTTTCAAAAAAAATAATAAAAAGCATCACCCTTAATTTAAATAATTAAAAACAATTAACCAATAAAAATATTTTCTATTTTTCAGCCCTCGGTCTCCGTTCCTCGATCGCACTTGAATATTCCATAAAAAAATACATTTTAATGCAACCATCTCGAAAAATTTATTTTAAACATGCAATATGCAAAACATAATTAATTAACGTAATTAAAACATTTAATCAAAATACAAAAGAATTTAATAATTGCATGCACGTGGTTCGCGTGGACCTTTAAATTTTCGGGGTGTTACAAATAATGCTTAACATAAAAGTTCTGCAAACCCTGGACTAGCGTCTAGGAGCTGACACTATGGCGCTACGACGCTTGGTGAGCGCCTAGTTGCTCGGCATCAGCGCTGCCTATTTCGAAGCATAGGCGTTGCGGCGCCTAAAGGGCTGCGCAGCGTCGCTAACCCTGCGACAGAAAAGCGTTCCAACATATCAAAGCAAACTTCTATGACAGGTTTTGCGTACCGGCAAAAATTATAACCTGACGAGTAAAAATATCCAACCAATGCCCATCTTCGAAATTCTCCCTTAAAGACACCATATATAAAATAATTCAAAGTAATTATTTAATAAAAACATTTTTCCTGCTTATCCCCGATCTCCGTTCCTCGTTCAAGCGCGAACTTAAAAACCCTAATGCATGAAACTTTAAGTGAAACAAGAAATGACATACATACTCGTGCAATAATCATACCTTAAGTGCATAAAATCATTAAACACATATTTTAGTAAACCCTATATTGCATGCAGTTAGGTTACGTAGTTCAAATTTACTAGACTTTACAAAAATCCTACTAATTTTTTTTTCCATACATAATTTCGAAATTCACCAATTAAAAATAACTTAATATTCCCATAAATCAAAATAATTTAACATTTAAAATAAGTGAATAAAAATCCCTAAATTGTCAATTACCCAAAAATCCTACATCGACCTTTAACAAGATAAACTAACATCAAAATGAAGCATAAAAATCTCTAATAAATCATTAACAAAGTTTTTAAAAACTTTGGCTATCAAGCTAATGCGGAAAATAAAGTCGCTCGGGAGTGACTGCTGTACTCGATCCGATCAAACGTCAGCGCCTCCCTCAATATCATCTCTAATGACTCAGCAAGTTCTAAATAGAAGTAGCAAATAATACATATACAAGCATATGCATTAAAATCATACTTTTATTTAAATTAAACTTGTAATAATAAATAAATCATAAGTCGTCAAATCGTAAAGCTTTCAATCATTTATCATTTTGGGTGAAGTTTGATCCTTGAAAGTGACTAGCCTTTATCCTCTGGTCGACTGATCAGTCTTAGCTCACCATTGCGTATGGGGAAGGTCACTAGGCACCAACGTAAAATGAAAATTTTATAATTGGGCTCCCTCTAGAGGTTTTTGCCTCACGATATTCCAAAAAATCATATATCAACGAGAACTTCAACTGGACGTAAGTTTCTTAGGTTTTTGATATGATTTGAAATTACGACACTGCCAGAATCAGATATGATTCATATATGTTGTTCTTGCGATATCAGACATTGTATAATCGAAATCGGATCGAAGAACAGATACCGTATGTAATTGTTATGATTTTCAGAATTGATATGATCAAGATTATACAGATTTGAGATTATGATCAGTTATTGTTGAGATTATGAGTTGTACTGATATTGATTATGAGCCATGTTATTATATCTGTGATGTTGAGATTGACGGGATTATTGAGATTGTATTATTATGCCGTCGAAATATCAGTCGATTGATTTTGATCAAATTCAATATTGATTGAGATTGTATCATGATATATTTGATATGAATCAGATTATTTTTTATTTGAGTATTGACAAGAACAGGTTTTGAATTGAGTTATACATTGATACATTATATTTGTAAGGCCCGAGAATTTATCCTGTTAATCTGTAATTGTGGATTATGATTGGAAATGATTATAGGCGGAAAAGATCATATCGGAAAAGACGAGAAAATATACGAATTATGTGCGAGGATAGTACTCCTCGTGCATATGCAGCCCTCTTTTCAACCTCCTTCCAGATTCGAGAGTGGTGGTTGTAGCAGTGGCGAGAAAGATCAACTGAAAGCCCAACGAAAACAGTTCAAGAAGTCGGGTAGCAGTTCATCAAGCTCCAGTGGGTCACGACAAAGGGGTCCTGGTCAGAGTTCAGATTATACGAGCGTGTATTGCAGTACTTGTGGAGGCAGACATCTGACAGATCAGTGTCAAGGAGTGGTTGGGCGATGCAATCTCTGCAGACAGCAGGGACATTTCGCCAGAGTCTGTCCACAGAGAGGGTCATAGCGATATCAGGGTGCAGGATCATCTGCATCAGTACCTCAGCTTGAGAGGCAAGCATCATCTGTCCATTCCTTCCAGCCGCCACCTGCACAATCCCAGTCGAGGACAGGAGGGAGCCAGACGGTGAGCCAACCTTACAGATAGCAGGCTCGAGTATTTGCACTGACAGAAGAACAGGCCCAAGATGCACCAGATGATGTGATCGCATGTAACTGTTTTCTTTGCGGTTATCCGACTTATGTATTAATAGATACAGGTGCATCTCATACATTCATTTCTGAATGCTTTGCATTGATGCATGCTTTGCCTGTTGAATCATTATCTGCTGTAGTATCTATTTCTTCTCCTTTGGGGAGTGGTTTGATATCAGTCACCTCGGTTAGACATTGCATGCTACAGTTTGAGGGTAGTGAGATTGAGTTAGATTGTGTTGTGCTTGAGTTGTCTGATTTTGATTGTATTGTTGGGATTGATATGTTAACCAACTACAGAGCCACTGTAAATTGTTTCCAGAAGATTTTCAGATTCAGACTAGAGATCGCTGATGAGTAGAAATTCTACGGTAAGGGTTCCAGAGCTCGGATTCCCTTGATATCTGTGTTATTTATGAGTCGATTGTTGCAGAAAGGAGCAGAGGGATTCCTTGTATATTCAATAGATCTACTGAAATCGAGCCCAGCATTGACAGATCTGTCAGTGGTATGCGAGTTTTCAGATGTATTCCCAGATGAGATTCCAGGGTTACCTCCAGCTTGAGAGGTAGATTTCAGTATTGATCTCCTACCAGGTACTGTTCCTATATCTCGAGCTCCCTATAGAATGGCACCTATTGAATTGAAAGAATTGAAAGAACAGCTCGAAGATTTATTAGCCAAGGGTTATATTAGAACGAGTATGTCACCTTGGGGTGCTCCAGTATTGTTTCCGGAAGAAGGATGGTTCGATGAGACTTTGCATCGATTATCGACAATTGAATAAGGCAACGGTAAAGAACAAATACCCATTGTCCCGTATAAATGATTTATTTGATCAGTTGCTGGGTTCTTTTGTATATTCCAATATTGATCTGAGATCTGGATATCACCAGCTTAGAATCAGAGATTCTGATATACCGAAGACAACATTTAGGACCAGGTATGGACATTATGAATTTATTGTCATGCCATTTGGTTTGACGAATGCTCCAGCTGTATTTATGGGTTGATGAACTGTATCTTCCAGAAGTATCTTGACGATTTTGTGATTATATTCGTTGATGATATTCTGATATATTCAAAGAACATGACTGATCATGCTGACCATTTGAGGATTGTGTTGAGAAATTTGAGAGCAGAAAAACTGTACGCCAAACTGTCGAAGTATGAGTTCTGGCTGAAGCAAGTTGTGTTTCTGGGGCATATTGTATCGGGAGAGGGTATTTCTGTTGACCCTAGCAAATTCGAGGCTGTAATCAGTTGGCCTAGACCGAAATCAGTGCCAGAGATACGCAGTTTCATGGGTCTAGCAGGCTATTACCGGCGATTTATCAGAGATTTTTCCAGTATTGCAAAGCCGATTACACAGTTAACTCATAAGAACGCTCCGTTTGTGTGGTCAGAAGCGTGTGAATCTAGCTTCCTAGAGTTGAAGAAAAGGTTAACCAGTGCTCCAGTATTGACTATCCCTTCAGGTACTGGTGATTTCGTTGTTATTTTTGATGCATCTCACAGAGGGCTAGGATGTATTCTTTTGCAGCGAGGACATGTGATTGCATATGTCTCAAGACAGTTGAAGCCACACGAGACTCGTTACCCAATTCATGATCTTGAATTGGCGGCCATTGTATTTGCTTTGAAGATATGGCGACACTATCTCTATGGCGAGAAGTTTGAAATCTATTCTGATCACAAGAGATTGAAATACCTGTTTTCGCAGTCAGAATTGAATATGAGACAGCGTAGATGGCTTGATTTATTGAAGGATTTCGATTGTGAAATCAAATACTATCCAGGAAAGTCCAATGCCACAGCTGATGCATTAAGTCGTAAGGTATGTTCTTTATCCTTATCGACTATTGGCGTTTCGATATTAATAGAAGATTGTTGTTTGTCTGGGGTAGTGTTTGAGACAGATCGTAGACCATTGCGATTATTTACTGTTCAAGTCGAACATGATTTGAGTGTTCGCATTAAAGAAGCACAGAAAAATGATCTGAATGTTCAGAAGTCGATTGAAATGATCAGATCAGGACATCAGTCAGAGTATTAGGTACATGATCATGTTTTGTATGTGAATAACTGTCTTGTAGTGCCAGATGTCTCAGATGTAAAACAACATATTTTATCAGAAGCGCACTGTAGCCGGTTCAGTGTTCATCCTGGTGGCAGAAAGATGTTCAATGATATGAAGAAACAGTTTTGGTGGAAAAAGATGAAATCATACATTGCAGAGTTTGTATCTAAGTGTTTGAATTGCCAACAGGTGAAGGGCGAAAGGAAGAAACCCGAAGGTTTACTTTAGAGTTTATCTATTCCTGAATGGAAATGGGATCACATTTCCATGGATTTTGTTCCGAAGTTACCACGATCATCCCGGGGTTGTGATGTGATTTGGGTCGTGATTGACAGATTGACCAAATCAACATGCTTTATTCGGTACAGAATGACGTACCTACATGATCAGATGGCAGAGATATATGCAGAGAGGTGGTCAGATTGCATGGTGTACCGAAATCTATCGTATCAGATCGTGATCCCCGATTCACTTCACATTTCTGGCACAGTTTGCAGCAGTCTTTAGGTATGACATTGCACCTGAGTACTGCATATCATCCTCAGACCGATGGACAGTCAGAGCAGACTATCCAGACATTAGAGGATATGCTGAGAGCTGTAGTGCTAGATTTTGGCACTAGTTGGCAAGATTCACTACCACTTTGTGAATTCTCGTACAACAACAGCTATCAAACAAGCATCGAGATGGCACCGTTTGAAGCATTATATGGCAAGAAGTGCAGATCTCCTCTACATTGGGATGATATATCTGAAGTACCATAACATGGGCCTGATATGATCCGTGAAATGACTGAGAAAGTAAAACTGATCCAAAAAAGATTGAAGACAACGCAAGATAGACAAGGAAAGTGCGCGAATGTACGTCATCGACCGTTAGTGTTTGAACAGGGAGACAGAGTATTTTTGAAAATTTCTCCTTTCAGAGGTATTGTCAGATTTGGTAACATGGGAAGTTGTCTCCTAGATACATCGGTCCATACGAAATTCTTGAGAAGATTGGTGATCGTGCATATAGACTTGCTCTTCCTCCTTCTCTATCCGGGATACACGACGTCTTTCATGTGTCGATGTTACGGAAATATCTACCAGATACTTCTCATATTCTTCAACTTGACGAAGCCGAACTCGATGAGACTTTGAGTTATTTTGAGCAGCCGATTCAGATTCTTGATCGGAAGGAAAAATCAGCTCAGAACAAAGATTATCTTGTTGGTGAAGATCCAGTGGAGTCGTCATGGCATAGAAGAAGCTACCTAGGAGACAGAGTCAGATATGAGACAAAGATTCCCAGAGTTATTTTATTGATGTAAGTCTTATATTCAGATTTTGTTATACCTTCTCATTGTTATGATTTGAGTGCATGTGATTTCGAGGACGAAATCGTAACTTAGGGGGAGAAATATAAAGCCCGAGAATTTATCCTGTTAATCTGTAATTGTGGATTATGATTGGAAATGATTAAAGGTGAAAAAGATTATATCAGAAAAGACGAGAAAATATACGAATTATGTGCGAGGACAGTACTCCTCGCACATATGCGCGACACTGATGCGCACATATGCGCGAGGCAGGCAGAGGACCTCGCGCATATGCGCGAGATGGGGCACGCATATGCGCGAGGAAGTGTGTCTGAAATGCTAAGTCCAGTAGGCCTCGCGCATATGCGCGGAAGAAGAGCGCGCATATGCGCGAGCTGCCGAGAAGATTAGGGCCGAGACCAGTAGGTCTCGCGCATATGCGCCGGATGAGGTCGCGCATATGCGTGAGACGTGCTGAACCAAGAATGAGCCACTTGCCCCTCACCATGCATGATATATATATATACACCTTCATTCTTTCTCACTTGGCAGCCAGAATAACCGAGAGAAACATTCAGAAATTCTCAAGTTTCATCATAGCTTAGGTTTTGAATCGTGAAAGATCTAGCCGTCCGATTATCGATCCGAGTTGAGATTCTTACTCCTCTCGACAAGAGCTTCGAAGGGTATATATATTTATTACTTTCCATCATGTTTTGATATTTATGTGTGGGAGAAATCAATATATGCTTGATAATATATGTTGTTGAGATGATATGGCACACATATTTGACACTGGATCGAAGAACGGACATGATATGTGATTTTGTTCATTCTTCATCATCTCTTGAGTTTGGAATATGCAGATTTCAGCATTTTTTTGAATAGGATTATGCAGAGTTGCAAGATTATAATGTGTTATGATGAGGATTATGAGCTATTGTTATTGATTATTGATGTTGAGTTGACCGGTATCACGATATTACGCCGTTATGCCGTCGAGATGTATCGAAATTGAATATTGATCCGTATGTATATGCCTTTGGGTTCGAGGTTGATATGGTATATTTTATATATGTCATTTCAGTTTTGTACTGACAGATTGATATCGAGAATTCAAGACTTCGAATTGTTCAAACCGATACTACGACAAGAAAGGTATAAATCATTGTTGATTCGGGAAGACACAACTCGAATTAGATCCAATTTGAGTTTCCCAAAATCACATACTAGATTGTTTATAATTTGATATGGTTATGCCTTGTCTATAGAGTTGTAGCAATGCACATGAGATAGGTGAGTCGTTGGCAGATATGCCAAGATACTGGATGTTCGGTAGTGTCGAGGTACGTAGGAGAAGATCGACTACTATTGTAGATATTCGATACAGAGAGGGCCGAAGTCCGGGAGTAAGACGTACCGCCACCCCGATTGAGAGAGTAGGTGGGAGACTGTTACGTCTTATTCACACTGGGATCCCTAGACTTAGATATGAGTCGAGTCAAAGAATAAGAGTCGAAGAGTTTTATCTGTATTCACTAATGTGTCATAATTACTCATTCATGTATTATGATTTTATATTTAATTGCACGACATGCATGTATACATGTTTTATACTGGGATTTATTCTCACCGGAGTATCCGGCTGTTGTTGTGTCTGTATGTGTGCATGAAAACAAGTGGGACAAGATCAAGGTCAAGGAGAGCGTGACTGAGATTGGATAGCGTGGTGATTTCGGGCGTAGACAACTAGATGTTCTACATGTGATATGTAGTTTGTTACCAACACTAGTTTGTATAAATGAAATGGAACAAGACATGTATTTCCTATTAATGAAATAAATAGAGTTATCACATGTGTATGATTATATACCATAGTTTATAATGTTTAAAAGAGTGTAGGTGGTAACAACGAATAGGGTTAGAGCCTGGATCCCCACAACATTCGATGTTGTTATTGCCAGATTGATTTAACAGGCAGTGAGTTCGAGACTTCGACAGAGTCAAATTGACAAAACAAAACGAAAGGTATAAATTGATGTTGATGCGGGATTGCACAACTCGAGTTCGATTTGACTTGAGTTTCCCAAAATCACATACTTTACCTTATTGCATTGATATTTGCAATTGAATGAGATTGATATCTTTGGTCTATTGATTTATATATTGAGTCATAGGCCGATGCGCCTAGTCGTAGACGATTGATCTCATGACAGGAGTGCCTAATAGTGATGGAATCGTCACTGGGCCCATTGCACATTGTCACAGAGGTTTGGCAGGATATGCCAGGGCTGATATGCCTAGTTATTGGCTGATTCGCTAGGGCGGAGGTGCCTAGTCTGTGGCTGATTCGCCAAGACGCCAGACGTTTGGTCGTATCGATATGTTGGGGAGTCGAGCAGCTAGTATCGCTGAGATTCGATACGGAAAGGGCCAAAGTCCGTGAATAAGAATGTACCACCACCCCGATCGGGAGTGTAGGTGGGTGTATGTTCTTATTCAGATCGGGATCCCTAGATTAGGATGATTCGAGTCAGAGTTTAAGGATCACAGAGTGTGATTCAGAGTTTATTAATTCATGTTTCTGATTTTGATACATGTTATGAATATTTGTTTCATGCTGTTATATTTGTTTATATGAAATGCATGTATACATGATTTATACTGGGAATGTAATCCCACCAGGGTTATCCGACTGTTGTCTTGTTTGTAGTGTGCATGACAACAGGTGGGACAGGATCAGGATCAGGAAGAGGATAAGAGATTATAGTTAGCATGGAGATCCGGACCCAGAAGCAGAATAGGATTCAACACTGGATGTATAGTCGTTGAACCTAGTTGAGATAGAGACATGTAGTACATGACTTGTACTTTGATATTGACATGTTTATCAGATAGATTACTATTACGTTTCCGCATTTATATTTAAAAAAAATTAGTCCCACTTTTCTTAATTGTTATATTTGACATTAGTAATGATTAAGACATGTGAATTAGCGTCTGGGTCCCCATAATATTTCCTAAAATACCCTCATAAACCATGAATCGACCCGTCGTGGACCATGGTTCGAACCACTTATTTCATGTCCCCACAAACCGAGCCCTAACTCTCCTAGAACCCCTGGGCCTCACACAAACCCCGAGCCACCATCGAGCCTGAAACATCCACTACTCGTTTTGTTTAAAAAGTACTATAATTGTTTTTAAAAAATCTTACATAATATCATCCGAATTACATACAAAATATATAAAATATTTTTGACACCATTTTAAAAATAAAACCACCAACTATATTCAAAAGTAAACAGAAATAGTTTAAAGCATAAAATCATCCAACATTTTACCAAACCTTAAAGCAATATTTGAAAATAATGCCAGTACTGTCAACCTCTTAAAACCTATCAAAACATAAATAAAAAGTGGTAAAATCTTTAACATAAATCATAAGCATAAGTGCAGAAAGATAAGCTATGGTCCTCGGGTTATATGCACCTTCAATCCAGTCAGATCAACCATCAAGACCTCCACTACCATCAACATCAAACTCACGTGCATCGATCACACCTAGTGAGTCTAAAGACTCAACACACCATAATCTTGATAACAACATAATACGTATACAGACACATGCAACAGTGAAAATAATTTTACGTAAAAAAACATTTTCATATCATCATAATCGTATTCGTATCATCATCAACATATTCATATTCATCATAAACATATACATATTCAGTTTTCGTTGAATTCAGATCGTTGATTATGAATTTCGTATTCGTATTGGGGGCGATGGATCCATTTACATGTAACCAGAGTAGTGGGTGGCAGGGACATCAACGACACTGTCACCCATCAACTGAGTCTTTACCTTACGTATTAACATATCATCGTATTTGTATTAGTCGCAATCCCTTCACATCCTTCAACATTTTGTATTTCCATCACTTTATAAAATCATGCATACAATAATCGTTTTTCTTTTAAACCAAGCATGCAACATATCTTTTAAATGTACATATTAAATCATAAAAATACATAAACATTTAAAATAAACATTTTAACATATAAAACAGAATTCAGGGCACTGTCATGACGTTTACTAATTTTTAGATGTAAAATACCGTTTTACCCTTAGACGTAAAATTCCTCGAATTTGACTTTTTCTTAATTTCATTGACTCTAGAACATCCCAAATAATTATTTAAGCTTAAATTAAATTTACCACGATATTATTTAGCTTAAATTCTAGGCTTTTAAATTATTCTTTAATTATTAATCCTTAATGTGTTTTAACCCCGAATTACTTCAAAATTTAATATAAAATTCTCAAATTAAAAACTTAGACTATTTATATTTATTTAACCCTCTTGAACCATGACTCGACCCCTGTTGAGTAACATTTCAATTTTTAAACCAAAGAAAACCCTGATTCTCGAACCAAGCACTACCCTCGAACCAACATTTTTTTTCATCGAGCCACACTCGAACCACCTTGAGCCAACCTCAAACCAGACTCCTATGGACCCTACTGGACCCTTAGAACCATTAGGACTCAAACCTAGCCCCAAAACTGAAGCCACAACTCAGAACATGCAATGGCCGAGGGCCCTTTAACACTAGGACTCGACGTTTGTGATGCTAGGACCCTAACCACTGGACCGGCCCCTGACCCAGCCCCTTGTGCAATCTCTTAGGACCCTAAGGACCTAACCTAGCCCAGCCCAAAGCCCCCTGACCCAGCCCCTTGTCTCGAGTCCTAGCGTGTCTAGGACTCCTTCCCTGACCCAAAACAAGACCCAGCCGTGACCCAAGCCAAGACATGCAAAGCTAATCCCCTTAACCGAGCCCTTGACTCCCAAAACCGTGAGGATGGTTCCATCTTATCTGTATTGTGTGCAGCTCTTTCTTGTGTATTCTAGGACTCTTTGAATCATGTAAAAACAATGCCCTTTCAATTCCTAATCATGGCAGCCCCTTATGTACATGAAAATCATGATTTTGGATCAAAACACATGCTTTAAAAATTCACACTTGATGCATAAACAAAAATATTCAAATGTGAAACTTGTTTTTCATAAAAAAAAACATTTTCAAATACATATTATGGTGTGATGGAAGAGTAAAGGAAAGAATATGGCGTGCCTTTGCGTATTTAACGCACAAATTTATGTTGACGAATCGAAGAATGACGACGAGGGGACGTTGGCTGAATTTCCTTGAAGAACTCGAAGCTTTTTCTCTTGAATTTTATTGTGTGTGTCGTTTGCTTTGCTTACAACCTTAATTTAGGTTGAATTAAGATCTTCAAATCTTAGCTGAATTAAGATCACTATGAGGTTAAATGAAGATCTTCAAATCTTCAATTAAGATCTTCGGCTTTAAGCGGCTAAATGTGAGCTTTGTTTCTCGTAAGCCTTTAAGGTAATTCTGGATCTTTCCAGATGAGGATATGTAAACCACTGTTTATAAACAGGATTGATTTCGGGGTCTTTTAACTGATTCTCAAGAACCTCAATTTGAGTTTTAATTAATTTAATTTTCTTTTTTAAAGTTACAATATAATTTGCAGATGGCATGATATAATCAAATGGAGGATCATAAATATAATCGTAAGACATAAACTTACATTGATGAAATGATGAAATGATGAAACTCGAGAACTTTAGAACTGGAGAAAACTTCGAAACTCTTGTTATCAGAAGGTAGTAGAGAATTTTTGGTGTGTGGTTTACAGAGGGAAACCACTCCTCTTATAAACTCCAAAAGTAAACAGTACATCCACTATCTAAATGCTTAAACCAATATAATAAAGACACGTACTCAATAAAATTACAGACTCAATAATACACACATATGACAAGAGACTTTTAGTCGGTAGTGGCATCCAGCTCAGTCGGTGGTGGCATCCATCTTGCATTTACTAAATTATGCATTAAGTAATGCGAAAATATCCCCATCATCTTCATAGGGATCCTGTGCATCTTGATCATCATTTTCTGCCATAGTCGTATCATCTTCCATTTTATCTTTTCCTTTTGAGGAGGTAGATGCTTGTGTAGATATATTTGATTTCTCACCAAATACTTCTGAAAACATAGAAGTAATGGTATCTTTGTCCAAATGTTGGAACAGTTCTTTAAGCAGAGTGGTTTGAGTTGGGGTATCATGATTCATGTTTTTCATAGTCTCTCTGGCAGGTCCAAGAGCTGTTACCCCTTGTCGATCATATGCTTTACCTTCTCCAAAGAAGTCTTCTTTTCCCCACCATTTTATTAATATTTTTCTGATCAAAATGGTAGGGGCAAATTTGATTTCAAATTTTTCTTTTGACAAATCTTGTAATCCGTACTCCCATCTTATAATCCAGGGAACATTATAATTGATGGAGAACTGAATTATTGCGGTCATTCCGTCGAACTGTGGATTGGCTTGTTGGAACTTAATCCATATATTTTTAACATTTCTAGGAAAAATAGAGGGCATTACCCCCCATGAAAAGAAAAATGTTTTGAACCAGGTAGGTATAAATTGATGAATATCATCTAATTGAAATTTAATCCACCATGAATGTTTTCTTTGAGAATTCTCATAAATAAGAATTGTATCCCATGCCATGATATAATCATGATAATTAAACATATTTGGCATTGCCTGAAAAGTGTTTAATTGTCTGGCTTGTCCAAGAGGTAAACCCCAATTAGCCGCTGGGATAATTTTCTTTATAATCATTTTAGAAATGCAAAATCGCGATTGCGATCCATATGTTGGATTTCAACTGAGCCAGTTTCGACTAGAATTGTTTCGAAATAATCACGAGTTTTTCTTCCCAATATGGGTTGTAAATCTTTAATTAAATAGCTTTGAGCTATATGAATTGGGGATAGACCTTTTAGGTCTTTGTCAACAGGACAGCAATTAAGACATCCTGAAATTAGATAAGGATATTTTAATTCTTCTTTTGATCCCTTTAAAGCAAATATAGCATTATTATAATAATGAATGTCATATGCAGTCGGATCATCTGCAAATTCTTTTATGGGATCGAATTTCTCATCTTCTGTAGTAGCCATATTAGGCGGCTGCTGAACATTAGCACCTCTTTTAAAAGGTGGTTTATTCATGGGCTTCTTCCCTGTAATGCCCGAATTTTGAAAATGTGATAGTAGTTGTGATGGTTATGACCTTACGTTATGGTATGAATGGTAATGAATGTTATTGAATGGAATAGATAATTGATGGGAAGAATCAAATGTTGAATTTGAGCTAAATAGGTGATGGAAGTGCAGAAATGGTATGAAAAATATGGCAGTAGTTGTGGTTTTTAGCATAATGTTTTGTATATTGATCCAATTGATGTGAGGCCACTTCCATTAGAAAGATATGACTTAAGGCTATTACTTTCTAGTTTTGCGTTTTGGTCAAATCATTAGGGAAGACGAGCCAAAAGCGCCCCGAAGTGTGTCGTGCGTATCGTCGTTCCTATAATGACACATGTTGGGAGATTTAGCATAACCTTTTACTCAGAACTCCAAATGATCTGAAATTTTGAGGGGTTAAAGAAAAGACATATATCTACAACTTTGTAGTTTACCACTTTCGCAAATTCCGAAGTTAAAAAGGTGTTTTGGACAGAATACGGCGCGCCCCTGCGCCAGAATTCGCGCGATAGCGCGCCCGGGCAGTATGGTGCGCGCCCCAGCACCAGATCTCGCGCGATGGCGCGCCCAGTACTGATTTTGTTGTTGTTTGGGGCAGAATGGAGCGCGCGGCAGCGCCAAATCTCGCGCTATGGCGCCCAACAACAATAATAAAAACGTGTTTTGGTGTTTGGGAAGGCATAAAATAGAATGGTATCATATTTTTCCTCATTTTCCTTCTCATTCTCCTCTCTCTATCGGTTTGGAAGCTAGGGTTCTCTTCTTCTTTTTTATTTTCTAATTTATTCTTCAATCTATGGGAGATTTGTTCATGGAAATTATGAAATGAAGTTAGATTTGTGATCCTCTCTCCAAGATCTTCAAGATGGTGTAAGTATGTTATATTTTACTCAAGTTTGGAAATGAGATGAAGTTTAGAATTGATATTTGTGTTGATATTTGAGATGTTGGAGATGTTGAGATTGTGTTGGTTTGAATTTAAAATGGAATTGAAGACAATGGCAAAGTAAAGGAGCTAACTCTTTAGGACACATGCCATGTGTTTGATAGAATGATTCAATGAATGTTTTTATGGCATATTAAGGTTAAGAAATTTATGGATCTTGATTCGAAGCGATATGGAATTAATTATGAATTTTGAACAGAAATTACTCTGTTTTGATAGATGATCAGAGTTATTGAATTATAGTAGAATCCAGAGGTTCAAGACTTCTCACCTACGCATTTCGATCTTCTTTTGGTAATAATTGAAAGGTATGTTACGGTCGATAACATACGAGGTAAAAGTATCATTTTTATTTTAAATTGAAAACTCTTTGGCTTGATGAACTATTGGTGATTTGATGATGATTGTTGTATTGAGATGAGTTGATTATGATATCGAGATGATGATATTGATTTGCATCATGACATTGCATATTGAGCCACTTGTTGATTCAGATTTGATATGGCGGAGGTCGCCTTGATTTATTGATTTGTTGGACGTATGGGGCTATAGTTGAGTTGGCATAGTGTATGCGGAGGTCGTTGCTATGGCCTGAACACTCTCTATAGGCGCACCATAGTCTTGGGATTGTAGAACACAGCAACCCACCTCGAGCGGATGAGTCGGTGGATATTGCTGGGAGATTCTCTATCCTTGGGTACCCTATGACCAGATGATTCACTTGATCTTGAGATTTATTGATAGCCCACAGCTTCTGATCATGCATTGCATTATATTGCATCTTTATGAATTCATATGAAATATTTGAAATTTTAATTCTCATATGTTATTGATTGTATCATACTGGGTTTATACTCACCGGCGTGTCCGGTACCTCTTGTTTTCATGTGCTTGACGGTAGGTGAGGCAAGGCTTGGGATGCCAGAGTCAAGCTCCAGGCGAGGAGATGCGAGTTAGAGTGGGATTCTCGGGTCTTAGGAGCATTTGATGATGTTGGGAAAATTTGGTTCACAAGTTTATTTTGACATGTTGAAAACTTATAGTTCAAACATTTAAATTATTGTGACAATGTTTATGTGGATTTGTGAACAACGAATTATGTATTTTATTAAATCGTTTGGTTATTACTTTTATAATTATTGGTATTAGATGTCGGACCCGGGGCCCCACATTAGGTGGTATCAGAGCATAAGATATTTGGGGAACATGGTAGATCGAGTCAATTCGAATTGCTTGATCATGTGATATATTTGCTAGCATTTTCATTGTGCCATAATGTGAAATACATGATTTTAATTGGGATATTATATTGTTGATCTTTATTCGATATTTTTGAGATTTTGAGTCTCGAGAGCCAGAGATGATGGATACGAGATTGAGATGATTATGATATTGTGATTTTATCTGTGTTTGATCTATTGTATATCAGACATGGCTACTCGTGGTAGAGGTCGTGGTAGACCTAGACAGGACGTACCAGTGGCACAAGATCAGGGCAGTGCTACTCATACTCAGATGGATATAACTCCTACTCCGATGGAGATACTGTTAGCCAGATTTCAGTCTTTGCACCCACCGATGTTGAAGGGTACAGAGAATGCATTAGAGTGTGAGAACTGGTTGGAGAATATGGATCAATTATTTGAATCTCTTGAGTATCCAGATGATCGTAGAATCAAGTTAGTTGTTCATCAGTTATTGGATGTTGCTAAGAGTTGGTGGATCATGACAAAGAAAGCTTTAGAGAGTCGAGGTACGATTGTTACCTGGGATATTTTTAAATCTGAATTTTATCAGCGTTTCTTTCCTACCTCTTACAGGAAAGATAGGGGAGCCGAGTTTGCAAATTTAAAGTAGGGAAATCTGAATATTGAGGACTATGTTGCTAAGTTCTCGAATTTACTGAGATTTGCTCCTCATGTAGCATCCGATGAAGAAGCTAAGGCCGATCACTTCATAAATGGTCTTAACCCAGATATATTTACCTTGGTTAATACTGGAAGGCCTAACACTTTTGCTGAGGCTCTTGATCGAGCCAAGGGAGCTGAAACCGGTATCATTAGACAGAGAGGTCCTCAGTATTCTCAACGACCCCAACAGCCACAGTTTCGACAGCAATTCAGACAGGGCAATATCGGTAGTAACAGTGGCAGCATAAGAGAGCAGTTTCGGGCTAGAGGCAAGCAATTTAAGAGGCATGGCAGTAATTTTTCGAGTTCTAGTGGATCGAGACAGTCTGGTTCAGTTCAGAGCACTGGTTATTCAGGTCCGACTTGTGGTCAGTGTGGTGGTAGACATTATACCGATCAGTGTAGAGGAATCTCGGGAGCTTGCCACTTGTGTAACCAGGTGGGACACTATGCTCGAGTGTGTCCTAACCGTGGCAGTGAAATATCTCAGAGTGGGGGATCATCGAGACAGATACCTCACCAGAATCGTCAGACCCCTA
Organism: Primulina eburnea; assembly: GCF_022965805.1. Lineage (NCBI taxonomy): Eukaryota > Viridiplantae > Streptophyta > Magnoliopsida > Lamiales > Gesneriaceae > Primulina > Primulina eburnea. Next base: position 17,280,864 of record NC_133115.1, read on the forward strand.
CAGTTCATTCTTATCAGCAATCAAACAGGACAGATCAGAATAAACAGAGTGGTAGCCACAGGGTAGGACAGCCACCAAGACAGCAGGCTCGAGTTTTTGCACTCACTGAGGATGAGGCACATAATGCTCCCGATAATGTTATTGCAGGTAATTGTTTTTTCTCAGATTATCCTGCTTATGTTTTGATGGATACTGGTGCATCACATACTTTCATAGCTGAGCACTTTGTCTCGTTTCATTCATTGCATCCTATGCCATTATCATCTACATTATCTATTTCTACTCCACTGGGCAAAGTGATGAGGTCAGCTGAAATGATAAATGGTTGTGAATTTCGTTATGAGGATAATGTAATTGAACTTGATTGTATTGTATTGGAGATGTCTGATTTTGACTGCATAGTTGGCATTAACATGTTGACAAGATACAAGGCTACTGTAGATTGTTTTCAGAAGGTTGTTAAGTTTAGGCCTGATATGACAGATCACTGGACATTCTATGGTAAGGGTCCTCGAGCTAAGATTCCTTTGATATCTGCGTTGTCCATGACTCGTTTGTTGCAGAAAGGAGCCGAATGTTTCTTGGTTTATGCGATTGATATTTCAAGGTCAGTACCTAAATTGGAAGATATTCCAATTGTTAGTGAATTTTCAGATGTATTTCCAGATGAAATTCCAGGATTTCCTCCAGTCCGAGAGGTTGAGTTCAACATTGAGTTGATGCCAGGTACACAGCCTATTTCTAGAGCTCCTTATAAGATGGCACCAATTGAACTAAAAGAAATAAAGGAACAACTTGAGGATCTATTGGCTAAAGGATATATTAGACCCAGTGTTTCACCTTGGGGTGCTCCGGTTTTATTTGTGAAGAAGAAAGACGGATCTATGAGGCTTTGTGTCGATTATAGACAGTTGAATAAAGCCACAGTAAAGAATAAGTATCCTTTGCCAAGGATTGATGATCTCTTTGACCAGTTGCAGGGTTCTTCAGTATATTCTAAAATTGATTTAAGATCCGGATATCATCAGTTAAGAGTTAGTGAGGCATATGTGCCTAAAACTGCTTTTCGTACCAGGTATGGGCATTTTGAATTTTTGGTAATGCCTTTTGGGTTGACCAATGCACCTGCGGTATTTATGGATTTGATGAACCGGGTGTTTCAAAGGTATATAGATCAATTTGTGGTGATATTCATTGATGATATTCTTATTTATTCAAAATCTGAATCTGAGCATGCCGAACACTTGAGAGTTGTTTTGCAAATTTTTAAAACTGAAAAGTTGTATGCTAAATTATCGAAATGCGAGTTTTGGTTGGATAGAGTGGTTTTCCTTGGACATGTGATTTCAAGTGCAGGTATATCAGTTGATCCGAGTAAAGTTGAGGCAGTCATGAATTGGTCTAGACCGACATCAGTTCCTGAGGTACGTAGTTTTATGGGTTTGGCAGGCTATTATCGCAGATTTATTGAAGGATTCTCACAGATTGCGAGGCCAATTACCCAGCTGACACAAAAGAATGCACCATTTATTTGGTCGCAAGCATGTGAGGCTAGTTTTGTTGAACTTAAGAAGAGATTGACTAGTGCTCCAGTTTTGACTATTCCATCAGGTGTAGGAGGATTTACAATGCACACTGATGCTTCACATCAAGGACTGGGTTGTGCATTAATGCAGCATGGCCGTGTGGTTGCCTATGCTTCTAGACAGTTGAAGCCACATGAGTCTAGATACCCGGTGCATGACTTGGAATTAGCAGCAGTGGTTTTTGCCTTAAAGATTTGGCGTCACTATTTGTATGGGGAGAAATTTGAGATATTCACTGATCATAAGAGTTTGAAATATCTCTTTTCACAAGCTGAGCTGAATATGAGACAGAGGCGTTGGTTAGATTTGTTGAAAGACTATGATTGCGAAATAAAATATTATCCAGGAAAGTCTAATGCAGCAGCCGATGCTTTGAGCAGAAAAGTATGTAATATGTCTTTGATCACTAGCAGTGTATCTGATCTAGTAGAAGAGTGTTGTCTTTCTGGTTTGGATTTTGTGGAAAATACTCAACCTGTAAGAGTATTTATGATTCAGGCAGAACCCGAGTTGTTTGTTAAAATTAAAGAGGCCCAAAGATTAGATCAAAGTATTCAGAAATCAGTTGAACTCGTCAGATCAGGACATCAATCAGAATTTCAGGTCAATAATGAGGGTATTTTGTTTGTGAATGATCGTATTGTAGTTCCTAATATTTCAGAGTTGAGGATGCAGATTTTGCGTGATGCTCATTGCAGTAAATTCAGTGTACACCCTGGAAGTAAAAAGATGTACAATGATTTGAAGAAACAATTCTGGTGGAAAAGAATGAAATCTGACATAGCAGAATTTGTATCTCATTGTTTGAATTGTCAACAAGTGAAAGCAGAACGGAAGCGACCAGGAGGTCTTTTGCATAGCCTTAAGGTTCCAGAATGGAAGTGGGACCATATTACCATGGACTTTGTCACGAAATTGCCGAGGTCGTCGAGAGGTTGTGATTCAATTTGGGTTATCGTTGACAGATTAACTAAGTCTTCGTGTTTCATTCCTTATCAGATGACATATAGGCATGATCAGATGTCCAGATTGTACATAAGAGAAGTTTTGAGATTGCATGGTGTTCCTAAGTCCATTGTATCAGATCGTGATCCCAGATTTTCTTCTCATTTTTGGCAGAGTTTACAAGAGGCCCTTGGTACTCGTTTGCATTTGAGTACAGCATATCATCCTCAGACAGACGGACAGTCAGAACGTACTATTCAGACATTAGAGGATATGCTGAGAGCTGTAGTGATGGATTTTGGTATTGGTTGGCAGGATTCGTTACCACTTGTAGAGTTTTCTTATAACAACAGTTATCAAGTGAGCATTGGAATGTCACCATTTGAAGCATTATATGGCAGTAAATGTAGATCTCCTCTGTATTGGGACGATTTATCTGAAGCACCAATTGTAGGACCTGATATGATAAGAGATATGACAGAGAAGGTGAAATTGATTCAGAGTCGTATGCGAGCTGCTCAGGATAGGCAGGCTAAGTATGCGAACATCAGGAGACGACCATTGATTTTTGAGAAGGGTGACAGAGTTTTTCTGAAAATATCTCCTTTCCGTGGTACAGTTAGATTTGGAAAGAAGGGTAAATTATCACCAAGATTCATAGGTCCGTATGAGATTTTGGAACGTGTTGGTGATTTGGCTTACAGATTAGCTCTTCTTCCTCCTGCATTATCAGGTGTTCATGATGTTTTTCATGTGTCCATGTTGAGGAAATATCATCCAGATACTTCTCATGTACTTCCACCCGATGAGGTTGAGTTAGATCAGACTTTGAGCTACATTGAGAGACCGATTCAAATTCTAGACAGAAAAGATAAGCAACTTAGAAATAAATTGATACCGTTGATTAAAGTACAGTGGAACAGACATGGTGTCGAGGAGGCAACTTGGGAATTAGAAGATAAAATGAGACAAAAATATCCAGAGTTATTCAAATGAAGTACGCTTCTACTCTCGATTTTAATTTCAGTAATGATTATTACATGATAAACTTGAAAGAGATGATTGATTTCGAGGACGAAATCTATTTTTAGAGGGGAGGAATTGTAATGCCCGAATTTTGAAAATGTGATAGTAGTTGTGACGGTTATGACCTTACGTTATGGTATGAATGGTAATGAATGTTATTGAATGGAATAGATAATTGATGGGAAGAATCAAATGTTGAATTTGAGCTAAATAGGTGATGGAAGTGCAGAAACGGTATGAAAAATATGGCAGTAGTTGTGGTTTTTAGCATAATGTTTTGTATATTGATCCAATTGATGTGAGGCCACTTCCATTAGAAAGATATGACTTAAGGCTATAACTTTCCAGTTTTGCGTTTTGGTCAAATCATTAGGGAAGACGAGCCAAAAGCGCCCCGAAGTGTGTCGTGCGTATCGTCGTTCCTATAATGACACATGTTGGGAGATTTAGCATAACCTTTTACTCAGAACTCCAAATGATCTGAAATTTTGAGGGGTTAAAGAAAAGACATATATCTACAACTTTGTAGTTTACCACTTTCGCAAATTCCGAAGTTAAAAAGGTGTTTTGGACAGAATACGGCGCGCCCCTGCGCCAGAATTCGCGCGATAGCGCGCCCGGGCAGTATGGTGCGCGCCCCAGCACCAGATCTCGCACGATGGCGCGCCCAGTACTGATTTTGTTGTTGTTTGGGGCAGAATGGAGCGCGCGGCAGCGCCAAATCTCGCGCTATGGCGCCCAACAACAATAATAAAAACGTGTTTTGGTGTTTGGGAAGGCATAAAATAGAATGGTATCATATTTTTCCTCATTTCCCTTCTCCTTCTCCTCTCTCTATCGGTTTGGAAGCTAGGGTTCTCTTCTTCCTTTTTATTTTCTAATTTATTCTTCAATCTATGGGAGATTTGTTCAAGGAAATTATGAAATGAAGTTAGATTTGTGATCCTCTCTCCAAGAACTTCAAGATGGTGTAAGTATGTTATATTTTACTCAAGTTTGGAAATGAGATGAAGTTTAGAATTGATATTTGTGTTGATATTTGAGATGTTGGAGATGTTGAGATTGTGTTGGTTTGAATTTAAAATGGAATTGAAGACAATGGCAAAGTAAAGGAGCTAACTCTTTAGGACACATGCCATGTGTTTGATAGAATGATTCAATGAATGTTTTTATGGCATATTAAGGTTAAGAAATTTATGGATCTTGATTCGAAGCGATATAGAACTAATTATGAATTTTGAACAGAAATTACTCTGTTTTGATAGATGATCAGAGTTATTGAATTATAGTAGAATCCAGAGGTTCAAGACTTCTCACCTACGCATTTCGATCTTCTTTTGGTAATAATTGAAAGGTATGTTACGGTCGATAACATACGAGGTAAAAGTATCATTTTTATTTTAAATTGAAAACTCTTTGGCTTGATGAACTATTGGTGATTTGATGATGATTGTTGTATTGAGATGAGTTGATTATGATATCGAGATGATGATATTGATTTCCATCATGACATTGCATATTGAGTCACTTGTTGATTCAGATTTGATATGGCGGAGGTCGCCTTGATTTATTGATTTGTTGGACGTATGGGGCTATAGTTGAGTTGGCATAGTGTATGCGGAGGTCGCTGCTATGGCCTGAACACTCTCTATAGGCGCACCATAGTCTTGGGATTGTAGAACACAGCAACCCACCTCGAGCGGATGAGTCGGTGGATATTGCTGGGAGATTCTCTATCCTTGGGTACCCTATGACCAGATGATTCACTTGATCTTGAGATTTATTGATAGCCCACAGCTTCTGATCATGCATTGCATTATATTGCATCTTTATGAATTCATATGAAATATTTGAAATTTTAATTCTCATATGTTATTGATTGTATCATACTGGGTTTATACTCACCGGCGTGTCCGGTACCTCTTGTTTTCATGTGCTTGACGGTAGGTGAGGCGAGGCTTGGGATGCCAGAGTCAAGCTCCAGGCGAGGAGATGCGAGTTAGAGTGGGATTCTCGGGTCTTAGGAGCATTTGATGATGTTGGGAAAATTTGGTTCACAAGTTTATTTTGACATGTTGAAAACTTATAGTTCAAACATTTAAATTATTGTGACAATGTTTATGTGGATTTGTGAACAACGAATTATGTATTTTATTAAATCGTTTGGTTATTACTTTTATAATTATTGGTATTAGATGTCGGACCCGGGGCCCCACATTCTCGGTGGCTGGTCTTTTTAAGACTGTCTTCCAAGGCTGATCCCTGCAAGAATTCTCTAGTTAGAAAATCTGGTAAAGAATTAGATTTTCCAGAAATATGTTCAATATCAAAATCAAAACAAGCTAATATTGCTTGTCATCTAGCAAATATTTGTTTAGATGCTATTACTTTAACATCTTTTAAAAGAATATCTTTGGCAGATTTGCAATCAACTCTTAATAAAAATTTCTTATTTAAAAGATCACTTTCAAATTTTGTAATACATTTAACAATTGAAAGAATTTCTTTCTTTATTGTAGAATAATTCTTTTCAGTATTATTCCAAATACCAGAAGTATATCTCACAAGAATTTCTTTAGATGTATTATCTAATTTTTGTTTAAGTATTCCTCCATATCCAATATCAGAGGCATCTGTTTCAACTATTTTGAATGCTTCAGGATTAGCAATAGATAAACAAGGGAGTTCTTTAACTCTTTCTTTTATTTTTTGTATTGCTAAAGTATGACTATCAGTCCATGGTTGAGGATTTTCTTCAACCTTTGAAATAATAATTTACAATCTTGAGCGAGATCTTTATAAAAATCTCCTATATAATTAAGACTTCCAAGAAATCTTTGTAATTGATTTACATCAGTGATTTTATCAGGAAATTTATCAGCAAAAACAATTGCTCTTTCAATAGGAATTATTATTCCATTTTCAATATAATGTCCTAAGAATTTTATCTTAGTTTGAAAAAGTTTTACTTTTTTCTGATTTACTGCCAAACCAGCTTTTTTAGTCACTTGAATAAATATATTTAAATTTTTAAAATGCTGATCGATATTATCAGAATATATAAGGACATCATCTATATAGACGATAATATAATCTATATAAGAATTATAAATTTCATTCATTATATTTTGGAATTCCATTGGAGCATTTTTTAATCCAAATGGCATTACATTCCATTCGTAATGGCCAAATGGTACAGTAAAAGCTGTTTTATATTTATCTTCTTCTTTTAGAAGAATTTGATAAAATCCTGATTTTAAATCAAAAGAAGAGAATACTTTTCCTTTAAATAATCTATTTAGTAAATCTCTTTTATTTGGTAATGGATGTTTAATCCATTTTAATGCTTTATTAAGCGGTTTATAATTGATAACAAGTCTTGGAGCTCCCTTTTCAATTTCGGCTGCATTTTCAACATAGAAAGCTGGACAACTCCAAGGACTATTACTTAGTCTGATCAACTCCTTTTTAAGAAGACTATCAATTTCTTCTTTGCAATAATTTAAAAGTCTAGGCCCCATTGCTATAGGCCTTGCTTTTGTAGGAATTTTATCCTCAGAAAAATCATCTGTATAAGGAAGACTAACTTGATGGTTTTTCCTATTCCAAAAGGCATTAGGAACATCAGCGCATATCTCTTTAGATATGGTTTCTGAAATAATTTTTATTTTTTCCTGAATTTTATTAGATTTTAACTTTTCTTTAATATTTTTAAAAAGAATTTCATCTTTTAATGAAGTAACAAAATTTTCTTTATTACTAACTATTTTTTGTAAAATATTGATAGATTTTGAAACTGGTATAGTTGTAAATGGAAAAAATAAATCGTTACCTTTAATATTAGTATATAAACCCTTTTCATTAATTTTATTAATGGGAAACAACATTTGGAAAAATGGAGTTCCTAATATTACAGGAGTAGAAATATTCTTAATAAGAATAAAAGTAGTATTAAGACAAACCCCAGAATTACATATTGCCACATCAGACAATTTGTAATTAACTATAAGAGGTTGCTTATTAGCAGCTGTTATAAATTGAGTAGTCTTTTTATAATATTTAGAAAGAACAATTACTTCACTGATGCAATTTACATCAGCTTCTGTATCTAATAATGCTTCAATAGTAATTTTGAATTTTTTGTTAATAATAAGAGTTACTTTTGAGTACCATTTTTGAGAAATAATTTGGTCAATTTTATTAACCCATACCATTTGATTTATTTCTTTATCATCTTTGGATAAAATGTTTTCTTCTTCTTCTTCATCAGAAGTAGAATCTTTTTCCCAAACATGATCATTATTAATACTGAGAGTATTTACTCTTTCTTTTAAATATTTTATCTCAGATTTTATCTGATCTATTTCTCCTTTTAATTCGGAAATAGTAGGCTCTCTTTCTTTTTGTTTAGCCTTTTCTAATATTTTATTGTAAGAATATAATTCATACTCTTGTACAGTATTTTGTACAAGTTTAGTAGGCTTATGATTTGCCATATTTAGATAATGTTTTATAGCTTTTCTTTTTTCTAGAGGATCATTTATTTGATCTATGAGATCTAAAATGAAAGTTTCTTCATTTGATATAACATTTATTTCTAATCCCATAAAATTTATGAGACAAGTGTCACAATCACAATTTGGATCACATATTTTATTTTCTGTTATTTCATTATCAGAATCATTATCTGAACTGCTATTAGAATATTCTGATAATTCATCAATAATATTAATGTAGAAATCTTTTTGTATTGAATCTTCTTCTTTATTAAGAAGAATGTTTATCGATGATTCTTTTAAATCATTGTTTATATTGAGATTATTAATCTTTTTCTTGACATAACACTTATTAGCTTTATGTCCAATTTTTCCACATTTCCAGCATACTGGAACTTTAGAATCATTTTTTATAAGTTTTTTAAACATTTTCTTAGAATATCTTTTAGATTTTTCTTTATCTTTTAAATAATGTTTCTTTCTTTTAAATGGAAATCGTTTATTTTTCTTTTCCCTTTTAGGATATTGTATTGGTTGAAAGCCTATTTGCTCACAAAAATCACCAATAATATTTCTATTTTCTTCTTTTTGCATATCAAGTTGTCTTTTTAACTTGATATCATTGCAAAGATTAATTCCTTCTGCAGTTATTTCTGCAGATAAATCTCCGTAAGTAAGAATATTCCAATCTATAGAATTTGTTGGAGATTTAGATTTTAATCTATTTTTTACTCTTTCAGCAAAAAGAACTGGAAGTCCAGAAACAAATTTTTCTTTCCAGAAATTTGCATTGCAATCATTTCTGGTTAAAACTTTAGTCATAAAAACATCTTTATACCATCTGAATTCAGATAATGTTGGGCATCTCAAATTCATTAATTGTTCTTGAGATCTATCTAATTGGAGTTCATTAGCTCCAATAAAATTAGATAAAATTGTGTAAATAAGTGTATTTACAGCATCTGACTCTTCTCTTCCATTAAGATCAACTATAGAAGAGTTTAGAATTTTATTCTTTGCGTCTTTAGAAAGATAAAAATCCCACCAACCTTGAAGTTGGCCTGTGAAACCAGTAATAATGGCTTGAGCAATTTGCCTATCATTATTACCTTTTATCTTTGCCGCAGAAGAATATATTAACATTTGTTTAATAATAGTTTTAATCTGATATTCATATTTTCCATCTATATTCCATTCAGTAATGGCTTCTCCATTAAACTGAACGTAATCTTTCTTTTCTTCAATTTGAAGATCAACAGGTGTTGCTTTTTTATAAAAAGGTTTTACAATTGATACTTTATGCATTTTATTAATCTGCATTTCATCTTCAGACGAACTAGAAATATTATCTAGTTGTTCAGATTTGGTAATTACCGAAATAGAACCCTTTTCTTTAATATTAATTTTTTGTATTCGATCTATTAGACCTTCCATAAAATCATCGTCTTTTTTAAGAATTTAAAAGAAAATTTTCTTTTTTAAGATTAGGAGGAGGTTTTATCATCAAAGTCTTTGAACTTTCACCATTAGAAATTCCTTGTTTAGATTTTGATAAAATCTCTTCAATTCTAGTAGTCTGATTTCTTAAAGAATGTAGAGTAAGATTGGTAAAATTATTCTGTTGAATAATTCTTTATTACCCTTTTTAATTTGTAAAGTAGTAAAAAGAGGATGAATCTCAAAAGATTCTTCTCCAGTTTCATGAACATATATTTTATATGTTGATTCAAGAGTATTTATAAAAGACTCATCTTTAAAATTTGGAAATATTTTATTTCTTGCTGGAAAATATAAATTTTCCATCCATTTGAAAAAATCTAAATTTAATTTAGTTTCTTCAATCCATTCTAAGTATCTTGAAACATATAATGTTTGTTGTCTTGAATTTAAACAACTTAAAAACCATTTTTTCTTATTAAGATTTTTAATCTTATATAGACTCTTTTGGATAGAGTTATTATTAATAACCATAACATTATATCCTATATCAGAAAAAGTAGGGGAATTTGATTTTTTATTATTAACAGAATAACTTCGTTGAAATCTAGAAGTACTAGATTCAGGAATATCCACTTTATATTCTGGATGAGATACATTATCATTAGTCTTTTGAAGACCAGATATACTAATTTTTTCAAAATCAGATATAGAAGAAGTAGAATTTCTACTTTCTTCAGGAAGTTTAATAGGTAAATGTCTTTGAGATGAGAATTTTATTTCAACATCTCCATCAACATATTGAATTATACTTTCTAGTTTTCTAGATTCTTCTTTTAGAGAAGGGGCTATACTTTCCATTTTCCAGATTTCTGGCAGAGTAACTTGACTCCAATTAATTGTTTTAGGAATCATAATATTGCTTTTAGTAATATCAGTTATGAAAGAATAGTTTCTCCTCTTTTTGAACTAATTTGATTAGTATTGATCCTAAAATTAGATATCGTTGAATTCATGACTTTGTAACAAATTCTATATAATAGAACAACATTTTCTGTTCCATCTATCATATCAAAACCTTCAGTTTTTATATTTAAAGTGAGGGCTTTCATGATATTTGGATCAGAAAGAGAAATTGGAAAATTAGGGAAACAACTAAAATGTATTGGTCCTTCACATAATGAGGACTCTACAATTCCTAATAAGGAATCTTCGAATTTATTATGCCTTTGGTCTCGTACCAAAATTAAAGCTGAAGTATTTAGGCCTAATCTGGTAAGAGGTTTTAAACCTACTTGTATCATCCCCAGATGCATAAATTTGTAATTTTGCTTGTGAATATTAACAAGGTTTTGAGATAATAAACTAAATGAGTCGTATCCTCCTTTTAGAGGAATCGCTTCTTCAATTGTTTTAATAATATAGTCGGATTTAAAATTAAATCCATTAGATCTATAGATCTTCATATTAGAAGATGCTGGTATTTTCCAGTTTTGAATATTTTTCTCGAAATTTTCAGAAATAATTAATTCTTTGTTCTTAGTATTACTACTTGAAGATTTATTCTTCGTAAAAGATCGTATTAATTTATCCATTCAAGAATATGGTAGATAATGTCAAGGCTTTACCCTGCCTTACCCTTTGGCTTTACAGGCCTTATGGAACCCGACTTAAGGATTTCTCCTGGGTATAACTACCTTCTTCCTTACAGAATAAAAGAATAAGATCGTAACAGAAGAATAACTTTTATAAATTTCTGAAGAAATTTTATCTTAGTTTGAAAAAGTTTTACTTTTTTTTGATTTACTGCTAAACCAGCTTTTTTAGTAACTTGAATAAATATATTTAAATGTTTAAAATGCTGATCGATATTATCGGAATATATAAGGACATCATCTATATAGACGATAATATAATCTATATAAGAATTATAAATTTCATTCATTATATTTTGGAATTCCATTGGAGCATTTTTTAATCCAAATGGCATTACATTCCATTCGTAATGGCCAAATGGTACAGTAAAAGCTGTTTTATATTTATCTTCTTCTTTTAGAAGAATTTGATAAAATCCTGATTTTAAATCAAAAGAAGAGAATAATTTTCCTTTAAATAATCTATTTAGTAAATCTCTTTTATTTGGTAATGGATGTTTAATCCATTTTAATGCTTTATTAAGCGGTTTATAATTGATAACAAGTCTTGGAGCTCCCCTTTCAATTTCGGCTGCATTTTCAACATAGAAAGCTGGACAACTCCAAGGACTATTACTTAGTCTGATCAACTCCTTTTTAAGAAGACTATCAATTTCTTCTTTGCAATAATTTAAAAGTCTAGGCCCCATTGCTATAGGCCTTGCTTTTGTAGGAATTTTATCCTCAGAAAAATCATCTGTATAAGGAAGACTAACTTGATGTTTTTTCCTATTTCAAAAGGCATTAGGAACATCAGCGCATATCTCTTTAGATATGGTTTCTGAAATAATTTTTATTTTTTCTTGAATTTTATCAGATTTTAACTTCTCTTTAATATTTTTAAAAAGAATTTCATCTTTTAATGAATTAACAAAATTTTCTTTATTACTAACTATTTTTTGTAAAATATTGATAGATTTTGAAACTGGTATAGTTGTAAATGGAAAAAAATAAATCATTACCTTTAATGTTGGTATATAAACCCTTTTCATTAATTCTATTAATAGGAAACAACATTTGGAAAAATGGAGTTCCTAAAATCACAGGAGTAGATATATTTTTAATGAGAATAAAAGTTGTATTTAAACAAACTCCAGAATTACATATTGCCACATCAGACAATTTGTAATTAACTATAAGAGGTTGCTTATTAGCAGCTGTTATAAATTGAGTAGTCTTTTTATAATATTTAGAAGGAACAATTCCTTCACTGATGCAATTTACATCAGCTCTTGTATCTAATAATGCTTCAATAGTAATTTTGAATTTTTTGTTAATAATAATAGTTACTTTTGAGTACCATTTTTGAGAAATAATTTGGTCAATTTTATTAACCCATACCATTTGATTTATTTCTTTATCATCTTTGGATAAAATGTTTTCTTCTTCTTCTTCATCAGAAGTAGAATCTTTTTCCCAAACATGATCATTATTAATACTGAGAGTATTTACTCTTTCTTTTAAATATTTTATCTCAGATTTTATCTGATCTATTTCTCCTTTTAATTCGGAAATAGTAGGCTCTCTTTCTTTTTGTTTAGCCTTTTCTAATATTTTATTGTAAGAATATAATTCATACTCTTGTACAGTATTTTGTACAAGTTTAGTAGGCTTATGATTTGCCATATTTAGACAATGTTCTATAGCTTTTCTTTTTTCTAGAGGATCATTTATTTGATCTATGAGATCTAAAATGAAAGTTTCTTCATTTGATATTACATTTATTTCTAATCCCATAAAATTTATGAGACATGTATCACAATCACAATCTGGATCGCAAATTTTATTTTCTGATATTTCAGAATCATTATCTGAACTACTGTTAGAATAATCAGATAATTCATTAATAATATTGATATAAAAGTCTTTTTACTTTAGATTTTCTTCTGTATTAAGAAGAATATTTATCAATGATTCTTTTAAATCATTGTTTATATTGAGATTATTAATCTTTTTCTTGACATAACACTTATTAGCTTTATGTCCAATCTTTCCACATTTCCAGCATACTGGAACTTTAGTAGAGTCATTTTTTATAGGTTTTTTAAACCTTTTCTTAGAATATTTTTTAGATTTTTCTTTATCTTTTATATAATGTTTTTTCTTTTTAAAAAGAAATCTTTTCTTTTTCTTATCTCTTTTAGGGTATTGTATTGGTTGAAAGCCTATTTGCTCACAAAAATCACCAATAATATTTCTATTTTCTTCTTTTTGCATATCAAGTTGTCTTTTTAACTTGATATCATTGCAAAGATTAATTCCTTCTGCAGTTATTTCTGCAGATAAATCTCCGTAAGTAAGAATATTCCAATCTATAGAATTTGTTGGAGATTTAGATTTTAATCTATTTTTTACTCTTTCAGCAAAAAGAACTGGAAGTCCAGAAATAAATTTTTCTTTCCAAAAATTTGCATTGCAATCATTTCTGGTTAAAACTTTAGTCATAAAAACATCTTTATACCATCTGAATTCAGATAATGTTGGGCATCTCAAATTCATTAATTGTTCTTGAGATCTATCTAATTGGAGTTCATTAGCTCCAATAAAATTAGATAAAATTGTGTAAATAAGTGTATTTACAGCATCTGACTCTTCTCTTCCATTAAGATCAACTATAGAAGAGTTTAGAATTTTATTCTTTGCGTCTTTAGAAAGATAAAAATCCCACCAACCTTGAAGTTGGCCTGTGAAACCAGTAATAATGGCTTGAGCAATTTGCCTATCATTATTACCTTTTATCTTTGCCGCAGAAGAATATATTAACATTTGTTTAATAATAGTTTTAATCTGATATTCAGATTTTCCATCTATATTCCATTCAGTAATGGCTTCTCCATTAAACTGAACGTAATCTTTCTTTTCTTCAATTTGAAGATCAACAGGTGTTGCCTTTTTATAAAAATGTTTTACAATTGATACTTTATGCATTTTATTAATCTGCATTTCATCTTCAGACGAACTAGAAATATTATCTAGTTGTTCAGATTTGGTAATTACCGAAATAGAACCCTTTTCTTTAATATTAATTTTTTGTAATCGATCTATTAGACCTTCCATAAAATCATCGTCTTTTTTAAGAATTTAAAAGAAAATTTTCTTTTTTAAGATTAGGAGGAGGTTTTATCATCAAAGTCTTTGAACTTTCACCATTAGAAATTCCTTGTTTAGATTTGATAAAATCTCTTCAATTCTAGTAGTCTGATTTCTTAAAGAATGTAGAGTAAGATTGGTAAAATTATTCTGTTGAATAATTCTTTATTACCCTTTTTAATTTGTAAAGTAGTAAAAAGAGGATGAATCTCAAAAGATTCTTCTCCAGTTTCATGAACATATATTTTATATGTTGATTCAAGAGTATTTATAAAAGACTCATCTTTAAAATTTGGAAATATTTTATTTCTTGCTGGAAAATATAAATTTTCCATCCATTTGAAAAAATCTAAATTTAATTTAGTTTCTTCAATCCATTCTAAATATCTTGAAACATATAATGTTTGTTGTCTTGAATTTAAACAACTTAAAAACCATTTTTTCTTATTAAGATTTTTAATCTTATCTAAACTTTTTTGGATAGAGTTATTATTAATAACCATAACATTATATCCCATATCAGAAAAAGTAGGGGAATTTGATTTTTTATTATTAACAGAATAACTTCGTTGAAATCTAGAAGTACTAGATTCAGGAATATCCACTTTATATTCTGGATGAGATACATTATCATTAGTCTTTTGAAGACCAGATATACTAATTTTTTCAAAATCAGATATAGAAGAAGTAGAATTTCTACTTTCTTCAGGAAGTTTAATACGTAAATGTCTTTGAGATGAGAATTTTATTTCAACATCTCCATCAACATATTGAATTATACTTTCTAGTTTTCTAGATTCTTATTTTAGAGAAGGGGCTATACTTTCCATTTTCCAGATTTCTGGCAGAGTAACTTGACTCCAATTAATTGTTTTAGGAATCATAATATTGCTTTTAGTAATATCAGTTATGAAAAGAGTAGTTTCTCCTCTTTTTGAACTAATTTGATTAGTATTGATCCTAAAATTAGATATCGTTGAATTCATGACTTTGTAACAAATTCTATATAATAGAACAACATTTTCTGTTCCATCTATCATATCAAAACCTTCAGTTTTTATATTTAAAGTGAGGGCTTTCATGATATTTGGATCAGAAAGAGAAATTGGAAAATTAGGGAAACAACTAAAATGTATTGGTCCTTCGCATAATGAGGACTCTAAAATTCCTAATAAGGAATCTTCGAATTTATTATGCCTTTGGTCTCGTACCAAAATTAAAGCTGAAGTATTTAGGCCTAATCTGGTAAGAGGTTTTAAACCTTCTTGTATCATCCACAAATGCATAAATTTGTAATTTTGCTTGTGAATATTAACAAGGTTTTGAGATAATAAACTAAATGAGTCGTATCCTCCTTTTAGAGGAATCGCTTCTTCAATTGTTTTAATAATATAGTCGGATTTAAAATTAAATCCATTAGATCTATAGATCTTCATATTAGAAGATGCTGGTATTTTCCAGTTTTGAATATTTTTCTCGAAATTTTCAGAAATAATTAATTCTTTGTTCTTAGTATTACTACTTGAAGATTTATTCTTCGTAAAAGATCGTATTAATTTATCCATTCAAGAATATGGTAGATACTGTCAAGGCTTTACCCTGCCTTACCCTTTGGCTTTACAGGCCTTATGGAACCCGACTTAAGGATTTCTCCTGGGTATAACTACCTTCTTCCTTACAGAATAAAAGAATAAGATCGTAACAAAAGAATAACTTTTATTAATTTCTGAAGAATTTCTTCATTTACAATGGCTCTGATACCACTTTGAGGTTAAATGAAGATCTTCAAATCTTCAAGTAAGATCTTCGGCTTTAAGCGGCTAAATGTGAGCTTTGTTTCTCGTAAGTCTTTAAGGTAATTCTGGATCTTTCCAGATGAGGATATGTAAACCACTGTTTATAAACAGGATTGATTTCGGGGTCTTTTAACTGATTCTCAAGAACCTCAATTTGAGTTTTAATTAATTTAATTTTCTTTTTTAAAGTTACAATATAATTTGCAGATGGCATGATATAATCAAATGGAGGATCATAAATATAATCGTAAGACATAAACTTACATTGATGAAATGATGAAATGATGAAATGATGAAACTCGAGAACTTTAGAACTGGAGAAAACTTCGAAACTCTTATTATCAGAAGGTAGTAGAGAATTTTTGGTGTGTGGTTCACAAAGGGCAACCACTCCTTAAATAGCAAAACAATACATACTAGCTACAGTGTTTATACTAATAAAAACATGACACGAGGAAAGTAAAACACTCACTCAATAAGGTACTACAATAATACATACTTTATTACAAAGACTATGAGTCTCGTGATGTCATGCCTTTTCATCCACTGACATTAGTGACTTCCAGCTCATGCAATCACTGTCATCATGCATTCAATAATGCAAATATGTCGTCACCCTCATATGGGTCCTGAGCATCTTGTAGATCATCTTGATCAGTCATCTGTGTATCATCTTCCATTTTTTCCTTTCCTTTTGAGGAGGTTGATTCTTGAGTGGGTAAATTTGATTTTTCACCAAAAACTTCGGTGAACATAGAAGTAATGGTATCCTTATCCAGATGTTGAAAAAGTTCTTTTAGTAATGTGGTTTGTGTGGGGGTATCATGATTCAAATTTTTCATAGTTTCTCTGGCAACTCCCAGAGCTATTACCCCCTGACGGTCATATACTTTGCCTTCTGCAAAGAAGTCTTCTTTACCCCACCATTTGATGAGAACTTTTCTGATTAAGAAAGTAGAGGTATATTTGAGATCAAATTTCTCTTTAGCCATATCCTGTAGTCCATATTCCCATCGAATAATCCAAGGAACATTATAGTTAACGGCGAATTGTAATATGGCTGTTAAACCATCAAACTGCGTGTTTGCATTTAGAAATTTATTCCATATGTTTTTAACATTTCTCGGAAGAATAGAGGGCATTACCCCCCATGAGAAGAAAAAAGTTTTACCAAATTGGTATAAATTGATGAATATCATCTAATTGGAATTTTACCCACCAAGAATGTTTTCTTTGATAATTTTCATATAAAACAATGATATCCCAGGCCATGATATAATCATGGTAATTAAACATATTAAGCATTGCCTGAAAGGTGTTTAATTGACGTGCTTGTCCAAGGGGTAAACCCCAATTAGCAGCTGGGATAATCTTTTTTATTATCATTTTAGAAAAAGCATAATCTCGATTTCGATCCATATGTTGGATTTCAACTGAGCCAGTTTCGACTAGAATTGTTTCAAAATAATCACGAGTTTTTCTTCCCAATATGGGTTGTAAATCTTTAATTAAATAGCTTTGAGCTATATGAATTGGGGATAGACCTTTTAGGTCTTTGTCAACAGGACAGCAATTAAGACATCCTGAAATTAGATAAGGATATTTTAATTCCTCTTTTGATCCCTTTAAGGCAAATATAGCATTATTATAATAATGTATTTCATACGCAGTAGGATCTTCTGCAAATTCTTTAATTGGATCAAACTTTTCTTCCTCTGTGTTAGCCATATTTGGCTGAGGAACAGTAGCACCTCTTTTGAAAGGTGGTTTATTCATGGGCTTCTTCCTTGTGGCTGGTCTTTTTAAGACTGTCTTCCAAGGCTGATCCCTGCAAGAATTCTCTAGTTAGAAAATCTGGTAAAGAATTAGATTTTCCAGAAATATGTTCAATATCAAAATCAAAACAAGCTAATATTGCTTGCCATCTAGCAAATATTTGTTTAGATGCTATTACTTTAACATCTTTTAAAAGAATGTCTTTAGCAGATTTGCAATCAACTCTTAATAAAAATTTCTTATTTAAAAGATCACTTTCAAATTTTGTAATACATTTAACAATTGAAAGAATTTCTTTCTTTATTGTAGAATAATTCTTTTGAGTATTATTCCAAGTACCAGAAGTATATCTCACAAGAATTTCTTTAGATGTATTATCTAATTTTTGTTTAAGTATTCCTCCATATCCAATATTAGAGGCGTCTACAATCTTGAGCAAGATCTTTATAAAAATCTCCTATATAATTAAGACTTCCAAGAAATCTTTGTAATTGATTTACATCAGTGATTTTATAAGGAAATTTATTAGCAAAAACAATTGCTCTTTCAATAGGAATTATTATTCCATTTTCAATATAATGTCCTAAGAATTTTATCTTAGTTATTAAGCCCAATCGAAATTTTAAAAATTATTTTGTTTAATAAAGTTTGTGAATTTATTAGTCGGGTTATCAAAACTTTTGTATTTTTGTTGAAAATCCAACATAGATAAAAATTACATCCCGACGTATAAAATCACCTCAAAACTCCTTATTTTCAAAAATAATAAAAAGCATCAACCATATCTTGGACTAAGATTGTCTTTCTTGCCAAATCTCATAACACCCTTCATATGTGCTATCTTTGTAAGCACGTGCTCACTTACTGTAAATTCGAGACCTCGTCTTATTTTCTCTGCGTAGCTCTTTTGTCGACTTTGAGCAATTTTCATTATATCTCGTATCTTGGCGACCATTTATGCAGTGTGCTGAACTATCTCGGGTCCGATCGTAGCCCTTTATCCTAACTTGTCCCAATGGATAGGCGATCTACATTTCCTTCCGTAGAGTGCCTCGTATGGAGCCATTCCAATGGATGAATGATAACTGTTATTGTAAGTGAACTCCACTATAGGTAGTTTCGGTTCCCAACCCCCTTGGAAATCGATCATCGAGTTCTATCATCCCGCATTTTCTATCCAATAGAAACTCTTTCTCTAAGAAGGTGGCATTCCTTGAAACAAACACCTTTGTTTCACTGGGATAATAGAAGTAATATCCAGTAGAGTTATTTGGATATCCCACAAAGTAGTACAAATTGGCTCTACTATCCAATTTTTCTCCCATTGTCTGCTTCACGTAACCAAGGCATCCCCATATTCTTAGGTAAGAATATTTGGGCGGCTTTTCCATCCATATCTCACATGGAGTTTTATCCACTGTCTTTGTATGGACTTAATTCAACAACTTTACCGTTGTTTCAAGCGCATAACCCCAAAGGGACAACAGCAATTCAGTGAATCCCATCATAGATCGGACCATGTCCATCAATGCCCGACTACGACGTTCTGACACACCATTCAATTGGGGTGTGGCAGGCGGAGTCCACCATGAGAGAATCTCATTCTCTTTAAGGTATTCCTGAAACTCAGTACTCAAGTATTCTCCAACTCGATCTGATCATAGTGTTTTAATACTCTTTCCTAGCTGTTTCTCTACTTCTGCTCTGAATTCTTTGAACTTTTCAATGGCTTCAGACTTGTATTTCATTAAATACACGTACCCATACATTGATTGATCATCGATAAAGGTAATGAAGTAGGATTGGCCAAATATTTTGCTAACACTTAGCGGGCTGCACACATTTGTATGGATCAAATCCAACAGATTGTGCACATTTCACTTTCCCTAGGAAAGGGGCCTTGGTCATTTTCCTTTCAGACAGGACTCACATGTCTCTAGGGAGTTTATGTCTTACGCGTCAAACATGTCCTCTCCAATAGCTTGTGCATCTTTCTATGAAAAATATGTCATAGTCTAGCGTGCCACAATTGTGCTTGGTTTAGACTATCTTGTTTTCTTTTGTTTGTCGTTGTTTTTATCGTGTTTACTTGAACATGTTTAAGTTATAGAGGTCATTTTGAATTTCACCCCTTCCAAACAAACATTCATTCTTGTAAATATTGCAAACACTTTTACTAATATAAAAAAGAAAATCCATCTTTATCAAGCATAGAAATGGAAAAAATATTTTTAACTAAATCCGGAACAAACAAAACGTCTCTCAAAAGTAACTTAAAATTATTGTCTAATATTAAATAAACGTCCCCTATGGCTATCGCAGCAACTCTTGCCCCATTGCTCATCCTTAGTAAGGTCTCACCCTCCTGCAGTCTTCTACTTCTTGTCATCACCTGCAAATTATTGCAAAGATGAGATCCACATCCGGTATCCAATACCCAAGAAGTTGAATTAATTATGACATTTATTTCAATATAGAACATACCATTCTCAGAACTCTTCTGGGCGAGATATTCCTTGCAATTGCACTTCCAGTGTCCAGGCTTCTTGCAGTGGAAGCAAACGTCTTCTCCTTTGTCAGGCTTTTCGAGCCCCTTAGAAGTGTTTGTTACTCGCTTCTTGCTGGTTTGTTTTTCTTAGAGGACGAGAACGCTTCTTGCCCTTCCCTTTTGGCCCCTTTTTCGTCCCAGACGAAAAGCCAACGAAGAAAATAGGTTTTTCCTTTTTGATGGTGGCTTCATAACTAGTCAGCATGTTGACCAATTCTTCAAGGCTGGCCTACAAATTGTGCATATTGAGGTTCACTACAAACCCATCAAACGACGATGGCAGTGACAACAGTAGAATGTCCGTGGACAACTCATTGGGGATAACAAGGTTCAAGCCCACTAACTATTCAATGAGCCCAATCATCCTCACGCCATGCTCATGGACCGAGGCCCCTTCTCGCAGACGTAATGTCACATGATGTCACTAGTTCTTTGACAATAGCGTGCCTCAGTGGATGCGTTTGTTCACCATAAAACTCTTGTAGGTGGCCGTAAATGTCAGCAGCATTCACAGCTTCCTCAAACCGCTTCTGCAGCTCGTTTGACATAGAAGCTAGCATATAGCTCTTGGATTGCAACTCATAGTCCCACCATTTGTCAAGGTTAGCCAGCTCCTCCTTAGAGGCATTTGGCTTAGCCGTCTTAGGAGGGGCCTTGGTGAGCACATATGCTATCTTTTTGGAATTCAAAACATTTTTCAAATTCCTTAGCCATTTATGAAAATTTGGTCCTGTTATCTTATTTTGATCGAGTATAACATATAGTAGGTTTCGAGATGATATTGTAAATATACTGAAAAAGAAACAGAACAAACTTTACTGATTATTTTAAAATATTTGGTAAGAAATAAAATATAGACTTTTGTTTTTATGAATTGCCTCCCACTATATTGACACTCTCACCACCCTCTGATGAAAAAAGAGAAATGCAATTTTCTTAGTGAGTACGCAAGACCCAATTGCGAACTTATGATCCCGAATAATATCAACCAATCATAACTTCAAAAAGGTAGAACCCAATTGCAACTCCTTGGAACCCTTACGTAATTTTGCCTCACATTTGAGGAGGGTCCAATAATATGATCCCCTTTCTCTTCACATGTCGAGCCCGACCCATCAATGTTGAATCTTAGTGGACGGTCGCCATGAGATCCCCCAATAATATGAGCCAAAGTCATGGGAGTTCCACGTAGTTCACATCAAATATGTCAGTGCAAGTCATAGCTTTTCGGCGTCCAGTCCTCCCCAATAATATGAGCCAGACACTGACCGCGGGTAGCGTTCTTCATGCAACCACCGTTGATGGAAGGCAAGGAATTAATAATCTTTCTTTTAATTATCCTTTTAATGGGCTTGATTTAAATCTTGGATCTCATCCAAAATGAGTGATTTTAATTTCAAAAATTTGTCTCGTCTTTAATTTTAAAACTCGTGCCAAGTTTGTTTGTATGATTGCCAGATTCATGCAACTCTCGTCTTTAACTTTAATAACGCACATACTGATTATTTATAATATATCACATACATCATAAATAATAATAAAGGATGATCGATAACCGAGAGCTAATTGATCCGTACGAGCCACATACGGAACAATGTACATAACCCAGTAAATACAGGGATACAAATGCAATATTACATAAGCTTCCAATATTTTACATGTCTTCGATCTTCAAAACTCTTTCCGAGGATCGGGCCCACCGTCTTCAAATCTTGATCTCCCATGTAATGCCAGATATTTTGATTCTGTTAATCTGAGATTATTGATTTTGAATTGATATGATTATAAACGGGCTATTCCGAGACCAGATTAACCAAAGCATATGAATGGTGCAAGTTTTGGACAGAACTATTGGCACCCGAGCGGTAGAAAATGACCGCCCGAGCGCCATTGTTCAACAAGAATGATGTTCGGGCAGAAGATGCGACGCTCGAGCGGTAGTTTACGACCGCCCGAGCGCCAATGTGCAATCCGAAAGTATTTGGGCAGAAATAGAACAACGAAGAAAGGAAAAACGAGGAAAAGCTTCAGAAAATCCTTACGCCTTTATATTTGGATCCGTCCGTCTGATTTTGAATCCGACCTTTGTACTGTGTTCCTATCGACGCAGGCTTCAACTGGACGTAAGTTTTCTTAAGTTTTGATATGTCTTGAAATTATGATATTGCCAGAATCTAATATGATTCATATATGATGTTCTTGGCATGTTAGACCTCGTAGAATCGAAGTCAGATTGATAAACAGATTGATTATGGAATTGTTATGATTTTTCAGAGTATATCGATTGATATTGAACATATTTGAATTATGAAATGAGTACAGATTGTATTGGATATCAGTTATGGATTGTAATTATTATCTGCTGATGTTGTATTGACGGGGATATCGAGATTATGCCGTTATGCCATTAATTTTGAGTTAAATCCAGATTGATCAGACTGGTATTGATACTATACTTCTTGATACTGTCATTGCCAGATTGAGTATTGATAGGCTTTGGTTTCGAGTCTTCAACAGAGCCAGAAATCAACGAAAGAAAGGTATAAGTCAATGTGGTACTGGGAGAACGACTCAAGTAGGATATACTTGAATTTCCCTAAATCACATACTTATTGTTATTATTTACATTGATTTGAATTGATATGCTTGTTCTATTGATTTATAGAAGCATGTATTATATGAGTCTTAGACGAGTGATCTTGTGACATAAGTGCCGATAGTGATGAAATCGTCACTGGCACATTGCACATGGGCACAAGATAGTGAATTAGCGATAGTGCCACAGTCTGTGATGGATAAGTCAAGACATCGGATGTTTGGTTATATCAATTGAATAGAATTGGAGTTTCTTCTATTACTGAATTCGATATAGGAATGCCAACGTCTGGAAACCGGGATCCCTTGACTAGGATTAAGTCCAGTCTGAGACGTGGAGTTACGAGTCTGATTAATGAATTTATATTGATTATGTTTCAGATTTTGATACATGTTACTGATATTTCTTACATGCTTTTACACTGTTATATGATTGCATGTTTCGTTGATTTATATTGGGATATATTTCTCACCGGAGTTATCCGGCTGTTGTCGTGTTTGTAGGTGTGCATGACAACAGGTGGAACAGGATCAGGGTCGAGGAGATGACGAGAGATCATGATTAGAGTGGAGACCACGGACTTTGAAGTTGCTGTAGATAGGATTCAACACTTGACATTAGTTGTTGAACCTTAGTTTGAGTTGATGTTTATTGTACAAGACTTGTACTGTTATACTGATATGTATATTAGATTGAATTCCATTACGTTCCGCATTTAATATTGTATTTTAAAAAAAAATTAAGACCCTGTTTATTAGAATTGATTAAATTGTCCCAAAGATTAAGAACTTGATTAGCGTCCGGGTCCCTACATCTCATTAGTTCTAATATTTACATAAAATATCCATGGAACATTGGGATACAAATTTAGGGGGTGTGAATGGACCATAAACCAAGTCCACTTTTAATTATCAAATAATCAAAAATTACAACATGTACCTAACATACACATAGCACATTGGTCATGTCTCTGGATCATCCTTTTAACATATAATATCATATATTATATAAATACGATAATATCAAATATTATCAATAAATCGTGTATCTCGTAAATTATCACTAACCGCCATAATTATCAAATTAAATATCAACTTAGATTAGAAGTTATTTTCCCTCAGTGTGTGAGAACATCCTTTGTTCAGTTCTCACACACACACACACTCTCTCACTACCACTCAAATACGGTCTTGCACAAATACGTTAAACTTGTGTATGTAGTCTTTGACACATAGACGTTAAAGAAGTGTTGGCTGGAAGGTGCTCCCTTCAGTCGTAGCTAGGAGTTCAGTTTAGGCAGTAGTGTAAGTCCTAGCTGATTGGGTTTTTACAAGGTGTTGTATAAATCAAAGTCATCTAATGGATCCTACCCGTGGAGGTAGAAGAGATGGCGTAGGAGCAGTTGAAGTCTCTGAACATCTATAAACACATCTTGTGTATTTAACTGATTAACTTTTGTTTTTAAACTGTTTGGATTAGTGAGAGTATCCGTCAGTTCAGTTGTCACCATAATTGAACTGATGAATGCAAAAACTAATATAACCATTTTCAGTTTACATAAGTTTAAATGTTTTCTAACATAACAGTCTTCTTCACGAAAGATTACTTCGAGTTTCTTCCCCTTGGTTTTAAACCAAATTTGATTTAATTCATCGATATTAATATTCTTAGAACACGAGCTATTGCAGCTCATTGGAGAATATAGTGTTTGAAATGCCTTCAAAGACACTAGCACACTCGATCCTTCAGGGCAATTGCTTCAAAAGAGGAGCAAGCGATCATATGTTGAAGGACTTCCCACAGTGGAGGCAACCAACCCAGGGTAGAGTGTTCGCCACGTAGGCAAAGGAGGCGAACACAGACACAACCCTGTTGACTGGTAATGTATTCATTCAGCACCACATTATTTTTGCTATGCATGTTTAGAATTTTATTTGGGATTATTAGTGTTCTAGTTAGTACTTTTTTGGTGAATTTGTGTAGAGATTTTATGCTATGCATGAGGTTAAGATTAGAATTTGGGATATAAGTTTTACGTGTTGTGCTAACGTCCCTCGGGAAATATTTTCATTAATAGGGTATCCACGAAAGCCTTGATAGACTCAGGGGCCATTCACTCTTTCATCTCAGAGACGTTTGCTAATTATCTGGACTTCAAGTATATTGGACTCGACGTGAGCTATTCAGTGACAATCCCATCAGTGGAAGAGTTATCAGCTACTAGTGTGGTCAAATACATTGATCTGGAATTGCAGGGTCACCTGGTGTATGCCGATCTGATTGTGTTGTCAAGGCCAGAATTTGATATTATCTTGGGAATGAACTGGTTGACAAAGAACAGAGTTCTTATTGATTTTCAGAAAAGGTAAGTGTTGGTAAGACAGTTGGGAATGGAGCAGTTTCTCTTTGAGCCGGATAGATGGAAGAGTTCCCCTCGCATGATCTCTTGAATGCAGGCTCGAAGACTTATTCATAAGGGGTGTCTGGCTTTCTTGGCAGCATTATTTTTGCACATGACGTACCCACTCCATCGTTATCTGATGCACCGGTAGTCAGATATTTTCCTGACGTTTTTCATGATGACGTCACAGGCCTTCCACCAAAGAGAGAGGTGGAGTCCGTCATTAATCTTATGTCAGACACTGTACCAATCTCTCTAAGTCACTGTACCGCTTAACTCCAGCTGAGATGTTAGAGCTCAAGAAGCAGATTCAGGAGCTCCTAGACAAGGAATTCATTCGCCCTAGTTTCTCACCCTATGACGCACTAGTGCTCTTTGTAAAGAAGAAAGATGGGAGCATGAGGCTGTGTATCGATTAACGAGAACTAACAAGGTAACGATCAAGAATAAATACCCACTACCGAGGATCGAGGACTTGTTCGATCAGTTGGAGGGAGATACAGTGTTCTCCAAGATAGAACTACGATCAGGGTATCATCGGCTGAAGGTAAAGGATGCAGATGTTCATAAGACAGCCTTCAGAACGAGGTATGGGCACTACGAGTTCTTAGTAATGCCGTTTGGACTGAAAAATTCTCCAGCGATATTTATGGACCTTATGAACCGAGTATTTCAGCCCTACCAAGATCAGTTCGTCATAGTGTTCATTGACGACATTCTTATCTAATCGAAGAGCCATGAGGAGCACACTCAACACTTGGGTACAGTCTTGCAGAGTCGCAAGTTGTTTGCAAAATTCAGTAAGTGTGAATTATGGTTGGAGAAGGTAGCGTTTTTTGGTCATATAATATCTAGCAGTGGTATCGAGGTGGATCGAGCTAAGTTGGCAGTAGTTAAGGAATGGGTCAAGCCGAAGAATGCGTCAGAGATCTGAAGTTTCCTAGGCTTAGCAGGCTACTACAGGAAATTTATTTAGGAATTTTCTTCGATAGCACTATCACTCACTTTATTGACTAAAAAGAATGCTAAATTCTTATGGAGTGGAGAATGTCAGAAAAGTTTCGATACTTTGAAGCAAGCTCTTATTTATGCTCTAGTTTTAGCCATGACATCAGGGCAAGGTAATTTTGTGTTGTACACCGATGCTTCTAAGCTCGGGTTATGCGCGTTGTTTATGCAGCACGGTTGGGTTATAGCTTATGCCTCCAGACAGTTGAAGGTGCATAAGAAGAATTATCCGACTCATGATCTCGAGTTAGTTGTCGTTGTCTTTCCGTTGAAGATATGGAGACACTATTTGTATTGAGAGAAATTCCAGATATTTACTGATAAAAAGAGTCAAGTACTTCTTCACGCAGTAAGAGCTGAATATGTGACAAAGACGGTGGTTAGAGTTAGTAAAAAGCTACGATTGTGAAATTAGCTACCATCTAGGAAAAGCTAATGTTGTGGCAGAAGCGTTGAGAAGAAAAGTTGCAGTCATAGCACAGTTGTCAGTGCAAAGATCTCTTCAGTCAGAGATTCAGAGATTTGGGTTAGAGGTTTATCCTAAGGGCATGGCTCCTAAGCTCTCTAATCTGACTGTCCAGTCTTGCTTATTTGATCGGATCCGTAGTGGTCAACCTTCAGATGATCAGTTACAAAAATAGAGGTTGAAGGATGAAGCCAAGGGCAGTGTAATCTACACAGTGTCTGATGTAATTTTGAGATACAGAGGAAGGATGTGGGTGCCTAGTGTTGATTCGATCAGAGAGGATATTTTGACAGAGGCACGTGCATCTCTGCATTTTATCCACCCAGGAGGTACCAAGATGTACTGGGATTTGCAAATTTTTTATTGGTGGCCAGGTAAGAAGCGAGACATCCGTAGATTTGTGTCTGAATGTCTCACTTGTCAGCAAGTCAAAGCAGAGCATCAGAGGCCAGCAGGAATGCTTAAGCCACTCCCTATCCCCAAGTGGAAGTGGGAGAATATCAACATGGATTTCGTGGTTGGTTTACCGAGGTCAGTCAGAGAATCCAATGCCATTTGGGTTATAGTGGATCGACTTACTAAGTCAACACATTTCTTACCGATGAAGACGACTTTCTCCATGACTCAGTATGCAGAGCTCTATATCACGGAGATAGTCCGTATAATGCCCGAGATTTTATCCTGTTAATCTGAGATTATTGATTATGAATTGATGTGATTATAGAAGGATCATTCCGAGGCACGATTCAAGACAGCGTGTGATATCGCATGTGCGAGGACAGAACACCTCGTGCATATGCGTGACACGATGCGTATATATGTGTGAGATGAGCAGAGAACCTCGCGCATATGCGCTAAGAGAGTGTGCGCATATGCACGAGCATGTGCAGGGGATATTTGCCGAGACAGTAGGTCTCGCGCATATGCGCGGAGATGGTGCGTGCATATGCGCGAGGAGGGTCGCGCATATGCACGAGACGTGCAGTACAAGGAGTTAGCCACATGGCTTAGACATGCACATTTAATATATAAACCAATTCATTTCTTCATCTTCCAGCCAAAAAGAAGATCGAGGAAGGCTTCTGGAGAATTATCAAATTCTTAATTTTAGAAATTGATTTGTGCGAGATCCGCCCGTCCAATCTTCAATCCGGAAATACTTCTGTGTTCTCCTCGACAAGAACTTCATAAGGACGTAAGTTTTCTTAGTTTTGATATGATTTGGAAATATGATGTTGAAGAAATCATGTTATGATAGATATGATTTGTTTCTAAGATTGTTATCGTTGTATAATCAAAATCAGATTGAAGAACAATTACCGTATGAAATTGTTATGATTTTTCAGATTTGATTTGATTGTGATTATACATATTTAGCATCAGATTGTGTTTCTCGATTGATTATGAGTTATTGGGATCGGTATATACTGATTTTGTATTACCGGTATTTCAAGAATGAGATTTTATGCCGTCGAAACAGACTTAGATTGAGTTCTGGTTATATCTGGTATTGATTGGGATATATGTTGATATTGTATTCCTCGAATATGTTATTCCAAATTGGTATTAAAGATTTCGAAGACAGAACAAAGCCAAAAACCGACGAAATAAAGGTATAAATCAATGTTAACCGGGAAATACGACTCGAGTTAGATTTGACTTGAATTTTCCCAAATCACATACTTGTTTGTTATTGTTTTAATACCATTGTATTACTTGAATGTATATGCTTATTCTATTGACTTATAGAATAGTAGAGAAAAGAAGATAGATATTGAGAACGAGTCATTGGCAGAGGTGCCTAGACATTGGATGTTTGGTTTA
Source organism: Primulina eburnea (assembly GCF_022965805.1). Classification (NCBI taxonomy): domain Eukaryota; kingdom Viridiplantae; phylum Streptophyta; class Magnoliopsida; order Lamiales; family Gesneriaceae; genus Primulina; species Primulina eburnea. Next base: position 17,309,553 of record NC_133115.1, read on the forward strand.
TATCGATGTTGCTTAGGAGTAGATCGACTTCTATTGCTGAGATTCGATATATGTGCCAACGTCCAGGAACCGGGATCCCTAGACTAGACTAGTTCAGAGTCGAGTCAGAGATATGAGTTTGATTTACAGTTTTATATCATTTCATGTCTCAGATTGATACATGTGATGGATACTGTTATATGCTTTCTTATATGCTTTTATATGATTGCATGTATACTTGGTTTATACTGGGAATTATATTCTCCCCGGAGTTATCAGGCTGTTGTTGTGTTTGTGTGTGTGCATGACAACATGTGGGACATGATCAGGGTCGAGAAGAGGATGAGAGAGCACAATTTAGCGTGGAGATTCGGACCCAGAAGTAGAGTTGTTTTCATTATCTGATATGTAGTGAAAGAACAGTAGTTTGTTATGACATACTGTAGTACAAGACTTGTACTTTTACTTTTGACATGTATATAAGATTTATTATCTTATGTTCCGCATTTACGTATTTTAAAAAAAAATTATTAGACCCAGTTTATTGAATTGATCGAATTATTCTCAAGAACGATTAAGAAATGAATTAGCATTCGGGTCCCCACAGTCCGGTTGCATGGGATCCTAGTTTCGATTGTCTCTGACAGGGACCCGAGGTTCACATCATCCTTTTGGAAGAGTTTACATGCAGCCATGGGAATTGAGAATCAAAGCTACCTCTAGTGGAGTTTACCTACAACAACTGCTTTCAGTCATCTATAGGTATGGCTCCCTGCGAGGCGCTGTATGGAAGGAAGTGTAGATCGCCGATTCACTGGGATGAAATCGGTGAGAGATCAGAACTTGGTCCGGAGATTGTTCAGCAGACTACAGATGTAGTGGTCATGATCCTAGACAGGATGAAGACCGCACAAAGTCGACAAAAGAGTTATGCTGACAAGAGGAGGAGAGATCTTGAGTTTGCCGTAGGTGATCACGTTTTCGTGAAGATAGCACCCATGAAGGGTGTTATGAGGTTTGGAAAGAGAAGCAAGCTCGGTCTGAGATTTATTGGACCATTCTAGATTCTTGACAGAGTTGGGACACAAAATGTGAGACCCCGAGACTAAAATAGCTTTGATGGTATTTTGGTAAATAAAATGAAAAATAATGAATTAATTTTAAGGGCAAAATGGTAATTATGTTATGAATTTTAACATAATTGTCCGAATATTAACCCAAATGATTTGAGATTTGGATATGACATAGAAAACTCAAAGATAGAGAAGTTTCATGTGGTAATTATGTTATGAATTTTAACATAATTGTCCGAATATTAGCCCAAATGATTTGAGATTTGGATATGACATAGAAAACTCAAAGATAGAGAAGTTTCATGTTATGAGTTTTGAAAAATTGGATCTTTTGACTGGTCCAAAGGGATATACCCATGTTAAAATGTTAAATATTATATATTATATTATATTATTATTAATATAATAATATTAAAAAAATAAAAAAAATTAACGTGAATCGGTGGAATTCATCAGAATTCCACCGACTCAAGTTTTAACAGAGAGAAACGTGAGAAGGTGAGAGAAAATAAGGTTTTTGATTTCTTTTTGATCGTGCGACTTATGGGTTTATCCAATCAACGAACCGACTTCAGTTCTGGGATGGTTGACACGAGGTATTCGATTTGAGGTATAAATTTTATAGTTTTGGTGATGTTTGAAATTCGTCGATTTTTGGAATAAATCCGATAAATTGTAAATCATACAGAAATTGAATATTGTTGACTAGTGTATGATTTTAACGAAGAAGAGATGATTATAGTGATGTTATTTTGAATTATTCTCAATTTATTATAATTAGGGAATTTTTAATCGTTGGATTGAGATTGAAGAATTATTTGTCAGTTATTTTTAATTCTGATAAATATATGCGGTATAATAACCGACAAGAAACTAAGTTTTGAAGTCGGAATGAAATTATGCGATGATTTAAAATTAATATGAATTTTTGAAGTTTCAAAAGATATTTGAAACTTATATTGTCGTTATTGAATGATGTTATTGATTGGAATGAGTGTGTTATTGATGTATATAAAGTATTATACCGATATATTCAAACTACATCAATTGGAACGAAGAATTGAGGTATGTTACGACCGGGTAACATACGACATGTATCTGTATTATATGATATATGTTGGATTGGTTTGATTGATTGGAACTAGAATATGTGTCTATATACCTTATTTGTTGATTGATGTGGTATACATGACATTGAGATTGAGATATAGATGTATAAAATAAATGTTTTGTTAACACACATCTTTTGATGCATACATCGATACATGACATGCACGTTGAGCTATGATCCTTGGATACCCTGATATGATTTGATTGGATTCTGGGGTTTGTGAACACAATTGCTATGTTGGTATTATATGACCCGTAAAGCATAGACAATTGTGGCCCCGATGATTGGATATGAGATTTGGGATTTGATGGCGCTTTGTCGACGCTATCATGCGAGTATCCCTTATTGAGGCCAGTGTGCCAGCTCGAGCATTGATTTGATAGCGATTCGTTTGATTCTGACATGTGCTCAGTGGATGGGCATTTGACCTGATACCTCCACGACATACATACATTGCATACCATATATCATTGTTTAGATATCTGTGAAATATATGATTGGTTGTTCCATACAGAGCTTTGCTCACCCCCAAGATGGGTTGTTGTTGTCTTTGTGTGTGGACAATGGCAGGTACTCCAGGATATCAGGAGACCGGAGAGGGTACTTCTGGAGGGAGCCACAGCTTGGGCCGATGTTTTATGTTTATGTCTTGTTCCCAGTATATATGTATATGTATCTATATACTGGGGCAGGTCCCGAGGATATGAGTTGCTTTTATGTGATTGGTTTTGATTATGTGTGGGCGTGTTTTATGATTTGAAATTTAGATACTATTTTTAGTATTCAAATTATAAAAGAGATATTTATGAGCTCGTCGTAAAGAAAATTTAAACTCGTTTTCCGCTGTAATTAGTTAAGCCTAATCAGAGTGCATTGTAATAACGATTAGGAGCTTAGGGCCCCACACAGTATGCTCTTCCGTATCGTGTAGCCCTACTGCCGAATTCGGTCGGTGTACACAATGTGTTTTACGTTTCGATGCTGAGGAAATACCGAGCAAATCCTTCGCATGTTTTGAGTTTTGAGACGTTGCAGCTAGCTCCGAATCTCTCGTATGAGGAAATACCTGTCCAAATCCTAGACAGACAGGAACGAAGACTTCGGAATGAAAACTTCGGAACAAAGTGACCAAGTTGGTCAAATTTCGGTGGATGAATCAAGTAGTGGATGAGGCCAGTTGGGAGGCAGAGGCAGATATGAGGAACCGCTACCCGGAGTTGTTTGGTAAAATTTAATTTCGAGGACAAAATTTATTAAAGTGGGGGAAGAATTGTAGAGCCCAAACTCAGTACAGGTAAAATCCATGCATTTATTTAAATTGTTAAATTATTTATTTAAATTTAAAATGTTTTTTTTAGATGCATGACTCAGGAATTTACATTATTTTAAATTATTTATGTTTATGTGATGTACGTTAAAATGTTTCTTGAGTTTCATGTTTCAGGCGATTATTCGATGCGGGATTGAGGAAAAGAGAGCGGCAATGATTCTGGCGATTTTTAAAATGTGGTATTTTATTTTAAGTTAGGATTGGGGCATTTTAAATTATTTATTAATTTGCTAGCATTATTTTAAAAATCCTAATTTATTCATTAGGTGTTTGTTAGGATTTTTTTTACTTTTAAAGATTTAGTACTTATTGATTTTATTTTAAATTAAGGGATTTTATTAGAGGTGAGTAGGGAGTTAGTATTTTAATTACCTTGTTAATTATGTAATCAAGCAATTTTTTATTCTCCCTAATTACCTAAAACACACGAACACACACTTCTACACACACAGTTACATGACAACACACACACACACATTTCATTCCATTAGATTTCAGATTTTGAGAGTAAAATTTAGGGTTCTAAGAACCAAGAGCAGCCGCCCCCTTTCCTCTACATTTTTCCTGCAATTCTCGTCACTTTTCTTCTAGAAAAATCAAGCCACAATTTGTTCCGGATCAACCCTCGCACTCGTTCTGCTTCGGTATCGTCGTTTTGGTTATTTTAAAGATCAAAAGGAATGTATATTCTTTCTTTTATGCATAGATCTCGTTATAGTACATGTATGTTGTGCAAAGTTTGAGCAAAAATTGGTTGGATCGATTTTTGAAATGATTTTAGATCTAAAAACCCGAATTCTGCTGTCATTTCGATTTCTGCAAAAATTCGGTCGAATTTCTAGAAACACTTTCAACATATAAAACGTAGTACATTTTGATACCTTAAATTTGACAGTAAATTCGTAATTTTGGACAAGAAACGAGTGAGTTATGATTGTTTTCGTGGGACTGCTCAAACTGCGTTTTTATGAAAATGTGTTCTTGACGTGTTCTTGAAGTTTATTTGTTGCAGGCTTCTTTGGGAACCGCCGGGTGATCGCTGCTGCGTTTATGTATATAGAGTATGATGTTGGGGTGAGTTTTGATGCTTCGTTTCGTGTCGATAGTCCTTGGATGCATTAGAAGTCGTAAGAAGCATTTGGTGTCAAAAATTTGAGTTTATGGGTTTTATTTAGTGGCGGGTGGTGCGTCGTTTCTGCGGGGATGTTTTCATGGAGTCGAGTCAGTGCCATAGCATCTTAGGATGAGTCTCGATGTGTTGGTTCACGGTACATATGATCGAGTTAGGAGGATTCAGCCACAAGTGTAGTGATTTTCGTCAGTTTACCATTTTCGTAGGTACACGGACCCGAAGCTAGATCTCGACACGGGGCCCGTGCCATTTTTTCTTTCGGAGTGTGAAATTCCAGAGCCTACACGGACCCGGAGCCGGACCCTGAACCGGGGTCCGTGCCTTTGTTAATTTCGTAGGTTGAGTTTGTCGTGTCTTCCATTGCTTGGGAAATTATCACACTTCATATAGAGATTGTTTTGGGGTTCGATGTCATGTTTTAGTACAATGATTAAACGAGTTCAAGGCCCGAGGGATTTGGAATGTCATAAGGAAATTTGTCATTTTGGATGTGAGCATGACTATTACGTCTAAGTTATGAAAGTTAAGTGCTTGAACTCCTGTTAGTATGTGCAACAGTGGCTCCAAGAGAGATCCAACGAATCCCTCAACGCCAAGTAAGTATGTTCGACGTGCAAAATGAGAAATATTTTATCTTTGAGGTATGCTAAATGTCTTGTGACCAATTATGAATGGGTTTGGAAGTCAGTGAACATGGTAGAGGACCTGTCCGCTTTGGTAAAGCATGACGGGTTTAGATCACGATTGAAAAGCAGTAAAGCATGACCAGAGACCAATCCACCCGATAAAGCATGACCGGGGATCCTATGTATGTGGCAGTGGACATCCTTGTTTGCCCAGTACTGTGGTTTAGTCTGATCAAGCGCATTTATGTATGGGTCACTTGCTTTGAAACATATCTCTACGCAAAATGATGAAGTTCATGCATGTTTAAGTATGTATGATGCAAGTATGTTTATGAAAAGTTTTACTATGATGGCACGTCTATGTTTATGCATGTATGTTCAAATTTAAGTATGTACGCTCTAATTTTAAGTTGCATGTGGTTTTATTATGTATTATGTTATCTCCAGTTTATACATGTCGAGTCTTTAAACTCATTAGACTTGATCGATGCAGGTGAGGACGAGTATGAGGAGACGAGGGGTGGGGACCAATGAGCCGGCTTTGACTGCACAGGAGGCTAAACACAAGGACCGCCAATGTTTTAAGATTTTATGCATGACGATTTTAATACTTCGATTTTCTTGTGATGTGTTTGCGTTGTTTAAACAAGTATTTTTAGCAAAATTTATTTGTGATATTTTTATTGCAAATATTTTTGGGATGAACAGTTTATATGAATCTAAATTTGAAGGTTTATTTCTTATTTAAGAAAATTTTTATTTTTTCGCAAATTTTAAAATAGTTAAAAGTACGGAACGTTACACCGGAAGTACCAAGATGTAAAAGGACTTGCAACTTTTATATTAGTAGCCGGAGATGAAATGAGACATTATGTACTTTGTATCTGAATGCTTGACATGTCAACAAGTGAAGGCAAAGCATCAAAGACCAGCAGGAATGCTTCGACCACTTTCCATTCCCGAGTGGAAGTGGGAGAACATACTATGGATTTCGTGGTAGGATTGCCAAAGACAGTGAAAGGACTCAATGCCATTTGGGTAATAGTGGACTATTTTACTAAATCAGCACATTTTCTACCGGTGAAGACGATTTTTTCCATTACTCAGTATGCAGAGCTATATATTTTAGAGATAGTTAGACTTCATGGTATTCCAGTGTCTATAGTGTCGGACGAAACACGCGTTTCACTTCATCGTTTTGGAAGAGTCTACATGCAGCATTGGGGACTAAACTACAATTCAATACCGCATTTCATCCTCAGACCGACAGTCAGTCTGAGAGAGTCATACAGATTTTAGAGGATCTACTCCGAGAACCACCTACTACACAAGTAACAAAACCCACACCCCAACAGCCAATCAAAGAAACACAAGCTCTTAAAAGATCCGAAAGAATCTCAAGGCCGCCTAATAGGTTGAACTTGCTTCTTGAAAAGGGCCAAGGTGAGCACATTCCTGGATGTGATCCAAGAAATTTCAAAGAAGCATTGTCTGATACCGATTCATCTAAATGGCTTGAAGCCATGCAGTCCAAAATGGACTCCATGTATTTGAACCAAGTATGGTTCTTAGTAGACCCACCTAAGTGAATTTTTCCCATAAGATGCAAATGGATTTACAAAAAGAAACTTGGAGCGAATGGGAAGGTGGTGACCTTCAAAGCTAGATTGGTAGCAAAAGGATATACTCAAAGGAAAGGTATTGACTATGAGGAAACCTTTTCTCCAGTCGCATTGTTCAAGTCCATTAGGATACTGCTAGCCATAGCAGCATGGTACAACTATGAAATATGGCAGATGGATGTGAAAACAACGTTTCTTAATGGGGATATTAAGGAAGATATTTGCATGTCTCAACATGAGGATTCACATCAGTAGGAAGTGAGCATAAAGTATGCAAACTTCAGAGATCCATTTATGTACTCAAACAGGCGTCAAGGAGCTGGAACCTCAGATTTGACAACACTATCAAAGAGTTTGATTTTGCCAAAAATCCTGAGGAAACTTGGGTATACAAGAAGGTTAGTGGGAGTGCAATGACATTCCTAGTACTTTATGTTGATGACATACTATTGGGAATGATGTAGGGATGTTGCAGTCAACTAAATTATTGTTAGCTGGTAATTTCTACATGAAGGATATGGGTGAAGCATCATATGTATTAGGAATACAGATCTACAAGAATAGATCAAAGAGAATGCTAGGGCTCACCCAATCCACATACATCGATACCATACTGAGGAGATTCTCTATGGAGGAGTCTAATAGAGGATATCTCCTAATGTCTCATGGTGTGAATCTATCCAAGTCTATGTGCCCTAAGACTGATGAATAAATGGAAACCATGAGCCGCAATCCATATGCATCTGCCATAGGCAGTATTATGTATGGTATGATATCTACTCGACCTTATATTGCATATGCATTGAGTGTTGCAAGCCGATATCAGTCGAATCTCGGTCCACTGCATTGGAAAGCAGTGAAGGATATTCTTAAGTACTTGAGAAGAACTAATAATTTGTTCTTGGTATACGGGAGTGGAGAACTAAAATTGGAAGGCCGAATATATAGCTGCATCTGCTGCAGCAAAGGAGGGTGTTTGGATGAGGAATTTCATTCAAGAGTTGGGTGTCATTTCTCAAACAGTTGATCCAGCCCCGGTCTACTGTGACAACACCGGTTCTGTAGCGAAAGCGAAGGAACCGAGGTCTCATCAGCGATCGAAACATATACTGAGGAAGTTCCACATAATCCGGGAGATTGTGGGAAGAGGAGAAATTTCGGTAAAGAGAGTCGCCTCCGTAGATAACGTGCTGATCCACTGACGAAACCCCTGCCAAGACCATTGTTTGAGAAACATCGCGAAGCAATGGATCAAAGATCTATGGGTAGTTGTGTAGAGCCCAAAATCAGTGCACGTAAGTTCCATGCATTTACTTAATGGTTAAATAATTTATTTAAATTTAAAAGCAATTTTAATGATGCATTATTTATTCAAATTGAATTATTTTAAATTATTTATGTTTATGTGATGCACGGTTAAAATATTTCTCGAGTTTCATGTTTCAGGCTATTATTCGATGCAGGATCGGGAAAAAGACCGGCGACAATTTTGACAATATTTTAAAAGATGGTATTTTATTTTTTTAAGTTGAGAATGTGGCATTTTTTTAATGGGAAAGGGGCATTTTAAATGATTTATTAGTTTTAAGCATTTTAATAGCCTAATTAAATTATTAGGTAATTATACGATTTCAAACTTTTAAAGTTAAACACTTGGGTGCATTATTTTACTTTTGGGGTATTAGAATTTTAATTATCTTGTGATTAATTATTATTTATTTAACTAACTAATTAGCTCTAATTACTCAAATTAAAAACCCAAACTCATGCACCCACACTTTTCCCACACCCACAAGCACGACACTCGCACACACATGTTTCTTTGTGTTCTATCTCAATTCTTTTGAAGAAAAGCTAGGGTTCTAATCAAAATAACAGCTGCCCCCTCTCCCTTAAATTTTCCAGCAAATTTTGTTAATTTCGTTGCCAGATTTTAGTGCCACAATCGTCCCGGATCAAGCCTCTCTCCATTTCCGCTTCGGTATCGTCGTTACGGTATTTGAAATCATCAAAAGACACGTATATTCTGTTATTTCTGCATCGATCTCATTATATCATGCGTTGTGTTTTTATTTATGTGTAAAAATACATGTGTGATGTTTAGAAGTTTGAGCAATGATGTTTGAATCAATTTTGTAACAGTTTTTGGATCACAAATCACGTTTTTACTATTTTTTCGAACACTGCGATTTTTCGGTCATGATTTTGAGAATACATTCAACATGAAAATAGTATAGCTTTTTGATACCATCGATTTGACAGTAAATTCAAATTATTTGGATAAAAATTGAGTGAGTTATGTCATTTTTCGTGGGACTGCTCAAACTGCGTTTTCTGAAAAATATGTTTATTAATGCGTTTTTGAAGTTTTATTGTTCCAGGCTTCGTTGGGGATCGACAGGTGATCATTGCTGCATCTAGGTATGCTTAGTATGATGTTGGGTTAGTAGTTGGATTGCCGGTTAGTGTCGATAGGCAATTGAATTCATTAGAAGTCGTAGGGAACAATTTGGTGTCAAATTCCATGTTTTGAGTTGTATTTTGTCGTAGGTTGGATATCGTCGTTTCGAGGTGTTTGTACTGATGGTGTTAATGTAGTAGCAACCTAGGATGGGTCTCGTGGTGTCGGTTCATAGTCCGTACAATCGAGTTTAGAGCGTTAGCAGCACATGCACAGAAATTTCGTGGGTTTTCTCTTACCGCGGCTACACGGACCCCCACACGAACCCTTACACGGGGTCCGTGCCCTTGTTCCTTCCGAAGTGTCTTTTTATAGTATCTACGCGGACCCCTACACGGACCTAGGCACGGATTCCGTGCCAATCCTTTTCCACACAACATCTTTTACAGTACCTACAAGGGCCCGGAGCTGGACCTGGGCACGGGGTCCGTGTACTTCATGTTTTTAGGAAACTTTATTGTTTGCTTTGGGGTTTCATGTCATGGTTTTGTACATCGATTGAATGAGGTCAAGTCTCGAGTATTTTAGAATGTCTTAAGCTATATACTTGATTCGGGGGAGTACGAATACCTACGTCTAAGTTATGCAAGTTAAGTGTTGATTTCACGTTAGTTTGTTGCACCTTCGGCCCCAAGCGAGATCCAACGAATCCCTCAACGCCAAGTAAGTATGTTGACGTGCAAAAGAAAATACTTTTAAGTTTTTGAGGTATGCTAAATGTCTTGTGACCAAATTTATGTATGGGATTGGAAAGCGGTAAAGCATGACCGGGGACCAATCCACCCCGTTAAATCATGAACGGGTTTAGATCAGGATTTGAAATCGTTAAAGCATGAACGGGGACCAATCCACCCGTTAAAGCATGAAAGAGGATCTCATGTATGTGGCAGTGGATATTTCCTGTTAGCCCAATATTGTGGTTTAGTCTGATCAGGCGATTTATGTTATGACCACTTGCTTTGAAACATGCCTCTACGCAAAATTACGAAGTTTATGTATGCTCATGTATGTACAAGTATGCAAGCATGTTAAGAAAGGTTTTCACGTTATGGCACGTCTATGTTATGTATTTATGTTCAAATTTAGTGCAAGTTCAAGTTTCAAGTATGTATGCTCTATTCTAAAGTTGCATGTGGTTTTATTACGTATTATTTGCTACTTTCAGTTTATACTTGATGAGTCTTTAGACTCACTAGACTTGATCGATGCAGGTGAGGATGTTTTCGAGGAGACAAGGGGTGGGGACCAAGGACCAGGCTTGGATTAGCAGTAGGCTAAACCCGAGGACCGCCCAAGTTTTAAGCTTTTATGAAAATGTTCAAATACTTTTGTCAGATTTTATTTTCAGATCTTTTATTGCAACAACTTTTGAGTCTTACAGTTTATTTTATCGAATTTTGAAGGTTCACGTAGTATTTAAGTAAATTTTTAATTTTTCCACAAATTTCAAGTAGTATAAAGTACGGTACGTTACAGTTGGTGTCAGAGCCGTGGTCTTGTAAAGGGTTATGCCTACTGCAAGTCTCAAGAAGCTCACGAAGTCACACCTCAAGTCTGTAAGTTTTAAGGTTTTAAATTTATGTTATGTCGTAAGCATTAAGTCATGATTTCAGCATGACGCTCAAATTACGTGAATCTTATGTCATTGATATCATGTAAATGAATGTTGGGTTTACGTGTTGGGTAAATTGTTGGAACACTATGCCTCCTAGACGTGTGATTGACCGTGAAGCAAGGGAATAGGGCCAAGAGCCTCGAGATGAGGATAGGGCCAATCACCCACCTCCACCACCAGATATGCAGGCACAGATGCTTGCAGGCATGACTTAGTTCTTCGCACAATTTGCGGGGAACCAGGCAGAAGTGGATACAGGGGCGAGGCCTAAACCGGAAGCAGTGTATGAGAGGTTCAAGAGGATGAACCCAAAGGAGTTTTCGAGGACCACTGACCCGATGATAGCTGAAGGATGGATTAAGTCCATCGAAGTAATCTTCGATTTCATGGAGCTGACAGATGCAGATCGGGTCAGGTGTGTCACTTTCCTTCTGTCAGGGGACGCCAAACTATGGTGGGAGAGTGCGTCAGTATAAGTCAATTTGCAGACGTTGACTTGGAATGGCTTTAAGGAGGTATTCTACTCCTAATACTTCACCAAAGAAGTACGGTCCGGACTATCCAGGGAATTCATGACGTTGTGTGGGGACCCGGGCTCTAACTCAATTCTTTTGGGATTTATTGGATCTTTGCTCGAAAATGTGGGTCAAAATTTTGCTCTTTAATATTAAATCAGATGTAAACATAAAGCATGTCACTATTATTTAAACAACCATAATGTACATACACATCTGTCTATATAAACATACACGATTGTCTAAAAGTTTCGTACAAGTCTAGTACAATAACAAGTAGTCTTCTTCTACACCCGGCATCGCCACATTATAAACTCTCTCTTCAACAACGTGACCCTGTACCTGCCCCACCTGTTGTCAAGTACACATACGGACAAGACGACAGCTGGATAACTCCGGTGAGAACAAATCCCAGTATAAAACATGGATGTATGCAATGTAATTAAATCAAGTACAAAAGCATAGCATATTTCGATTAACATGAAATATGATCTAAGACATGTAAAAGAATACAAATCTGTATTCAACATTTAGTTCTTGACTCGATTCATTTCTAATCTAGGGATCCCGGTGTGAATAAGACGGTCTATCACCTACCCAACCACTCGGGGACGGTACGTCTTATTCCTAGACTTCGGTCAACTCTGTATCGAGGGTCTACACATAGAGAAAATCTACTACTATGCGTCGATACACCGAAACGTCTAGTTTTGGCCGATCTGCCAATATCTCCTATCTCAGGACTTAAATATAAATCAATAAACAAGACATTACATAATCAAATGTAATAACAATCTAGTATGTGATTTAGGGAAACTCGTATCAAATCTGAATCGAGTTGTGCAATCCCGTGACCACATGAATTATACCTTTCTTGTCGAATAGTCGGTGTCGTAGTCGAAGTCTTGAGTTCACGATAGCCATTACAAATCTGAAATGGCATATTCAATGTGCACTCTATCAATATACATCTCAATATACAAAGCTGAAATCGGTTTCAATACAATTTGACAGCGTAACGGCGTGATTTCTCGATACCGATAACTCAATCTCAACATAACAATAATCGATTAACCTCAACAACTCAATATCAATAGCACAATCATTTCAACTCTGAAAATCTGCATAATCTTTCATAATACATGCTGGAATTTCAAATGAATCACATATGGTATCCGAAAATCAATCCGGTAACAAATATACCGAGCTCAATCATGTTAAGAACACATATTCTAACTCAATTTTGAATTTCCCTCAACATGAATATCCGAAACATGCTGAAATATAACAAAACTTACATCTTCTTGTAGTCTTCAAAGAAAGGAGTCCAATTCTATGCTTGGATTTAAGTTTGGGGGTATAAATCTTATACAACCATGCTTATAAGCTTGAAGGAATTTGGGAAATGGAATGGGTTCTCTCGGTTCTGCTGATGAAAATGAAGAATGAAGATTCAGCAGCTTCATATATATATATATACATGTCATGTGTCAAGCCAAGAAAAAAGGTGGCAATCTCGCATGCAGCACCGCGGGTGCGCTACATATGCACCGCGGGTGCGCTCAAGCCTCGGCCCACTTTTTATTTTCTGAACTCGTCGACCGCGGGTGCGGTCTTGTTCTTACCGTGGGTGCGGTGATGCTTCGAATAAAATTTGCCAACATTCTGTCTATGCACCGCGGGTGCGGTCCTTCCTGCACCGCGGGTGCGGTTTTGCTTCGGCCTTACATTGTAGAATTCTATCTTTTTCATCTAACACTTCTTATAATATGACATGTATTCTCATATCCGTGAATCTCACATTAATGATAACTGATAATTCTCGAGCCTTACACGCTGCGTCAGGGGGATAGCAGCGTTGCGGAGTTTGTGAGGAAGTTCGAAAGGGGGTGTCACTTCTGTGACCCTGATAGCTAATGATGCCCAGGGGAAGGTGAGGCATTTCATGGATGGGTTGCGGCCGATCTTGCGCCGTGATGTCAGGGTTGCTGGTCCGACTACCTATGCCATAGCAGTATCTAGAGCCTTGGCGGCAGAGCAGGACCAGAGAGATATCGAGGTTGATAGGCAGGGCAAGAGGCCATATCATGCACCACAACAGCATAAGCACCTCAGTTTAAGAGGCCGTTCCAGGGGCAGCCATGGAAGAAGCCCTATCAGGGACCACCGAAAGGCAAGGGCCCTATACCACAGCAGAAAGCTCTTCAGAGGCCGGGAGAGTACCCGGTGTACCGAATTGCAACCGCCAACACCCGGGACAGTGTTTGTACGGGTCAGGGAAATGTTTCAAGAGCGGAGCGAGTGACCACATGCTAAAGGAGTGCCCACAGTGGAGGCAAATGACACAGGGAAGAGTGTTCGCCATGCATGCACAGGAGGCGAACCCAGACGCTACACTGTTGACATGTAACTTATTTAATTCCGTACAGTATTATATTTCGCCTTGCATGTTTATTTGAATTGGGATTATTAGGATGCTAGATGGAATTTTTGATGTCTTTTGTTGCATAAGACTACTATTAGAATTTTGGTATATAATTTGTGTGGTGCTAACGTCTCCCAGGAAATATTTTCATCAAGAGATTAGCCACGAAGGCTCTGAAAGACTCAGGAGCCACCCACTCGTTCATTTTGGAGACATTCTCTAGTCACTTGGACGTCAAGTCTATTGGACTCGACGTGAGCTATTCAGTGACAGTCCCATCAGGGGAAGAATTATCAGGTACTAGCGTGTTCAGACACATCGATCTCGAGCTGCAGGGCCACCTAGTGTATGCAGATTTGATTGTGTCGCTAATGCCGGAATTCGATATTATCTTGGGTATGGACTGACTGACGAAAAACAGAGTTCTGATTGACTTTCAGAAAAAGGTTAGTATTAGTTAGGCCATTGGTCACGGAACAGTTTCTCTTCGAGGCAGCTAGGTGGAGAAGTTTCCCGCGCATGATCTCTTGCATGCAGGCGCAGAGACTTATGCACAAGGGTTGTCAGGCCTTCTTGGCCAGCATTATTTCCGCACCTGACGTTCCCACTCCGTCAGTATCAGATGTGTCAGTAGTCAGAGACTTCCCAGACATCTTACCTGATGACATCACAGGTCTTCCACCAAAGAGAGAGGTGGAGTTTGCGATTGATCTCGTGCCAGACACAGTGCCAATATCTAAGGCACCGTACTGATTGGTTCTAGCTGAGATGTTAGAGCTCAAGCAGCAGATACAGGAGCTTCTGGAGAAGGAATTCATTCGCCCTAGTTTCTCGCCGTAAGGCGCACCAATGCTCTTTGTGAACAAGAAAGATGGGAGCATGAGGCTGTGTAACGATTACTGAGATTTTAACAAGGTAACGATCAAGAATAAATAAACATTTCATAGGATCGAGGACTTGTTCGGTCAGTTACAAGGAGCTACAGTGTTCTCAAAGATAGATCTTCGATCAGGTTATCATCACCTGAAAGTGAAAGACGCAGATATTCACAAGACAGCCTTCAGAACCAGATATGAGCATTACGAGTTCTTGGTGATGCCGTTTGGACTGACGAATGCTCCAGCAATTTTCATGAACCTCATGAACCGAGTATTCAAGACCTACTTAGATCAGTTCGTCATAGTGTTCATTGACGACATTATTATATACTCTAAGAGCCACGAGGAGAACAGTAAACACTTGAGGACAATTCTACACACCTTGCAGAGTCGCAAGTTATTTGCGAAGTTCAGTATGTGTGAATTTAGGTTGGAGAAGGTAGCATTATTGGTCATATAATTTCTAGCAGTGGCATTGAGGTGGATCCAGCGAAGGTAGCAGCCGTTAAGGAATGGGTTGAGCCGAAGAATGCATAAAAAATCCAAATCTTTCTGGGTTTAGCCGCTTACTAACGTAAGTTTATTCAGGGATTTTCGTCGATAGCAGTGCCGCTCACTTCACTGACCAAGAAGAATGCCAAGTTCGCGTGGAGTGAAGAATGTCAGAAGAACTTTGATACCTTAAAGCAAGCTCTTATTTCAGCGCCAGTGTTAGCCATGCCATCAGGGCAAGGAGACTTTGTGCTATACACCGATGCATCTAAGCTCGGGTTAGGCGCAATATTGATGCATCATGGTGGGGTTATATCTTATGCATCCAGACAGTTGAAAGTGCACGAGAAGAACTACCCTACTCATGATCTAGAATTAGCAGCTGTTGTCTTTGCGTTGAAGATTTGGAGACACTAAATGTACGGCGAGAAATTTCAGATTTTTACTGATCCTAAGAGTTTAAAGTATTTCTTTACGCAGAAAGAACTGAATATGAGACAGAGACGGTGATTAGAGTTGGTAAAAGACTACGATTGCAAAATTAGCTACCATCCGGGGAAAGCTAATGTTGTCGCAGACGCCTTGAGCAGGAAAGTCGTAATAGTAGCTCAGTATTCAGTGCAGAGATCTCTTCAGTCAGTGATTCAAAGTTTTGATCTAGAGGTTTACCGTAAAGGCAGAGCTCCTAGGCTGTCTAATCTGACAGTCCAATCTTTCTTTCTAAACCGTATTCATGCGGGCCAGCCTTCAGACGAGCAGTTGTAGAAATGGAGGCTGAAGGATGATGCCAAGGGTAGTGTAATCTACACAATGTCAGATGGTATGGTGAGATACAGAGGTAGAATGTGGGTGCCTAGTGTTGATTCGATCAGAGAGATATTCTGACAGAGGCACATGCATCTCCGTATTCAATCCATCCAAGAGGTACTAAGATGTACAAAGACTTGCAGGTTTTGTATTGGTGGCCAGGGATGAAGCGAGACATCCGCAGATTTGTGTCTGAATGCCTCACTTGTCAGCAGATGGAGGCGGAACATCAGAGGCCAGCAGGAATGCTTAAGTCACTCCCCATCCCAGAGTGGAAATGTGAAAAGATTACCATGGACTTCGTTGTTGGTTTGCCAAATTCAGTCAGAGGATTCAATGCCATTTGGGTTATAGTGGATCGACTCACCCAGTCAACCCAATTTTTGCCTCTGAAGACGACTTTCTCCATGACGCAGTATGCGGAGCTCTATATCAGGGAGATAATTCGATTACACAGGATCCCAGTTTCTATTGTGTCCGACAGGAACCCGAGGTTTACATCGTCCTTTTTGAAGAGCTTACATGCAGCCATGGAGACGAATTTTCTATTCAGTACAACATTTTACCCGCAGACAGATGGCCAGTCTGAGCGAGTGATACAGATTTTGGAGGGCTTGTTGAGGGCTTGTGTAATTGATTTCTATGGGAATTTGGAATCTTAGCTACCTCTAGTGGAGTTTACCTACAACAATAGCTTCCAAGCATCTATAGGTATGTCTCCTTACGAGGCATTGTATGGAAGGAAGTGCAGATCGCCAATTCATTGGGACGAAGTCGGAGAGAGAGCAGAACTTGCTCCCGAGATAGTTCAGCAGACTGCAGATGTGGTGGTCAAGATCTGAGACAAGATTAAGACTGCCCAGAGTCGTCAGAAGAGTTATGCTGATAAGAGAAGGAGAGATCTCGAATTTGCCGTAGATGTTCACGTTTTTGTAAATATGACAACCATCAAGGGTGTTATGAGATTTGGGAAGAGAGGCAAAGTTATTCCGAGGTTTTTTGGACCGTTTGAGATTCTTGACAGAGTTGGGACACTAGCTTATCGTGTTGCCCTCTCGTCGAATCTGACCGGGGTACACAATGTGTTCCACGTCTCAATGCTGAGGAAGTACCTAGCTAATCCTTCGCACATGTTGAGCTATGAACCGTTACAGTTGGCTCCAGACCTGTCTCATGAGGACTAACCTGTCCAAATCCTAGACAAAAAGGAGCATAGACTTCGGAACAAGGTGACCAAGCTGGTCAAAGTCCAGTGGCTGAACCAATCAGTGGAGGAGGCCATTTGGGAGTCCGAGGCACATATGAGAATTCGCTACCCGGAGTTATTCAGTAAGATTAAATTTCGAGGACGAAATTTATACAAGTGGAAGAGGAACTGTAGAGCCCAAAATCAGTGCACATAAATTCCATTCATTTATTTAATGGCTAAATCATTTATTTAAATTTAAAAGCTATTTTAATGATGCATTATTTATTCAAATTGCATTATTTAAAATTATTTATGTTTATGTGATGCACGGTTAAAATATTTCTCGAGTTTCATGTTTCTGGCGATTATTCAATGCGGGATCGGGGAAAAGAGACCGGCGAAGATTTGGCAATATTTTAAAAATGGTATTTTATTATTTTTAAGTTGAGAATGTGTCATTTTATTTTTAATGGGAAAAGGGCATTTTAAATGATTTATTAGTTTTAAGCATTTTAATAGCCTAATTAAATTGTTAGGTAATTATACGATTTCAAACTTTTAAAGTTAAACACTTGGGTGCATTATTTTACTTTTGGGGTATTAGCATTTTAATTATCTTATTATTTGTAACTATTTATTTAACTAACTAATTAGCTCTAATTACTCCAATTAAAAATCCAAACTCACGCACCCACACTTTTCACACACCCACAAGCACGACACTCACACACACATGTTTCTTTGTGTTCTATTTCAATTCTTTTGAAGAAAACCTAGGGTTCTAATCAAACAAACTGCCGCCCCCTCTCCCTTAAATTTTCCAGCGAATTTTATTGATTTCGTTGCAAGGTTTTAGTGCACAATCGTCTGGGATCAAGCCTCGCTTCGTTTCCGCTTCTGTATCGTCGTTAAGGTATTTAAAATCATCAAAAAGAACGTATATTCTGTTATTTCTGCATCGATCTTGTTATATTATGTGTTGTGTTGTTATTTATGCGTAAAAATACATGTGTGATGTGTAGAAGTTTGAGCAATGATGTTTGAATCAATTTTGAAACAGTTTTTGGATCACAAATCACGTTTTTACTATCTTTTCAAAACTTGCGAGTTTTCGGTCGTGATTTTGAGAATACGTTCAACATGAATAGAACTTTTTGATACCTTCGATTTGACAGTAAATTCAAATTAGTTGGATAAAAATAGAGTGAGTTATGGCATTTTTCGTGGGACTGCTCAAACTGTGTTTTCTGAAAAATATGTTTATTATTGTGTTCTTGAAGTTTTATTGTTGCAGGCTTCGTTGGGATCGACGGGTGATCGTTGATGCAGCTAGCTATGCTTAGTATGATGTTGGGTTGGTATTTGGATTGCCGGTTAGTTTCGATAGGCAATTGAATTCATTAGAAGTCGTAGAGAAGAATTTGGTGTCAAATTCCATGTTTTGAGTTGTATTTTGTCGTAGGTTGGATATCGTCGTTTCGAGGTGTTTGTACAGGTGGTGTCAATGTAGTAGCAAACTAGGATGGGTCTCGTGGTGTCGATTCAAGTACTTACAATCGAGTTTAGAGCGTTAGCAGCACATGCACAAAAATTTCGTGGGTTTTATCCTACCGTGGCTACAAGGACCCTTAGACGGGGTCGTGTCCTTGTTCCTTCCGAAATGTCTTTTCACAGTATCTACACGGACCTATGCACAAGGTCTGTGCCTTCCCTTTTCCACACGACATCTTTTACAGTACCTACACGGACCTGGAGCTGGACCTGGGCACGGGGTCCGTGTACATCATGTTTTTAGGAAAATTTATTGTTTGCATTGGGGTTTCATGTCATGGTTTTGTACATCGATTGAATGAGGTCAAATCCAGAGTATTTTAGAATGTCTTAAGCTATATACTTGAATCGGGGGAGTAGGAATACCTACGTCTAAGTTATGCAAGTTAAGTGTTGATTTCACGTTAGTTTGTTGCAGCTTTGGCCCCAAGCGAGATCCAACGAATCGCTCAACGCCAAGTAAGTATGTTGACGTGCAAAAGAAAATACTTTTAAGTTTTTGAGGTATGCTAAATGTCTTGTGACCAGATTTATGTATGGGATTGGAAAGCGGTAAAGCATGACCGGGGACCAATCCACCCCGTTAAATCATGAACGTGTTTAGATCAGGATTTGAAAGCGTTAAAGCATGAACGGGGACCAATCCACCAATTAAAGCATGAACGAGGATCTCATGTATGTGGCAGTGGATATTTCCTGTCAGCCCAGTACTGTGGTTTAGTCTGATCATTTGTTTTTGTTTCTTTTTAATTTTAATTGTTTGAATATTTAATGGGTAAATTTTAATTGTTCAAATTTTAATTTAATTAGTTGAGATTAAAGGATCCACTCTTGGTATTTTAATAAAGTTAACATTAACGAACAATATTGAAATCCACTTAATAAAATGGTTCCAATATATTAAATAATCATATTTATATTATGTTATAAATTATTATCTCATAAATATATAATATTTACCAAAACTTATAAATGTGATCAAGTATTTATTGTGCTATATATATTTGTAAACACTAAATCAAGGTTCCCACTTTAAATGGTTGGTAAAACCAAACTAACATTTAAATGGTAACAAGAAAATATTATTATGATATATTTATATATAGTAAATCAAGGAATCCAAGTTAAATGGTTGGTAAAACCAAACTAACATTTAAATGGTTCCAAGAATTTAATATTATGATATATTTATATATAATAAATCAAGGCATCCACTTTAAATAGTTGGTAATACCAAACTAACATTTAAATGGTTCCAAGAATTTAGTGTAACATATAGCAACAATAAATCAAAACTCCCACTTATAAGTAGGGTATAAAAATTCTTAAAGAAATAAATATAACATAAACAATAAATAATGATTAAATAATATAAAACATAGATTCTTACTTTTTAATAACCTTATTATCATGCCAAGAGTTTCACCTTATCATCTCAACTTTAGGAAGTTAGCTATTCATTATTCAAAGTGTAAAACTTTGAATATGAAATTAACATGCTAATTATATTTAAATGAAGAAATAAAGGAAAAATATAGAGAGAAATATTATGAACTCAAAGGTTTGTTCATAGAATGAGGGATATCTCAATACATTACAATGCACCCCTATTTATAGCCAAATTTGGGGAGACAACCACAAATAAAATATTATTTTTTTACACAAAAGTCTTCATTGGTGTTCCAAGATATTATATTATATTTCACATCACTTTTGAAAATCTTCTTCTCCGAATTTGCTTCTTCACATAAAAAGAAACATGTGGATAATTGAGTTGTCTAGTTGTGGTAATTTTTTCAAACCATTTGACCAAGTAATTTGAGAGATATGGTCAAAATACTAGAGCATGGTAAAACTGCCACTCTTTTGGTAACTTTATTTGTTGCATAATTTGATCCCACTTGTGAGAAGATTTTTATCTCATGCTTTCCATCAATATTGTAGATATTAACATCAACTTTCTACAGGTCCAAGAATCATCTTAATCCCATTTGCAACGCCAAGTTTATTCGTGTTTTATCGAACCTGTAAAAATAGTAAAAACTTATAATTACACAACAACTTATATTTTATACAATTTATTATAAAACATATAATATTTGAACATTTAATAAAATAAAAACTATATATTTATATAATAAAACATTTAATTAATATACAATATTTTATCTTTATCACCTACAAGAACCTTTATTCATGGTTAGCGTACAGTACGGTCCCTTCAACACATATATCCCGATCGAATCTGCAACCATTGGTATATCGAGAGTTGCATTTGAATTCGATAACGATGTGATTTATCTTTGAGTAACAGTGTCATGGTATGCGCAACTGAGGAAACACCTTTCCAAACTGAACATGTCTTACTCCGGCCAGAGATTCCTTGCAATATTGACTCATCAGGCCACATAGGATATCTTTACCCGTAGGTAAACGGTGAATCCACGACTATAATGTATTTGCTCCTACGTATTTTGAAACTACACCCAACCTCGCCACCTGATGACCCTCGATAGAGTCGGTAAACGGATCAAAGTGCATGCTAGTACGTATAGCCCCTACATTCTCCCTGGTCAAAGGACTAATGATGTACAACAATAACTGCGGACTATTCCATTCAATAAGTGAGAACCACTTGGACAGTCCTAGAGAGGGTTGTTCAGTGCATCATCATATGATCACCCATCTGTGTAAATGGACATCTCTATGCCCTTACCAATGAAACATGGTGTTTACTCCACAAATGCTAGTCTCGAGCTCAAGCGACCTTTATCCTTGTTTTAGGCGGCTGAATCGACTAGGAACCTGTTTAGAATTTACGGTACGCTTCCTAATGAGTTTCATGATCTTACGTTGGGACGCAGACCTCATGTTACCTATTGTATATTCAAGGACTTTATCTATGCAGCTTGCATGGGTAAACAGATAAATTATAATGCTATAATCAAATAAAACCGTAAAATATTATTAAAATAAAGATTGTATTACATCAAAGTCAATAAAACCGGAGCCACAATTTGGCTTGCCATAGCTTCCCTGTGGATACGATATTCGGACTCACCGAATTATATTACTTGTGGACAACCTGCTCTTGGGAGTGCAATAATCAAAGTCGCAACAATAGGCACTATCAGTGATACCTAGGAGATCATGGGGCGATGCTACTAGACGCTCTTACCATGATGAGCTGGGTGCAATCAGAAATGAGTTCTGATATTTTTTATCAAGGTGTTGATGAAAAGAATGGGGCTAACTAGGGTAAGCCAGAATAAGAGTAAATGTTATTCTGAATCACAAGGAGATGTGAATCCACGGCTAGCTATATCCGTGAACTATTGAGGGTCACACAAGTATGAGATATGTGTTCCCATTGAGATAGTCAAATTTCAAGGAGTTGGAATTTGGCGACTATAGTTTGATGGAGATCAAACAGGAGGCTTATAAAGGAATTTATAAGTTGATTCCATAGGATGGAAGAAATGGAAGCTAGCATGATTGCTAAAATAAGGAAGGAGAGTGCAACTGCCTCTTTTGTGAAGGAGTTTAGTAAAATTGGCAGCTGCCAAATATTGTAACTGCCATATATGGTAAGTTCAAAATCTGGTAAATGAAAATTTTGATCTTCGAAATTTTCGATTTTCATTATATGAACATGATTTGTATCTTTGGTACATCGGCGCTCTCGGATCATCAATCGGGGTTATAATAAGTTTGGAATCAATTTTTAAGTGAATTTGGAATTCACTGATTAAATGATTGTTCTAGTAATAGTGCCTACTAACATGCACGAATTCTCATATATGTTCTAGAAGAGTTTAGAATTAAATTAACCAATGAGTTAATTTATAAATTAAATAATGGATATTTAATTTAATTAATGTACATATTTATTTTATATGGTGATATAAAATATGTGTATATGATATTACTATATCATGTATTATTAAAAGTTAATAAATACAATATATATGTATTAATTATATGAGAGTTTTAATACAATGAAATTATCAGAGTACTTGTGGAAGAGGGACTCCTAATTAGATTAGGAGTCTCACTCTATATATACACTACTAGAACTCATAATAAACCTAACATGATTTTTGCACACAAAAGAAAAAAAAAATCTCTCCAAAAAAAAACCTCTCGGCCATAACAAAGAAAGAAAAAAAAAATTGTTGGCTCTTTGGTTTTTTTCTTCCATCATTGCACCATCTCCGGATTTTAGAAATTCGGAGATTACAGTCTTAACGCACAAATTGTTTGTAATTACTTGTGCAATACAAACAAGGAATTCAGTTTCTGATCGTGGAGTCAATTAGATGATAAAAGGAGAAGAGTCGTTCGTAGAGATTTACAAGAAGGACTATCTCCGCGTAAAAATCGGAATAGTTTGGAGTCTAAGCGTTAAGAACGCAAAGGTATAATTCGAAACACCCTATGAATGATTTGAACACACGACGTCCAATAACAAAATTTTTAAACTTCTGATGCATCTTGGGTGGGAGAAAACTATGCATCAACATACTGATCATGAGTAAATAAAAAAACGTGGTTTGAATTCATGGATGTGTCAAAAGAACTGTTAAAATTTTCCTTCAATAATATTACGTAGATGGTTTGGAGATGTTTGCGAGCACCACGAACACATACAAATCCTTCAAAATTTGCGCCAAAATTCGGCCCCCTTCCAAGGAACCTAGCCGCCTCCTCTCTCTATTTTCTGGAAAATTTTAACATGATGGTTGGTTGTGGGGAAGGTTTTTTCCTTTTATTATTGGGCTTTAAAAGTGCTAACTCAATAAGAAAAGTGCTAATTTACTAATAAAATTCTAACCCAATTATAAAGTTGCAAATTATCGTAAAAAGTATTTAAACTTAAATTAATCTACCTAACAATGAAAAATTTGGCATCTTATTCCCTCAATATAAAACTCAAGCATTTAAGTTTTATTCTTCACTCCAATGAGCAGATTTTTATAACATCACATCCTTAAGTAATCAAAATAAAACTTTGACCGTGCTAGAGCGTCTTTATGGGAATCTGCCCTCAACTACCAAATAGCTGAAAACTTCATATAAGTTAAAAAGAAAATCAATCAAAACTTAAATCTTTACTTTAAATATCTTATTTAAATAATAAGATCATTACCATGTGAAAATAAGTACAAATAATTGAATCTATAGTATAAATATATGAGTTTTTGTTGGATCCCGTTTTTCTATACGCTCAAACGCAGCAGAAGTTTTAAAATTTTATTTATTTTGACAATCAAAATATGTATTGCTTTGGGCGTTCGTATGATCCCATTATTTTGAAGAATTATACATTTGGTGAATAATTTCACTTGGCTCCAACTACTCCGGTATTAGCGGACGTAGCTCTTGTTGTAAATCCTTACGAACGTTCTTCGTTCTCCTAATCCGGTCCACGACTAGAATACTTGTTCCTCTTCTAACTTGCGCTAGAAAGCATAAAAGATATTTGCGTTGAGATCAAAAACTCAAAAAATGGTTCAAAACCCATTTGAGAGCAATTTTAATGGCCGAGAGAATTTTTTCTTTTGAGAGCACAAGGAACCTCCGATGTTGGAGAGATTTCTCCAATCTTCTTTTTTTTTGTTTTAAAGATTCGGTCATCCTCAAAATCCCAACCAAAGTAAATTTTTTTTTTATTATTTTAACTAATGGTTGTTTCCTTTAATTAATCACATTAATTAAGTAATTAGATTTCAACAAATCTATTTGATTCTCAAAAATCTCACAATCGAAATTAGTGGAGGCTATAATTTTAGGTCAGAATATTTTTTAAAAAAATCCATGACCTAATTGCCATATTTAAAATTAATGGGCTTGATTAATTAATTGGGCTAGTCCAATTAGTTTAATTAATTAATCAAAGTTCATTAAAAACTTTAATTATTTAGTATATTGGATGTGGGGACCCGGACGCTAATTCATTTCTTAATCGTCTTTAGGAATAATTCTAACAATTATAATAAACAGGGTCTAAATTTTTTTTTAAAAATGCCAAGCGGAAACATAATGTAATTAAATTCAAATTACATATTAAACATAACATACAATTATTGTATGATCTACAATAATTCAACTAGGTTCAACTGCATATCAGTACTGAATCCTAAGTTGCTTCTGAAGCCCGGATCTCCACGCTATCTAGTCCAGCCTCGTTCTCTTCTTGACCCTGATCCTATCCCACCTGTTGCCATGCACACATACAAACAAGACAACAGGCGGATAACTCCGGTGAGAACTACATTCCCAGTATAAATCATGTATACATGCAATCATATAAACAATATAAAAGCATATAACAAACAATTCCAACCTGTAACAAATTCAGAACATGAATCAATACCATACTAAATCATGTTCTAAACATGTACCCTAATCACGAACATAATAAATATGAAGAATAACTCCTATTCTAAACATGTACCAATATCAGGAACATAAAGGGACATGAACCATATTCAGGAACATAAATCAACATCAATAAATATAAATCAATATAACTGTCACTCAGACTCGTGACTCTAAGTTTTAGACTAGACTCAATCCTAGCCTAGGGATCCCGATTTCCAGATGTGGTGTTCCTATATCGAATTCCGTAATAGAAGGAACACTGATTCTATTTACTCGATATAACTATATATGGTGTTCCTATATCGAATTCCGTAATAGAAGAAATTCCAATTCTATTTACTCGATATAACCAAACATCCGGTGTCCTGACCTAACCGTCATGGACTGTAGCTCTATCGCTAAGATCCTATCTTGAGACATCGTGCAATGTGCCCGTGGCGATCCCACCACTATCAGGCACTTCCGTCCCAAGATTTCTACACTATCCTGTGACATTGTGCAATGTGCCCGTGGCGATCCCGCCACTATCAGGCACTTCTGTCACAAGATCATTCGACTAATACCTGCTATCTATAAATCAAGAAAAAAAGCATTTTCAATACATTCATTGCAATTATTTATGTAATAAAATAAAGTATGTGATTTAGGGAAACTCGAGCCAAACCGCACTCGAGTTGTGCAATCCCAACTCAACATTAATTTATACCTTTATCTTCTCGCTCAGAAGAAGAAGAAGTCCCGACTCTATCTAGGTCCATTCCCAATATGGTAATAACAATACCGAACATATATAATATCAATAAACAACTCAATTCAGAACCTGTTCTGATCAATACTCAAATCAAAACACATAATCTGATCAATGTCAATTGAGATACAATCTAATCCATATCGACGATATTACGATATAATCGAAATCACTATTGAATCTGATCAATATCAATTAACTGATGTTTCGACGGTATAACAATACAGTCTCGATAACCACGTCAGTCCGAACATCACAGATATAATACCAGAACTCATAATCAATATCGATACCAGTCATAATCTCAATAACAATACATATCTGATATGAATTCTAAGTCAAATCGATTCCAAAAATCATAACAATTACATAAACAGTCCGTTCTTTAATCTGACTTCAATTATACGATGTCTACTATGTCAAGAACATCATATATGACTCATATTCAATTCTGACAACAACACAATTTCAAAACATGTCAGAACGTAGCAAAACTCACGTCCAGTTGTAGCCTACGTCGATAGGAACTCAGTACTGAAGTCGGATTTAAAATCAGACGGACGGATCTCTCACAAATCGAATTAAACTCTTTCGAAGGACTTTAACCCTATCTAGGCCCTCCGTTTCTTTCTTTTCCCAATTCTGAAGATTGATATGTATATATATACATACACGTTGCATGTAAGGGCAAGTGGCATCTTTTCCTTCTGCATGTCTCACGCTCGGGCGGTTGTAAATTACCGCTCGAGCGCGGCATGTTCTGTCAAGATGTTCAATTGAACATCTCCTGGCGCTGGGGCGGTAATATTCTACCGCTTGGGCGCCAAACATTCTGTCCAAGAAGTAAAAATTGGCGCTCGGGCGGTTCTTTTTTGCCGCTCGGGCGCGAGATGTTCGGCCCAACATCTTGAGATGTTCGGTTCAACATCTTGGCTTATAATGTAACGATGCCCTGCTTCTTCATTTGAGTTCATATAACCTCCATTCATCACCATCTTATCAATTAATCAACATCTGATTACCATAATTAAATCTCGGTCATTACATTGGACTTGTACTCCTACAAGCCCATTAAACATACTTCCCACTATATTTAATTTAATTTGTAATAAACTCAAATTTTGAGTTCAATAAATTAAATCGATCATAAATTCAACATTTGAATTTAATATTATAAATTCAACTCATTGAATTTATCACCTCCAAAATTTAATATTTAATAAACCCAACATTTGAGTTTAATAAATTAAATTATCAAATTTTGTAAATTCAACACCTTGAATTTATTATCTCCAAATTTCATAAATTCAACTTCTTGAATTTAATATCTCATAAATTCAACAACTTGAATTTATTTTCTCAAAATTTAATTATCATAAATTCAACTCCTTGAATTTACTATATCATAATATATAAATTCAACTCCTTGAATTTATTCTCTCAACGAGAACAAATAATCCAGTGCTTGTGTGACCCTAATGGTTCAGGGATACAGCTAGCTGTGGGTTCACAACTCTTTGTGATTCAGGACATAATCCTTTATTCGGGCTTACCCTAGTTAGCCCCATTCTTTTCATCAACACCTTGATCAAGAATGTCAGAATTCATTTCTGATTGCACCCATAAGATCATGGTAAGAGCGTCTAGTAGCATCGCCCCATGATCCCCTAGGTATCACTGATAGTGCCTGCAAGAACCAGTCGATTATGATTAACGTACAGTACAGTCCCTTCATCTCATATATCCCGATCGAATCTGCAACCATTGATTCATCGAGGGTTTCATATTAATTCGATAACTATGTGATAACTATAATAATGGCATCGCGTGTACTATTGGAGAACTCCTTCTCCAACGTACATCTCATACTCTGGCCACAGATTTCATGCACTATTATTTCATCAGATCACATAGGATATCCACAACCGCAAGTGAGCGGTGAATCCCCGACTACAATGCACTGGCTCCTATATGTGTCGCAACTGTACCCAACCTCGTCACCTGATGACTCTCCTGGAGCCGATAAACGAGTCAAAGCACAACCCTAGCATATAGAGCCTCAGTGTTGTCCCGGGTCGTAAGGACTAATGGTGTACAATCATAACCACGGACTTATCCTCTCGATGAATGATAACCACTTGGAAGTCCGAGGGAGGGTTGTTCTGTAGTGGCCCGTGTTTCGTACTTGAAAATTTGCGGAATAATTTAAAATTTTCTCTATTAAATAAATAAAATGTCTCATTCATAAAATATACTGATAAAAGATTCAATGTTTAAAGTAGCAACGGAATAAAAGCTTTAAATGTCGAGATAGCAGCGGAAGTAAATATTTGTTTCAAAGCAACAACTTAAAATAATTCATCGCGATAAAATGAGTTTGCATAAAATAATAAATAAACTGATAAATGAGGTCCTCGGGTTCCTACTACTGTCGATACAAGATGTCTCACTGGTCCCCGCCCTCGGTCCCGACCTCATCAGCACCTACAGCAATAAAGTCTAGTGAGTCTAAAGACTCATCATGCATATATCGTGAATAACGAGTAAAATATATCATAAAGTTTCATGCCGGGTAAAAATATCATGTCGTAACGCATAACGTGAAAATATCTTGTCATGAGTAATTATAAATACGTGCATAACTGAACTGAAAATCGTAAGTGAAATGCTTGCTCGATAGAGCCCTGCCATGAAATAGCATATAATAATTTTATGTTGAGAATATGTTCTACGCAAGTGGCCCATAACGTGAAATGAATCGTCTAATAAGACTAAACCACAGTATACTGGGCGCTAGAGATCATCACAGCCCTTGGACTGGATATCCGTACCCATACATGAACATGAACCGGTCAGTAGCCACAGGATTAAGTAATAATCCCATGATAAGCTGCAATCCCATGAACGTGAGGTGGCCACAAGCAATATCGCATATATCTAAAAAATGAACATTTTATATTTTTATGCATGTAATATGATTAAATATCCTGTTTTATTTTACCGAATGTGTTGGATCGTTCCCAGGGCGCTGCGACCTAACTTTAACATGAAAAATATACAAATGATTTAACTTGACCACAACTTTGTAATTGAACTCAAAACGAGACGATTATGCCCAATTACTTAGTGTTTAATCATGACTCCGTGCCAACCCGAACCAACACCGAACCATCATTTAGTCATGATTAAAATACACCTAAAATTATTAAATAATGCTCCCAAAATTTCAGTACTTCGAAATTTGTGGAATGGAGGCCAAAAACATGAAACGCTCTTTCGAGAGTCATTTTGGCACATTGCACCGTAAATTCTTGTACGACCTTTAAACTTAACCGAATCACAAACGGCCAAAAACATGACCTTCCTAACTCAATGAGGCACTGTCCAGTCCAAGGCCATAGGCTAAAAGCCAACCAAGAACTCAAACGAGCCTCTGAACCAAAGCACCAACAATTTGTTGTAAACAAAATACAGCAGCAGCGCTTTCGCTTGCATGCGTCGTTTGCAAGGCTAATGGCCATTGTTGCTCGAACCACTGACCAGAGCCTCTTCCAAACATCCTAGGTGTTGTTTGAACCATGCCTAAGGGCCCTAGGCCAGCCACAATTCAAACAACACCAGCAACGTGACCACGCTTCCGACCGAGATCAAAAACTGCATGCGTGGGACGTTGCTATTGTTGACTGTCGTGGATCATTCCAGTGGCCATTTGATTGACCATGGCATGATCTAGACATCATGAGGTATTGTGTGAACCATGGCTAAGGGCTAAAAAGCCAATCAAGATCAACACCACCCATAAAATCGAAAGCTACACATGCAAGAAAAATAAAGGGGATCGAAGGGCACTTGTCTTGTTTTATTTAAAATCCGAGGGAACCATGGACCAAGCCTTGAAATACCGACTTGGTCACGTCTTAGACATACTAAGGAAATGTTCTAACCATGGCTACAGCCTCTAGGGCAGACAAGATCAGAATCTTCGCCTTAGACAATAATAATGCAAATTTTGTCTCAAAATGACATGCTGGGGAGTTGCTGTTCAAAACACATAATCTGATCAATGTCAATTGAGATACAATCTAATCCATATCGACGATATTACGATATAATCGAAATCACTATTGAATCTGATCAATATCAATTAACTGATGTTTCGACGGTATAACAATACAGTCTCGATAACCACGTCAGTCCGAACATCACAGATATAATACCAGAACTCATAATCAATATCGATACCAGTCATAATCTCAATAACAATACATATCTGATATGAATTCTAAGTCAAATCGATTCCAAAAATCATAACAATTACATAAACAGTCCGTTCTTTAATCTGACTTCAATTATACGATGTCTACTATGTCAAGAACATCATATATGACTAATATTCAATTCTGACAACAAAATAATTTCAAAACATGTCAGAACGTAGCAAAACTCACGTCCAGTTGTAGCCTACGTCGATAGGAACTCAGTACTGAAGTCGGATTTGAAATCAGACGGACGGATCTCTCACAAATCGAATTAAACTCTTTCGAAGGACTTTAACCCTATCTTGGCCCTCCGTTTCTTTCTTTTCCCAATTCTGAAGATTTATATGTATATATATACATACACGTTGCATGTAAGGGCAAGTGGCATCTTTTCCTTCTGCATGTCTCGCGCTCGGGCGGTCGTAAATTACCGCTCGAGCGCGGCATGTTCTGTCAAGATGTTCAATTGAACATCTCCTGGCGCTCGGGCGGTAATATTCTACCGCTCGGGCGCCAAACATTCTGTCCAAGAAGTAAAAATTGGCGCTCGGGCGGTTCTTTTCTGCCGCTCGGGCGCGAGATGTTCGGCCCAACATCTTGAGATGTTCGGTTCAACATCTTGGCTTATAATGTAACGATGCCCTGCTTCTTCATTTGAGTTCATATAACCTCCATTCATCACCATCTTATCAATAAATCAACATCTGATTACCATAATTAAATCTCGGGCATTACATTTCTCCCCCCTAATATCTTATTTCGTCCCCCGAAATCACATGCAATCAAATCTGATAACGAAATAAATGTATAACAAAATCAGTCATAACTACTTTCAAGGTAATAACTCTGAACATCGCTACCTCATATCAGGCTCAGTCTTCCAGGTAGCTTCTTCGATGCCCTGATGACTGTACTGTACTTACAACAGCGGAATATTCTTCATCAGGAAATAACTTTCCTTCACGAATTTCAGATTTTACTCTGGAACAATCATTCAAGAAGTATAATCTCATACTAACACTCGAAATAGCTCTAACAGAATTAATCTTACAATACTGGTTATACAACATCCGTATATACCAATCAACAGTTCATAACCAACCAAAACTATCAGTTGTTATCAAATCTATTTATCTCGGTCAAGAATATATTCATTCTTCAACTTAAACACCAACAGTCATCATCCGACGTTGGCTTGTTTAATGTCAAATTCCGAGTTGTCTTCATTTCTTTCTGATTCCCTCGCATTTTCGATATCAGATCTCTGATCCTATCAGATTCAGTCTCAAGTATTATCGAAATATAAATCTCCATACCACCGAAATTGACAATTCTCACTGTACAACATGTAATGCCCAAGAATTAATTCATGTAATCAGACGTTGATTAATTAACAGAATTGAGATTTCAGGAGCTAAAACAAGGAAGCCGGGCGTCGGTACATTTAAAGTGAAGATGTTGGACAGAACATCTGGCGCCCGAGCAGTAGAATATGACCGCCCGAGCGCCAGTGTTCAATAGGAACATCTTTCGGACAGAACTTGTGGCGCCCGAGCGGTAGAAAGTTACCGCCCGAGCGCCAATGGATAATGAATTAAGCATCCGGACAGAAAGTGCCGCGCTCGAGCGGTACTTTCTTACCGCCCGAGCGCGAGATGTGGAATAGGTGAGATGAGACACTTGCCTTCTGACTTCAGTACTGTGTTCCTAT
Organism: Primulina eburnea; assembly: GCF_022965805.1. Taxonomy (NCBI): domain Eukaryota; kingdom Viridiplantae; phylum Streptophyta; class Magnoliopsida; order Lamiales; family Gesneriaceae; genus Primulina; species Primulina eburnea. Next base: position 17,341,461 of record NC_133115.1, read on the forward strand.
CGACGCAGGCTTCATCTGGACGTAAGTTTTGTTACGTTTTGAGATGTTTTGAGAATATGATGTTGCCAGAATTGAATATGATTCAGATATGGTATTTCTACTGCCGTAGATATTGTAGAATTGAAGTCAGATTAAAGAACATACCGTTTTTGTAATTGTTATGATTTTTGAAAGATATTAACTGAGATTCTATATCAGAATTGTGTTAGTATTCAGATTATGAGTTATATTGACACCGATTATGTGTTCCAGTATTATATTTGTGATGTTCAGAACTGACAAGGTTATTCAGATTTTATTGTTATGCCGTCGAAACATCAGTAGATTTAGATTGATCAGATTCAGATATAATTTCGATTATATTGTGATGTCGATGATATGAATTGAATTGTGTCTTGTTCAGATATTGATCAGATTATGTACTGAGTTGTGTATTGATCAGAACAGATTGTGTGGGGACCCGGACGCTAATCAAGTTCTTAATCATCATTGGGACTAGTTAATCAATTAGAACAGGGTCTAAATTTTTTTTTTAAAATGCGGAACGTAGTGACATACAACATATATACATATCAGTATATAAAATACAAATCCTGTATTTCAACATTTATTCAAACTAGGGTTTAAAACTAAAGGCAAGTGTTTAACCCTACATCTAGTCCAAGTCCGGTGCCACCACTCTAATCACGATCTAGCTCTTCATCTCTTCGACCCTGGACCTGTCCCACCTGTTGTCAAGTACACATACAGACAAGACAACAGCCGGATATACCGGTGAGAATATAATCCCAGTATAAATCAATGAAACATGCAATCATATAAAACACTATAAAGCATGTAATCAGGTAACAGATATATGTATCAAAATCTGAAACATAATCAATATCAATCTGTCGACATCACTCATAATTCAGACTAGACTCAATCCTAGTCTAGGGATCCCGGTTTCCAGATGTGGTATTCCTATATCGAATTCCGTAAAGGATGGAACCATAATCTCTATTACTCGATATAACCAGTGCCCCGGTATTCCTATATCGAATTCCGTAATAGAAGAATTCCAATATCCTTTACTCGATATAACCAAATATGGTGTTCCTATATCGAATTCCGTAATGGATTCCATTACTCGATATAACCATACATCCAGTGTCCTGACCTAACCGTCATGGACTGTAGCTCTATCGCTAGCATCCTATCTTGTGACATCGTGCAATGTGCCGTGGCGATACCACCACTATCCGGCACTTCTGTCACAAGATAACTCGTCTAATACCTGTCATCTGAATTCAAGAGAACAAGTACATTAATTAATGTAATGCAAATATCCATGCAATAAAATAAAGTATGTGATTTAGGGAAACCCAAGTCTAAACCGACTCAAGTCCATCTCCCAATACCACATTGACTTATACCTTTCTTTCGTCGGTGTCTGGCTCAGTCGAAGTCCTGAACTCACAATCTGTCTGGTACTGACAATATCAATAATCTCATGTCAATATACCGTTCAACTCAATAACAATCTGATGAATCTGGATTTTATTCAAATCAACGGTATAACGGTACAATTTCAATATCCCCGTCAATACCAATTCAACAGATAATAGTTACAATCCATAAACTCATATCCAATACAATCTGTAATCCAATCACAATTCAGATCTGTCTGGTATAAATCAATATACCCTAAAAATTCATAACAATTCCATAATCAGTCCGTTTCTTAATCTGACTTCGATTCTATAATGTCTCATATGTCAAGAACATCATATATGAATTCCATTCAATTCTGACGATATCATAATTCTAAAACATGTCAAAACGTAGTAAAACTTACGTCCAGTTGTAGCCTACGTTGCCAGGAACTCAATACCGAAGTCGGATTCAAATTCGGACGGACGGATTGAAAGATAAAGGCGTAAGGATTTTTCACAAATCTCCCTCGACCTTTCTCGATTTATGTTCTGATTTTCGAAGGGATAACCATTATATATAACCGTGCATGCATTCACGAGGTGGCAACATTTTTCTCGCAACACGTAGCACCGCGGGTGCGGTGTCATAGGGACCGCGGGTGCGCTCAATACCGCGGGTGCGGTCGCTGCAAGACCGCGGGTGCGGTCACCCTACGGTTTCGATGCACAACATTTCCCGAAGCACAACCGCGGGTGCGGTGCTTCCTAGGCCGCGGGTGCGGTGTCCCCTCGGCCTCACCTTCACCATTTCATTTCTAATTCTTTTCTCAATGTCCCAATTAATCCTTTTGTAATCCTATCAATTATAAATCAATAATTACAGATTACTGGGATTAAATTTCCGGGCATTACAGATTGTGTATTGAATTATTTACTGACACAGCGTATTCGATATTGTCATTTCAGATTGATATGGACAGATTTGAATACAGATCATCGTCTTCGTCAGACCGGGACGAAAAAGGTCTAATTCATGTGATATTCGGGAAGACACAACTCAAATGGATCCCATTTGAGTTTCCCAACAAAATCACATACTAGATTACTGTTATATTCTGATATGAATATGCATTGTTTATATGCTGATATGCTCCTGCTATGTTTATAGATTTATATGCATTGCATTTAAGATAGGAGAGTCTGACAGAAACAGTCAAACTTCTAGACGTTCGGTGATATCACAGCTTAGGGGAAGATTCACTCTCCTATTGTAGATGTGGATATAGATCAGACCGAAGTCTAGGAATAAGACGTACCGTCACCTCGATTGGAGAGTAGGTGATAGATCGTCTTATTCACAACGGGATCCCTAGAGTTATAGATGAGTCGAGTCTAGACATGATTTGACTAGAACTGCATGCGTTTATGAATGTGGTTTCATAGACTATGAAACCCATATTTATTTCTTTCAGTCATGATAGCATGTTTTTATGATTTGATTTAAATAGCATGTTTAGATGATTTGATTGAAATGCTTATTTTGATTTAATTTCATAGATTATGAAATCCATTGCTTAAATGTTATTCAAGATAGAATATTTCATGACATGTTGATGTATATGCATGTTTACCATGTTTTATACTGAGATTTATTCTCACCGGAGTATCCGGCTGTTGTCTTGTTTTGTATGTGTGCATGACAACAGGTGGGACAAGATCGGGGTCGAGAAGATGATGAGAGATCGAGTTTAGCGTGGTGATTCCGGACTTATTGTAGATTTGATTTTAATACTTGAAATTAGTATTTGAACCTTAGAGTTAGGTTGTACAGTGTTGTACCTTTATACTGAAATGTATTTTATACAGATATGTATATTATGTAGATGCCATTACCTTCCGCACTTTATTTTGAAAAGAAAATGTTTTTTAGACCCTGTTTTATCTTAATTGATAATTAAATCCCAAAGATGATTAATAAGAAGATCAGCGTCCGGGTCCCCACACAACATCTCAATACTCATCTGGTAGCTCTCATTGTACGATAATTCATAAACGATAATCAATCATGTCAACTAGTGCTAAAATCCAGCACTACAGTTCCTGGATATCCTCCAGTATTTAGATAATTCGCTCCAACTATCTGTCAATCTATAAACCGTAGATGAAAAATCATGCTATACATTCTGCCAAAAGTACAAAATCAAACGAAAATCACAGTATGACATAATTAACTTTGGCATTCAGTACAATCTGACCCTTTTTCTGACATAAATCTCTGTCATCTGGTCATGTCTGTACCTCTTCCTGTATAATATAACATATACAGATTCGAACAATCATTCAATCATAACCACATACTGGTACAATCTTGGCAAGATTTCGGTTGTTCCATCACCAGATCCATAGAAATGTACTACCATTTCTATTTAGGAATCAATAATTTGTATAACCAATCCCTTGGTTTTTATCTTTCTGTCTTCATCTGTCAGCGATTTAGACATTTCAATACAAATTCTGACATAACTGATTTCATCTGTTTACTTCAAAACTGTCTATTCGAATTATCACACATTTCCTGTTACCAGAATAGTACTGAATCTACTACTGTGTGTTTCTGACACTATCTGTCCTTTCAGATTCGAACTATTTGGTACAAACAAATCAGTTAATAATATAATTTAAAGAAAAATACCTACCTGGTATTCGGTTCTGACTATCGAAATCAAGTTCTGAACAGTCTGACCAAATTTCTGAATTGCTGAAATTTTCAACATCAACTCTGAGTCGGCTTGAACTATATATAATCTCAACGGTTCACAATAATCGGTACCAAATACGAATTCAGAATAATAGCAATATCGGATCGGATTCAAAATATCAATACGCAATACTGATCTAATAACTGCATAGAACGGAATTTCTGACATTTCGAAAATTCTGCCATATTCAATGTCGTTCTCAGCCACTGATCACGGTCTCACTGTTCTACAATCAATCAGTATACCATCTTCAGATAACACAGACTCTGAATACAATCTGTTACAATCCCGATTCATATCCGAACAATTCTGCATACAACAATCTCAGTTCCCAGAACACTCAATATCATTTCAACTGTTCAATTTAATCAATCATATGCTGCGAATATATCAAAATGTCATAGATAAACCGAGAATAAAATCATCAGAACACTTCCGAGCATAGGATTTATCAACCCTTAAACGGAACTGAAGTACTTTACAGAGAAACATATAATCAGATGTAACTCTAACTTTTCAGGCAATAAATCTTTCAACTGATATCTCAATTCTCTCAATTCAATCAGTATCAGTCTATAAGAAATTCTAAAATGAAACCAATACCTGCAATCAAATCAAGGCTGAAATCACTCTCCCTGATACAGGACAAACCTGAAATCTCATCTGCAAGACTATAGCAAACTTCCTGCTACTAGTAAATCAATCCTTGATAGGCTCCACTTCAGTCATCAACGAACATAAAGGAATAACTCCATTCCTTTCGATAATCATCGAATCGGACCAATACGGATATCAAGGAATTTAAAATCTAAATCCCTTACCGTATATCATTCATTCCTTGGCCATTTCAGGTTCGAATCTTACCATCTCCTGGAAAGAATCTAAGATAGCTCCGTACTTGTTCGATATATCAATATCCATCATGCAGTCATCAAGAGACGATACAAGTACAATCTAGTCTAATTCAATCTCATTCTCAACTTACTGCAGTTTACAATATATCACAGAATATCACTGATATCAAATTCTTTCCCCAAAAGGTAAGGAATCAATACTACAGTAAATGCAGACCCAACAAGTAAAGCATATATCAATGCAACTTAATCAAGGATAATCATAGAAAATGCATTAGTCTCTATCAATACATATGCAATATAATCATAAAAGATCAGTACCTGTCACTGTATCATCAAGTGTGTCCTGGTTCTGTTCCTCGATCCCTGCCACCAGAGGATTCTGCTCCCTGAAATCTTCGGGGACCTCTCTGTGGACAAGCTCTAGCAAAATGTCCTTGCTGTTTACATATATTGCACCTACCAGTCACTCCCTGGCATTGCCCCGTGGAATGTCTCCCACCGCAATTCCTGCAATAAACTCTAGTATAACTCAGGCTAGAACCACTGGAGCTAGATGAACCACTCGGTCCAGTTCCTAATTTCTTAAACGGCTTCTTTCGAGCTTTCACCAACTTTTGCTTCTCACTCGTACTGCCACTATCAAATCTGTGAGGGGATTGCTGTGTCTGGGGTTGCATCGCACACAACCTTCCTAGTTGTCTAATCAGACTCGCCTCCGCTCTCTTTGCTCTACTCAAGGCATCTGCAAAACGGTAAGGTCGCAGCATATTCATCAATGCAAATATCTCCGAGTTCAATCCTCTGACGAACTGAGCCGCTACAGCTTCATCATTCCCAGCTACATGAGGAGCAAAACGCAGTAAAGTAGAGAATTTAGCAACATACCCTTCAATATTCAGTTGACCTTGCCTCAAATTCTCAAATTCTGCTTTCTTGTCCTCTCGGTACGAAACCGAGAAAAATCTTCGATAAAATTCAGTTCTGAATATTTCCCACGAAATCACGGTACCTCTCTGTTCTAACATTCTTTTACTTGTAATCCACCAACTCCTGACGGCTTCTCGTAACTGATTAGGCACCATTTTATCTCTATGTTCATCTGTACAATCAAGTAAATCTAACAGTATTTCTATGTCATCAAACCCGTTCTCACAATCTTCAGACGTCTCGATACCATTCAGAATCGGCGGCTGCAGTAACTGAAACTCTTTCAACTTTATTTCCATATGAGTTTCTGATATATCTATTTGATCAGACGAAGTATTACCTCGTTCTGGAACTCTTCTAGGAGGAATATCTGATAATCACAGATGTTAGTAGTAACAGGAGACAAATCCGTCTCAATCCCAATCCTGATCAGCTTACCTCTGATCAAGAATTGGTTCTGATCCAGTTTCAAATAATACATATTACCAAATCAACACAGATATTCAGGTAACATGTAGCTTAATACACAGTAAAAACATACTGAAATCTTAGCATATACAATGTAATTTCAACATTATATTCAATCATATGCCATATAAATCCAGACAGTAAAACATAATATCATTCTAGCATACACAATGTAATTCCACATTATAATCAATCACATGCTAGCAGTCAAACGCAGGTAAGAAAACTCAATCTACCCCGCTCACTCTCCTCTATCTCAGTGCTAAGGAACCTACAGTTCAAGGACCTACAACTCTGATACCACCTGTTGTGGGGACCCGGACGCTAATTCATTCCTTAATCGTCTTTAGGAATAATTCTAACAATTATAATAAACAGGGTCTAATTTTTTTTAAAAAAAATGCCAAGCGGAAAAATAATGTAATTAAATTCAAATTACATATTAAACATACATACAATTATTGTATGATCTACAATAATTCAACTAGGTTCAACTACATATCAGTACTGAATCCTAAGTTGCTTCTGAAGCCCGGATCTCCACGCTATCTAGTCCAGCCTCGTTCTCTTCTTGACCCTGATCCTATCCCACCTGTTGCCATGCACACATACAAACAAGACAACAGCCGGATAACTCTGGTGAGAACTACATTCCCAGTATAAATCATGTATACATGCAATCATATAAACAATATAAAAGCATATAACAAACAATGCCAACCTGTAACAAATTCAGAACATGAATCAATACCATACTAAATCATGTTCTAAACATGTACCCTAATCAGGAACATAATCAATATCAAGAATAACTCCTATTCTAAACATGTAGCAATATCAGGAACATAAAGGGACATGAACCATATTCAGGAACATAAATCAACATCAATAATTATAAATCAATATAACTGTCACTCAGACTCGTGACTCTATGTTTTAGACTAGACTCAATTCTAGCCTAGGGATCCCGATTTCCAGATGTGGTGTTCCTATATCGAATTCCGTAATAGAAGGAACAGTGATTCTATTTACTCGATATAACTATATATGGTGTTCCTATATCAAATTCCGTAATAGAAAAAATTCCAATTCTATTTACTCGATATAACCAAACATCCGGTGTCCTGACCTAACCATCATGGACTGTAGCTCTATCGCTAAGATCCTATCTTGAGACATCGTGCAATGTGACCGTGGCGATCCCACCACTATCAGGCACTTCCGTCCCAAGATTTCTACACTATCCTGTGACATTGTGCAATGTGCCCGTGGCGATCCCGCCACTATCAGGCACTTCTGTCACAAGATCATTCGACTAATACCTGCTATCTATAAATCAAGAAAAAAAGCATTTTCAATACATTCATTGCAATTATTTATGCAATAAAATAAAGTATGTGATTTAGGGAAACTCGAGTCAAACCGCACTCGAGTTGTGCAATCCCAACTCAACATTAATTTATACCTTTATCTTCTCGCTCAGAAGAAGAAGAAGTCCCGACTCTATCTCGGTCCATTCCCAATCTGGTAATAACAATACCGAACAGATATAATATCAATAAACAACTCAATTCAGAACCTGTTCTGATCAATACTCAAATCAAAACACATAATCTGATCAATGTCAATGGAGATACAATCTAATCCATATCGACGATATCACGATATAATCGAAATCACTACTGAATCTGATCAATATCAATTAACTGATGTTTCGACGGTATAACAATACAGTCTCGATAACCTTGTCAGTCCGAAAATCACAGATATAATACCAGAACTCATAATCAATATCGATACCAGTCATAATCTCAATAACAATACATATCTGATATGAATTCTCAGTCAAATCGATTCCAAAAATCATAACAATTACATAAACAGTCCGTTCTTTAATCTGACTTCAATTATACGATGTCTACTATGTCAAGAACATCATATATGACTCATATTCAATTCTGACAACAACACAATTTCAAAACATGTCAGAACGTAGCAAAACTCACGTCCAGTTGTAGCCTACGTCGATAGGAACTCAGTACTGAAGTCGGATTTAAAATCAGACGGACGGATCTCTCACAAATCGAATTAAACTCTTTCGAAGGACTTTAACCCTATCTAGGCCCTCCGTTTCTTTCTTTTCCCAATTCTGAAGATTGATATGTATATATATACATACACGTTGCATGTAAGGGCAAGTGGCATCTTTTCCTTCTGCATGTCTCACGCTCGGGCGGTTGTAAATTACCGCTCGAGCGCGGCATGTTCTGTCAAGATGTTCAATTGAACATCTCCTGGCGCTGGGGCGGTAATATTCTACCGCTTGGGCGCCAAACATTCTGTCCAAGAAGTAAAAATTGGCGCTCGGGCGGTTCTTTTTTGCCGCTCGGGCGCGAGATGTTCGGCCCAACATCTTGAGATGTTCGGTTCAACATCTTGGCTTATAATGTAACGATGCCCTGCTTCTTCATTTGAGTTCATATAACCTCCATTCATCACCATCTTATCAATTAATCAACATCTGATTACCATAATTAAATCTCGGTCATTACATTGGACTTGTACTCCTACAAGCCCATTAAACATACTTCCCACTATATTTAATTTAATTTGTAATAAACTCAAATTTTGAGTTCAATAAATTAAATCGATCATAAATTCAACATTTGAATTTAATATTATAAATTCAACTCATTGAATTTATCACCTCCAAAATTTAATATTTAATAAACCCAACATTTGAGTTTAATAAATTAAATTATCAAATTTTGTAAATTCAACACCTTGAATTTATTATCTCCAAATTTCATAAATTCAACTTCTTGAATTTAATATCTCATAAATTCAACAACTTGAATTTATTTTCTCAAAATTTAATTATCATAAATTCAACTCCTTGAATTTACTATATCATAATATATAAATTCAACTCCTTGAATTTATTCTCTCAACGAGAACAAATAATCCAGTGCTTGTGTGACCCTAATGGTTCAGGGATACAGCTAGCTGTGGGTTCACAACTCTTTGTGATTCAGGACATAATCCTTTATTCGGGCTTACCCTAGTTAGCCCCATTCTTTTCATCAACACCTTGATCAAGAATGTCAGAATTCATTTCTGATTGCACCCATAAGATCATGGTAAGAGCGTCTAGTAGCATCGCCCCATGATCCCCTAGGTATCACTGATAGTGCCTGCAAGAACCAGTCGATTATGATTAACGTACAGTACAGTCCCTTCATCTCATATATCCCGATCGAATCTGCAACCATTGATTCATCGAGGGTTTCATATTAATTCGATAACTATGTGATAACTATAATAATGGCATCGCGTGTACTATTGGAGAACTCCTTCTCCAACGTACATCTCATACTCTGGCCACAGATTTCATGCACTATTATTTCATCAGATCACATAGGATATCCACAACCGCAAGTGAGCGGTGAATCCCCGACTACAATGCACTGGCTCCTATATGTGTCGCAACTGTACCCAACCTCGTCACCTGATGACTCTCCTGGAGCCGATAAACGAGTCAAAGCACAACCCTAGCATATAGAGCCTCAGTGTTGTCCCGGGTCGTAAGGACTAATGGTGTACAATCATAACCACGGACTTATCCTCTCGATGAATGATAACCACTTGGAAGTCCGAGGGAGGGTTGTTCTGTAGTGGCCCGTGTTTCGTACTTGAAAATTTGCGGAATAATTTAAAATTTTCTCTATTAAATAAATAAAATGTCTCATTCATAAAATATACTGATAAAAGATTCAATGTTTAAAGTAGCAACGAAATAAAAGCTTTAAATGTCGAGATAGCAGCGGAAGTAAATATTTGTTTCAAAGCAACAACTTAAAATAATTCATCGCGATAAAATGAGTTTGCATAAAATAATAAATAAACTGATAAATGAGGTCCTCGGGTTCCTACTACTGTCGATACAAGATGTCTCACTGGTCCCCGCCCTCGGTCCCGACCTCATCAGCACCTACAGCAATAAAGTCTAGTGAGTCTAAAGACTCATCATGCATATATCGTGAATAACGAGTAAAATATATCATAAAGTTTCATGCCGGGTAAAAATATCATGTCGTAACGCATAACGTGAAAATATCTTGTCATGAGTAATTATAAATACGTGCATAACTGAACTGAAAATCGTAAGTGAAATGCTTGCTCGATAGAGCCCTGTCATGAAATAGCATATAATAATTTTATGTTGAGAATATGTTCTACGCAAGTGGCCCATAACGTGAAATGAATCGTCTAATAAGACTAAACCACAGTATACTGGGCGCTAGAGATCATCACAGCCCTTGGACTGGATATCCGTACCCATACATGAACATGAACCGGTCAGTAGCCACAGGATTAAGTAATAATCCCATGATAAGCTGCAATCCCATGAACGTGAGGTGGCCACAAGCAATATCGCATATATCTAAAAAATGAACATTTTATATTTTTATGCATGTAATATGATTAAATATCCTGTTTTATTTTACCGAATGTGTTGGATCGTTCCCAGGGCGCTGCGACCTAACTTTAACATGAAAAATATACAAATGATTTAACTTGACCACAACTTTGTAATTGAACTCAAAACGAGACGATTATGCCCAATTACTTAGTGTTTAATCATGACTCCGTGCTAACCCGAACCAACACCGAACCATCATTTAGTCATGATTAAAATACACCTAAAATTATTAAATAATGCTCCCAAAATTTCAGTACTTCGAAATTTGTGGAATGGAGGCCAAAAACATGAAACGCTCTTTCGAGAGTCATTTTGGCACATTGCACCGTAAATTCTTGTACGACCTTTAAACTTAACCGAATCACAAACGGCCAAAAACATGACCTTCCTAACTCAATGAGGCACTGTCCAGTCCAAGGCCATAGGCTAAAAGCCAACCAAGAACTCAAACGAGCCTCTGAACCAAAGCACCAACAATTTGTTGTAAACAAAATACAGCAGCAGCGCTTTCGCTTGCATGCGTCGTTTGCAAGGCTAATGGCCATTGTTGCTCGAACCACTGACCAGAGCCTCTTCCAAACATCCTAGGTGTTGTTTGAACCATGCCTAAGGGCCCTAGGCCAGCCACAATTCAAACAACACCAGCAACGTGACCACGCTTCCGACCGAGATCAAAAACTGCATGCGTGGGACGTTGCTATTGTTGACTGTCGTGGATCATTCCAGTGGCCATTTGATTGACCATGGCATGATCTAGACATCATGAGGTATTGTGTGAACCATGGCTAAGGGCTAAAAAGCCAATCAAGATCAACACCACCCATAAAATCGAAAGCTACACATGCAAGAAAAATAAAGGGGATCGAAGGGCACTTGTCTTGTTTTATTTAAAATCCGAGGGAACCATGGACCAAGCCTTGAAATACCGACTTGGTCACGTCTTAGACATACTAAGGAAATGTTCTAACCATGGCTACAGCCTCTAGGGCAGACAAGATCAGAATCTTCGCCTTAGACAATAATAATGCAAATTTTGTCTCAAAATGACATGCTGGGGAGTTGCTGTCCAAAACGTGATGCAAGGGGGGAAATGGGCTGAAACCAATGGACAAATCCCTTCCTAACACACCCTATATCATGTCTAAAAGCAGCATTGAGTCCCTGGAAGTCGAGCCAACACTATAACCACAAAAACAACAAAGAACGTGAAGTGAATGTGGGAAGAGCCGAAAATTCTGTACAATGTTTTTCGAAAGTTCTTGACATGATTTCAGTTTTGTCATAGATAAAGCACATGTAATGGTTTAAAATTTGATATATAACTTGATTGAAGAGCAAAGAAATAATATACAAATGCCTTGGATTTGTTTGAAATGAAAACAAATCGATTACGACGAACGCGGCGCGGCGGAGACGGAGTTCTCTTTTCTTGCTTGTTTTCTCTCTTTTCTCTCTTGATGGCTCACGATTATTGGATGATTTTTCTTCTGAATTTTTGTGCTAGGTGGAGTGAAGAAGGTGCTGAAGGCTTGTGGTCAAATAAGGTGGTGCATGGAGGAGTAAATGATGTCAAGTTGGGGGGAAACATGGATGATGAATGTGTGGCCTTTGTTTTGTTGTTGGGGGAGTTAAATGGTGTCAAGTTAGGATTGTGTGGTGTAGATATGATCGAGAGTAGGCTTCCAATTAGTGTAGGATTTTGGTTAAGTTTTGCTAAGTAGAATCCTATGTTAGATAAGCTTGATTAAAAGGTTAATTAAGAATAATCTTGATGAATTAAGAAGCCTACAATTAAATTGGTGATTAATTAATTAAATTAGACTTAAATCCACTTGATTTCATTAAAATAAATTATTTCTTAGCTCAGAATAAATTTAGGAATATTTTTGGATCATAAAATTCATCTCCGATTTCCTATCTCCGGTCCGGTCTCGCGTATATATCTTAAAAGTTAAAATTTGAAATACGCGATTTAAAATCCTTAAAAATAACTTAAATGATTTAAATGCAATTAAATCAACAAATTCCTAAAATAATAATCGTTTAAAATTAAATAATAGATATTATGCACATATTTACGCATATTGGTTTTTCGGGTACTACAACACTCCCCCTTTAAATAAAATTTTGTCCTCGAAATTAGAACTCACTGAATAAATCTGGAAAGCGACTCTGCATCTCTGACTCTGGCTCCCAAGTAGCTTGCTCATCGGAATGATTAAGCCACTTGACCTTCACTGATTTGAACACCTTGTTCCGAAGCTTCTTCTCCTTACGGTCTAAGATCTGCACTGGTCTCTCTTCATAAGACAAGTTCGAAGAAATCTGCAACGTTTCAAAGTTCAACCCATGAGAAGGGGGGAATGTCCCAACTCTGTCGAGGATCTCAAATGGTCCGATGAACCTCGGACTAAGCTTTACTTTCTTCCCGAACCGTATGACACCTTTCATATGTGCTACCTTCACAAAAACATGGTCGCCAACGGCAAACTCTAGATCTCTCCTCCTCGGATCCGCATAGCTCTTTTTTCGGCTCTGAGCAGTCCTCATCCTATCACGGATCTTGACTACTACATCGGCAGTCTGCTGAATGATCTCCGGACCCAATTCTGCTCTTTCCCTTACTTCATCCCAATGAATAGGTGATCTGCACTTATGACCGTACAGTGCTTTATATGGAGCCATACCTATGGACGACTGAAAACTGTTGTTATAGGTGAACTCCACCAATGGCAACTTCGACTCTCAACTCCCTGAGAAGTCGATGAAACATGAACGGAGAAGACCTTCCAAAATCTGGATAACTCTCTCTGACTGCCCATCGGTCTGAGGGTGGAAAGCTGTGCTAAACAACAACTTCGTACCCATAGTCGAATGCAAACTCTTCCAAAATGAAGAAGTGAATCTAGGATCTCGGTCAGACACGATAGAAACGGGGATACCATGAAGTCTGACTATCTCTCGGATATACAACTCGGCATACTGAATCATGGTGAAAGTCATCTTAATAGGCAAGAAGTGCGCTGATTTGGTAAGACGATCAACAATCACCCAGATAGCATTTGATCCTCTGACTGACTTCGGCAAACCTACCACGAAGTCCATGCTAATATTCTCCCACTTCCACTCGGGAATAGGAAGAGGCTTGAGCAAGCCTACTGGTCTATGATGCTCCGCTTTCGCTAGCTGGCACTTCAGACACTCGGATACAAAACGTCTGATATCCTTCTTCATTCCAGGCCACCAATACAACAACTACAGGTCTTTGTACATCTTCGTACTCCCAGGATGAATGGAGTACGGTGAGATGTGGGCCTCAGATAAAATATCTGCTCGAATAGAACCGCTGCTAGGAACCCACATTCTGTCTCGATACCTCACAATATCGTCGCTAACTGTATACAAGATACTGCCCTTGACCTCATTTCTCTGCTTCCACTTTGCCAACTGCGCATCTGCTGACTGACCACTGCGAATACGGTCTAGAAGGGAAGACTAAATTGTCAAAGTAGATAGACGGGGAACTTTACCTCGAGGATATGTTTCTAGATCAAACCTCTGCATCTCAGTCTGAAGAGGCTTCGAAATCGCTAGATGAGCCATCACTACCACTTTCCTGCTCAGTGCATCCGCAACTACATTAGCTTTGCCCGGGTGGTAGCTAATGTCACAGTCATAGTCCTTCACTAGCTCCAACCAACGCCTCTGATGCATATTCAGCTCTTTATGCAGAAAGAAGTACTTGAGGCTCTTATGGTCGGTAAAGATCTGGCACTTCACTCCGTACAAATAATACCTCCAAATCTTCAAGGCAAATACTACGGAGGCCAACTCTAGATCGTGGGTAGGATAATTCTTCTCATGTGTCTTCAACTGATGAGAAGCATATGCTATTACCTTCCCATGCTGCATCAATAATGCGCCCAAACCGAGCTTCGAAGCATCTGTATACAAAACAAAATCTCCGGGCCCAGAAGGCATGGACAAGATCGGCGCTGAAATAAAGCCTTTCTTCAAAGAATCGAAGCTCTTCTAACACTCCTCGCTCCACATAAATTTAACATTCTTCTTTGTCAACGATGTGAGTGGAACTGAGATAGAGGAGAATCCCTGAATAAACTTCCGATAATATCCTGCTAGCCCAAGGAAACTACGGATCTCTGATGCATTCTACGGCACAACCCAATCTCTGACTGCTGCAACTTTTCTGGGTCTACCTCAATACCACTGCTAGAAAAAATGTGGCCTAAGAACGCCACCTTCTCTGACCAGAATTCACACTTACTGAATTTTGTGAATAACTTGTGCTTTTGCAAGGTCTGCAAAACTGTGGTCAGATGTCTGCTGTGATCCTCTTGATTCTTAGAGTAGACGAGAATGTCGTCTATGAATACTATCACAAAATGATCAAGATACGGCTGAGATACGCTATTCATGAGATCCATGAATATCGCTGGTGCATTCGTCAGACCGAACAGCATCACAAGGAACTCGAAGTGGCCATAACGAGTCCTAAAAGATGTCTTGAGAACATTGGCGTCTTTCATCCTCAACTGGTGATAATCTGAACGTAGATCAATCTTTGAGAATACCGAAGCTCCCTGCAACTGATCAAATAAATCTTCAATTCTCGGAAGTGGGTATTTGTTCTTCACTGTAACCTTGTTCAACTCCCAGTAATCAATGCAAAGTCTCAACGTACAATCCTTATTCTTCACAAACAAGACTAGCGCACCCCATGGTGAAAAACTCGGAAGAATGAACTCCTTATCTAGAAGTTCATGAATCTGCTTCTTAAGTTCTGCCATCTCTGCCGGTGCTAATCGGTACGGTGATTTTGAGATAGGAGACGTACCTGGCATAAGCTCAATCGAAAACTCCACCTCTCGCTCGGGTGGACATGATCGACGCAGCAAAAGAGAGATTATACCTGCTTTTTGATATTTAAAAATACCGTAACGACGATACCGAAGCGGAGATGGCACGAGGATTGATCTGGGATGAACGCGGCGCTAAAATCTTTGAATATAACTCAACAAAACTTGCTGGAAATTTTTAGAGAAGGGGTCGGCTGCTATGGACAGAAGAACCCTAAAATTTATTTCACAAAAATAATAAAATCTGAATATGAAGTGAGTGTGTGTGTTTAGTCGTGTACAGGTGTGTGTAAAAGTGTGTGTGTGCGTGTGTTTTAGTAATTAGGGAGTAAATTATGCTTAATTAAATAATTAACAACTAATTAAAATACTAACACTCTTTAAACTTTAATAAAATCCTTCAATTAAAATAACGCACACCAAAAATGCTAATTTTAAAAGTTTTAACCTCTTAAATCACTAAACAAATAAATAAAGTTTTAAAATGCTAAACTAAATAAATTATTTAAAATGCCCCTTCCTAGCTTATAAAATAAAAATACCACATTTTAATTTTCCAAGAATCGTCCCCGGTCTTTTCCTCGATCCCGCCTCGAATAATCGCCTGAAACATGAAATTCGCAAAACATTTTAGCGTGCATCACATAAACATAATTAATTTAAAATAATGCATTTAAATAAATCATGCACTACTAAAACTCATTTTAAAATTTAATAAATACTTTATTGATTAATTAAATGCTTGGGTTATACGTGTACTGAATTTGGGCACTACATCAGATGTCAAAATTCTTTCCACTGACGTTCGAAGATTATCTATGAAGATGGATGTGTTCGACAAAAAAGGAGAAGAGATCAAAGAAATTCTAGAACAATAAAAGAAATCTTCTCGTTGAAGAAAAATCTCTCCAGATTCGTGTAGTCTATTATTCAGTTGTTCATTTTATTATCTACAATAATTTCAGAAGTTCGGTTATTATTTCTCTTATTTTATCTACAATGAGTTCAGACATTCAGTCACTATTTACTTAGTTTTGTCAAACTCCATAAAGGGGGAAATTGTTGGAAACTAAATTCCGGTGTTTGACAAAATATGAACCAACTGAACTCAACAACTGATCGAGTAAACTGAACTCAGCAACTGAATCTAGTAAACTAATCTACGCAACTGAAACGCAATTCAGTTTATTCTCCTCGTCAACTGACAGATAATACATTCAGCCGTATGCCTTTAAGCTAAGTATCCTTCAAACATGTCTCGGGAAAGAACATTCAACCGACAAAGAGACATAGAAGATTGCAACTGAATATGAAACGCCACACTTCAATCAATACAGCTTAGAACAACGCATTGCAGTTAAGACGCCATATTACAATAAATGAAGCAAACAATTACCAAGGAATGATGAAGTGGCAATCAACGGATACAAAGATTCAAATATATCTCAAGTTACCGTTGGAAGGGAAGCTTATAAATATGACAGAAGAACAGCTGAATAATAAAAAGATCACTTCATCAAAAGCTTGCTGTTATTCTGTCAAAATCTTAGCTCACTCTTAATTGATTTATTCGTAGCAGTCAAGGCTACAATTTGAGCTCACTCGAACTTTGTAATAATCGGTAAATTTGATAGTGCTAAGACCAGTTACGCACTTAGAACATATTGTAATACAAAGAGTTTCAGTTTTTGGCAGTGATAAATCCAAACTAAAGTGGGTCAGTACAAATCTTGTATTCGATCAAAGTCTTTTAGTGGAAATCCTATCCTTGAGATAGAAGGGGTGACGTAGGAGTAATTGAAATCTCCGAACATCCAGAAACAATCCTTGCGTATTTTATTTCAGTTTTGTATTCTATCTTTCAGTCAAATAGTTTCCGCAACTACTACAGTTTAACTGATTGTCATTGACCAACAAGATTCCGAGAATCAGTTTGTCACCAAACTGAACTCAAAATTTGTAAAGATCAGTTTTAATTGTGAAGTGTTTATTCAACCCCCCCTTCTAAACACTCTTGATACGTCAATCGATCCTATCAAGGTCCTTAGTCGATTCAGCCTCCTAAAATAAGGATAAAGGTCGCTCGAGCTCGAGACTAGCATTTATGGTGTAAACGACTTGTTTCATTGGTAAGGGCGTGGAGATGTCCATTCACGCAGATGGGTGATCATATGATGATGCACTGAAAAACCCTACCTCGGACTATCCAAGTGGTTCCCACTTATCGAGTTGAATACTCCGAAGTTATGGTTGTACACCATTATTCCTTTGACCCGAGACAATGTAGGAGCTATACGTACTAGCATACACTTTGATCCGTTTACCGACTCCATCGAGGGTCATCAGGTGGCGAGGTTGGGTGTAGTTTCAAAATACGTAGGAGCAAATGCATTGTAGTCGGGGATTCACCGTTCGCCTACAAGATAAGATATCCTATGTGATCTGATGAGTTAATAGTGCAAGGAGTCTCTGGCCGGAGCAAGAAATGTGCTTTAGGAAAAGGTGTTTTCTTAGTTGCACATACCATGTTACTATTAGTACTCAAAGATAAATCGCATCGTTATCGAATTCATATGCAACTCTCGATATATCAATGGTTGCAGATTCGATTGGGATATATGTGTTGAAGGGACCGTATTGTATGCTAACCATGACTAAAGATTCTTGCAGGCACTATCACTGATACCTAGGGGATCATGGTGCGATGCTACTAGATGCTCTTACCATGATCCGATGGGTCCAATCAGAAATGAATTCTGACATCTTGATCAAGGTGTTGATGAAAGAATGGGGCTAACTCGGGTAAGCCCAAATAAGAATAAATGTTATTCTGAATCACATGGAGATGTGAACCCACAGCTAGCTATATCTCTGAACCATTGCAGGTCACACAAGTATCGGATTCGGTGTTCCCGTTGAGATAGTCAAGTTTCAAGGAGTTGGAATTTGGTGACTATAGTTTGATATAGATCAAACATGAAGCTTATAAAGGAGTTTATGAGACAATTCCATAGGATTGAAGAACTGGAAGTTGACATGATTGCTAATAAGGAAGGAGAGTGGAACTGCCTATTTTGTGAAGAAGTTCACTAAAACTGGCAGCTGCCAAATATGGTAACTGCCATATATGGTAAGTTCTAAATTTGGTAAGTGAAAATTTTGATCTTCGAAATTTTCGATTTTCATTATATGAACAAAATTTGTATTTTAGTACATTGGCTCTCTCGGATCGTCGATCATGGTTATAATGAGTTCGGAATCCTTTTTTTAGTGAATTTGTAATTTACTAATTAAATGATGAGTAGTGGTGACTACTAACATGCATAAATTCTCATAAATATTCTAGAAGAGTATAGAATTAAATTAACTAAGGAGTTAGTTTATAAATTAATAATAGTAATTTAATTTAATATACATATACATGTATATATTTTATATGGTGATATAAAATATGTGTATATGATATTATTATATCATGTATTATTAAAGGTTAATAAATATATTATATATTAATTTTATGGGAGTTTAAGTATAATGAAATTAATAGAGTCTTTGTGAGAGAGGGATTCCTAATTAGATTAGGAGTCTCACTCTATAAATAGACCGTTAGGGTTCAATGTTTGGTGATGAATATTTGCACACAAAGCAAACTAAAATTCTCCTTCCTTGATAGAAAGACCCACGGCCATATTGAGTCACAATCGAATTGAGTCTTGTGATTTAATTTTGATTAATGACTTAATTACCTTGGTTAACGATTGATTAAGAATCAATTAGCAAATATTCATGATCATGGATCATGGAAACTTCGGCCAGCTTGAAGAAAATTGAGAGAATTTTCGGCCAAGTGCTTTCTTCCACGCCGCGCCGCAACGACTACAAATTTTGGAAATTTGGAGGCTACAGTCTCAACGCATAAATCGTTTGTGATTTCTAGTGCAATCCGAGCGAGGAACAAAGTTTCTGATCGTGGACCTAATTAGGCGATCAGAGGAGAAGATCCGTTCCTAGGGATTTACAAGAAGGGCTATATCTGTTTGTAATCGGAATAGTTGGGAGTCCAGCGTTAAGAACGCAAAGTTATACCTCTTAGAACACCCTATGAATGATTTGAACACACGACGCCCAAAAACAAAATTTTTAAACTTCCGCTGCGTCTTGGGTGCGAGAATACGATGTCCCAACAATTAGAAATGAATGGAGCGAATTCGTCTACTCTTATTTAGGTGCTTAAATGGATCATCTACGTCATTGTGCATTTTAGGATATACTTGTGGATATACAGTTTTGGTTTTGTGGATATACTTGTGGATATATTTTTGGGTTATACTTGTGGATTTTTGGATATATACTTCTTGATTGGTAGATATACTTGTGGTTTCGTTGATTTTCATCATTTTTAGATGGATAATTTATGAATCAAAAGAATGTATTTTAAGTTATATGTGTGTGTTTGTATAGTGATATTATTTTATACTAAATAAATTATTTTGATAAAGTGAAAATTATGTTTTAACTTCACTACTTTATTAAATTAGTGTGGTGGTGGTCAAGGATTACTTCGTTAAATTATAATTGTGTTGAAATAAAATATGATTATTTACTTCAACACTAAACTAAATGATAAAGTAATAAAATATAAAATAATTCGTTATTTTAAAATTGTGTCGAATTTAAAGAAAAAATTTACTTCATCAAAACTTAATAATTGTAAAATTGTTCTTCATTAATTACTTCACTATAATACAAAAAAAAAATGAAGTCTTTAAAATCTAATACTTCGTCAATAAATGTAAATTGTGAAGTAACAAAATACCAAAAACTTCAAAAGATAAAAAATATTTCGAAGTTATAGAATATATTTACTTCATCATAGTTCCATAACAACGAAGTCGTTCTCATCAATTACTTCATCAAAATACAAAACCTATGCAGTTATACAAAACATTTACTTCGTCAATCTATGTAAACTATACAGATATATATAAGCTATTACTTCTGCACATGAAATCGATGAAGTAAAAGACGTTGTTTTACTACGTCATTGGTCTAATTCCGAACCGATTTTACTTCATTGAACTTGCCAAAGACTTCGCGATACGACTTTGGTTATAATGTGAAGTAAAATGGTACCCTATTACTTCATGTGAGTCTACTTCATCAATTATCTACCTATGACTTCATTGAATATGCGAAGTAAATAAAAGAAATTCTACTTGTGCATGGACATTCCTTCGAATTGTCCTGTAAAGGGTTTTGCCATAGCCAGCTCCAGCAGCTCAGGAGTCAAGCCTCAAGTCTGTAAGTTTTCATGTTTTCAATGTTTTGAATGGTTTAATTCAATCACTCATGATATATCTTTTGTAGTGATTTACAGTATATGTTTAGTTGTTTACATAATATAAGGATTATATGTTTTGAAAACTAGATTAAATTGCTTGATGTGTTACGTTTAGAATTTAGTCTGTATTCAGATATAATGCCTCCCAGACGCGCCCCTAGCCCTGACAGGTAGGATGGTAATCCTGGAGGAGATAGTGGCTTTCCACCACCACCACCGCCAAGAGACGCAGCTACCGGAGTCCTTGAGGGTATTGCGCGATTGATGGAGTAGGCGCAGCAGGCTAAGAGACCTCAGACAGATATTTATGAGTTGTTCAGACGCCTCAACCCGAAAGAGTTTGGATCCATATTTTACTCCTAACTCATTAACGTATAATCCGGAAAAGTATGGTCCTCGGGTTAGCATGCGCACATCCAGCTCCGCCTACTCAGTCTTCGGCGCCTCCAGTCTCCTGATCGATATACTCACATGCGTAATTCACACCTAGTGAGTCTAAAAACTCAAAACGCCTGAATCGTCATAATAAGTACATATACATAATATGCAACAATGAAGTACTGTAATTAAAATACATCTCATGGCCTTAAAATCATGAACTTAAACATAGCATGTCAAAGAATAATGTGTCCGTCACATATCTCATCATAATGAACGTATACGTGTTCAATTCCTTTATTTGAATTCAGATAATTAGTTTTGACTTTCGTATCAGCTATAGTCGATGCATCCATCTATGTATAACCGCGGTACCCAACGGCGGGGACATTAACGATAGTATTACCCATCCACTGAGCCTTGACCTAACATGTTCGTGTTCGTGTTCATATTTCTAATGCACATGGGCTGTTCCCGATTGGGCTTGAGTCCCCTCACGGTTATCCCATTACCCATTACTCATAGAACTTCTCCAGCCCAGGCACTGGAGCTTTTGCCTTCCCCGGGATTAGAACCCAAGACCTCCTGGACTTATATAGATCTTGGCAGCAATCCTTGTACCAGTTGATATTGTGACGTCCCGAAATTTGAATTCCACATGAACCACGTGCATGCAAGTTATTAAATTCCTTATGTATTGTATTAAATGGTTTTAATGCATGGTTATTTCATTAATTTGGGTTTTAATTCATGATTTATGAATTTTCATTATTTTTAAATTATAATATGTTTAATTGATCCACGTTAAAACGTTTTCCTTGAGTTTTATGTTTCAGGCGATTATTCGAGGCGGGATCGAGGAAATGAGACCGGCGACGATTTAGGTGATTTTAAAATGGGGCATTTTATTTCAAGTCAAGAAATGACATTTAAACGATTTATTAAGTTTTATCATTTTTAAAGCCTAATTTAATTTATTAGGCGATTTTAAGATTTTAAGCTTTTCAAAAATACTAATTTGATTAGTTGGGATTTTAAATATTAAAAATTTGATACTTGTGCATTTTATTTTAAATTAGGGGTGCTACTTAATTAGTGGGGGATTAGTATTTTATTTAGCATGCTAATTAGTTATTAGTATTTTCATTAACCTAATTAACTCATAATTAACTCCTCTAATTATCTCCCTAATCAATACACAAAACCCCCCTTACACGTTTCTACACCCCACACACACACTCACACTCACACACACTCTTTGCATTCTCTTTTCTTTTGAAAAGACCTAGGGTTCTAAAGCAAGAGCAGCAGCCGCCCCTCCTCTAAATATTTTCAGCAAATTTAATGAGTTTTATTTCAAGAAATTGTGCCACGTTCATCCCGGTTCAACCCTCGCATCCATCCAGCTTCGGTATCGTCATTCCAGTAACGTTTATCATCAAAGGCACGTATATTCTGTTCTTTCTGCATCGATCTTGTCATATTATGTTTTGTGTTATTTTTATGCGTAAAAATTCATGTGTGACATTCGTCGTTTGAGCGGAAAATGGTTTGAATGCGTTTTGAAATACTTTTTAGATCTGAAAACTCGTAACTTACTGTTCTATTGAAAACTGAGATTTTTTCGTCGGGATTTTGAGAAAACTTTCAACTAGAAAATTGTAGAAATTTTCGATGCCTTCGATTTGATATAAAATTCGAGATTTTTGGATGAAAATTGAGTGAGTTATGGCATTTTTCGTGGGACTGCTCAAACTGCGTTTTCAGAAAATTATGTATTGATGTGTTCTTGAGATTTTATGGTTGCAGGCTTCGTTGGGGATCGACGGGTGATCGTTGCTGCGTCTAGGTATGCTAAGTATGATGTTGGGTTGTTATTTGATAGGTCGTTTAGTGTAGATAGGCACTCGACCACATTAAAGTCGTAGGAAACGTTTCGGTGTCAATTGCCACTTTTTTTTTGAATTGTATGTGTCGTAGGGTGAACATCGTTGCTTTGGGGGTTTGTACGATTTTGGTTTGATGTTATGGCATGCTAGGATGGGTCTCGAGGTGTCGATTCATGGTCCGTACAATTGAGTCTAGATTGATAAGTATTGCATGTATTGAAATTTCGTGAGTTTGCACTGCCCGCAGGTACACGGATCCGGACACGGACCTCGGCACGGGGTCCGTGCCTTCATTTTCTCCTTGGAGCATTTTTACCGAGACTACACGGACCCATGCACGGGGTCCGTGCCCTTTTTATCCTTCAAAGTTTATTTTTACCGAGTCTACACGGACCCGGAGCCGGACCAGGGCACGGGGTCCGTGTACTTTCCTTTTGTTGGTACATTCTTTGCGCACACACACGGACCCATACACGGACCTGGGCCCGGGGTCCGTGTACTTCATGTTTTGGGAAAATTTTATAGTACGCTTTGAGGTTTGATGTCATGGTTTAGTACAATGATATACAAAGTCGAGTCATAGGAATCTTAGAACTTCCTAAGGAATTGAATGAACTCGTAAGTGAGCATGGTTACCTACGTCTAAGTATGCAAGTTAAGCATGTCAATTCATGATAGTATGTGCAGCAACGACCCCAGTCGAAGTCCAACGAATCCCTCAACGCCAAGTAAGTATGTATGACGTGCAAAGAAAATATTTTAAGTTTTTTTGAGGTATGCTAAATGTCTTGTGACCAAATTATGAATGGGTTTGGAAGTCGGTGAACGTGGCCGAGGACCTCTCCGCCCCGTTAAATTATGAACGGGTTAGATCGTGGTTGGAAAGCGTTAAATTATGAACGGGGACCAACCAGCCCGTTAAATTATGGACGGGGATCTCATGTATGCGGCAGTGGATACGTCCCTGTCAGCCCAGTACTGTGGTTTGTCTGATCAGGCGTTTATTATGTATGGGTCACTTGCTTTGAAACATCCTCTACAAAAATGATGAAGTTATGTATGTTTAAGTATGCAGTATGTTTATGAAAGTTTATTTTCACGGCACGTCTAGTTATGTACGTACGTATGTTCAAGTTTATTATGCAAGTTCAAGTTTCAAGTTATGTATGTCCTATTTTAAAGTTGCATACGATTTTATTACGTAGTACTCGTTATCCCAGTTTATACGTGTTGGGTCTTTAGACTCACTAGATTTGATCGATGCAGGTGAGTATGTTGATGAGGAGACAGGAGGTGGTGACCAAGGGGCAGGCTTGGACTGAGCGGGAGGCTAAACCCGAGGACTGCCATGTTTAAGTTTTAGGCAAAAGTTAAATTACTCTGATTTCATATTTTGATGGGAATACTTTGAGCAAATTTTTATTGTAGTTATTTTGAACAACCATGTCTTATGGAGGACTTGGTTGAGATATTTTATGGCAGACATTGAAAGTATTTTTACATTCAAGAAAATTTTTAATTTTTCCGCAAATTTTGAGTATGAAAAGTACGGTACGTTACAATATTAGTCAAAACTAACTCTCATCCTTCAAAACATATAATCATATTCATCACTTGTAAAAATCATACATATACGTAAATTTCCTTAAAATCAAGAATGCAACTTATTTTTCGTATTTACATAAAAATTCATGTTCGTGATTACATGTGCATTTAAAACATGTCAGTTTGTGATCAGGGTGCTTCCAGGACTGCTAACTTGACCTGAGTGTAAAATGACTATTTTGCCCTTAGTAACCCTAATTGACCATTTTAGCATGGACCTTAAAATTTCGACCCGGAGCCAACCAAACTCCTTAAAACACCTCAAAACATATTTATAATCGTTTCCTAGACATAACCTCGAGCATTTTTCATAATTTTTACGATTCTTTTTAAAACTTGGACTGTTGTCCGATTGTAACCCAAATCAACCCGAAATTTTCCCAAATGTTAACAACCACTTATTCACACCCTAGTAGCCCCTAAAAAACCATATTCTATGAATTTTGAGCCCCCTAATCTCGGCTGCAACCAGCTGGAAAAATCTGTACGTAAAATCCTAACCCTGCGACAAAACATACCATCAAATCTGTTCGTGTTGAAATTTACGAAATTTCTACCAGAAATTAATCCAAAATCCTCGAAAAAATTACTGATTTAACCCAAGTGTTCCTCAAAAGTTTCTAATTTAATCCTAAAAAATTCTCGAAAATTACAATTTGGCCCTTATAGTTTTCAAAAATTACAGTTTTGCCCCATAATATCTCAAAATTTCAATTATGTCCCACATAATTTTTGAATTTTATCCCTATTAAGTCTCAAAAGTATCGAAAATTAACAATTCAATACCCAAATTCCAAAAAATCGAAAAAAGACCTCAAAATTTCGATTTTTTTAGCACTCAGGTCCTCGTATTATTGGTTATTACCATTAGGTCCTTAAAATTCTCAATTCATGCAATTAAAATCCTTATGTCCAACTAGATAGAGCATGAATCCTAATTTATTCTAGGTTCTCAATCCCAAAATAATATACACAATAATGATATCACCCAATGCAATCAAGGCGGTAAATACATAAAACTTAAACATAAAAGTTATCAGTGATGAAAGTAGAGTCGAGCGCAGCCTCTGCTTCCTCGGCATGCATCACATATGCTCTGCCAGTAGTGCAGTGGGGACTTTTTTCCTAGGGCAATCTTTCGCCTTGTGACCTTCCTGCTCGCATATGAAACATTTGTAGGTTCCTCATAAACATTTTCCGAGGTGGATCAGGTTGCACTGCTTACAAGGCTGATCCTCTGCTGGCTTCGGAGTCCCCGGTACCTGTGATGGCCTCTACTGACCAGGTTTCTTAATCTGTCTCTGAGGCTTCTGCTGCCCTTGATGTCTTGGTGGCCCCGTGAACTTTTTATTCTATGGCTGGGAGCTGGACTGTGCCTAGGATCTCTTCCTCTGTATCTCAAAATCAATGTCCCTCAGGGCCTGCTCCGCCTGAAAGGCACAAGCGATGGCCTCACAATAGCTCGCCGGTCTCATCTGCATAACGTCCTAACGCAACGTGGGTCGCAATCCATTCATAAAATACCTCAACATCTGGGCGGCATCTCTCGCAATTAGGGGCATAAAATGGCAGCCCCTGTCAAACTTCATGATAAAGTCGACCACAGTGGAGTCCCCTGGCAGAGACTCATAAACTCACTCGTCAGACGGCCCATGACGTCTACTGGAAATACTTGCCATAGAACACCTCCTTCAACTAATCCCAAGTGAGGGTAGCCAAGTTCAGACCAAACGCTGCTACATCCCACCACAGGGATACATCATCTCTCAACATATAAGTGGCGCACCTGACCCGGTCGCCATCCATCATCTGTAAGTACTGGAAGTGTATATCCAAAGACGGAATCCAATCCTCCGCAACGAAAGGGTCAGTAGTAACCCCGAACTCCTTCCGGTTGAGCCGTCAAAACTGCTCATAAATGTCTGTTTGAGGGCGAGGAGCCTACTGCACCTGCTCCAAGAGTCTAGCCATGCCCTCGAGAACTCGAGTAGCTGCATCCAGTGGCGGTGGTGGTGGAGATGGAAAGCCTATATCGTAACCGGAAGTATCATCATGATGATATGTGCTAGGGGTACGTCTAGAAGGCATGATATCTGAATACAGTCCAAATTCTAAACGTAACCAATCATGCAATTTAATCTAGTTTTCAAAACATTTAATCCTTAAACCATGAAAACAAATTTTTAAATATAAAATATTATAGACTTGAGGCTTGAAGACAGTGCTGCAGAAACTGGCGGTGACACAACCCTACACAGGACCCTTGCTCTTTTAGAAACCGAAACGTTTAAAACTTAAAATGCTAGTAATTTTTTTTTACAAGATCATTCTCGAAAATTCATAAATTATGCATGCATGCAATGCTGCTGAAAATTTCACCTTTATAAAAAATAAAAAATCAACTACCAGATAAGAATACTGCAGTTTGAAATAATGACAAATCGTGAAACCTGTACTTACGTTTTAAAATAACGCAAATATGAAACAAGTAAAAATCATGAAAACCCTCAACATAATAAAACAAATGCGTATAAAATATTCACGTCCACTCCAAACTCATAAATATGATGTGCGGAAAATATGGTCCTCGGATTCGCGTGCGCACTCCAACCTCGCCTACTCAGACTTCGGCGCTTCCAGTCTCCTCATCAACATGATCACCTGCATCATTCATACCTAGTGAGTCTAAAGACACAACACACCTATAACGTTAATAGCAAGTACATATACATAACATGCAACAGTGAAAATTATTGTACTAAAAATACATTTCAAGAACTTAAAATCATAAACGTAAACATGTCGTAAAAGCATAACGTGTAAAACATCTCATCATAACATCATATACTTGTTCACTTTATTTAAACGAATTCAGTTTGTTAGTTGTGACTTTCGTATCAGCTCTATTCGATTGATCCATCTACATATAACCGTGGTATCTGGCGGTGAGGATTCTAGCGAAAGTATTACCCATCCACTGAGCTTTGGCCTCACAGCTCATCTTATACATATATCGTCAGTCACAACAAATTTTCATCCTTCAAAAATATTGTTATTTTCATCACTTATAAAAACATGCATATACGTAATTTTTTCATAAAAAAACACGCAACGTATTTTCATAATTGCCTAAAAAGTCATATTCAGGATAACATAAACATTTAAAACATGTCAAAATCGTATTTAGTGCGTTGCTAGGACTGCTATTTCAACTCGAAGAAGACCATGCTTAAACATAATTCAAATAATCCTGATCAATAAGCTCGATCATAATGACGTATTCATACCCAAACGAGACAATATAACTTAAACTAAAAGCTCATCAAACCCTGGACCAACGCCTAGGCGCTGACACTGTGGCGCTGCGGCTCTTGGTTAGGGCCTAGGCGCCTGGCATCAGCACTGCAACACTACTAATTTGAAGACTAGGCGCTGCGGCGCCTATATGGCAGTGTCGCGGCTCTAACCGTGAGACAAAAAAAAAACATCCACACATAACCAAGCTAACTTCTACCCTAATCTTAAACAACTCGAACCGGCCTCGAACCACCACACCTAGCTCACCACTGGAGCCCTCCTGGACCAATATAACTAAGAACCCTAGCTAACCCTACTGCCCAAAACCCTAGCCCTCGAACCCGCGCCGCACAAGACAACTGAGCCACACATCAACCTAGCCCTTCGACCAACTACTAGACCTCGAATAGATATTCATGGCCCTCTCCCAGCCATGTCACAGACCCAAGAGGGTCGACTTCTTGGCTGGAAATCGGGCCATGCACGGCGGCACACACCAAAGTCTTCGATCTTGCCAAAACCGAGCCAACCTACACCAAATACCGATCGGCCCCTCACTTAAATTAACTAAGCCTCGACTCCAGCCTTAATTCCCCCTATTACTCGACGTGTAAAGCCCCTTAGTCATGTAATCTATAGTCCCCTTGCACCAAGGTAACAAAACGTGAGTTATATGCATAAACGTATATATTTCATGACAAACCAAAGCCAAAAATGTGATATCATGCAAGGACCGAGCATTATACATACATAGCACACATATCAGCATAAATACCACGTGAATGATGTAAAAAAGAATATATATGACGTGCCTTAACGTTTATACACTTGAAAACTCGAACAACTACACGCGGAACGTGAACTGGGAAGTTGGGGGAATATCTTTTCTTGAAAAAATCTCAAAGGCCAAAGTTTGCTACTGGTTTGCTGCTGAAAAACGTGGGGAGTGGCTGCTGAATGAGAGGTACGGGGCAGCCAAAATTAGGTTTAGGGTTAGGGTTTGATGGTGTAGGGTTTAAATAGAAAATTGATGCATAAATGAGCCCTATTTATGAATTAAATGTGTTTAAAAGGTTTTTTGGACCAATTAAGTATTAAAATAAACCCATCAAGCCCAAACACACTCCCCAAAAATATTTCGTTTATGTATGTTTTTTAAAATATTGCATGCACTCTCAAAAAGTCCTCGGAACCGTTAAAATTTGTGTACTGGTTAAAAACATGTCCCGGAGAGTAAAAACACCCAACCAAGGCCCATTTTCAAAAATCACACTTAAAAACACCTCATATTAAATAATTAAAATTAAATATTTAAAAAATATTTTTCTTGATTATCCCTGGTCTCTGTTACCCGTTCGAGCGCGAAATGCAACTTAAAATCATAATGCATGAAACATAAAATAATAATGAAATAAATCCTAACAATGCAATAATCATGCATGAAAATCATTAAACACACATTTTTAAATAGAACCCTAGATTGCATATAGTCGGGTTACGCAGTTCAAATTTCTTAGATCTTACAAAAGGCTTCGCAGTGCCCTGAATAATCATGATAAATGATAAATGATATTTTAAAATTTTTATGATGAAAATATGGAATTTTATGATTTATGATATAGTTGTGCAATTTTTAGTGTTAAAATGTTATTTTTTAAATATGGAAAGGACGCGATATTTTATGATTAAAAAGAAAAAAAATATTTTGAAGAATGTGAATTGACTGTGACAAAAATGATATGATATATTATTTTTGTGAATATCTTGAGCGAGAAGGCCCCAGAGGGAGTCTGTTTACCGAAGAAGGCTTCAGAGGAAGCTCAACGATCGTATTTCCATTTTACATCGATGCCTAGTGACCGTCCCCATGCGCAATGGTGAGTTAAGACTGATCAGTCGACCAGAGGATACAACTAGTCACTTTCAAGGATCAAACTTCACCCAAAACGATAAATGATGGAAAGTTTTATGATTTAATATTATATGATTAAAAGATTTTACGCTAGCTTATTTTACTAAAAAGATTTATTTTAAAGCTGCATGTGCCTCTATATGTATTATTTTTTATGTATGGTTAGAACGTGTTGAGTCATTAAACTCACTAGGTTTGGATGGTTGCATTTAAGATTTTTGAAAAGTTAGGTGGGTTTTAATTAAAGGTTTCTAATTTTATAAAGAAAAAAAATTAGTAGGATTATAAAGTTTAAAAGTAGTGGACGTTTCAGGTCACTTCAGTTCTATATTGCGAAGTCTTCAGCTATGATCTTCAATCTGTTTAACGATCTTCGAATCATCAGATCTTCGTCTTATTTATACTATAAGAACTTTAGTCTATTTACTTTAGTTCTTAATCCATCTTAGTCCGATAAGTCTTCTTTAGTTTCGAGATTTGTTGTGAATTTTCAATTGTGTTAGTTTAGTTTCGTTCTCTAGTTCTTTTATCGATTTTTTTGTCAAACTCTGACACTCATTGTTTCCAACAACAAGTGCTGCAGAACTAGCGAGAGGAGCTGGGGCGAAGCAAGGACTGAGGTGGCTAGTCGGGTTGCAGGCGGGGGCATGGACGAGCTACTGGTGAATACATTATTTGGGTAAAAGATTGGTCAATGGCGTCTAGGTAGTGTATTCCGGATGATGACATCAAGATATAGCTCGGACTATTGTAAGAAGAATGAAGAAGAAGAAAAAGAAAGCGAGATATTAAAATTTTGAATGTGATTGTTTCTGCAAAGTTCAGGACACAATTTTTGAAGGCAGAACGGGGTTTCATGGGCTTCCAGTTTCATGGGCTTGACTAGTAAAAAAATGGATTAAGCATTTATAAACAAGATTTTTACCCAATGAGCCAATGCTTGCGGAGTGTAGTATCCCGATGCCTAATTTGAGTTAATTATTGGATTAAATATTATTTCGGTGGGATCGGAAGGACCGAACAGGGTTCGGATCGTCCGAAGACAGGTGGCTGGACACGTGGAAGACATGCAAGGTTCGGATCGTCCGATCAGGGTTCGGATCGTCCGAAGACAGGTGGCTGGACACGTGGAAGACATGCAGGATTCGGATCGTCCGATCAGGGTTCGGATCGTCCGAAGTGTGCCGGATCGGATCGTCCGAAGTGGATCGGATCTACCGATCGTTGTCTATAAATAGAGGCGCGAGGCTTCATTTGTTACTCGCCAATTCCGAGTGTTCCAGAGCGTTTTAGTCGTTTCTGATGGGTTTCTAGTCTTTTCCCGAGGTTTAGGCACTAGCGGGGAGCTACTGGTTTTGTAGCGGAGTTGTGCTCTAGTTGGGAGCTAGCGGCATCAGTGGGCTGACTACGGACGCAGGCTTGATTCTAGGGCTGATTGCTAGGATCTACTGGTTTGAGGTACGAAAGTACTATCCGAGATAGCAGGATTGAGTATACTTTGCTATGTGTTGCATGTTTATATGTTGCATTATTATCTGTCATATGATGCATGGTTTATTATGCGGCATTTGCATAATCATGTTGAGCCTGATTATCTTTGAGATAGCCTGTTGAGAGGGTGCTCAGCCCTCGTTTGTTGTGGATGGTTGGACCCCGTTGGCCGATGGTGGTCAGGTCACCGGTATATCCACAGGTTTATTTTGGTATGGGAGCCACCTCCTGGTGCGACGGCGCAGAGTGCTACATACCTTGACGTCATTTACCTGAGCAGTATTTCGTTATACCCAGATCCTGGTATCCAGTACATTTTGCATACATGCATGTCATAGTCTTGTATACTCATGCTTTCGGTGCTGAGCGTTTTATGCTCACGTCCTCGGTTTATCTCTGTTTTGGACACCCTATTCGATGGGGCAGGTCTCAGGTTGGACGGTCCAGGAGGGAGTGGACAGGGAGCTGGCAGAGGTTGACTTGTAGTTATTGGTATTCGTTCTTGGTATTTAGTTCGATCTGGTTGTTTAAGTATTTTGTACTTACAGATTCGATTGTGTTGTATTACTGTTTTCCGCTGTATTACCTGATTCAGTTTTAAATGTTAATTTTGCATGCTTAAGTTCTGATTAGTAGGTGATTCTGGAACGGGTCACTACATTTATGGTATCAGAGCATGCATTAAGATTTTGGGATTAGAACTGTTCTTTTGGGTTTAATCTCTGGTAACTTTTGTAGCTAAGAGATGTCTGGTTTTGACGACGATGCTAGTAGTCATGGCAGCATTGGACGCTGGGGAGACCGCGACGATCGGGAGCGTCGTCGAGAGCATCGAGAACGTCGTCAACACCGTCGTGATGAGCCTCGGAGTTTTAGTATGCATCGGTTCTTGCAGATGGGGCCAAAACCTCTTTCGGGCGGTGAGACTCCGGATGTTGCGGAGAACTGGCTTGAGAGGATGGAGAGCTGCTTCAAGACTTTTCAGTGCTCGGCGGAACAGCAGATTGATACCCTTGATTTCTTGCTGGAGGGTGGTGCGCGCAAGTGGTGGAGGTCTACCTCTGCACCGATAGTTCAGCGACAGGGTCGAGTTCTTTGGGCCGATTTCCGAGCCTCTTTCATGCTGCTTTACTTTCCGCCAGCCCTTCTGCAGACCAAGGCGATTGAGTTGATCAATCTGAAGCAGGGAAGTTTGTCTGTTGATGAGTATCAGCAGAAGTTCTTTGAGTTGCTTCCGTATGTTCCACATGTCAGTGACAATGCTAGGGCCAAGTATAACCATTTTCTCCAGGGCCTCAATCAGGAGAATTTTGATCGGGTTGTTGTCTGCGATGATCCGACATCGTATGAGGGCCTTGTGAACCGTTGTCGCCAGGCTGAGGGCAGTTTGCTGAGAGGTCGAGCCATGCAGTCTGCTCGTCCTACTAGTTCTTTGGGTCCCCGCGCCCAAGCATTCAAGAATGCTGGATCTACTTCTTCTTCCTCTGGATCTGGAGGAGTTCACCATTTTGGGAAGAAGAAGGGCCCGTGTCAGCATTGCGGGAAGGATCATCCGACGGAGCGTTGTCGCAAAGTTGCGGGTGCTTGTTACAAATGCGGTGAGATGGGCCATATGAAGAGAGACTGTCCACAGACGGGCGGAGGATCAGGATCTGGTTCTCAGGCTTCAGTTCATCAGAGGCCACAGCAGGGACAGTCTACTCAGGGTTCTAACCTCCGACCGCGTACTCAAGGGAAGGTCTTTGCTCTTAACCAGGATCAGGCTGCTGAGGAGAACGACAGAGTTATCGCAGGTGATTTTTTATTATGTGGATTACCTGCTTACGTTCTCATTGATACTGGTGCATCACATTCATTCATATCTGCGAGATTTGCTAAGCGTCATGCATTACCTTTCACTTCTTTGGACGTTGTGGTATCTGTTTCCACACCGATGGGTCATTCGGTGCTAGCTAAACGTCTAGTTTTGGGTTGTCCTCTAGAGTTTGAGGGTAATGTTTTAACCGCTAATTTGATGATTCTTGCGATGGAGGATTTTGATTGCATTCTGGGAATAGATGTGCTGACTGTGTTTAGAGCTACTGTGGACTGTTATCAGAAGTTTGTGCAGTTTCGTCCAGTTGAGGGCGACAGTTGGTTTTTCTATGGAGAGGGAGCGCGACCCCCGATGCCTGTGGTTTCTGCTCTGAAAGCCTGTCGTGCTTTAGAGTCGGGCGGGGAAGGCTACCTTATCTATGCTATTGATTCGTCCGCAGATAGTGTCGGTATCAGCGACATTCCAGTGGTTTGCGATTTTCCGGATGTTTTTCCCGAGGAGATTCCTGGTTTTCCTCCCGTTCGGGAAGTGGATTTCGGCATTGATTTAGTGCCAGGCACGGCACCAATCTCTAAAGCTCCTTATCGTTTAGCTCCATCAGAGATGCAAGAATTGAAACAGCAGTTGCAGGATCTTCTTGACAAGGGGTATATTCGACCCAGTGTGTCCCCGTGGGGAGCACCAGTTCTTTTTGTCAAAAAGAAGGATGGTTCTATGCGGCTCTGCATAGATTATCGGCAGTTGAATCGTGCTACGATAAAGAATAAGTATCCGTTGCCACGGATTGATGATTTATTTGATCAACTGCAAGGTACCTCTGTGTATTCCAAGATTGATTTAAGGTCTGGTTATCATCAGCTTCGGGTTCATCAGGGAGATATATCGAAGACTGCATTCAGGACCCGGTATGGGCATTATGAGTTTCTGGTTATGCCTTTTGGGGTGACGAATGCACCAGCAGTTTTTATGGATCTGATGAATCGGGTTTTTCGGGAATTCTTGGATAAGTTTGTTGTGGTGTTTATAGATGATATCTTAATCTATTCGCATGATCAGCAAGAACACGTACAACACTTAAGGATTATTTTACAGACACTTCGCGAGAATCAGCTTTATGCGAAGTTGAGTAAATGTGAGTTTTGGATTGACAGGGTTGTATTCCTTGGTCATGTCATTTCTAGCAAGGGAGTTTCAGTTGACCCGAGCAAGGTGGAAGCGGTATTGAACTGGTCGCGTCCGACGACAGTAGCCGAGATCCGCAGTTTTCTGGGATTGGCTGGGTATTATCGCCGTTTCATTGTCAACTTCTCTCAGGTTGCTAAGCCACTCACTCAGCTCACTCGGAAAGATGTTTCATTTGAGTGGACATCAGAGTGCGAAGAGAGTTTCTTGAAACTTCGCAGACGTTTGACATCTGCGCCTATTTTGGCTTTACCGTCTGGATCTGGTGGTTTCAGTGTTTACACCGATGCCTCTTTACAGGTCCCTAGGGTGTGTTCTGATGCAGAATGAGCATGTGATTGCTTATGCGTCGAGACAGTTGAAGCCTCATGAGGAAAACTATCCTGTTCATGATCTGGAATTAGCAGCGATCGTTTTTGCTTTGAAAATCTGGCGCCATTATCTGTATGGTGAGCGATTTGAGATTTTCACTGATCATAAGAGTTTGAAGTATCTGTTCACTCAGGCTGAGTTGAACATGCGTCAGCGTCGTTGGATGGATCTACTCAAGGATTATGATTGTGAGATCAAGTATCATCCAGGATCTGCGAATCTCACGGCCGATGCTCTTAGTCGCAAGGTGAGATTGTCTGCTCTTCAGACTTGTGCTGTATCTGAGATTATTCAGGATTTCTGTTCGATGGGATTCGATTGTAAACATCGGAAGGGAACGGAGAGTATCCGTGTAGCTACTATTTTGTCTGAGCCAGTTTTGTATTCTCGGATTAGAGATGCTCAGATGTCTGATTCTAAGATTCAGAGATTAGCTCGGTTGGCTGATGGAGATAATACTTCTGGATTCCACTATCAGTCCAAGGGTCTTTTGTGCTTATCTGGTCGTGTTGTTGTACCGGAAGATGACACTTTGAGGGAGGAGATTTTATCCCAGGCTCATCGTAGCAAGTTGAGTGTTCATCCGGGGAGCAACAAGATGTATAAGGATTTGAGGACTCGATTTTGGTGGAAAGGTATGAAACGTAATGTTTATCAGTATGTCTCCAAGTGCCTAGTCTGTCAGCAGGTGAAGGCTGAGTATCGACGACCTGGAGGTTTGTTGCAGAATCTTCCTATTCCGGAGTGGAAGTGGGAGCATATCACGATGGACTTCGTGACTCACTTGCCTATGTCTGTGGGGAATAGAGATGCTATCTGGGTGGTAGTGGATCGGCTTACTAAGTCTGCCCATTTTCTTCCGTATAACAGAGATTTCACTTTCGATCGGATGGCACGGTTGTACATTCAAGAGATTGTACGGTTTCATGGTGTGCCCGTGAGTATCGTTAGTGACAGTGATCCTCGATTTACATCTAGATTTTGGGGCAGCTTTCAGCAAGCCTTGGGTACTACCTTGAGTTTGAGTACTGCATATCACCTAGAGACTGACGGTCAGTCAGAGAGGACTATTCGTACTCTTGAGGATATGTTGAGATCTTGTGTGATGGATTTCGGGCCAGCTTGGCAGGATCATCTGCCACTGATAGAGTTTGCATACAACAACAGTTTTCATAGGAGTATTGGTATGTCTCCGTTTGAAGCATTGTATGGTCGACGTTGTCGTACTCCTCTGTTCTGGGAGGAAGTCGGAGAACGACAGGTCGAGGGTCCAGAATTGATTCAGCAGGCCATGGACAAAGTTCTTGTGATCAAACAGCGGATTAAGACTGCTCAGGATCGACAAGCGAGTTATGCGAACACCAAGCGCAGACCTCTTCATTTTGATGCAGGCGAGAAAGTGTTTCTCAAGGTATCACCTTTTCGGAGGATTCTGAGATTTGGACTCAAGGTTAAGCTATCTCCGAGATTCACTTGTCCTTTTGAGATCTTAGAATGTGTGGGAGATTTGGCCTACAGATTAGTTTTGCCACCGTATCTGTCTAGTGTTCACAATGTGTTTCATGTGTCTTTGTTGAGACTATACGTAGCGGATGAGTCTCATGTTTTGCATCCGACAGAAGTTCAGCTGAATCCGGATTTGTCTTTTGTGGAAAGGTCGGTTTCGATCTTAGACCGGAAGGATAAGGTACTGCGGAATAAGACTATTCCTCTTGTCTTAGTGCAGTGGCAGCGCCGAGGTACTGAAGAAGCTACTTGGGAACTAGAGAGTCGCATGCGGTCAGAGCATCCAGAGTTGTTCTAGTTGTAGTATTTTCAGTTATGATTGTAATTTCAGTTGTACTTTCAGTTGTAATTCATTCTTAAGTTGAATGTATTGTTGTTCAGAATTGTCATTTTTCAGACTCGATTTCGCGGACGAAATCCTTTTTAGGGGGGGAGAATGTAGTATCCCGATGCCTAATTTGAGTTAATTATTGGATTAAATATTATTTCGGTGGGATCGGAAGGACCGAACAGGGTTCGGATCGTCCGAAGACAGGTGGCTGGACACGTGGAAGACATGCAAGGTTCGGATCGTCCGATCAGGGTTCGGATCGTCCGAAGACAGGTGGCTGGACACGTGGAAGACATGCAGGATTCGGATCGTCCGATCAGGGTTCGGATCATCCGAAGTGTGCCGGATCGGATCGTCCGAAGTGGATCGGATCTACCGATCGTTGTCTATAAATAGAGGCGCGAGGCTTCATTTGTTACTCGCCAATTCCGAGTGTTCCAGAGCGTTTTAGTCGTTTCTGATGGGTTTCTAGTCTTTTCCCGAGGTTTAGGCACTAGCGGGGAGCTACTGGTTTTGTAGCGGAGTTGTGCTCTAGTTGGGAGCTAGCGGCATCAGTGGGCTGACTACGGACGCAGGCTTGATTCTAGGGCTGATTGCTAGGATCTACTGGTTTGAGGTACGAAAGTACTATCCGAGATAGCAGGATTGAGTATACTTTGCTATGTGTTGCATGTTTATATGTTGCATTATTATCTGTCATATGATGCATGGTTTATTATGCGGCATTTGCATAATCATGTTGAGCCTGATTATCTTTGAGATAGCCTGTTGAGAGGGTGCTCAGCCCTCGTTTGTTGTGGATGGTTGGACCCCGTTGGCCGACGGTGGTCAGGTCACCGGTATATCCACATGTTTATTTTGGTATGGGAGCCACCTCCTGGTGCGACGGCGCAGAGTGCTACATACCTTGACGTCATTTACCTTAGCAGTATTTCGTTATACCCAGATCCTTGTATCCAGTACATTTTGCATACATGCATGTCATAGTCTTGTATACTCATGCTTTCGGTGCTGAGCGTTTTATGCTCACGTCCTCGGTTTATCTCTGTTTTGGACACCCTATTCGATGGGGCAGGTCTCAGGTTGGACGGTCCAGGAGGGAGTGGACAGGGAGCTGGCAGAGGTTGACTTGTAGTTATTGGTATTCGTTCTTGGTATTTAGTTCGATCTGGTTGTTTAAGTATTTTGTACTTACAGATTCGATTGGGTTGTATTACTGTTTTTCCGCTGTATTACCTGATTCAGTTTTAAATGTTAATTTTGCATGCTTAAGTTCTGATTAGTAGGTGATTCTGGAACGGGTCACTACACGGAGGGACATTTGTTGAGGCTTTATTTTATTTAGGCCCAAAGTTAGACATGCCCAAAACTTAATTAATCCCAGAAAGATGAATAGAAGAAGCAGATTAGATAAGAGAGCTCATTAATTCAAAATTGGTTAGAATGTATCAAATTGTATGCAGATAGAAGGAGATCATGGGAAAGAAACATGGGCAGATCACGAGTCATTGAGAGTGGAAAAAACCGCACAATACAGAAAAGAAAATGAGGGCATCGGTAAAAAAAAAATACAAAAAATCTCTCACAATTCTAGCAAACTCCCTGCAGAATTTTCATAGCTTTATTCGAGCGTTTTCATAGTTTTCATTCCAGATTTCAGTAGTTTGAGTCATTTTCTTTCATATTTCAGCAACGTTCTTTTTTTATTTGTTTATCTTTTTTAAATTTCTACAGAATATTGAAAATATAAATCATGTTAGGAGTTTATCTACAATTTCCAATAGATTTTCTTTAGTTTTCTTTGTTTATAGCCGTCAAATTTTTTTAGGAGATCATAACGGACGGTCAAATTTAGTATCTACCATCGTAGTGTTTTTAGAAGTTAGATTTTTATCATTTTTACACAAATTGGTTCATATTTGTATGTGACACGTGCGAAAATCAAAATATTGTGCAAACAATATCACAATTAAAAAAATAAACGAAAATAGAGGATATTAAACAAAAAAACAACCTAGTTAATTTATTGAAATTCTCTCGTCATTACTATTACAAAATTTTTTAATGAAATTATTTCATGCAAAAATACAATACAATACAATACAATATTATATGTATATTGTATATGTAAAAGCTAAATAAATAAATACATTATATTTACACTTTCATGATGGTTGGAACATATGGCACCCCCGAGCTCTTCACCCAGACATCATCTGTATACATTTTCCCTCCAGTGAAGCTTTCAGCAATCTGTGGGGAAATCTTCTTGATGCCTTTCCAGTGAACCCGACCCGCCTGATTCGACCCCGGTCCACGATTCTGGTACTCCCCATAGTAAAGAGTATCCAGTGCGAAGGTTCCCGCCCATGGAGACCATCCTTCTGGTGAAATGAACCCGTCTATGTTGGATTGCATGATAATGGTCCTGGAGTACTCCTTCCATGGCCGTCCAAGGTATGCTTCCAGTGCAGGTTTTGTGGCGGTGAATGCGGGTTCTGCTACGATATCGCAGTTCTGGAGGACTATGGCGCCGACTCCGCGTGGGTCTTTGCGGCCCTGGGCGGTGACCATGCAAGCCTGGTTTTCCAAAGGCTTGCGGACGACCATGCGCGTGTTCTGGAAGATGGACATGGCGTCTCCGAAGATGAAGTCGATGGTGCCGGAGATGACGCAGTCGCTGTAGTACTGGCGGTAGGCGTGGGCGTAGAGGGTGTCTTGGAATCCGTCCATGTGGACATTGTAGAAGATGGATTTGTCACCTGAGACACGGACAGCCACAGCCTGGTGCTTTTCTGCACCGGCGGTGTTCTCAATGGCGATGTCCTTGGCGATGAAACCATCTCCGTTCACGGCTGAAATTAGTAGCAGCAGGGTTAGAAAAAAAATTTGGGATAATATATAATAATTGGGTAAGATCCAGAAATAAGAAAAAAAAACTCACCAAGAGTGGCAGAGTGGAAGGTCTGAGTGCCGTCGGCAAAGTTCTTGTTTCCGGTGATTCTAGTCTTGTCCGGCCCTTCTCCGATCAACACAATGTTGTTTACCTTCTTTGGGATTATAACAGTCTCCTTGTACAAACCAGCCTTGACAAATATGACGAATGTTTGATTATTTTTCTTGGGGACAGAAGAGATGGCAGCACCGATGGTCTTGAATTGACCGCTTCCGTCTTGCGCCACCACAGCGTTGGGCTTCAATGATGTGGGCGTGACCGAGAGAAGCCTCCGTGCCTTGGTGTCAAAAAACGAAGGAGTGTCGTTGGCTTCGAGTAGCCGGCGGCTGCTGCCGATGTTTCCAAGCTGCAACGACGACAAAATGGAGGAGAAATCAGTGACCATGGCGAGGCCATTGCTTGATAGCTCCGATGCGGTTTTCAACAGCTGCTTCATCTTCTCCCCGGTGTCACCTGTACTCAGATCAAATCCATTACCACGATATAAATTTTTATCAACCATATTTTTTCTTTGCTAAAATGCATATTACCTTAATAATATAATTTTATAAACCAAGATTTTATTAAATATTTTGTCTGCACGTTAAAAAAGCTAAGGTAATATGTGTTCGTATCCAATAAACTTTGTTTTCTTATATAATATATATTTTTAATATGATTTATTTAATCACATTTTACAGATTAAATTAGTATATGTATAAAAAAATATATATATAAATTTGGATTATATGATATTTAGACAAGTGATATATTTTGTACCTGTGGTGTTCTCAAATGCATCAATGCAGGTCTCCTGATAAGTAATGGCTCCGCTAAGCCACGTCCTAACATCCTTCATATATTCATCCAAATTACTCACATCAAACTCCCCAAACTTGTCTAACGACCTTTTCAGATCATCAATGGAGGTGTTGAGCAACTCCTCGCAGGTTTCCAACGCCCCTTTGGTCCTCTCATCGGTAGCTGCATCCTTGAGCAGCGTCGAGTTTTTGAGGGCATCGCCTATGTTCTCGACGGCAGCATTGAATGCCAGCTTGATCAGCTCCTTGGGATCAGTGGTGTTGGCCCCAGCCAGAGATTCTTCGCAGGCTTCTTTGTAATCTGTGGGGGAGCAGATCGCCTGCGCCGCCTTGCTGGAGGTGCTGATGGTAGGCGTGTTGGTGGTGGAAGACTCATTAGAGCCACTGCCTCCGTTCTTCGAGACGCCCACAGTAACGGCAACCACGGCTGCCACCAAGAGGATGGAGGCGACGCCAGCCACGGCGACCTTCTTCTTGCTTCCTGAGTCGGATCCCATTTTCATGTATTGTTGGGTTTTTCGGTTTCTCGCTTTTTGTTTTTTGCAGAGCTCTTGAGGGGGTTGGTGCAGATTAATGGAGATCGAATTCCCCTTCAACTCTAAGGGATGGATGATTTTCAGACAATTTTATAAGGACATTTGTAGCTGGGGAGACAATATCGAATAGCCGTAGGTTTGGAGGTCATTAAAGGGAAGGCCATTCGAAACTTTAGGATAAACAAAGGCTGTCCTGATGCAAATTAATTTATAGAAATAATTGGTTATACGTGGCCAAAATTTTCCTTTTTCTTTTTGTTTTAATGGTCAAACAATAGAAAGGTTAATTTGTTTTGTGATTGACTATTTTAACATATTCGGGCAATTTGTAAACTCTAAGATATATATAGGAGTTTTGGGTATCGTTTCTCACATGCAAAACACAACCGAAGGTTAAAAATTTTATTTTGACGTTAAAAATATTTCATAGGCGTCAGAATGATTTAAAAATT
This sequence comes from Primulina eburnea, assembly GCF_022965805.1. Taxonomy (NCBI): domain Eukaryota; kingdom Viridiplantae; phylum Streptophyta; class Magnoliopsida; order Lamiales; family Gesneriaceae; genus Primulina; species Primulina eburnea. The sequence goes on from NC_133115.1 coordinate 17,383,111, forward strand.
CATAGGTTATTTAATCAGTTTATTTTTTCGTATTTAACGCTGAACATCAAACCTCTTCGTGATTATCAGAGTTAAGTCTTTTTGTAAATCTCCACGAACAATCTTCAACCATTAAATAAAGTCCGCGATCAGAGATTGTATTTCTAATGTAAATCACACTAAAGATCTAAACAAAATTTACGTCGAAATTGGATCGTCAGAATTTTAGTAATCCGACGGTAGCACGTTGGTAGAAGGGCAGCCGAAATTCTTCTCCAAAATTTTGTAGTGGCCTATTTTTGGGAGGAGGATTGTGGCAGCCATACCAGTGAAGGCTGACAAGACTGTTGATGTATGTCATCACTGCAAGAAGCCTGGACATTGGAGACGTAACTGCAGAGAATATCTTGCCCAGAAAGGTTCTGGAAATGCTATGCATATTTACAGGTGATTTCAAACGGATTTAAAACCGTTGTTAAAAGCTTAGCTCAAAAACAACGGTTTTCACCATTGTTGTATTTACAATTTGCGACGGTTTTTTAACGGTTTTTAAAAAACTGTCGGATTTAAAACCGTTGTTAAAAGCTTCGCTCAAAGACAACGGGTTTTTTAACGGTTTTTAGAAAACCGTCGGATTTAGATACCGGTTGTGGCTCACATCTCTGTATTGATTTACATGATGGGAAGAAGTAGAAGACTTAGGGAATGTGAGACCTTCTTGAGGATGGGCAATGGAGCAAGAGGTGCTGCCAAGGCCATAGGAGTTGTTTACTTATTTTGAACAATGATTTTAAGTTAATTTTAATAGATGTTTTTTTGTACCGGATTTGGTGAAAAATATTGTTTCCAATTTTATGCTTGATAAAGATGAATATTCTTGTTTATTTAGCAAATGTGTTTGCAACATTTACAAGAGTGAATGTTTAATTGGTACTGGAGAACTTTAAAACGATCTCTATAACTTAAAATTGAAAGATATTCCACTAAACAATGTCCAAGCAATAACCACAACAAACAAACGAAAACAAGATACACTAAATTCAGCACAATTATGGCATGCTCGATTAGGACATATTTCCCTAAGAAAGATGAACAAGCTAGTGGGAGCGGACATGTTTGATATGTCTGATATTAATTCTCTCCAAACTTTTGAATCTTGTCTAAAAGGAAAGATGGCCAAAATTCCTTTTAAGGGCCATGTGGAGCGAGCCAAAGGGTTATTGGATTTGATCCATACCGATGTGTGCGGTCCGCTTAGCATCACCACTAAGCATTGACATGCATACTTCATCACCTTTACCGATGAGTTTTCGAGGCATGGGTATGTATATTTGATGAAATACAAATCTGAAGCCTTTGAAAGGTTCAAAGAATTCAGAAGTGAAGTAGAGAAACAATTGGGACGAAGCACCAAGTCACTTTGATCGGATCGAGGTGGTGAGTACTTGAGTGCCGAGTTCAAGAGTATCTTAGGGAGAATGTGATTCTCTCGCAGTGGACTCCGCCTGCTATACCACAATTAAATGGTATTTCAGAGCGTCGTAACCGGACTTTGATGGACATGGTTTGGTCTATGATGGGATTCACAGAGTTGCCTCCATCCTTTTGGGGATATGTGCTTAAGACAGAGGCACTGTTGTTGAACAATGTCTAATCAAAGGCAGTTAATAAGACACCATAGGAGATATGGATGAGTAAGACTCCCAAATATTCTTATCTTAGAATATGGGGATGCCCTACTTATGTGAAGCAGAAAGTAGGAGATAAATTGGATAGTCGATCCATTTTATGTTACTTTGTGAGATATTCAAGGAATTCAGTTGAATATTATTTCTATCATCCCCAAGAAACAAAGGTATTTGTTTATAGGAATGCAACCTTTTTGGAAAAAGGAATTTCTATTGGATATAAAAGTGGAGATGATAGAACTCGAAGAGATTCGAGAGACACCAACAATTGTAGAACCCACACCCGAAGAGCCAAGACAGTAGATACAAGCTCCTAGAAGATCCGAGAGAGTCTCGAGACCACCTATGAGATATGGTCTGCTTCTTGAAGATGGCCATGATGAGCCTAACCATGGATATGATCCAAGGACCTTAAAGGAAGAATTATCTGATGTCGATTCATCTAAGTGGCTTGAAGCAATGGAATCTGAGATGAATTTCATGCATTCGAATGAAGTGTGGAATCTTGTGGATCCAACTGAGAGATCTATTCTTATAGGGTGTAAATGGATTTACAAAAGGAAACTTGGGCGGATGGGAAGGTATTGACCTTCAAGGCGCAATTGGTGGCAAAAAGATATATTCAAAGACAAGGAGTTGACTTCGAGAAAACCTTTTCTCCAGTTGCAATATTCAAGTCTATAAGGATATTGATAGCCATAGCTGTATGGTATGACTATGAGATATGGCAGATGGATGTCAAGACAGCCTTTCTTAAAGGGGATATTAAGGAAGTGATTTACATGTCTCAACCTGAAGGGTTTACATCTGTCGGAAGTGAGCATATGGTATGCAAACTTCGGAGATCTATTTATTGTCTAAAGCAGACATCTAGGAGTTGAAACCTCAGATTCGATAGTACAATCGAAGAGTTTGGTTTTACTAAGAATCCTGAGGAACCCTGTGTGTATAAAAAGGTCAGCGGGAGTGCTGTGACATTCCTGGTGCTTTATGTTGATGACTTTCTACTCATTGGGAATGATGTAGGGATGTTGCAATCAACTAAAATATCATTAGTGAGTAAGTTCTCGATCTAGAACTTGGGTGAAGCATCTTTTGTATTGGGAATACAGATATATAGAGATAGATAAAGAATATTGCTTGGTCTCAACCAGTCCACATACATTGATACCATCGTGAAACGGTTCTCGATGGATGAGTCCAAGAGAGGACATATACCAATGTGTCATGGCTGTGTCCCTATCCAAACTTATGTCTCACAAGACTGATGTAGAGATAGCGGCGATGACACGCATTCCGTATTCATCCGCAATTGGTAGTATCATGTATGAGATTATATCTACACGTCCTGACGTGGCTTTTGCACTAAGTGTAGTGAGTAGATATCAATCAACCCCTGGTATTCCACATTGGAAAGCTGTGAAAGACATCCTCAAGTATTTGAGAAGGACCAATAAGTTGTTTTTGGTATCTGGGGAGTGGAGAACTGAAATTGGAAGGTTATAACGACTCTAGCTTCCAAAGCGATATTGATGACTCAAAGTCAACCTCTGGGTTTGTATTCATGCTCAATGGTGCTGGTGTCTCTTGGAAGAGTTCCAAGAAAGACAGTACTGCGGATTCCACCACTGAGGTCGAATACATTGCTGTATCAGCTGTAGGAATGGAGGCTTTAGGATAAAGAATTTCGTCCAAGAGTTGGGCGTCGTTCCTAATGGAGTTTCTCCTCTCCCGGTGTTTTGTGATAACACAGGAGCTATAGCTCAAGCAAAGGAGCAAATGTCCCATCAGAAATCCAAACATGTATTGATAACGTACCACATCCTCCAAGAGATTGTGGAAAGAGGAGAAATGTCAATTGACAAAGTCAGCTCCACAAATAATGTTGTTGATCCACTACTAAGCCTTTACCTGGACCATTATTCGAGAAGCATCGCGAATCGATGGGTTTGAAGCATATGGGTAGTTGGCTCCAGTGAAAGTGGGAGACTGTTAGAGTAGGTGCCTGTCGAGCCAAGTGTTGGCCGAGGGTTCACGTTGAAACTCTATATATAAACAATCTTTATTTTAATAATATTTGAAATTATTGTTTTGTCACATCTTTATCGGTATACCCATGCTAGTTGCATAAATAAAGTCCTTGAATACAAAAATAGTAGAAAGAATATGAAATGCTCATATGATGAGTATCATGAAACTCATATTTGGAATACTGTATATTCTAAACAGTTCCTAGTCGATTCACCGGGAGTGCTGTGACATTCCTGGTGCTTTATGTTGATGACTTTCTACTCATTGAGAATGATGTAGGGATGTTGCAATCAACTAAAATATCATTAGTGAGTAAGTTCTCGATCTAGAACTTGGGTGAAGCATCTTTTGTATTGGGAATACAGATATATAGAGATAGATAAAGAATATTGCTTGGTCTCAACCAGTCCACATACATTGATACCATCGTGAAACGGTTCTCGATGGATGAGTCCAAGAGAGGACATATACCAATGTGTCATGGCTGTGTCCCTATCCAAACTTATGTCTCACAAGACTGATGTAGAGATAGCGGCGATGACACGCATTCCGTATTCATCCGCAATTGGTAGTATCATGTATGAGATTATATCTACACGTCCTGACGTGGCTTTTGCACTAAGTGTAGTGAGTAGATATCAATCAACCCCTGGTATTCCACATTGGAAAGCTGTGAAAGACATCCTCAAGTATTTGAGAAGGACCAATAAGTTGTTTTTGGTATCTGGGGAGTGGAGAACTGAAATTGGAAGGTTATAACGACTCTAGCTTCCAAAGCGATATTGATGACTCAAAGTCAACCTCTGGGTTTGTATTCATGCTCAATGGTGCTGGTGTCTCTTGGAAGAGTTCCAAGAAAGACAGTACTGCGGATTCCACCACTGAGGTCGAATACATTGCTGTATCAGCTGTAGGAATGGAGGCTTTAGGATAAATAATTTCGTCCAAGAGTTGGGCATCATTCCTAATGGAGTTTCTCCTCTCCCGGTGTTTTGTGATAACACGGGAGCTATAGCTCAAGCAAAGGAGCAAATGTCCCATCAGAAATCCAAACATGTATTGATAACGTACCACATCCTCCAAGAGATTGTGGAAAGAGGAGAAATGTCAATTGACAAAGTCAGCTCCACAAATAATGTTGTTGATCCACTACTAAGCCTTTACCTGGACCATTATTCGAGAAGCATCGCGAATCGATGGGTTTGAAGCATATGGGTAGTTGGCTCTAGTGCAAGTGGGAGACTGTTAGAGTAGGTGCCTGTCGAGCCAAGTGTTGGCCGAGGGTTCACGTTGAAACTCTATATATAAACAATCTTTATTTTAATAATATTTGAAATTATTGTTTTGTCACATCTTTATCGGTATACCTATGCTAGTTGCATAAATAAAGTCCTTGAATATAAAAATAGTAGAAAGAATATGAAATGCTCATATGATGAGTATCATGAAACTCATATTTGGAATACTGTATATTCTAAACAGTTCCTAGTCGATTCAGCCACCGCTAAGAAGGATATAGGCCGCTCGAGTTTGAGACTAGTATATGCGATGTGAGTACCTTGTTTCATTGGTAGGGGACATTGTGATGTCCTAGCATGCAGTTAGGTGCTCCTTGTAGAGTGCACTGAACAACCCTCCATAAAGGACTTTTCAAGTGGTTCTCATTTATCGAGTGGAAACGTCCTAGTTTATGGTTGTACATCATTAGTCCTTATGACCCGGGACAACATTGAGACTCTATCTGCTAGCATTGTACTTTGACTTGTTACCGACTCTCATGGGTTCATGAGGTGGCAAGGTTCGGTGTTATGTCGAAACATAAAGGAGTCGATGCATTGTCGTCGGGGATTCACCGCTTACCTTCAGGTATGGATATCCTATGTGTATGTAGTATGAAATTTCTGATCAGAGTATGGTGGTAATTAAGAAAGGAGTTTCTTAGATTACACCATCGATGCAACTATGAAATGACACATAGTATCGATTCTTTGACAGCTCTCGATATAAAAATAGTTTTCGAATCGGTCAAGATATATGAAATGAAGGGATCGTACTGTACGCTAACCATAATAGAATGGTTCTTGCAGGCACTATCATTTGACACCTAGGGAATCATGTAAGCGATGCTACTAGACTTTTAACATGATTGGTTGGGTACTATCAGACTTGAGTTCTGATGTTCTTATTATCAAGGAGTTGAAAAGTAGGAATGAAGCAATTGGGGTATGCTCATATAAGGACATGTTTAGTCTCGAATCACATAGAGATGTGAACTCACTACTAGTTGTATCAATGAACCATTGGGGGTCACACAAGTGCTAACCTTTTAGACCCCATTGAGGAGTAAAATTAGTTTAATGTGTTGAACAGCTTATAAGCACAAGGAAAATTAGAAGTAGGACTTCAATTAAGGGAATGTGACATTTAATTTGTGGAAGTGTTCCTAAATTAAAAGTTGGCCAAATAAATAATGTGTCTGAAAATTTTGATTTTCATAAACATTATTATGGAGTAAATTAAATTAATTCAAGTATTGAATTAATTAAACACTAGTGGACCTAGTAGAGTCCAAATAATTAAATTTATTCAAGTGTAGAATTAATTAAATAACATTGGACCTTGTAGAGCCCAATTAAAAATAATTATTCAACTAGTGAGCTTGAGTAAAATCAAGTAAGGTTTAATTGGTCTCAAATTTTTTTGAGACAATTAAATAAAAGTTCATGGGCTTTGTAATTGTTATAAGCCCAAATAGAATTACATGTTTGGGAGTTGAAGGGTTGGAGGGTACTTTTCAATAACCAAGACATGGCATGCACATGCTCAATTTAACCCTTTACACAACCAAGAAAATTCTTCTTTTCTCTCCTCCAACATGCTATGGCCGAAATTTTACTCTATTATTCCCTTAATTTTTGTTCTTCAATTGTTGAAGAAAACATAACCTTCTCAAAGAAAAATTCTCTAATTTTTCTAGTGCAAAATTAGGCTGGATCTATCTTGTTAGTGGTGTAACTAATTTGAAGGAAGGAGTCCAAGAGCAAGGAAGGCTTGTAGAGGGTCAACCATTCAAGAGCTAAGTTGTTTACAACTTAGTTGAAGCCAAAAATCAATCCTTGTGATTGATAGGTAAGAAATTTTAAACACACTATGAATGTCATTTTGTGTTTTATGTTATTTGCTACACATTTTGTGTGGTGCTCGGTTTTGTTTTATTGTTGAATTTTTTTTTTCAAAACTTCCGTTGTGCAACCGAGCACCATAACCGATCCCCTTTCAGAAACATGTCAAAGTTTAAGGAAAAACTAGTGCTATATTCGAGACTAGGTGATGTTGGCCGAGGTTTTTGGAGAATGCTTCGGCTGAAGCTTGTTGAGGGGTAGATCGCATGATGGGGAGGCTCGGCTGTGCAAGGGACTTCCTTAGCCCGAGACCAGGTCCTAATGGGTCCGAACCGTTGTCACACCATTTATTTATACTTGACATGATTAATGAGACTTATAACGGTTTATAAAATTTTGGCATGATGTCCCAACATTTTTGTATAAACCAATAACTCAAGCAACAATATCTATATATACATATAACCATATTAAAACATACACTGTATCTTTATACATATAATCATAACGTCGTGAAACTTTATTCTGACATAAAATTTACTATAATATATATGCGGAAGCTATACAATAAGACGTCCAAGTTCTTGTCGAGGAAAGACATAAAACAAGCATCCATTGGCGAACCATCATCCTATGTATCTTCATTACCTGATCTTGTAATACATGAGCTACATGAGTTTATAAAATTCATTAAGTTGGCACTTATACGTATCAATATGCATAGAAAGAACATGTGACGTTCCGAAAATTTGAGTTCCACATGAACCACGTGCGTGCAAGTTATTAAATTCTTCATGTATTTTATTAAATGGTTTTAATGCATGTTTGTTTCATTAATTTGTTTTTTAATTCATGATCTATGAATTTGCATTATTTTAAATTATTATATGATGCACGTTAAAACGTTTTCCTTGAGTTTTATATTTCAGGCGATTATTCGAGACGGGATCGAGGGAAAGAGACCGGCGACGAATTTAGGCGATTTTAAAATGTGGTATTTATTTAAAGTCAAGAAAATGGCATTTCAAATGATTTATAAAGTTTTTAGTATTTTTAAACCATAATTCAATTATGAGATGATTTTAAGACTTTAAACTTTCAAAAGTTTAACACTTGTGTATTTTATTATAAATTTAGGAATGTTAGTAATTTAGGGGGGATTAATATTTTTTATTATCATGTAATTGCTTACCAATTATTTAATTAAGCTAATTAACTCCCTAATTACCCCCTAATTTATCACTCACACGCACATTACACTTTTACACACACCACTTACACGACACACACACACATTTCAATTGTATTTTGTTCCATTTCATTTTTGAGAGAAAGGTTGGGGTTCTTGGAGAGATCAGCAGCCACCCCTTCCCCTTCATCATTTCAGCAACTCTCGATCATTTTTATAGCAAGAAATCACGCCACAAGTCGTCCCGGATCGGCCTCGCATCATCCCCGCTTCGGTATCGTCGTTTCGGTAACGTTAAAGATTTAAAGTCACGTATATTCTGTTATTTCTGCATCGATCTCGTCATATTATGTTTTGTGTTATTTTTATGAGTAAAAATTTATGTATGACATTCGTCGTTTGAGTAGAAAATGGTTTGGATCAGTTTTGAAGTAATTTTTAGATATGAAAACTCGTTTTTGCTGTCTTTTTAAATACTGTGATTTTTCGGTCTTGATTCTGAGAAAAATTTCAACGTAAAAATTGTAGAACTTTTTGATACCTTCGATTTGACAGTAAATTCGAAATATTTAGATAAAAATAAAGTGATTTATGGTGTTTTTCGTGGGACTGCTCAAACTGCGTTTTCCGAAAATTACGATATTGATACGTTCTTGAAGTTTTATGGTTGCAGGGTTCGTTGGGGAACGACGGGTGATCGTTGCAGCGTTTAGGTATGCTTAATATGATGTGGGTTGGCATTCGGATTGTTGGTTAGTGTCGATAGGCACTTGAATCCATTAGAAGATGTAGGAAACGATTTGGTGTCAATTGCTATGTTTTTTATTGGTATGTGTAGTAGGGTGGACGTCGTTCCTTTGGGATGTTTGTACATGTTTGGTTCAATGTTATGGTATGCTAAGATGGGTCTCGGGGTGTCGGTTCATGTTCCGTACAATCGAGTCTAGAATGATAAGCATTGCATGTATCGAATATTCGTGAGTTTTCGTCCAGCGAGGGTACACGGACACGTACACGGACCCTTACATGGGGTACGTGCCTTTATTTCTTCTTGGTGTCGATATAGCGAGCCCACACGGACCCTCAGACGGACCCTGACACAGGGTCGTGTCCCTTCTTCTTCCCGAGTACTTTTTTTGCGCACCTACACGGACCCTAGCACGGGTTCCGTGTCCTCCCTTCTTTTCGAGTCATCGGTGTTCGAACCTACACGGACCCATAAACAGACCCAGACTGGGTTCCGTGTACTTCATGTTTTGGGAAAAACCTATTTGTTTGCTTTGGGACATCATGTGACCCAGACCGGGGTCCGTGTACTTCATGTTTTGGGAAAAACCTAATTGTTTGCCTTGGGACTTCATGTGATGGTTTAGTACATTGATTTAAATGAGGTCGATTCCCGAGAGTTTTAGAACGTCTTAAGTTATTTATGGAGATTGGTGGTGAGCATGCGTACCTACGTCTAAGCAATACAAGTTAAGTATTTTAAATTCATTTAGTATGTGCAGCAGCGGCCCCAATCGAAGTCGAACGAATCCCTCAACGCCAATTAAGTATGTTGACTTTAAAATATTTTAAGTTTTTTTGAGGTATGCTAAATGTCTCGTGACCAAATTATGTTTAGGATTGGAAAGCGTTAAATTATGAACGGGGACCAATCCGCCCGTTAAATTATGAATGGGTTTAGATCGAGATTGGAAAGCGTTAAATCATGAATGTGAACCAATCAGCCCTGTTAAATTATGAATGGGGATCTCATGTATGTGGCAGTGGATACGTCCATGTCATCCCAGTACTGTGGTTTAGTCTGATCAGGCGATTATGTTATGGTCACTTGCTTTGAAACATGCCTCTACGCAAAATGATGTTATGTATGCTCAAGTATGTATGAAGCAAGCATGTTTACGAAAAGTTTATGTTGATGGCACGTCTATATATGTATGCACGTATATTTAAGCTTATGTATGAGATGTTCATGTTTCATGTATGTACGCTCTATTTTAAGGAATGCATGTGGTTTTATTACGTAGTACTCGTTATTTCCAGTTTATATGTGTTGAGTCTTTAGACTCACTAGACTTGATCGATGCAGGTGTTGAGGATGTTGAGGAGACGAGGGGTGGGGACCAAGGAGCTGGCTTGGACTGAGTAGGAGGTTAAACCCAAGGACCGCCTATGTCATTTTAAGAATTTATGAAAGTTTAAAATACTCTGAATTGATGTTTTGATGTGAGATGTTTGAACAAGTATTTTCGTTAGCAAAATTTATATTGGTGATCTTTTATTTCAAATATTTTTTAATGAACAATGAGTTGACGACCGGATTGATTGATTATGTTCGTGTTTAAGAAAATTTTTAATTTTTCCGCAAATTTAAAGTAGTTAAAAGTACGATACGTTACAAAACATATATAACAAGTAGTTATCGACAATGAATCTTTAAACCATGTCATATCATTCCATATATTCATGTTCATTTTTGTACTTGAGCCTCATTAGTTGACCTGTACGACTGTGCTTGCTTTATTATATAGCTACTACTGTGTTGGACTTCTAGGACCACCTTTGACAACCCCACGCCCTATGAACATATATTACCCAATAGGTTTGGTGGACTTAAAACCACCCATGATGTCAACATGCTCATATATCATATAAAAAGCAGTCATTTTCCTTTTCTTTCATGTTCATGTTCATGACATAGCTCCTATCTTCAATATTCATGAGTTCTTTTCATATTTAATACATAACAATGGAATATGATGCTACGTTTTCATCAATAAACAATCTAAAAATGTACATATAGCAATAATCAATGGGAAGCATTTGAAATCATAATATTACTCATGTATTACTTCAAGAACATGCCAACTTACATTCGAGCGTAAGAACACTGGTTTGAGACGATGTTTCTCGCTCCTATACTGTCAAATACACCAATAGTTTAGTTACTATGTCTATACTAGGTGAAAGCTACTCCTGTACATGTATAACAACCAAAAGAGATGAAAACTTACACCCTTAGGAAGTTCTTGTGATGGAGAACTAAATTCTTACTTCAAAATGATGAAGAAAAGGAATAAAAGAGCTTTTGGAGGAAGATTTCTTGGATTTCTTTCATGTTTATGCTGTAAAGAAAAGCTGGTGCAATTGTGAAGAAGCTGAGAATTTCGAAACTTATGTAGTCACATACAAAGCGGCGCTCGGGCGGTAACATATTACCGCCCGAGCGCAGAACATTCTGTCTAATTTGTGGACTTGTAATGCACCGGTGCTCGGGCGGTCATTTTCTACCGCTCGGGCGCGAACTCTCTGGAAAAATACTGAACTTGTAGCATAGGGGCGCTCGGGAAGTAATATCTTGTCGCTCGGGTGCCAACCATTTTGTCCCTGTACACTTCTACACCAAAGATCTCTCCCGAAACATTTCTTCATCTTATAATTCGAAAATGTGGCAAACATGAAAGTTGTAGCCCTATGTCATGGCTTGCTTCTCCAATTGTCCTTGTGTCATTTGAAGGTCTGAGTAAAAATTTATGCTCAATCTACCAAAATGTGTCATTGTAGGAATAACGATACACACGACACACTTCGGGGCGCTTTTGGCTTGTCTTCCTCAGTGATTTGGACAAAACTCAAATAATGAAAGTTGTAACCTTATATCTTATCTTTCTAATGGTTGTGGCCTCACACAATTTGTACCAATATCCATATCATTATGCTAAAACCCGTAATAATTTTCATATTTTCATTTTATTTTCTGCAGTTCCAAACCAACTTTCATTGCACTATTTCACCTACACATCTTACTATCACTATTTAGACATATATTCATTTTCAATATACCATGGACAATATATAAATCATATTCAATCTTACTATCAATACTTTAATCAACACGTAAAACATAATGAACCAAATAATAACATAATAAAGGACAAACGCATTATTATCATTTGTACGAGTAACAGGGTACTACAACTCTCCCCTCCTTCAAAGAATTTGGTCCTTGAAATTTGACGTACCATATAGTTCAGGATATCTCTGTTGAATTTCATCTTCTCGCTCCCAAATTGCTTCTTCGATTGTATGGTTGTGCCATAATAGTTTCACTAAGGGTATTTCCTTGACTCATAACACTTTGGATTTCCTATCGAGGATTTGGACCGACCGTTCTTCATACGATAGATTCGATGAAAGCTCCAATGGTTCATAATGAAGACGTGAGATGGATTGGCCAAATAATTCCATAGCAAGGAAACATGAAAAACGCTGTGAACATTTGACAAATTCGGTGGTAAAGCAATTCGGTAGGCTCTGTCTCCTATTCTGTCCAAGATTTCAAAGGACCGATGTATCTTGGACTTAATTTTCCTTTCTTACCAAAACGCAAAATGCCCTTCAATGGTGATATTTTTACAAATACATGGTCACCAATATGGAATTCCAATGGACGACGTCGCACATCAGCATAACTTTTCTGTAGACTCTGGACAGTGTGCATTCTTTCTCTGATCTTGGTTACCAATTCAGCTGTCTGTTGTTACAATTCAGGGCCTAATAACTTTCTTCTCCTATTTCATCCCAATGTACTGGAAATCGACATTTTCTACCATATAATTAAGTATATGGTGACATTCCAATGCTTGACTGATAACTATTGTTATATGTAAACTCAGCCAACGGTAGTTTACTGTCCCAACTATCTGGAAAATCAATAGTACATGCCCTCAACATATATTCTAAGATCTGATTCACTCGTTCTGATTGTCCATCAGTTTGATGGTGGAATGCTGTACTAAATGCTAATCAAGTTCCCATAGCAAGATATAAACTTTTCCAAAATGCTGACTTAAATTTGGGATCTCTATCAGATACAATGGACACTGGGATGCCATGAAGCCTCACTATCTCCTTGATGTATTCTTCAACATACTGATTCATTCTGTATGTGGTCTTCACCGGAAGAAAATGAGCTGATTTTGTAAGTCGATCAACAATAACCCATATATAGCATTGAATTAATCCTCTTTGTGTTCTTGGTAAACCAAAGATAAAATCCATTGTGATATGTTCTCATTTCCACTCAGGAATGGGTAATGGTTTCAGGAGTCCTGCTGGTCTTTGATGTTCAGCCTTGACCTGTTGGCAAGTGAGACAATGTGCAACAAATTGAACAATGTCCTTTTTCATACCTGACCACCAAAATAATGGTTTAAATCTTTGTACATATTTGTGCTTCCTGGATGAATCGAATATGGTGAAGCATGTGCATCTATAAGAATGTCAGTTCTTATTGTTCATTGTTTTGGCACACACAATCTACCTCGATATGTCCATGTTCCCTCCCCATTCAATTCAAAGTTCAAATTTCCTTTTTCCTCATCTCGCCGTCTCAGTTGTTGTAATTCATTATATGCAATTTGTTCTGCCTTGATACTGTCTGCAAGTGTTGGTCGAACAACGACGGATAATAACTGGATTGCATCTCCCTTTGGAATAACATGAATCTTCAAGTTCTGTAAATATCATAAGATTTGTTCTTGTACTTACATTGCGGCAATAGAACTGGATTTTCGGCCTAATGCATTTGAAACAACATTGGATTTACCTGGATGATAATTAATAACACAATCATAATCTTTCACTAATTCCAACCAACGTCATTGTTGCATATTCAGTTTTTTTGCGTGAATAAATATTTCAAACTCTCGTGGTCCGTGTATATTTCACACCGCTCACCATACGGATAATGACGCCATATTTTCAATGCAAATCCCACTGTTGCTAGTTCTAAATTATGAGTGGGATAGTTCTTTTCATATTTCTTCAATTGTCTTGATGCATAAGCAATCACCTTCCTGTGCTGCATTAAGACTGCTCCTAAACCTTGTTTTGAAGCATAACTGTATACCACAAAACCCTCTGGTCCTTCGGGAATAGCAAAGACCGATGCTAATGTCAAATTTGTCTTTAACTCTTAGAAACTGTGATCACAGGCTTCATTCCATACAAATTTCACATTCTTTCGTGTTAACGCAGTCAAAGGCAATGCTACTTGGAAAATCCCGCTATAAAACGACGGTAATAACCAGCTAACCCAAGAAAACTACGTATCTCGGTAACAGTAGTTGGTCGTAGCTAGTTATTAACAGCTTCAATATTGATTGGATCCACAAATATGCCTTCTTTGGAGATGATATGGCCTAAGAAAGCTACTTGTTCAAGCCAAAATTTGCATTTCTTCCATTTGGCATATAAATGTTTATCCTTAAAAGTTTACAAAACTAGTTTCAGATGTTCCCGATTCTCCTCGACGGTTCGTGAGTAGATGCGGATATCATCTATAAATACAATCACGAACTTGTCTAAAAATGGCTTGAATATTGTGTTCATCAAATCCATAAAAGTAGCTGGTGCATTCGTTATTCCAAATGGCATTACAAGAAATTCATAATGCCCATACCTCGTTCGGAAAAGTATTCTTTTAGATATCATCTGACTTTACTTTTAGTTGATGATAGCCTGATCGTAAATCAATCTTTTGAAAAGATAGCAGCTCCTTGTAATTGATCAAACAAATCATCAATTCTGGGGAGTGGATATCTATTTTTGATTGTTACTTTGTTCAACTCCCTATAATCAATACATAGAAGAAGGGTACCGTCTTTCTTCTTCACAAATAAAACAAGTGCAGCCCACGGCGAAAATCTCGGTCTAATAAACCCTTTATCAAGTAACTCTTGTAACTGTTCTTTCTTTCTATAGGAGCTAATCGATAAGGAGCTTTTGAGATCGGATGAGTTCCCGTCACAACATCAATCACAAATTTGATCTCTCTATCTGGGGGTAAGCCTGTTATACCATCAGGAAATACCTCTGGGAATTCACAAAAAATATATGTATCTCTTAACTCACGAACAAGTGGGTCAATAGTTAAAATAGATGCTAAGTATCCTTGACACCCCTTCTGTATTTACAAGCCTTCATACAAGAGAATATCCGAAGGGGTAAGGATATTCCTGCACTTGCTACTGTGAATGGTTCAACTCCTATTAGCGCAAATTTGATCATTTTCATGCCACTGTCAATAGTAACTCTATTATTCGACAACCAATCCATTCCCAATATCACATCAAAATGGGTAATTTCAGAATTATCAAATTCGCATACATCTGATGGACTTGGAAATATATTGGACACCCTGGCACAATTTGACCTGTCAGTAATTCTTCCCTGGAAGGTAAAGCTATGGCGAGTCGTGTCTCTATTGTACTTGCTGTAATGACCAATCTCCTTACAAACAATTCCGAAATAAAGGAATGCGTGCTCCAGAATTTAGTAAAACAATAGCAATGATACCAGAAATCAAGAACATACCAGCGATCATCGATGTATTCGCATCCACTTCCTCTTTAGTCATAAAAAAAAGTTTTCATTGTCTTATCTCAGAACTTCCTGGACAATTTCTGACGAGATGCCCTGGCCTTTTGCAACGATAACAAACATTGGTACCTTGCATACATTCACCACCATGGGGTTTGCCACATTTAGGACAAGATGGTCTGTCTTGTTCCTTACGTAGAGGGGGACCCTTGGCACGGGGTTTCTCTGGTCGAGTGCCTCTACTATCGGTCTTTTTGTCTTGTCTTGTTTCTTGGCTCTTTTGAAAGTACTGCTACCTTCACTGTTGCCTTTCTCTGTCAATGTCTTGTTCATCATGTTCTGCCATTAGTGTCTTTTCCACTATCTCCCCATATGTAACAACTTTCGACATCCATACATCTCTTTTAATTTCAGAGCGAAGTCCTCACAGGAAGTGATATGAACCCTCGTACGAATAAATAGCAAACACGATTAATTTAGAATCGCGCCCTAAATTCAATAACGAACAAGGAATCGTTGTTGTCCCGATCTTTTGAATCAAGTGTGTGTGTGTGATTTTCACCACAAAACTATGAAAAGTTAGCAACAAATAATCATGAAGTAAACAAAAGAAATTATAACGAACCTTCAAAGAACTCGTCTTTGACAATCCGTGTAAGAACGATTGACAAATGCCACAAAGTTAAAACTTTGATAAGTTTGATTTTGAAACAAAGTTAAGCCTTGAAAATTTTTTTGAGAGGAAAACTCAAAGTGTTGTATTCAATCAATAATAATTTGAAAAAATGTCAAATTTTCGGCCATAATATCTTTATATATCAAAAGGATATAAAAATCTAGTTATCAAACAAAACGCTAAAGGAAAGAAATATTTTCTCGCAACAGAGCGTGCTCGGGCGGATATTTATGACCGCCCGGGCGGAAGGTCTTCGGCGCTTATTTTCCTTGATTCGCGCTCGGGGGCGGTAACTTTTGCCCGCCTGGGCGCGAAGCTCTCACAACTTTTATTTTCGGGACGAAATCTTAGCGCTCGGGCGGTAGTTTATGCTCTCGGGATTCTTCAACATTTATTGCTTGAATAATGCTCTTTTGGCTCCTGAACTCACTCCCATGCATCACGAACTCTTCGGCACTTTGCTCCTTGCACGTAAGCCTTCCTTGATTGCTCATAAGCCCATGCAGTGCTTCCTTGAACCTCTTCAGCCGTTCTCTCGTGATTGGTCCCTCCGGCAACTCTAAAGGATCCCATGCTTTCCTTGGAGCTTGACCATCTGTATCCGTGTTCGCATCATCCTCCCCTTCTTGAAAAGGATTTGTCCTCAAATCTTGTTCATCACCTATATCAAACAACGAAAGATCACTAACATTAAAAGTAGAACTGACGTTATACTCACCTGGGAGGTCAAGTTTGGAAGCGTGTCATTGATCCTTTCAAGGACTTGAAATGGTCAATCACCCCTAGGTAATAGCTTCGAATGACGCTTCTCGGGGAACCTTTCCTTCCGCAGGTGGAGCCACACCCAATCACCTTTCTCAAATACCACCTTCTTCTTCCCCTTGTTGGCTTGTTTGGCATATTGCTTATTTTTCTTCTCGATGTTGCCCTTGTCCTTTTCATGCAAACCCCTAACAAATTCAGCCTTCTTTTTGCCATCCATGTTTAACCTTTCACTCACAGGTAAAGACATCAAATCTGACAGAGTAAAAGGATTAAAACCATATACAATTTCAAATGACGAGTAACTTGTAGTAGAATGCACGCAATGATTAAAAGCAAACTCAACAAATGGTAAACAATCTTCCCTATTCTTTAAGTTCTTCTTAAGTATAGCACGCAAAAGTGTTTCTAAAGTTCTATTAACAACTTCAGTTTGTCCATCCGTTTGAGGATGACAAGTAGTAGAAAACAACAATTTTGTGCCAAGTTTAGCCCACAAATTTTTTCCAAAAATAACTCAAAAGCTTAACATCACGATCAGACACGATAGTCCTAGGCATAACATGCAACCTAACGACCTCTCTAAAGAACAAGTCTGCAATGTGAGATGCATCATCAATCTTATGACAATCAATAAAGTGTGCCATCTTAGAAAATTTATCAACAACAACAAATATTGAATCTCTCCCCTTCTTAGTACTAGGCAGACCTAAAATAAAATCCATAGAAATATCAACCCAATATTCACTAGGAACAAGAAGTGGCGTATACAATCCATGTGGTTGTGTTCTAGACTTAGCTTGTCTACATGTTATACACTTTTCACAAATACGCTCAATGTCACGTTTCATATGTGGTCAATAGAAGTGTTCATGCAATGCACTTAAAGTTTTAGCCACACCAAAATGTCCCATCAAACCACCACCATGTGCCTCCCTTACAAGTAACTCATGAATGGATGATCTAGGGATGCACAACCTATCTTCCTTAAACAAGAACCATTTATGAAAATAGAATTTTTCATGTGGACCATGCATACAAGTTACAAACACATTCTTAAAATCCTCATCTAGCACATACAACTCTTTTACATGCTCAAACCGCAAAAATTTTGACTCCAAGGTAGAGATTAGTACGTACCTCCATGATAGTGCGTCGGCCACTACATTTTCCTTAACTTGTTTGTACTTGATCATGTAGGAGATTGTCTCCACAAACATCACCCACTTGGCATGTCTCTTGTACAACTTTTGCTGCCCTTTAAGACGCTTTAAGGATTCATGATCCGTAGGAATCACAAGCTGTAATGACCGAGATTTTATATCATGTTAAACTAAGATTATTGAGTTTGAATTGATGTGATTATAGATGGACCATTCTGAGACCAGATTGGGTAAAGCATGTGATTTATGTAATTTTCGGACAGAACTGTTGGCGCCCGAGCGGTAGAAAATGACCGCCCGAGCGCAAGTGTTCAACAAGGAAATTTCGTGGACAGAACGTCTGGCATCCGATCGGTAGTTTTTGACCGCCCGAGCGCCAGTACTTAACAAGCCGAGTACTTGGACAGAAGGTTCGGCGCCCGAGCGGTAGTTTGTGACCGCTCGAGCGCCGCCTGAAATGTGTAAAGATGAGACACGTATCTTACACATGCAAGGTGATGTATATAAATGCAATTCCTTCAGATTCAGTCAAAAGAGGAAACGAGAGAGCTTCAGAGGAAAGAGCAAAGTTCCATGAATCGTAGAATTGCGATTTTTACAAGATCCGTCCGTTTGATTTTAAATCCGACTTCAGTACCGTGTTCCTATCGACAAAAGCTTCAACTGGACGTAAGTTTTACTACGTTTTATTATGTTTTGAAAATATGATATTGAAGGAATCGGATATGATTCATATATGGTGTTCTTGACATAATAAACATCGTATAATCAAAACCGGATCGAAGAACGGATACCGTATGAAATTGTTATGATTTTCCGAACGGATTTGATTGAGATTTGATATCAGAATTGTGTTATTATCAATTATGAGATGTTGCGATTGATATCTGATTGATATTGTATTGTTGTGTATATTGAGATTGTGCCGTTATGCTGTTAAAGCAGAATTAGATCGAATTCTGATTATATCTAGGATTGATTGAGATTGTATTTTGATATTGTGGCTATTACAAATGTCATTTCAGATTTAATATTGGCAGATTCGAATTCGAGACTTCGACTTCTTCAAACCGACCAAAAGAAAGGTATAAATCAATGTTAACCGGGAGATGGACTTGAGTCAGATTGGACTCGAGTTTCCAAAAAACCACATACTTTACTTTATTGCATTGATATTTGCAATTCATGAGATTGATATGCTTAGTATATTGATTTATAGCAAAGCGTGTATTGAGTCATGGGCGGAGATGCGTAGTCATTGGCGGAGATGCCAAGTCTGTGGCGGATATGCCAAGACACTGGATGACTGAATTATATCGATGTTGCTAGGAGTAGATCGACTCCTATTGCTGAGATTCGATATATGTGCTAATGTCCAGGAAACAGGATCCCTAGATTAGAGATGAGTCGAGTCTGAGATGACGAGTCACTAGTTGATTTACAGTTTTATATCGATACATGTCTTTCATATTTTGATACATGTTATTGATATGTGTTTCATGCTTTATATTTGTTTATATGATTGCATGTATACGTTGTTTATACGGGGATATATTTCTTACCGCAGTTATCCGGCTGTTGTTGTGTTTGTATATTGCATGACAACAGGTGGGATCACTTTCATCACCTGACATGTAGTGAATAAACAGTAGTTTATTATGAATCACTTTTGTACAAGACTTGTAGCTTTGATCTGGATATTGTTCTTGTAAATGAAATAAGATTTATTTAATTTGTTGCGCACTCGTGTAATTTATAAAAAAAAAATTTTATGTCCCACATTACTTAATTGTTACATTGGATCTTAATAATGATTAAGAAAATGAATTAGGTTCGGGTCCTCACAGCAGGTGGTATCAGAGCAGTAGGTTCTAGAACTGTAGGTTTCTTACACTAAGATAGAAGCTAGTGAGCAGGGTAGATTAAGTTTTCTTCCTTGCTTTTGAATGCTAGCATGTGCTACTGCTTTACATAATACATGTTTACTTAAATATCTTATTTGAATTGGTACTATGTATTATTGAGAATGAATCAGAACCGATTCTTGATCAGCAGTAAGATGATCGGAGGGGGGCTGAACTAAAACAAATTTGATGTATTGGGTTACTAATCCTTTTGATAATCAGATATGCCTCCTCGACAAGTCCCAGAACAGGGCAGTACTTCTGCGAATCGGATGGATGTCACAGCAACACCGATGGAAACGCTATTGAAGAGGTTTCAGTCGTTCAAACCGCCAACCCTGAAAGGCACTGAGACTTCAGTTGATTGTGAGTGTTGGTCAGATGATATAGGGATGTTGTTTGATTCTTTGGATTATAGTGATGAGCGCCGAGTCAGACTGATTGGGCACCAGTTGCATGATGTTGCAAAGAACTGGTGGATTACCACAATGAGAGCGTTGGAGCATCGATGTACGAATATCACTTGGAATGTTTTTAAGACTGAATTCTATCATAGATTTTTTCCAGTGTCGTACAGGAAGGACAAGGGGGCAAAGTTTGCCAATTTGAGACAAGGCCAGTTGAATATTGAAGAATATGTGGTCAAGTTCTCTAATTTGCTACGATTTTCTCCACATGCTGCCGAGAATGAAAATGCTGTTGCTGATCAGTTCATCAGTGGGCTGAATCCTGAGATCTTTACATTGGTGAACACTGGGCGACCGAATAACTTTGCTGACGCCCTGAACAGAGCCAAGGGAGCCGAAGCCGGTGTGATTAGACAGAAAGGAGCTTCGTATATGCCTCCTGCACCGAGACCACCGCAACCACCTCCCAGATTTGAGAGTGGCAGCAGCAATGGTGGAAAGAAATATTATCTGAAAGCCAGAGGGAAACAGTTTAAGAAGTCTGGCAGCAGATCTTCTAGCTCCAGTGGTTCTCGACAAAGCCAGAGTTATACCGGGGCTTATTGCAGGACTTGCGGAGGGAGACATCCTACCAAGAAATGCAAAGGAGTGATTGGTATTTGCCATATTTGCAGACAGCAGGGACATTTTGCGAGAGTATGTCTAGAGAGAGGTTCCCAAAAATCCCAGGAAGCAAAATCAGCTGGATCAGTGTCTCAGACTGATAGATGATCATCAGCTGTTCATTCTTTCCAGCCATCACCGACTACTCCGTCACAGCAGAGGCCAGGAGGAAGCCAGACAGTTAGCAAACCACCTAGACAGCAGGCCAGAGTATTTGCTTTGACAGAAGAACAGGCTCAGGAAGCACCAGACGATGTTGTTGCAGGTAACTGTTCCTTATGTATTGATAGATACGGGTGCTTCACATATATTTATTTTTGAGCGATTTGCTTTGATGCATGATTTGCATGTTGAGTCTTTATCTGCTGTAGTGTCTGTCTCTTCGCCTTTGGGGACAGGTTTGATACCAGTGAATTCGGTTAAACATTGTATGCTACAGTATGATGGGCATGAGATTGAGTTAGATTGTATCATACTTGAGTTATCTGATTTTGATTGTATTATCAGTATCGATATGTTGACCAAGTACAGAGCTACCGTTGATTGTTTCCATAAGATTGTGAGATTTAGACCTGAGATGGCTGAAGAATGGAAATTTTACGGTAAGGGTTATAGATCTAGAATTCCTTTGATATCCGTGTTATCTATTGCTCGATTATTACAGAAAAGAGCAGAGGAATTCCTTGTCTATTTAGTTTACATACTGAAATCGAGTCCATCATTGGCGGATTTGCCAGTGGTATGCGAGTTTGCTGACGTCTTCCCAGATGAGATTCCGGGATTGCCTCCGATTCGAGAGATAGACTAAAACATTGAATTAGTACCAGGTACAGTTCCGATTTCTAGAGCTCTGTACAGAATGGTACCAGTTGAATTGAAAGAGTTAAAAGATCAGTTGGAGCATTTACTGGCCAAGGGGTATATCAGACCGAGTGTTTCTCCTTGAGGTGCTCCAGTATTGTTTGTGAGAAATAAAGACAGTTCAATGCATTGACTACCGGCAACTGAACAAGGCTACGGTAAAAAACAAATATCCCTTGCCTCGTATTGATGTTTTATTTGATCAGTTGCAAGGTTCTTCTATATATTCCAAGATCGATCTGAGATCTGGGTATCATCAGCTGAGAGTCAGAGATTCTGATATCTCGAAGACAGCTTTCAGAACCAGGTATGGACATTATGAGTTTATTGTCATGCCATTAGGTTTAACAAATGCTCCAGATGTGTTTATGGGTCTGATGAACAGTGTCTTTTAGAAATATCTCGATGATTTCGTGATTATATTCATTGATGATATTTTGATTTATTTGAAGAATATGATTGAGCATGCTGAACAATTAAGAACTATATTGCGAATTTTGAGGGATGAGAAATTATATGCTAAACTGTTGAAATGTCAATTCTGGTAGAGACATGTTGTATTTCTGGGTCATATTATATCCGGAGATGGTATATCAGTTGATCCCAGCAAGTTGAGGCTGTGATCAGTTGGCCAAGACCTACATCTGTGCCAGAGATACGCAGCTTTATGGGTTTGGCATGATATTACCGTCGATTTATTAAAAATTTCTCGAGCATTGCTAAACCTATCACGCAGTTGACTCAAAAGAATGCAACATTTGTTTGGTCTGAAGAGTGTGAAGCCAGTTTTCTTGAATTGAAGAAGAGATTGACCACTGCTCCGGTGTTGACTATACCGTCAGGTACTGGTGATTTTGTGGTTTATTGTGATGCTTCTCATAGAGGATTGGGTTGTACTTTTGAAGCAGCAGGGACATGTGATTACTTATGCCTCTAGACAGTTGAAGCCACATGAGACTCGCTACTCAATTCATGATCTTGAATTGGCAGCCATCATTTTTGCACTGAAGATTTGGCGACATTATCTTACCGTGAGAAGTTTGAGATTTATTCTGATCACAAAAGCTTGAAATATCTATTTTCATAGTCAGAGCTGAATATGAGGCAGCGAAAATGGCTTGATCTGCTTAAAGACTTTGATTGTGAAATCAAGTACCATCCAGGGAAATCCAATGCAGCAGCTGATGCACTGAGTCATAAGAAATGTTCTTTATCCTTATCGACTATTGGTGTTTCAAATATGATAGAAGATTGCGGTTTGTCTGGATTGGTATTTGAGACAGATTGTAGACCATTGAGACTTTATGATGTTCAAGTCGAACCAGAGCTGATTTTGAGAATTAAAGCAGTAGTGCCCAAATTCAGTACACGTATAACCCATGCATTTATTTAATTAGTAAATCATTTAATTAATTTTAAATTGATCTTATCAGTGCAGGATTTATGAAAATGCATTATTTTAAACAAGTCATGTTTATTGTGATGCACATTAAAATGTTTTTTTTTCGAGTTTCATGTTTCAGGCGATTATTCGAGGCGGGATCGAGGAAAATACACGGCGATGACTTTTGGCAATTTCAAAAAAATGGTATTTTTATTTTTAAGTTGAGTTTGGGGCATTTTAAATAATTTATTAAGTTTTAGTATTTGTAAGGCCCAAATTATTTATTTAGCGATTTTAGAATTTTAAAATTAGCATTGTGTATTTTATTGTGCTAATTAGAGAATTTTATAAAATTTGCGTGTATTTTGTTTCCAAGAAAATATTAAGTGTTTGATTATCTTTTAATTAGTGGTTAAATTATTATCAAGCATAAATTTTTCACTAATTACCTAGCAAAACTCACGCCTACACCCACACACACACACTTTTTCACACACTAGAAACCGTAAAAACACACATCCACACAATTCTCTACACCCTATTTCAGATTTTTGAAAAGAAAAGCTAGGGTTATTATTGCCAAGCACATCCGCCCCTTCCTCTGAATTTCCAGCAAGGTTTTTTTGTGTTTTCTTCAAAGGAAATCGAGCCACAATCGTCCGGACCAAGCCTCGCGCCATCTCCGCTTCGGTATCGCCGGTTCGGTAACTTTTAACATCAAAAGGCACGTATAATCTCTCTTTTCTGCGTCGATCATGTCATAGTATGTGTTACGTTGTTTTTATGCGTGAAATCCATGTATGGTGTGTAGTATTTTGAGCAGGAAATTTATCGATGCGTTTTGAAATAGTTTTTAGATCTAAAATCCCGTTTTTCACTGTATTTTGAGTTACTGCGATTTTTCAATCCAGAATCTGAGATAACTTTCAACGCAAAAAATGTAGAAATTTTTGATACCTTCGATTTGATATAAAATTCGAGTTATTTGGATAAAATTTGAGTGTGTTATGGTGTTTTTCGTGGGACTGCTCAAACTTCGACTTTTACGTAAATTGTGTTCTTGAAGTTTTATTGTTGCAGGCTTCGTTGGAGATCGATGGGTGATCACTGCTGTGTGTAGGTATATTGTTATTGATGTGGGGATGGTTATTGACAATTTGTTTCGTGTCGTTAGGCACTTGGGAGATTGAGCAGTCGTTTATAACCGTTTTGTTGTCAAAGATCGTGTTTACGGGTTTATTGTGTACTTGTAATTGCGTGGTTGTTTTGGGGAGGTTTGGAAGGTTAGGTGGAGTCGAGTCAATGCCATAGTATCCTAGGACGAGTCTCGAAGCATTGTTCACTGTCGGTGTAATCGAATTTCGGGAGATTAAGTTTCTAAGTCGTGGAGCACAGTGCACTCGGCGACCGAGCGGTACTTCTTTCCGCCCGAGCGCCACCCTTTCTGTCGTAGAGTTTCTTTTCGTAAGCTTGGCGCCCTAGCGGAAATTTTTACCGCTCGAGCGCGGACCCTGCCGCTCGAGCGGTCAAGTTTTACCGCCCGAGCGCCACTCCTTCTGTTCAATGTAGGCGTCCAGTAGACCTGGCACCCGAGTAGTAATATATTACCGCCCGAGCGCGGCCCATTCTGTGGGGATGTTTTGTTTTGCCCTTCCTTTAAAGTTCTAATAGTAAGTACTTGTCTTTTATGGTTGGGAAATGTTCACACGGCATCTTAGAGTTTGTTTCAGGGCTGATGTCCTGGTTAGCATGATTAAACGAGGTCAAGTCCCGAGTGATCTAGAATGTCATAAGCTATTTGTGGGGACCCGGGCTCTAACTCAATTCTTTTGGGATTTAATTGGATCTTTGTTCGAAAATGTGGGTCAAAAATTTGCTTTTAACATTAAGTCAAATGTATAATAAAAGCATGACATGTCTTTTAAAAGAAATAAACAACATAGGGTACATACAAGTCTGTCTAGTACAACCATACTCTAGTGATCAAGTACCAACTACAACATCAGTGATACAAGTCTAGTAGGAAACACTACAACTCTTCGACGCCCGAGATCTCCACGCTATCATCAGTCTCTCATCTGCCTCGTGACCCAGATCCTGCCCCACCTGTTGCCATGCACACATACAGACACGACAACAGCCGGATAACTCCGGTGAGAACATATCCCAGTATAAAACATGGATGCATGCAATGTAATAAATCATGTACAAAAGCATAGCATATAACATGAGTTATAATCTAAAGCATGTAAAAGAATACAAATCTGTATTCACATCTAGTTCTTGACTCGATTCATTTCTACTCTAGGGATCCCGGTGTGAATAAGACGGTCTGTCACCTACCCAACCATTCGGGGCAACGGTACGTCTTATTCCTAGACTTCGGTCAACTCTGTATCGAGGGTCTACACATATAGCAAATCTGCTCCTATGCGTCGATACACCGAAACGTCTAGTTTTGGCAAATCTGCCAATATCTCCTATCTCAGGACTCGAATATAATCAATAAACAAGACATTACATAATCAATGTAATAACAGTCTAGTATGTGATTTAGGGAAACTCGTATCAAATCTGAATCGAGTTGTGCAATCCCAAGACCACATGAATTATACCTTTCTTGCCGAATCGTCGGTGTCGTCGTCGAAGTCTCGAGTTCACAATAACCACTACCAATCTGAAATGGCATAACCAATGTGTACTCTATCAATATACATTTCAAGCAACTCAATACACAAAACTGAAATCGGTTTCAATACAATTTGACGGCGTAACGGCGTGATTCTCGGTACCGGTCAACTCAATCTCAACAAACAATATATACAATAGCCACAACTCATAATCTTCATAATATACTCATCAAAACACAATATAACATGCTCAATTCTTCCAATCAATATCGATATACATGCTGGAAATTCGCAAGGCTCGTATACGGTGTCCGAAAATCATTCTGATAACAAATATACGATGCTCGGTATACCAAGAACACATATTTCTAACAAAATCATAATTTCCCAATTACATAGATTTCGAACCATGCTGAAAATAATCGAAACTTACATCCTTAGCTAGCCCTCGTTGCAAGGATCATGAATCTACACTCGGAATTAAAATCAGAACACAAGATCATTTAAAATCTCGACCTCAAGATCAAAGGACATGAAGTTTTCCTCCCAAGGTGCTCTCGGTTCTGCTGATGGGAAATGAAAGAATGAAGTGTCAATGCAAGGTATTTATATAGCATGCCATGTGTCATTACGAAATTCAAAAGTGGCAATCTCGCATGCAGACCGCGGGTGCGGTGACTCAAGAGTGCGGGTGCGCTGTGCTTACGGCGAGTTCATCCAAAAATGTAGCACCTAGACCGCGGGTGCGGTTCTTACATGACCGCGGGTGCGGTCTCACACCGCGGGTGCGGTCTTGCTAGCACCGCGGGTGCGGTGTCTGTTCGCACAATTTCACTAATTTCCTCTCAATGCACCGCGGGTGCTGTATCTCTAACACCGCGGGTGCGGTGTGGCTTCGGCCATACTTCAAAAATTCCACTCTAAATGTCATGCATTCTCATGGTTTCAAGTCTCACATCGATGACAACGGATAATTCTCGAGCCTTACACTATTTATGCACTTTGGTGGTGAGCTCGAGTACCTACGTCTAAGTTATGCAAGATAAGTGTTGAAATTCATGTTAGGGTGCAGTAGCGGCCCCAAATGAAATCCAACGAATCCCTCAACGCCAAGTAAGTATGTTGACGTGCAAAGAAAATATTTTAAGTTTTTGAGTTATGCTAAATGTCTTGTGACCAAATTATGTTTAGGATTGGAAAGCGTTAAATTATGAACGGGGACCAATCCGCCCGTTAAATTATGAACGGGTTTAGATCGTGGTTGGAAAGAGTTAAATTATGAACGGGGACCAACCAGCCCGTTAAATTATGAACGGGGATATCATGTATGTGGCAGTGGATACGTCCCTGTCAGCCCAGTACTGTGGTTTGTCTGATCAGGCGTTTATTATGTATGGGTCACATGCCTTGAAACATGTCTCTACGCAAAATGAAGTCATGTATGTTTAAGTACGATCAAGTATGCAAGCATGTTTATGAAAGCTTATAAGTTATGGCACGTCTATGTATGTATGCAAGTTAAAGCTCATTTCAAATCCAAGCTTCAATTATGTATGTTCTTTTTTAAAGTTGCATGCAATTTTATTATGTATTACTTGCTATTCTCAGTTTATACATGTTGAGTCTTTAGACTCACTAGACTTGATCGATGCAGGTGAGGATGTCTATGAGTAGACAGGAGGTGGGGACCAAGGAGCAGGCTTGGACTGAGCGGGAGGCTAGACCCGAGGACCGCCCACGTTATTTTAATATTTTTATGTAAGTTTAAAATACTCTGATTTTATGTTTTGATGCGAGATGTTCAGAGCAAGATTTTCTTTTAACAAGATTTTTATTGGTGAATGGATGATGTAGTGACGACCGTATTGATTTTATTTTCGTAATCAAGAAATTTTTTAATTTTTCCGCAAATTTTAAGTAGCAAAATTACGTCTCATTACAAAAGCGGCTCAAAAAATTGATCAGAATGTGAACTCGGTATCGATGGTCAGAGCAGGTCATCGATCAGAATATCAGGTTCGTGACAGTGTTTTATATGTGAATAATCGTCTTTTTGTGCCAGATGTTTCGGATTTGAGACGAAGAATATTGTCAAAGGCGCATATCAGTCGATTCAATATTCATCCTGGTGGCACAAAAATGTACAATGATTTGAAAAGACAGTTCTGGTGGAAACAGATGAAAGCTGATATTGCTGAATTTGTGTCCAGGTGTCTGAATTGCCTACATGTGAAAGCCGAAAGAAAAAGACCCGGAGGTTTGTTACAGAGCTTGTCGATTCCTGAATGGAAAAATGAGATCACATTTCCATGGACTTCGCGACGAAGCTACCACGTTCCTCCAGAGGTTGTGATGCGATTTGGGTCGTGATTGATAGAATGACCAAATCCGCTTGTTTTATTCCGTACAAGATGACGTACCGACATGACCAGATGGCAGAGATCTATGTCAGAGAAGTGTTCAGATTGCACGGAGTGCCGAAGTCGATTGTATCAGACCGTGATCCTCGGTTTACTTCGCACTTCTGGCAAGGTTTACAGTAGGCTCTAGGAACGAAGTTACATCTGAGTACCGCATATCATCCACAGACCGACGGACAGTCAGAGCGGACTATCCAGACATTGGACGATATGCTTAGAGCTGTAGTGCTTGATTTTAGCACTAGTTGGAAAGATTCTTTGCAACTTTGTGAGTTTTCGTACAACAACAGCTATCAGACGAGTTTTGAGATGGCACCATTTGAAAAGTGCATATCCCCTCTTTATTGGGATGATATCTCTGAGGTACCTGAGATTGGACCTGATATGATCAAAGATATGATAGAAAAAGTGAAGCTGATTCAAAAGAGAATGAAGGCAGCTCAAGATAGACAGGCCAAATATGCCAATGTTCGACGTAGACCGTTGGTATTTGAGGCAGGAGACCGAGTATTCTTGAAGATTTCACATTTCAGAGGAGTTGTCAGATTTGGAAAGAAATGGAAGGTGTCTCCACGATATATTGGGCCGTACGAGATTCTTGAGAAGATAGGAGATCGTGCCTATCGACTCGCATTACCGCATTCTTTATCTGGTATACATGATGTCTTTCATGTATCTTTATTGAGAAAATATCTTCCTGATGCTTCACATATTATTCAGCTAGAAGAGGCCGAACTTGATGAGACATTGTGTAATAGCCAAGCCTGGTGAACGGTACGGTTTAAGTTTTCGTATGTTTATGGATTATTGGTTTAGATGTTAAGAGTTGTGATTATGGGTCATAGTATTGTTGGTTATTTTTGTTTTGTGGCATTGTTGTTATTAGTTGTTTGTAGTTGTATTGTATCAGCGTTGTGATTCGATTTTAGTTGCATAAGAGTTTGTTTTGGCCGAGACCAGATCGCACCCGCGGTATATTGAGAAGCGCCCCCGCGGTCTTTATTGTAGCATTTTTAGGTGGATTGCCCAACAGAGAAAAGAGAAATACCATCTTATTGTTATATTATGCTATGTTATTCATACTTCAAGAGTTGATGGTATTCAATGTTTTGAACACATGTTTTCAGAGTATGATATGTACATTGTTATGTAAGAGTTCCACTTGCTGAGTTTTATACTCATTTCTCTTAATTTCATGTGATGCAGATAAGAGCGACGGGCCGGGACGTTGATTGTGGGTCGGAGTCATATGTATACCAAGATGGAAGGAAGAAGATTATTTTGCAAGAATTATGGACATGATCACAAGAATGATATTTTGCTTTTTGTTGTGTCATTTCATTGATCATGTGTATACTTTTGATTATTTATGAAATGTAATTTGAATCCTTCTTCCATTTTAAAGAAAAATTTTAATTTCCGCTGCTATTTTATTAAAACCGGTCAGAGGTGTCACATTTAGTGGTATCAGAGCACCGTTTTTCGGACCAATGCATATGACTTCGTCTAATTTCAACAGTCCGGGTATGTCTTCTTCTACATCTATTCATTGTTATCTATTGATTTGTTTTATGTGAGCACATTGTAGAGTATGCCTCCTAAGAGGAAAGCCGCAGAGGGTGAGGATAGTTCTTCCTCTAGAGTTGTCGATGAGTTCGGCAAGTTGTTGAAAGAGCAAGCCAAGGTCCATAGTGAGCAGATCCAACAGTTGCTCCGTTTGCAAGGTACAGGCCAAGGTAGAGGTCAGGGTAG
Organism: Primulina eburnea; assembly: GCF_022965805.1. Taxonomy (NCBI): domain Eukaryota; kingdom Viridiplantae; phylum Streptophyta; class Magnoliopsida; order Lamiales; family Gesneriaceae; genus Primulina; species Primulina eburnea. The sequence continues at coordinate 17,413,128 of NC_133115.1, forward strand.
AGACCAAATGGCTCCGGCAGTTGTTACTGATGCAATCTTTACTGCTTTTAAGAGGATGGATCCGCCTGAATTTGCAGGAAGCACCGATCCGTTGGTGGCCGTAGAATGGATCAAGGCACTTGAGGCTATTTTTGATCATCTCAAATACGAAGACAAAGATAGAATCAGTTGTGCAGTGTTCATGTTAGTCAAAGCTGCACGCATTTGGTGGAATGCTACTAAGGTTGGTGTTGATGTTCCGGCATTGAAGTGGCAAGAGTTCACTGATCTTTTCTATGACAAGTACTTCCCAGACGAACTTCGAGCTAGGAAGGTGACTAAGTTCTTGGAGCTTCGACAGTGACGTATGAATGTTGATGAGTACATCTTGAAGTTTGAGGAGGGCTGTCTGTTTGCCCCGTATATTGCTTCCAATGACAAGGATAAGGGTGCCCATTTCATTCGAGGCCTTCGAGCAGAAATCAGAAGGGACATCAACATGTCGAAGGCGGTGACACTCAAAGAGATTGTGGCTAAGGCTCTGTTAGCCGAGCAAGATGAGAAATACATTGCCTAGGGAAAGACAAGCGAGACAGCAGGCCATTGCTCAGAGAGGCCAGGGTTCAAGTCAAAGAGGAAAGGATCGTTTCAAGGGGAAAGGCAAGTTAGAGCCGAGTCCTAAACCACCGGCAGTTCCATTTGATCTTGAGAAGCCTTTGTGTCCCAAGTACAGTAGGCATCATCGGGGAGAGTGCAGATTTGGTACTCACACTTGCTATCGATGTGGCACTGCAGGCCATATTGCCAAAGACTGTCCAAGAGGAGCGAGTAAAGAGAAGGTGCAGGGTCGCATCTTTACCATGACGAAGGAAGGTATAAACCATGATTCTTCTGTGATCTCTAGCACTATTTTAATTTCAGGCAGAGTAGCTACGACATTGATTGATACAGGTGCTACTCATTCTTTTATGTCTGAACTATTTTTGAGATCTTTGGGTATAGTTCCTTCTGTTCTTCCCCTCCAGTTCAATGTTGTTTTGAATTCGTGGGATGTGTTGTACCCGACATCTATTGTGTATGCATGCTCTAATCAAATTGATGAGCGAGTGGTTTTTGCTGATTTGATTGTTATTCCAATGGTCGCATTTGATATTATACTTGGCATGGATTGGCTATCAACCTATCGTGCAGTGATTGATAGCGTTGCTAAGACGGTGAAATTTGCAGATGATGGCAATAGGGAAGGTATGCTTGCCAGTGCAGGTACTTCGCTGGTCCTTCCTTTTATTTTGTGTCTTGAGGCTAAGAAGTTGTTGTTTAGAGGTTGTAATGGGTTTCTGGCTTTGATTGTTGATGTGGATAGAATGGTTAAATTGAATATTGATGATATTGATGTTGTGAGAGAGTTCCCTGATGTATTTGAGGATAATGTACCGGGTTTGCCGCCGGACAGAGATGTAGAGTTTGTGATTGATCTAGTTCCAGGTACGGTTCCTATTTCTAAGGCTCCGTATAGAATGTCCCCTACAGAGATGAAGGAGTTGAAGACGCAGTTGCAAGATCTTTTGGATAAAGGTTTCATTCGGCCGAGTTCTTCGCCTTAGGGAGCTCCGGTTCTTTTCGTCAAAAAGAAAGATGGATCATTACGTCTTTGCATTGATTACAGAGAGATCAACAAAGTGACTGTCAAGAATAAATATCCGTTGCCACGGATAGATGATTTGTTTGATCAGCTGCATGTGGATACAGTGTTTTCGAAGATCGATCTGCGATCTGGCTATTATCAGTTGAAGGTTAGGGAGTCTGATATCCCTAAGACGGCGTTTCGGACCAGGTATGGTCATTATGAATTTCTTGTGATGTCTTTTGGTCTGACTAATGCTCCTTCAGTCTTCATGGACCTGATGAACCGGGTGTTCAAGCCGTATTTGGATAGCTTCGTCATTGTTTTCATCGACGACATTTTGATCTATTCCAAGACCAGAGAGCTTCATGCAGAGCACCTCAGATTTGTTCTTCAGTTGCTGAAAGAGAAGAGGTTGTATGCTAAGTTGAAGAAATGTGAGTTCTGGTTGGAGCTGATTTCTTTCTTAGGCCATATTGTTTCGAAGGATGGTATAGCTGTTGATCCAACGAAAATTGAGGCGATTCAGAAATGGCCTATCCCTACCACTGTATCAGAGATACACAATTTTCTTGGTTTGGCGGGTTATTATCGTCGTTTCATTTCAGATGTTTCAAATATTGCCCTGCCGTTAACCAATCTGACGAGAAAGACAGTGAAGTTTGAGTGGTCCAATGAATGTCAAAGTGGAATCCAAGAGTTGAAAGATAAGTTGACGACAGCTCCGGTACTAGATTTTCCCAGTGGTTCAGAGGATTTTGTTGTTTATACTGATGCCTCGAAGAAGGGTCTTGGTGCAGTGTTGATGCAATGTGGAAAGGTCATAGCCTATGCTTCTCGCCAGTTGAAGGACAACGAGAAGAATTATCCTACGCATGATCTGGAGCTGGCAGCTGTGGTTTTCGCCCTGAAAATCTGGAGAAATTATTTGTATGGCGAAAAGTGTGAAATTTTCACGGACCATAAGAGTTGAAGTATTTGTTTTCCCAGAAAAAACTCAACATGCGACAGAGACGGTGGTTAGAGCTTGTCAAAGATTATGATGTGACGATCAGTTACCACCCAGGGAAAGCGAATGTTGTAGCGGATGCTTTGAGCCGTAAGTCGAGTTCTTCTTTCAGTTCGATGATTCAGCAGCCGTTGTTGTTAGACTTGCTGAGAGAGGAGATAGCTTTGGTGGTTCCAGGGACCATTGCTCGCTTTTCAGCGTTGGTCATTCGGGCTACATTGACGGATAGGATCCGTAGAGAGCAGGCCATTGATGTTCAGTTGATAGAGATGAGAGCTAGAGCAGAGGAGAGAGGTAATTCAGAGTTTGGATTGAATGGAGATGGTTTGGTGACATTCAGAGGCCGTATTTGTATTCCTGTTGGTGATGATATTCGGCGAGACGTCTTGACAGAGGCACATACCGCGCCATATTCGATACATCCAGGCAGCACCAAGATGTATCAGGATCTTCGTAGACTCTTTTGGTGGCCAGCTATGAAGAAAGATATTTCCATATTTATTTCTCAGTGCTTAACTTGTCAGCAGGTAAAGATTGAGCACCAGAGACCTGCTGGGACATTTCTATCATTACTGATTCCTCAATGGAAATGGGAGCATATTACGATGGATTTCGTGACTGGTCTTCCCAAAACGCAAAAAGGTTTTAACTCTATTTGGGTTATTGTTAATCGGTTGACCAAGTCAGCGCATTTTTCTTCCAGTCAAGACGACGTATTCCATGAACCAGTATGCCGAAGAGTACACAGCAGAGATTGTTAGACTTCATGGTGTTCCTGTGTTGATTGTGTCTGATCGTGACCCTATATTTACTTCAGAGTGGAAGAGTTTGCACAGAGCTATGGGTTCATGGTTAGCATTTAGTACAGCATATCATCCCCAGAGCGACGGTCAATCAGAGAAAGTTTTCTAGATTCTAGAGGATATGCTCAGGGCTTGTACTATCGATTATCCTGGTAGCTGGGATTCCAAATTGCCTCTTGTTGAGTTCACGTACAATAACAGTTACCAAGCGACGATTGGCATGGTACCGTATGAAGCACTTTATGGCAGGAAGTGTAGATCGCCTTTGTATTGGGACGAGATTGGTGAGAGGAAGATGTTGGGTCCAGAGTTGGTCCAACAGACAACTGATGTTGTTGCTGTTATTGGAGAGAGAATGAAGACAGCGCAGTCGAGACAGAAGAGTTATGCTGATGTGCGTCGTAGACCGTTGCAGTTTGAGGTTGGCGACCATGTGTTCTTGAAGATAGCACCTCTCAAGGGTGTGATGCGGTTTGGCAAGAATGGAAACTTGAGTCCGAGATTTATTGGCCCATTTTAGATTTTGGACAGAGTTGGTGATCGAGCTTACAGGTTAGCCCTACCGCCAGATCTTGATAGAGTTCACAATGTTTTTCATGTATCTATGCTCAGGAAGTATATTGCGAATCCTTCCCATGTTCTTCGCCATGAGCCATTGGATTTGTCGCCGAATTTATCGTACCAAGAGATTCCGGTCCAGATTCTGGATCGCAAAGTTAAATTGTTGCGAAACAAAGAGATCGGCATTGTTAAAGTCCTCTGGAGGAATCATTTGATCGAAGAGGCCACGTGGGAACCAGAGGATGAGATGAAAGAGAAGTATCCTGAGTTGTTTGCGTAGTGACGTCAATTTCGAGGACGAAATTCCCTTAAGGAGGGGAGATTGTAATAGCCAAGCCTGGTGAATGGTACGGTTTAAGTTTTCGTATGTTTATGGATTATTGGTTTAGATGTTAAGAGTTGTGATTATGGGTCATAGTATTGTTGGTTATTTTTGTTTTGTGGCATTGTTGTTATTAGTTGTTGGTAGTTGTACTGTATCAGCATTGAGATTCGATTTTAGTTGCATAAGATTTTGTTTTGGCCGAGACCAGACCGCACCCGCGGTATATTGAGAAGCGCCCCCGTGGTCTTTATTGCAGCATTTTTAGGTGGATTGCCGAACAGACACCGCACCCGCAGTGTGTTTGTTACTGCACCCGCGGTGGAGGCACCGCACCCGCGGTAAGTTTTGTACCGCACCCGCTGTCGTCGGTTTCAGAATTTTGGTTGTGTTGCCGAGGGCACACCGCACCCGCGGTGCAGAATAGTGAAAGCGTGTTTTCGGATTTTAAGTGTTTAAATGCAAGTGTAGACTGTCATTTCTCTCATTTCTCTCCATTCTATTGGTTCTTCTCTCAAGGGGTGAGTTAGAGTTCCATTTTCTTTCTTTTGTTCTCTTGATTCAAGCCTATTGGTGGATTATTGTTGAGAGAACAAGGTTATTTTGAGATCAAGGAAGCTAAGGTAAGCTTTTGGTGTAATTTATTCTTGGTTTAGTGTTGGAAGAAATCTTGGGTTTGGTGTTGGTGTTGGTTTTATGGATTAATTGATATGAGTTTATGATTATTGAGATGTTGATAGTGTAATTTATGGTTTATTGTTGTAGGAATTCAACCAAAGGTTTAAAACCAAGTGTTCCAAGTGTTGTAAGTGGAATTTCATTCCTTGTGCTCACATGATATTATATGTATTGTGTTTCAAAGATTTTAATCTGCTATTCCCTTCATTTGATTCATGATTATGTATTGAAACACTTGTTATATATATTGGAGGCATTTGATGTCTCAATTGTGAAAAAATGGAATACAAGAGATAAGAATCTTCAAAGTGTTTGATGAAATGCCAAAAAGAGAGTTTAAAATGATTTATAGATTGATAGAAACATAGTCAGAGATTGCATGCAATTAGTTGATCAACGACCATAGGCTTATATCCCTCAAAGTTATCGATTTATATCGATGGGATATAAGTACAGAGACAGAGATACTATATAGATATCAATCCAACAGAGAAAATAGAAATAACATCTTATTGTTATATTATGCTATGTTATTTATACTTCAAGAGTTGATGGTATTCAATGTTTTAAAGACATGTTTTCAGAGTATGATATGTACATTGTTATGTAAGAGTTCCACTTGCTGAGTTTTATACTCATTTCAGTTAATTTCATGTGATGCAGATAAGAGCGACGGGCCGGGACGTTGATTGTGGGCCGGAGTCATATGTATACCAAGATGGAAGGAAGAAGATTATTTTGCAAGCATTTTGGACATGATCACAAGAATGATATTTTGCTTTTTGTTGTATCATTTCATTGATCATGTGTATACTTTTGATTATTTATGAAATGTATTTTGAATCCTTCTTCCATTTTAAAGAAAAATTTTAATTTCCGTTGCTATTTTATTAAAACCAGTCAGAGGTGTCACACATTGAACTATTTCAAAAAGCCGATTCAGATTCTCGATCGGAAGGAAAAGCAGCTCAGAACGAAGACTATTCCTCATTGTGCATATTCAATGGAGTCGTCATGGCATTAAAGAAGCTACCTAGGAGACTGAGTCTGATATGAGGCAGAGATTCCCAGAGTTATTTCACTGATGTGAGTTTTCTGATTAGCTTCTGTTATACATTTCTTTCTGATATGATTTGATTGCCTGTGATTTCAAGCACGAAATTGTATCTTAGGGGGGGAGAAGTGTACTGACCGAGATTTTATAGCATGTTAAGCTGAGATTATTGAGTTTGAATTGCTGTGATCATAGATTGATCATTTTGAGACCAGATTGGGTAAAGCATGTGATTTATGTAATTTTCGGACAGAACTGTTGGCACCCGAGCGGTAGAAAATGACCGCCCGAGCGCAAGTGTTCAACAAGGAAATTTTGTGGACATAAAGTCTGGCGCACGGGCGGTAGTTTTTGACCGCCCGAGCGCCAGTGCTTAACAAGCCGAGTACTTGGAAAGAAGGTTCGGCGCCCGAGCGGTAGTTTGTGATCCGCTCGAGCGCCGCCTGAAATGTGTAACGATGAGACACGTATCTTACACATGCAAGGTGATATATATAAATGCAATTCCTTCAGATTCAGTCACAAGAGGAAACGAGAGAGCTTCAGAGGAAAGAGCAAAGTTCCTTGAATCGTAGAATTGCAATTTTTACTAGATCCGTCCGTTTGATTTTAAATCCAACTTCAGTACCGTGTTCGTATCGACAAGAGATTCAACTGGAAGTAAGTTTTACTACGTTTTGTTATGTTTTGAAAATATGATATTGAAGGAATCGGATATGATTCATATATGGTGTTCTTGACATAGTAAACATCGTGTAATCGAAAGCGGATCGAAGAACGGATACCGTATGAAATTGTTATGATTTTCCGAACGGATTTGATTGAGATTTGATATCAGCATTGTGTTATTATCAATTATGAGATGTTGGGATCTGATTGATATTGTATTGTTGGGTATATTGAGATTGTGCCGTTATGCCGTTAAAATAGAATTAGATTGAATTATGATTACATCTAGGATTGATAGAGATTGTATATTGATATGGTGCCTATTGGAAATGTCATTTCAGATTTGATTTTGGCAGATTCAAATTCGAGACTTCGACTTCGTCAAACCGACCAAAAGAAAGGTATAAATCAATGTTAACCGGGAGATGGACTGGAGTCAGATTGGACTCGAGTTTCCCAAAAACCACATACTTTACTTTATTGCACTGATGTTTGCAATTCATGAGATTGATATGCTTAGTCTATTGATTTATAGCAAAGCGTGTATTGAGTCATGGGCGGAGATGCCTAGTCATTAGCGGAGATGCCAAGTCTGTGGCGGATATGCCAAGACACTGGATGATTGAATTATATCGATGTTGCTAGGAGTAGATCGACTCCTATTGCTGAGATTCGATATATGTGCCAATTTCCAGGAACTGGGATCCCTAGATTAGAGATGAGTCGAGTCTGAGATGACGAGTCACTAGTTGATTTACAGTTTTATATCGATACATGTCTTTCAGATTTTTAAACATGTTATTGATATGTGTTTCATGCTTTATATTTGTTTATATTATTACATGTATACGTTGTTTATACTGGGATGTATTTCTCACCGGAGTTATCCGGCTGTTGTTGTGTTTGTATGTGTGCATGACAACAGGTGAGACATGATCAGGTTCGAAAAGAGGATGAGAGATTCAAGATTAGCATGGAGATCCGGACTTAAAGTAGATCTGTTTCATCACCTGACATGTAGTGAATAAACATTAGTTTATTATGATTCACTTTTTGTAAGGCTCGAGATTATTAGTTCTCATTGACGTAATACTCGGAATATATGAGTATGCATGATATATATAATGAGGAGTGTTAATTGAGATGAGAATAGGAAATTCATGGACAAGAGGAGAAAATATTCAAATTAGAACAGAACAGTTGGCGCATATGCGCGAAGATAAGTGGCGCATATGCACGACAATTCCAGTAGCATCGGCGCATATGCGCGGCATGAAGTGGCGCATGTGCGCGACGACTCCAGAAGCTTTAGCGCATATGCGCGAAAAGAATGGCGCATATGCGCGAGGTGTTGTGAATTACATTGCCGAGACCAGTAGGTCTCGCGCATATGCGCGGGTGATGTCGCGCATATGCTCGAGACGTGTAATTTAAAGAAAATGCCATGTGTTTCTCACCATGCAAGCTATATATAAGATGGTCTTCATTCCTTGCCATTTCATCACCAGACTACCGAGAATAGCTCTAGGGAAAGGCAAGCTACTTTATACATTAGAATGGAGCTTGTGTAAGATTTACACATCTAAACGTTAATCCGATTTCGGTTTTGCGCTTCTCTCATTCAATGCTTCAAGGTAATGTGTAATAGCCGAGCCCGGTGTACGGTACGATTTAAGTTTCGTTTGTTATTTGGATTTTGTGATTAGATGTTTAGAGTTGTGTTTTGGGCCATAGTATTATTGGTTAATATTGTTATTGAGGCGTTAGATGTTGTTGGTTGTTCGTTTCAGAGTTTCGGATCGATTTTAGTTGGGTTGAATTTTGTTCTTGGCCGTAGCAAGAGTGCACCCGCGCTCTTAGAGGAGTGCCCCCGTGGTGTACTATTCATCATTTTGGAATTGGAAGGCCGTGGCATCACCGCATCCGCGGCAGTGCAAGGACCGCACCCGCGGTAATTGCAGCACCGCACCCGCGGTCATCGTGCATGGAATTTATTTTGTTGTGCCGAGAGCTTACCGCACCCACGGCCCTTGTGTTGGCGCACCCGCGGTCTAGGTATGGGCGAGTTTTTAAGTGACTTTTTGAGAGTTGTTGGCCATACCTTACCTTATCTTCTTCCTTCATTTCGAGATTTCCTCTCTAGAACAAGGGTTTTCTCCATTTTCTTTTGCTTCCTACCTTTGATTCTTGGTTTTGTTTGGATTTTCGACTTGAGATCGACGTTCTCCTTGGTGCTAGGAAGCTTAGGTAAGTTTTTAGTTGAGTTCTATCATGGTTTTTGGTAATGAGATGCTATAGGTTGATGTTTTGGTTGGTTTAATGGATTATTTGACTTGTATTTTTGGATATAGAGTTGATTTTGGTGTTATTTATGGATTATTGTTGTAGGTGGTGTACCAAGAGTTTAGTTGGAGGTGTTCTATTGGTTTGTAAGTGGAATTTCATCCTTTGTGCTCACATGATTGTTATATGTATTGTATTTCAAAGGTTTCAAAGTGTTATTCCCTTCGTTTGATCCATTGTTATGTATTGATTCCTATTGATTATCTATTGGAGACATTGTATGTCTCATTTATTGAAAAGGGAATACAAGAGAAAAGATATAGTTTCCAAAACGATTGTTTAAATGCTATTGAGAATTCAAATGTTTTTATTGGATTGATTGAATCATAGTCAGAGCATTGCATGCAATTAGTTGATCAACAACCATAGGCTTATATCCCTCACAGTTATCGATTTATATCGATGGGATATTTGCAACCACAGTCAGAGATACTATTGATATCAATCCATCCATAGAAAAGAGAAATACCATCGTATTGCTATCTATTGCTATGTTATTGCTACAGTTATTGCTACAGTATTTATGTTCCAGAGTTGATGGTATTTATGATTTCAAAGCCATGTTCTACAGAGTATATTATGTATCATTGCTATGTAGAGTTCCACTTGCTGAGATGTATTCTCATTTCAGTTATTTTCATGTGATGCAGATAAGAGCGACAGACCAGGACGTTGACTGTGGTCAGAGGTCATATGCATACGAAGATTGGAAGGAAGATTATTTTGTTATCATTTTGGGACATGATCATAGGAATGATTGTTTTGTATTTTGTATATCATTTGAATGATCATGTATTTATTTTGTAAACATTTTCTGAAATGTATTTTGAAACTCCTTCCATTTGAAAGAAAATTTTAAATTCCGCTGTATTTTTATCGTTTCGGGTCAGGGTGTCACATTTAGTGGTATCAGAGCGGTGTTCTCGGACCAATGCATATGAATTCGTCTACTTTCAACTGTCCGGGTATGTTTTCTTTGCATCTATTTATTCATTGTTATCTATTGATTGGTGTCTTGTGAGCAATTGTAGAGTATGCCACCTAAGAGGAAAGCAGTAGAGGGAGAGGATAGTTCTTCCTCTAGAGTTGTCGATGAGTTCGGCAAGTTGCTTAAGGAGCAGGCCAAGGTCCATAGTGAACAGATTCAGCAGCTCATTCGTATTCAAGGTACAGGACAGGGTAGAGGCCAAGTGAGAGGCCAAGTAGCTCAGACAGTTGGCACTGATGCCGTCTTTTCTGCTTTCAAGAGAATGGATCCACCGGAATTCGCAGGTAGCACCAATCCTTTAGTTGCTGTCGAGTGGGTCAAGGCTTTAGAGGCGATCTTCGATCATCTCTAGTACGAGGACAAAGAAAGGATCAGCTGTGCCGTTTTCATGTTGGTTAAGGCTGCCCGCATTTGGTGGAATGCGACGAAAGTTGGAGTTGATGTTGCGACATTGAAGTGGTCAGAGTTCACGGACTTGTTCTATGACAAGTATTTCCCCGATGCACTTCGAGCGAGGAAGGTTACGGAGTTCTTGGAGCTTCGACAGGGGAGCTTGGATGTTGGTCAGTATATTCTCAAGTTTGAGGAGGGTTGCTTGTTTGCTCCTTACATTGCTTCCAATGACAAAGATAAAGGCGCTCATTTCATTCGAGGCCTTAGAGCTGAGATTCGTCGTGATATCAATATATCCAAGGCCGTGACATTCAAGGAGATTGTGTCCAAGGCATTGTTGGCCGAGCAGGATGAGAAGGACATCACCAGAGAGAGGCAGGAGAGGCACCAAGCTGTTGTTCAGAGAGGCCAGGGCTCGAATCAGAGGGGCAGGGATCGTTTCAAGGGCAAGGGTAAGATGGAGTCGAGTCCTAGACCACCGCCAGTTCCAGTTGATCCAGAGAAGCCACTGTGTCCTAAGTGTGGCAAGCATCATCGAGGAGAGTGAAGATTTGGCACTCAGTCTTGCTATCGTTGTGGCACGGCAGGCCACATTGCCAGAGATTGTCCACGAGGAGCTAGCCAAGGGAAGGTGCAGGGTCGTATCTTTGCGATGACCAAGGAAGGTATTAATCATGATTCTTCATTGATCTCTAGTACTATTTTGATTTCAGGCAGAGTAGCTACGACTTTGATAGATACTGGTGCCACTCATTCTTTTATGTCTGATTTGTTTTTGAGATCTTTGGGTATAGTTCCTTCTGTTCTTCCCCTCCAGCTTAGTGTTGTTTTGCCTTCGGGAGATGTCTTGTGCCCAACATCGATAGTGTATGCTTGCCCCGTTCGTATTGTTGATAGGGAGGTTTTTGCTGATTTGATTGTCATCCCGATGGTTGCCTTTGATGTTATTCTTGGCATGGATTGGCTTTCGACTTACCGTGCAGTTATCGATTGTGTTGCTAAGAAGGTGACTTTTGCAGATGATGGCCAGGGAGGAGTTCTCGCCAGCACAGGTACTTCGCTGGTCCTTCCTTTTATTTCTTGTCTTGAGGCTGAGAAGTTGATGTGTAGAGGTTGTGATGTGTTTATGGCTTCTATTGTGGATGTGGATAGACTGATTAAGTTGAATATTGATGATATCGATGTTGTGAGGGAGTTTGCTGATGTGTTTGAGGATGATGTTCCGGGTTTGCCGCCGGATAGGGATGTTGAGTTTTCGATCGATTTAGCTCCAGGTACGGTTCCTATTTCTAAGGCTCCGTACAGGATGGCTCCTACCGAGATGAAGGAGTTGAAGGCGCAATTGCAGGATCTAGTGGACAAGGGTTTCATTCGACCGAGTTCTTCGCCTTGGGGAGCTCCGGTTCTTTTTGTTAAGAAGAAGGATGGTTCTTTGCGTCTGTGTATCGACTACAGGGAGCTTAACAAAGTGACTGTCAAGAACAAGTATCCGTTGCCACGGATAGATGATTTGTTTGACTAGCTCCATGGTGCCACTGTATTTTCGAAGATTGATCTTCGGTCTGGCTACTATCAGTTGAAGGTTAGGGAGTCCGATATCCCTAAGACAGCGTTCAGGACCAGGTATGGTCACTATGAGTTTATGGTTATGTCTTTTGGTTTGACCAATGCCCCTTCAGTCTTTATGGATCTGATGAACTGTGTGTTCAAGCCTTATTTGGATAGCTTCGTCATTGTCTTCATCGACGATATCTTGATCTATTCCAAGACCAGAGAGCTTCATGCAGAGCATCTCAGAGTGGTTCTTCAGTTGTTGCTAGAGAAGAGGTTGTTTGCCAAGCTGAAGAAGTGTGAGTTTTGGCTGGATCAGATTTCTTTCCTAGGCCATGTTGTTTCGAGGGATGGCATTGCTGTTGATCCATTGAAGATAGAGGCGATTCAGAATTGGCCTATTCCTACTACTGTCTCTGAGGTACGCAGTTTCCTTGGTTTGGCGGGTTACTATCGGCGTTTCATTTCAGATTTTTCCAAGATTGCCCTGCCATTGTCCAATCTGACGAGGAAGACTGTGAAGTTCGAGTGGTCCATCTATTGCCAGAGTGCATTCCAAGAGCTGAAGGATAGATTGACGACAACTCCTGTTCTTTCATTGCCTAGTGGTTCAGAGGATTTTGTTGTCTATACCGATGCGTCGAAGAGAGGCCTTGGTGCAGTGCTGATGCAGCGAGGTAAGGTCATTGCCTATGCTTCTCGCCAGTTGAAGGATTACGAGAGGAATTATCCGACGCACGATTTGGAGCTAGCATCTGTGGTTTTCGCCCTGAAGATTTGGAGACATTACTTGTATGGCGAAAAGTGTGAGATCTTCACAGACCACAAGAGTTTGAAGTATCTGTTTTCTCAGAAAGAGCTCAACATGCGGCAGAGGAGGTGGTTAGAGCTTGTCAAAGATTATGATGTGACTATCAGTTACCACCCAGGGAAGGCGAATGTTGTGGCTGATGCTTTGAGCCGGAAGTCGAGTTCTTCTTTGAGTTCTTTGATTCAGAGGCCGTTGTTGATGGATTTGCATCGAGAGGATATTTCTTTGGTAGTTCCGGGAACCATTGCTCGCCTTTCAGCGTTGGTCATTCGGACTACGTTGACGGACAGGATCCGTAGAGAGCAGTCGACTGATGTTCAGTTGACAGAGTTGAGAGCTAGAGCAGAGGAGAGAGGCAACTCAGAGTTTGGTTCGAATGGTGATGGTTTGGTGACTTTCAGAGGCCGTATTTGTGTTCCTGTTGGCGATGATATTCGACGAGACATTCTGACAGAGGCTCATACCGCGCCATATTCGATTCATCCAGGCAGTACGAAGATGTATCAGGATCTTCGTCGACTCTATTGGTGGCCAGGTATGAAGAAAGATGTTGCTTTGTTAATTTCTCAGTGCCTTACTTGTCAGCAGGTGAAGATCGAGCATCAGAGACCTGCTGGGACATTGCTATCATTGTCGATTCCTCAGTGGAAGTGGGAGCATATTACGATGGATTTCGTGACTGGTCTTCCCAGAGTGCAGAGAGGTTATAATTCCATTTGGGTCATCGTTGATCGATTGACCAAGTCGGCGCACTTTCTCCCAGTCAAGACGACGTACTCCATGAACCAGTATGCCGAGGATTATATAGCAGAGATTGTTAGACTTCACGGTGTCCCTGTGTCGATTGTGTCTGATCGTGACCCCAGGTTTACTTCAGAGTTTTGGAAGAGTCTTCACAGAGCTTTGGGTTCACGGTTAGCGTTCAGTACAGCTTATCACCCTCAGAGCGACGGTCAGTCAGAGAGAGTCATTCAGATTCTTGAGGATATGCTCAGAGCTTGTACTATTGACTATTCTGGTAGCTGGGATTCTAAATTGCCACTTGTGGAGTTCACGTACAACAATAGCTACCAGGCGTCGATTGGGATGGCACCGTATGAGGCCCTTTATGGCAGGAAGTGCAGATCGCCCTTGTATTGGGATGAGATAGGTGAGAGGAAGATGTTGGGACCAGAGTTGGTCCAGCAGACTGCTGATGTTGTTGCTGTGATCCGAGAGAGGATGAAGACTGCGCAGTCGAGACAGAAGAGCTATGCAGATGTTCGTCGTAGACCTTTGCAGTTCGAGGTTGGCGATCACGTGTTTCTGAAGATTGCACCTCTCAAGGGTGTGATGAGATTTGGCAAGAAGGGCAAGTTGAGTCCGAGGTTTATTGGCCCTTTTGAGATCTTGGACAGAGTTGGTGACAGAGCCTACAGATTACCCCTACCGCCAGATCTTGACAGAGTTCACAATCTGTTTCACGTATTGATGCTCAGGAAGTATGTTGCGAATCCTTCCCATGTTCTTCACCACGAGCCATTGGACTTGACGCCGAATTTGACGTATCAAGAGATTCCGATTCAGATTTTGGATCGCACAGTTAGAGTTTTGAGGAACAAAGAGATCGGCATCGTTAAAGTCCTTTGGAGGAACCATTTGATTGAAGAGGCTACGTGGGAACCAGAGGATGAGATGAGAGAGAAGTATCCTGAGTTGTTCGTGCAGTGACGTCAATTTCGCGGACGAAATTCCTCTAAGGAGGGGAGATTGTAATAGCCGAGCCCGGTGTACGGTACGATTTAAGTTTCGTTTGTTATTTGGGTTTTGTGATTAGATGTTTAGAGTTGTGTTTTGGGCCATAGTATTATTGGTTAATATTGTTATTGAGGCGTTAGATGTTGTTGGTTGTTCGTTTCAGAGTTTCGGATCGATTTTAGTTGGGTTGAATTTTGTTCTTGGCCGTAGCAAGAGTGCACCCGCGCTCTTAGAGGAGTGCCCCCGCGGTGTACTATTCATCATTTTGGAATTGGAAGGCTGTGGCATCACCGCACCCGCGGAAGTGCAAGGACCGCACCCGCGGTGTGCACCGCACCCGCGGTAATTGCAGCACCGCACCCGCGGTCATCGTGCATGGAATTTATTTTGTTGTGCCGAGAGCTTACCGCACCCGCGGCCCTTGTGTTGGCGCACCCGCGGTCTAGGTATGGGCGAGTTTTTAAGTGACTTTTTGAGAGTTGTTGGCCATACCTTACCTTATCTTCTTCCTTCATTTCGAGATTTCCTCTCTAGAACAAGGGTTTTATCCATTTTCTTTTGCTTCCTACCTTTGATTCTTGGTTTTGTTTGGATTTTCGACTTGAGATCGACGTTATCCTTGGTGCTAGGAAGCTTAGGTAAGTTTTTGGTTGAGTTCTATCATGGTTTTTTGTAATGAGATGCTATAGGTTGATGTTTTGGTTGGTTTAATGGATTATTTGACTTGTATTTTTGGATATAGAGTTGATTTTGGTGTTATTTATGGATTATTGTTGTAGGTGGTGTACCAAGAGTTTAGTTGGAGGTGTTCTATTGGTTTGTAAGTGGAATTTCATCCTTTGTGCTCACATGATTGTTATATGTATTGTATTTCAAAGGTTTCAAAGTGTTATTCCCTTCGTTTGATCCAATGTTATGTATTGATTCCATTGATTATCTATTGGCGGCATTGTATGTCTCATTTATTGAAAAGGGAATACAAGAGAAAAGATATAGTTTCCAAACGATTGTTTAAATGCTATTGAGAATTCAAATGTTTTTATTGGATTGATTGAATCATAGTCAGAGCATTGCATGCAATTAGTTGATCAACAACCATAGGCTTATATCCCTCACAGTTATCGATTTATATCGATGGGATATTTGCAACCACAGTCAGAGATACTATTGATATCAATCCAACCATAGAAAAGAGAAATACCATTGTATTGCTATCTATTGCTATGTTATTGCTACAGTTATTGCTACAGTATTTATGTTCCAGAGTTGATGGTATTTATGATTTCAAAGCCATGTTCTACAGAGTATATTATGTATCATTGCTATGTAGAGTTCCACTTGCTGAGATTTATTCTCATTTCAGTTATTTTCATGTGATGCAGATAAGAGCGACAGACCAGGACGTTGACTGTGGTCAGAGGTCATATGCATACGAAGATTGGAAGGAAGATTATTTTGTTATCATTTTGGGACATGATCATAGGAATGATTGTTTTGTATTTTGTATATCATTTGAATGATCATGTATTTATTTTGTAAACATTTTCTGAAATGTATTTTGAAACTCCTTCCATTTGAAAGAAAATTTTAAATTCCGCTGTATTTTTATCGTTTCGGGTCAGGGTGTCACATAATGTAAGTTTTCTTTAAATCTTGCATGATTTGAGATAGAGTGATTGGGGAAATTGTGAATTACACTAGATTATGTGTTCTTGTGAAGTTGGTAATTGTATATTCGCAAACGAATTGAAGAAATGGTATCGTTTGCATTTGTTATGATTTTCAACATGTCTTGAATGAGAAAGATAGAGAATTCAGAAGAGATATGAGCTTAGGATGTATAGATTATGATGAACATGAATTGATGTTATTGATTATTGATATATGATGCGATTTAGATGGATCAATATCGAGAACCACGCCGATATGCTGTCGAAATTGTACCGAGAATGATTATTGAGATTGATTGTTGGGTACAATGTCTTTAATGGAGCTAGAGTTTGATAGAATGTATCTTGGTAATGACATTTCAGATTGGTATTGACGACTTTGATATCGAGACTTCGATTACGAAGAGACTACGACGAGAAAGGTATAATGCATGTTTTTGTTTGGGGAGATACAACTCAAATGAGATCACATTTGAGTTTCCCAACCAAAATCACATACTAGATTTATTGTTTATCATGAATTATGATTGTGATTTGTTTATAGACTTGTATTCAAATCTTTTGAGATAATTATGCATTGTTGACAGATTGTTATGCATTGCATTTAAGATAGGGAGTCTTGACAGAAACAGTCAAACTTCTAGAAGTTCGGTGATATCACAGCTTAGGGGAAGATTATTCTCCTATTGTAGACGTGGATACAGATCAGGCCGAAGTCTAGGGATAAGACGTACCGTCACCCCGATTGGGAGGGTAGGTGATAGATCGTTTTATTCACACCGGGATCCCTAGAGTTCTAGTCGAGTCGAGTCCAGACATGGATTGATTCGCATTTCATGTTATATGATTGTTATTCATAATAGCATGTTTCATATTTTAGATTGTTTATATGCATGTATACATGTTTATACTGGGATTTGTTCTCACCGGAGTTTCCGGCTGTTGTTTTGTCTGTATGTGTGCATAACAACAGGTGGGGCAGGATCTGGGTCAAGACAGAGATGAGATCGTGATAGCGTGGTGACTTCGGGCGCAGCAGAGTGTTAGAGTAGGTGCACGTCGAGCCAAGTGTTGGCCGACTGTTCACGATGAAACTCTTTGTATAAACGATCTTTATTTTAATAATATTTGAATTTATTAATTTGGCGCATCTTTATCTTTATACCCATGCTAGTTGCATAGATAAAGTCCTTGAATATACAAATAGTAGAAAGAATATGAGATGCTCATATGATGAGTATCATGAAACTCATATTTGGAATACTGTATATTCTAAACCGTTCCTAGTCGATTCAGCCGCCACTAAGAAGGATATAGGCCGCTCGAGTTAGAGACTAGTATCTGCGATGTGAGTACCATGTTTCATTGGTAGGGGACATTGTGATGTCCGAGCATGCAGATAGGTGCTCCTTGTAGAGTGCACTGAACAACCCTCCATAAAAGGACTTTCCAAGTGGTTCTCACTTATCGAGTGGAAATGTCCTGGTTTATGGTTGTACAGAATTAGTCCTTATGACCCGGGACAACATTGAGACTCTATGTGCTAGCGTTTCACTTTGACTTGTTTACCGACTCTTATGGGGTCATTAGGTGGCAAGGTTGGGTGTTACGGCGAAACATATAGGAGTCGATGCATTGTAGTCGGGGATTCACCGCTTACCTACGGGTATGGATATCCTATGTGTTTATCATGTATGTGTGGGTTGAAATCTCTGATCAGAGTATGGTGGTAATTATGAAAGGGGTTTCATAGATTACACCATCGATGCAACCACAACATGACACATAGTATCGATTCATTGACAACTCTCGATAGACCAATAGTTGTCGAATCGGTCGGGATATATGAGTTGAAGGGACCGTACTGTACGCTAACCATAATTGAATGGTTCTTGCAGGCACTATCATGTGATACCTAGGGAATCACGTAAGCGATGCTGCTAGGCGTTTAACGTGATTGGTTGGGTACTATCAGACTTGAGTTCTGACGTTCTTACTATCAAGGAGTTGATAAGTAAGAATGGAGCACTTGGGGTATGCTCGAATAAGGACATGTTTAGTCCGAATCACATTGAGATGTGAACCCACGGCTAGTTGTATCAATGAACCATTGAGGGCCACACAAGTACTAGCTTTGTAAATCCCGATGAGAAGTAAAATAGTTCAATATGTTGAACGGCTTATAAATGTGTTTATAAGCGTAAAGAAAAATAGAAGTGTGACTTCTATGAGAGAAATATAAATTTTAATTTATGGAAGTGTTCCTAGATTAAAATTTGGCCAATTGGATAATGTATGTGAAAATTGTGATTTTCATAAACATTATTATGGACTTAATTAAATTAATTCAAGTGTTGAATTAATTAAACACTAGTGGACCTAGTAGAGTCCAAATAATTAAATTAATTCAAGTGTTGGATTAATTAAATATCATTGGGCCTTGTAGAGCCCAATTGGAAATAATTATTTGACTAGTGGGCTTGAGTAAAATCAAATAAAGTCTAATTGGGCTCAAAATGTTTGAGACAATTAAAAGTCCATGGGCCTTGTAATAGTTACAAGCCCACATGCAAAATATACTAGGGTTTGCATGCTTGGGAGACCAAGGGGTGGAGAATACTTTTGAATAAAAATTGCATGGCATGCAACTTTTGGCTTTTGCTTTTTGCAACACCAAGACAAGAAAAATTAAGTCATTCTCACCCTCTTCTTCTCTCACTTGGCCGAACACACACACACACAATTCTCTCCATTTTTCTTCTAGTTTTGTTCTTCAAGTGTTGGAGAATAAAAATCTTCTCATTGAAAAATCCTTTTGATTTTCTAGTGCAAATCAAAAGGGGTTTTACCTAGCTTAGTGGTGGGCCTAATTCTTGAAGGAAAGGAGGTGTGCTTGTAGATTGTCATCCATTTCAAGAGCTAAAGTGTTCACACTTTAGTTGGTGCCATTCATCAACCTCAAGGGGTTGATAGGTAAACCTTCTTCATACACCCTATGTATGTTTTGGTTTGTTTTGTAAATATTACACCTATACCAAGGGGGGGCCGAAAATTTCATGATAAAACTTAAAATTTTTGCTTCCGTTGCGTTTCCGGCCTCCGTAACCGGTCTGCTTTCAAGTGGTATCCGAGCTAAGGTTACGGTTTTTGTGTAATATTTACGTAATATTGTATTGAGATCGATTTCTAACCGTTTGAGATTTTTTTTGTGCAAGAAAACTCAAGGACCGAAATTTTTTGAAGAACACAAAAAAAAAAAAAAATTTTCGGGCAGCATGTTGCTGCCCGAGGGCTGCCCGAGCTGCCCGGAATTTTCGGGCAGCAAAGGGCAGCCCGAGGGGGCTGCCCGAAAATGCAGTTTTTAAAATAAAAAAAAAAAATTTTTTTTTTTGTTGCCGGAATCCGGCGACGGAGCTCCGGCGACGGCGATGACGGCTAGGGTTTCCAAAAGTGTTTTGGATAATCTTAGTGTCATGGGCCTTGAGATGTTGGGCCATTGGATGGCCAACATATTTTGTGAAATTTAAATGGGCCAAAATATTTTTGGTGAAAAATGGTTTTTGGGCCCTTAAGTTTAAATTTACAATTGTTGCACATATTTTCTCATAAAATAAATAATTGAAGTTGGACTTTAATTATTTATAGTAAATTGTGATTTACAAGAAATTCGATTATAAATAAATTAATTTGAAAGTAGACAAAGTTGTTTGTATACTTTGTTAATTTAATTTATAATTGTGGCGGTTAGTGATTGGATCAAGATATATAATATTGGATCAATTAATTATGGTGATAATTAATTGATGGTGTATGATATATGATATTGTGCATGAAGGATGATCAAAAGCCCAAGCCCAATTTGCTAGGTGTATGCTAGGATATTTGTGTTGAATGATTGTAATAATTATCAATTTAAAGTGGGCTTGGTTTATGGCCCGTTCCCACCCCATGAGATGTATCCCTATGTGCCATGGATATTTAAATGTAAATATTAGAATAGTGGAAGATCAAAATTGGAAGATGGTGGCCTTGGTGATTATGAAGATCGAAGACATGTAATATTGGATGCTAATGTAATAATTTAGTTGCATTGCATCCCGTGCATTTACCCTAGGATTGGACCTAGGCCCGTGTTTGGCTCACACGGGCCATTAGTTTGGGGCGATTGATCATCCTTGTACTGTTTTCTATTTATAATATATGCATGATATGTTATAAATAATGAGTATGTGCGTTATTATTATTATAATAACAAAGTTGCATGAATCCGGCAAACATACGATCAAACATGGCGAGCTTTTAAAATAAAATTAAAGATGAGACCTTTCAAAATTAAAAACCCTCATTTTGAATAAGATTCAAAATTAATATCAAGTCCGAAAAGGGGAATTATAAATTTGTTTATAATTTCCTTGTCTTCCATCGACAATGGATGCATGATGAACGCTACCCGTACTCGGGGCTCGGCTCATATTATTGGGGAGCCTTGAGTGCCGGAAAGCTGTGACATCCATTGACATTGTGATGTGAACTACGTGGAACTCCCATGATTTCGGCTCATATTATTGAGGGAACTCATGGCGACCGTCCATTAAGGTTCAATATCGATGGGTTAGGCTTGACACGTAAAGATGAACGACGTCATATTATTGGGTCCTAATCAAACGTGAGACAAAAGTATACGTAGAGGGTTGCATGGCGATGCAATTGGAAACTACCTTTTAGGAATTGTGATGGCCGATATTATTCGGGGTCACAATTCGCTAATTGGACCTTACGTACCTTCTGAGGAAAATGTTTCCCGTTTTCACTAGAGGGTAGTGAAAATGTCAAAACAGTGGGAGCGATTATTTATGAAGTAAAAGTCCAAACTTTATATCTTATTAAATATTTTAAAATAGTCATTAACATTTATCTGTTTTACTTTTCAGTACAATCTTTGACATGTCATCAATTCGCAACCCGTTTTCGGTCATTCTCGAAAAACACATTCTAACCGGACCAAACTATATCACTTGGCTAAGAAATTTAAAGATTGTCCTAAACTCGGAGAAGATCGCATATACACTTACTGAGGCGCCCCCTGCTGAGGCTCCTATAGGCTGCACTCCTGAGGAATTGCAGACCTACAAGGAATGGTGTGACCATGACTTGAAGGCGAAGTGTTATATGCAGGCTTCAATGAACGATGAGCTGCAAAGGCGATTCGAGGATGCAAAGAATGCTGCTGACATTCATATGCACCTCAAGGAGCTCTTCGGTGAGCAGACTCGGCCTTTGAGGCATGCCACAGTAAAGGAGCTCATCACTTTACGCATGCGAGATGGGACTTCGGTCCATGAGCATGGCCTAAAGTTGATTGGGCTCGTGGACAAGCTCGTGGGCATGGATTTGATCTTGCCATCAGAGTTGACCACGGATGTGCTACTGTTGTCACTGCCTAGCTCTTTCGATCCTTTTGTCGTGAACTTCAATATGAACAAGCTCGAGCCCAGCCTTGAAGAGTTGGTGAACATGCTTGTGACCTTTGAGTCCACCATCAAGAAGGAGAAGTCGGTTCTTTATGTGGGCTCTTCATCTGGCACGAAGACCGGTCCACATGGGAAGGGAAAGAAGCGTTCTTTCCAGCGCCCCAAGAAGAGCGAGCCCTTGAAGAGGCAGACTCCGAGTCCCGTAGTGGCAGCCGCGCCAGCCAAGGCTGAGAAGGCTGTTGACATCTGTCACCACTGCAAGAAGCCTGGACATTGGAGGCGTAACTGCAGGGAATATCTTGCACAGAAGGGTTCTGGCAAGGGTATGTTCTATATTGAAGTAAATATCTCGATTAATTCTACTTCTTGGGTATTAAATACCGGCTGTGGCTCACATCTCTGTAATGATTTGCAGGTGATGGGAAGAAGTAGGAGGCTCCGAGAGGGTGAGACCTTCCTGAGGATGGGCAATGGAGCAAGGGTTGCTGCCAAAGCCGTAGGAGATGTTTATTTAATATTGAACAATGATTTTAAGCTTGTTTTGAGAGATGTTTTGTATGTACCAGACTTGGTTAAAAACATTATTTCCATTTCTATGCTTGATATTGATGGATTTTCTTGTTTATTTAGCAAAGTTGTTTGCAATATTTACAAGAATGAATGTTTAGTTGGTACGGGTGAACTTGAAAACAATCTCTACACCTTAAAATTAAAAGATATTCCACTTAACAATGTCCAAACGATAACAACAACAAATAAGCGCAAACAAGATACTCTTAATTCGGCACAATTATGGCATGCTCGATTAGGTCATATATCCCTAAGAAGGATGAACAAGTTAGTGGGAGTTGGCATGTTTGATATGTCCGATATTAATGCTCTCACGACTTGTGAATCCTGTCTAAAAGGAAAGATGACCAAAATTCCCTTTAAGGGCCATGCGGAGCGAGCCAAAGGGTTATTGGATTTGATCCATACCGATGTGTGCGGTCCGCTTAGCATCACCACTAAGCATGGACATGCCTACTTCATCACCTTTACCGATGACCATTCGAGGTATGGGTATGTGTATTTGATGAAATACAAGTCTGAAGCCTTTGAAAAGTTCAAAGAATTCAGAAGTGAAGTAGAGAATCAATTGGGACGAAGTATCAAGACACTTCGATCGGATCGAGGTGGTGAGTACTTGAGTGCCGAGTTCCAAGAGTATCTTAGAGAGAATGGGATTCTCTCGCAGTGGACTCCGCCCGCTACACCGCAGTTGAATGGTGTTTCGGAGCGTCGTAACCGGACTTTGATGGACATGGTTCGGTCTATGATGGGGTTCACAGAGTTGCAGCCATCCTTTTGGGGATATGCGCTTGAAACAGCGGCACTGTTGTTGAACAATGTCCATACAAAGGCAGTTGACAAGACTCCATATGAGATATGGATGGGTAAGCCTCCCAAGTATTCTTATCTTAGAATATGGGGGTGTCCTGCTTATGTGAAGCAGACAGTGGGAGATAAATTGGATAGTCGATCCATTTTATGCTACTTTGTGGGATATCCAAGGAATTCCATTGGATATTATTTCTATCATCCTCAAGAAACAAAGGTGTTTGTTTCTAGGAACGCAACCTTTTTGGAAAAGGAATTTCTATTAGATAGAAAAGGCGAGATGATAGAACTCGAAGAGGTTCGAGAGACACCCACAGTTGTAGAACCCACACCCGAGAAGCCAAGTGAGGAGATACAAGCTCCTAGAAGAACCGAGAGAGTCTCGAGACCACCTGTGAGGTATGGTCTGCTTCTTGAAGAGGGCCATGATGAGCCTAACCTTGGATGTGATCCAAGGACTTTCAAGGAAGCGTTATCGGATGCCGATTCATCCAAGTGGCTTGAAGCAATGGAATCTGAGATGAATTCCATGCATTCGAACCAAGTGTGGAATCTCGTGGATCCACCTGAGGGAATTGTTCCCATAGGGTGTAAATGGATTTACAAGAAGAAACTTGGGGCGGATGGGAAGGTATTGACCTTCAAGGCGCGATTGGTAGCAAAAGGGTATACTCAAAGGCAAGGTGTTGACTATGAGGAAACCTTTTCTCCAGTTGCGATGTTCAAGTCCATTAGGATATTGCTAGCCATAGCTGCATGGTATGACTATGAGATATGGCAGATGGATGTTAAGACAGCCTTCCTTAATGGGGATATTAAGGAAGAAATTTACATGTCTCAACCTGAGGGTTTCACATCTATCGGAAGTGAGCATATGGTATGCAAACTTCAAAGATCTATTTATGGTCTTAAGCAGGCATCGAGGAGCTGGAACCTCAGATTCGATAGTACAATCAAAGAGTTTGGTTTTACTAAGAATCCTGAGGAACCCTGTGTGTATAAGAAGGTCAGTGGGAGTGCTGTGACATTCCTTGTTCTTTATGTTGATGACATTCTACTCATTGGGAATGATGTAGGAATGTTGCAATCAACAAAGATATGGTTAGCAAGTAAGTTCTCAATGCAGGACTTGGGTGAAGCATCTTTTGTATTGGGAATACAGATCTATAGAGATAGATCAAGAAGATTGCTTGGTCTCACCCAGTCCACATACATTGATACCATCGTGAAGCGGTTCTCGATGGATGAGTCCAAGAGAGGACATCTACCAATGTGTCATGGCGTGTCCCTATCCAAGTCTATGTCTCCCAAGACTGATGCAGAGATAGCGGCGATGACACGAATTCCGTATGCTTCGGCTATTGGTAGTATTATGTATGGGATGATATCTACACGTCCTGACGTGGCATTTGCACTAAGTGTAGTGAGTAGATATCAATCCAACCCTGGTCTTCCACACTGGAAATGTGACACCCTGACCCGTTACAATTAAAATACAGCGGAATTTAAAATTTTCTTTCAAACATGGAAGGAGTTTCAAGATACATTTTATAAAATGTTTACAAAATAAACACATGATCATTCAAATGACATACAAAATACAAAATAATCATTCTTATGATCATGTCCCAAAATGATACAAAATATCCTTCCTTCCAACGGTGCATGCATATGACCCCCATCCACGATCACTGCCCCGGTCTGTCGCTCTTATCTGCATCACATGAATAAACTGAAATGAGAATAAATCTCAGCAAGTGGAACTCTTACATAGCAATGATACATAGTATACTCTGTAAAACATGGCTTTTAAATCATAAATACCATCGACTCTGAAACATGAATACTGTAGCAATAACTGTAGCAATAGCAATAGCAATAGATAGCAATACGATGGTATTCTCTTTTCTATGGTTGGATTGAAATCAATAGTATCTGTAACTGTGGTTGCCAATATCCCATCGATATAAATCGATAACTGTGAGGGGATAAAAGCCTATGGTCGATGATCATCTAATTGCATGCAATGCCATGGCTATGATAAATCAATCCAATAAAACATTTGAATTCTCAATAGCATTTAAGGCCGTCGTTTCGCAATCTCATAATATTTCTTGTATTCCCTTTATAACAATGGTGAGACATACAATGCCTCCAATAGATAATCAATGAAATGAATACATAGCAATGGATCAATGGAAGGGAATAACACTTTGAAACCTTTAAAACACAATACATATAATATCATGTGAGCAAAAAGGATGAAATTCCACTTACTACCAATAGAACACCTCAAATAAGCTCTTGGTACACCACCTACAACAATAATCCATAAATAACACCAATATCAACTCTAGATCCACAAGTACAAGCCAAATAATCCATTAAACAACTCAAACATCAAATCCAAAATAACCCTTAACTCAAAACCTCGTTAGAATCGCACCAAAAACTTACCTAAGCTTCCTTATACCACGGAGAACGATGATCTCAAGTCGGAAATCCAAACAAAGCCAAGAATCAAATATAGGAAGCAAAAGAAATGGATGAAAACCCTTGGTATTTGAGAGAAAATCTCGAAAAGTAGATAGGATAAGGTATGGCCAACAACTCCCAAAAAGTGACTTAAAAACTCGCCCATACTTACACCGCGGGTGCGCCAACACAAGCACCGCGGGTGCGCCATGCTCTCGGCATACCAAAATAATTCTCATGCACGATCACCGCGGGAGCGGTGCTACAATTACCGCGGGTGCGGTGCACACCGCGGGTGCGGTCCTTGCACTGCCGCGGGTGCGGTCATGCCACGGCCCTCAAAATGCAAAATGATGAATAGTACACCGCGGGGGCACTCATCTAAGAGCGCGGGTGCACTCTACTCACGGCAATGAATAGTACAAACTCAACTAAAATCGATCCGAAACGCTGAAACGAACAATCAACACCAACTAATACCTCAAATAAATAATAACCAATAATACTATAGCCCAAAACACAACTATAAACGACTAATCATAAACCCAATTAACACAATAAAGCTTAAACCGTACCGTACACCGGGCTCGGCTATTACAATCTCCCCTCCTTAGAGGAATTTCGTCCTCGAAATTGACGTCACGGCACGAACAACTCAGGATACCTCTCTCTCATCTCAGTCTCTGGTTCCCACGTAGCCTCCTCGATCAAATGGTTCCTCCAAAGGACTTTAACGATGCCGATCTCTTTGTTCCTCAGAACTCTAACTGTGCGATCCAGAATCTGAATCGGAATCTCATGGTAAGTCAGACTCGGCGTCAAGTCCAATGGCTCATGGCGAAGAACATGGGAAGGATCTGCAACATACTTCCTGAGCATCGATACGTGAAACACATTATGGACTCTGTCAAGATCGGGCGGTAGGGCTAATCTGTAGGCTCGGTCACCAACTCTGTCCAATATCTCGAATGGACCAATGAATCTAGGGCTCAACTTGCCCTTCTTGCCAAATCGCATCACACCCTTGAGAGGTGCTATCTTCAGAAAAACATGATCGCCAACCTCGAACTGCAAAGGTCTGCGACGAACATCTGCATAACTCTTCTGCCTCGACTGAGCAGTCTTCATCCTCTCTCTGATAACTGCAACAACATCGGCAGTCTGCTGGACCAACTCGGGACCCAACATCTTCCTCTCTCCAACCTCATCCCAAAACAAAGGGGATCTGCACTTCCTGCCATAAAGTGCCTCATACGGTGCCATGCCAATCGTCGCCTGGTAGCTATTGTTGTATGTGAACTCCACAAGTGGCAGCTTAGAATCCCAACTACCAGAATAGTCAATAGTACAAGCTCTGAGCATATCCTCCAGAATCTGAATGACTCTCTCTGACTGACCGTCGCTCTGAGGATGATAAGCTGTACTGAAAGCTAATCGAGATCCCATAGCTCTGTGCAAACTCTTCCAGAACTCTGAGGTAAACCTGGGGTCACGATCAGACACAATCGACACGGGCACACCATGAAGTCTAACAATCTCGGCAATGTAGTCCTCGGCATACTGAGACATCGAATACGTCGTCTTGACTGGGAGAAAATGAGCCGACTTGGTCAATCTATCAACAATAACCCAAATGGAATTATAACCCCTCTGAACTCTGGGCAGACCAGTCACGAAATCCATGGTGATGTGCTCCCACTTCCACTGAGGAATCGGCAAAGATAGCAATGTCCCAGCAGGTCTCTGGTGCTCAATCTTTACCTGCTGACAAGTAAGGCACTGAGAAATGAACAAAGCAATATCTCTCTTCATACCTGGCCACCAGTAAAGTCGACGAAGATCCTGATACATCTTCGTACTGCCTGGATGAATCGAATAAGGTGCGGTATGAGCCTCTGTCAAGACGTCTCTACGAATATCGTCGCCAGAAGGAACACAAATACGGCCTCTGAAAGTCACCAAACCATCACCATTCAGACTAAACTCTGAATTCCCTCTAGCCTCGGCTCTAGCTCTCAACTCTGCCAACTGAACATCAGTCGACTGCTCTCTACGGATCCTGTCCGTCAAAGTAGATCGAATGACCAACGCTGAAAAGCGAGCAATGGTACCTGGAATCACTAGATCAATCTCCTCTCTCTGCAAATCCATCAACAATGGTCTCTGAATCAAAGAACTCAAAGAAGCACTCGATTTGCGGCTCAAAGCATCAGCCACCACATTCGCCTTCCCTGGGTGATAACTGATCGTCACATCGTAATCCTTGACAAGCTCTAACCACCTCCTCTGTCGCATGTTGAGCTCTTTCTGCGAGAACAAATACTTCAAACTCTTGTGGTCTGTAAAGATCTCACACTTTTCGCCATACAGATAATGTCTCCAAATCTTCAGGGCGAAAACCACAGCTGCGAGCTCCAAATCATGCGTCGGATAATTCTTCTCATAATCCTTCAACTGGCGAGACGCATAGGCAATGACCTTACCTCGCTGCATCAACACTGCACCAAGGCCTCTCTTCGACGCATCGGTATAGACAACAAAGTCCTCTGAACCACTGGGCAAAGAAAGAACAGGAGCTGTCGTCAATCTGTCCTTCAACTCCTGAAATGCACTCTGGCAATCGATAGTCCACTCGAACTTCACAGTCTTCCTCGTCAGATTGGACAATGGCAGGGCAATCTTGGAGAAACCTGAAATGAAACGACGATAGTAACCTGCCAAACCAAGGAAACTGCGAACCTCTGAAACAGTGGTAGGAATAGGCCAACTCTGAATCGCCTCTATCTTCAATGGATCAACAGCAATGCCATCTCTCGAAACCACATGGCCTAGAAAAGAAATCTGATCTAACCAAAACTCACACTTCTTCAGCTTGGCAAACAACCTCTTCTCTCGCAACAACTGAAGAACAACTCTGAGATGCTCTGCATGAAGCTCTCTGGTCTTGGAATAGATCAAGATATCGTCAATGAAGACAATGACGAAGCTATCCAGATAAGGCTTGAACACACGGTTCATCAGGTCCATGAAGACTGAAGGGGCATTGGTCAACCCAAAAGACATGACAAGAAACTCATAGTGACCATACCTGGTCCGGAAAGCTGTCTTAGGGATATCAGACTCCCTAACCTTCAACTGATAGTAGCCAGACCGAAGATCAATCTTCGAGAACACAGTGGCACCATGGAGCTGATCAAACAAATCATCTATCCGAGGCAACGGATACTTGTTCTTGACAGTCACTTTGTTGAGCTCCCTGTAGTCGATACACAGCCGCAAGGAACCATCCTTCTTCTTGACAAACAGAACCGGAGCTCCCCAAGGCGAAGAACTCGGACGAATAAAGCCTTTGTCTAAAAGATCCTGCAACTGCGCCTTCAACTCCTTCATCTCAGTAGGGGCCATCCTGTACGGAGCCTTAGAGATAGGAACCGTACCTGGAGCTAAATCGATCACAAACTCAACATCCCTATCCGGCGGCAAACCCGGAACATCATCCTCAAACACATCAGCAAACTCCCTCACCACATCAATATCATCTACATTCAACTTAATCAATCTATCAACATCCACAATAGAAGCAAGAATTCCATCGCAACCTCTACACAACAATCTCTCAGCCTCAAGACAAGAAATAAAAGGAAGGACCAGCGAAGTACCTGCACTGGCGAGCGCTCCTCCCTGGCCATCATCTGCAAAAGTCACCTTCTTAGCAACACAATCGATAGCTGCACGGTAAGTCGAAAGCCAATCCATGCCAAGAATAACGTCGAAAGCAACCATAGGGATAACAATCAAATCAGCGAAGACAACTCGCTCCTCAATACGAACAGGGCACGCAAAGACAATCGATGTCGGGCACAACACGTCCCCCGAAGGCAAAACAACATTAAGATGAAGGGAAAGAATAGAAGGAACTATACCCAAAGATCTCAAAAATAATTCAGACATAAAAGAATGAGTAGCACCAGTATCAATCAAAGTAGTAGCTACTCTGCCTGAAATCAAAATAGTACTAAGGATCAATGAAGATTCACGATTAATACCTTCCTTCGTCATGGAAAAGATACGACCCTGCACCTTCCCTTGGCTATCTCCCCTCGGGCAATTCCTAGCAACGTGGCCTGCCGCGCCACAACGAAAACAAGTATGAGTGCCCAATCTGCACTCTCCTCGATGATGCTTACCACACTTTGGACACTGCGGCTTCTCAGGATCAAATGGAACTGGAACTGGCGGAGGTCTAGGACTCGACTCCATCTTGCCCTTGCCCTTGAAACGATCCCTGCCCCTCTGATTAGAACCCTGACCTCTCTGAGCAATGGCCTGGTGTCTCTCTTGCCTCTCCCGGGCAATGTCCTTCTCATCCTGCTCGGCCAACAAAGCTTTGGACACAATCTCCTTGAAAGTAACAGCCTTGGACATGTTGATATCACGACGAATCTCAGCTCTAAGGCCTCGAATGAAATGAGCGCCCTTGTCCTTGTCGTTCGAAGCAACATACGGAGCAAATAGGCAACCCTCCTCAAACTTCAGGATATACTGGCCAACATCCAAACTCCCCTGTCTAAGTTCCAAGAACTCCGTAACCTTCCTCGCTCGAAGTGCGTCGGGGAAATACTTGTCGTAGAACAAGTCAGTGAACTCTGACCACTTCAGTGTCGCAACATCAACTCCAACTTTCGTAGCATTCCACCAAATGCGGGCAGCCTTAACCAACATGAACACTGCACAGCTAATCCTGTCTTTATCCTCGTACTGGAGATGATCGAAGATAGCTTCAAGCGCCTTGACCCACTCGACAGCAACTAGAGGATCGGTGCTACCTGCGAATTCCGGTGGATCCATTCTCTTGAAAGTAGAAAAGACGGCATCAGTGCCAACAGCCTGAGCAACTTGACCTCTCACTTGGCCTCGACCCTGACCTGCTCCTTGCAATCGGAGCAACTGCTGAATCTGATCGCTATGCACCTTAGCCTGCTCCTTAAGCAACTTGCCGAACTCGTCGACAACTCTCGAGGAAGAACTATCCTCACCCTCTGCCGCCTTACGCTTAGGAGGCATACTCTACAATTGCTCACAAGACACCAATCAATAAATATAACAATGGATAGATGCAAGAAAACATACCCGGACAGTTGAAAGTAGACGAAGTCATATGCATTGGTCCGAAGAACACCGCTCTGATACCACTAAATGTGACACCCTGACCCGTTACAATTAAAATACAGCGGAATTTAAAATTTTCTTTCAAACATGGAAGGAGTTTCAAGATACATTTTATAAAATGTTTACAAAATAAACACATGATCATTCAAATGACATACAAAATACAAAATAATCATTCTTATGATCATGTCCCAAAATGATACAAAATATCCTTCCTTCCAACGGTGCATGCATATGACCCCCATCCACGATCACTGCCCCGGTCTGTCGCTCTTATCTGCATCACATGAAAATAACTGAAATGAGAATAAATCTCAGCAAGTGGAACTCTTACATAGCAATGATACATAGTATACTCTGTAAAACATGGCTTTTAAATCATAAATACCATCGACTCTGAAACATGAATACTGTAGCAATAACTGTAGCAATAGCAATAGCAATAGATAGCAATACGATGGTATTCTCTTTTCTATGGTTGGATTGATATCAATAGTATCTGTAACTGTGGTTGCCAATATCCCATCGATATAAATCGATAACTGTGAGGGGATAAAAGCCTATGGTCGATGATCATCTAATTGCATGCAATGCCATGGCTATGATAAATCAATCCAATAAAACATTTGAATTCTCAATAGCATTTAAGGCCGTCGTTTCGCAATCTCATAATATTTCTTGTATTCCCTTTATAACAATGGTGAGACATACAATGCCTCCAATAGATAATCAATGAAATGAATACATAGCAATGGATCAATGGAAGGGAATAACACTTTGAAACCTTTAAAACACAATACATATAATATCATGTGAGCAAAAAGGATGAAATTCCACTTACTACCAATAGAACACCTCAAATAAGCTCTTGGTACACCACCTACAACAATAATCCATAAATAACACCAATATCAACTCTAGATCCACAAGTACAAGCCAAATAATCCATTAAACAACTCAAACATCAAATCCAAAATAACCCTTAACTCAAAACCTCGTTAGAATCGCACCAAAAACTTACCTAAGCTTCCTTATACCACGGAGAACGATGATCTCAAGTCGGAAATCCAAACAAAGCCAAGAATCAAAGATAGGAAGCAAAAGAAATGGATGAAAACCCTTGGTATTTGAGAGAAAATCTCGAAAAGTAGATAGGATAAGGTATGGCCAACAACTCCCAAAAAGTGACTTAAAAACTCGCCCATACTTACACCGCGGGTGCGCCAACACAAGCACCGCGGGTGCGCCATGCTCTCGGCATACCAAAATAATTCTCATGCACGATCACCGCGGGAGCGGTGCTACAATTACCGCGGGTGCGGTGCACACCGCGGGTGCGGTCCTTGCACTGCCGCGGGTGCGGTCATGCCACGGCCCTCAAAATGCAAAATGATGAATAGTACACCGCGGGGGCACTCATCTAAGAGCGCGGGTGCACTCTACTCACGGCAATGAATAGTACAAACTCAACTAAAATCGATCCGAAACGCTGAAACGAACAATCAACACCAACTAATACCTCAAATAAATAATAACCAATAATACTATAGCCCAAAACACAACTATAAACGACTAATCATAAACCCAATTAACACAATAAAGCTTAAACCGTACCGTACACCGGGCTCGGCTATTACAATCTCCCCTCCTTAGAGGAATTTCGTCCTCGAAATTGACGTCACGGCACGAACAACTCAGGATACCTCTCTCTCATCTCAGTCTCTGGTTCCCACGTAGCCTCCTCGATCAAATGGTTCCTCCAAAGGACTTTAACGATGCCGATCTCTTTGTTCCTCAGAACTCTAACTGTGCGATCCAGAATCTGAATCGGAATCTCATGGTAAGTCAGACTCGGCGTCAAGTCCAATGGCTCATGGCGAAGAACATGGGAAGGATCTGCAACATACTTCCTGAGCATCGATACGTGAAACACATTATGGACTCTGTCAAGATCGGGCGGTAGGGCTAATCTGTAGGCTCGGTCACCAACTCTGTCCAATATCTCGAATGGACCAATGAATCTAGGGCTCAACTTGCCCTTCTTGCCAAATCGCATCACACCCTTGAGAGGTGCTATCTTCAGAAAAACATGATCGCCAACCTCGAACTGCAAAGGTCTGCGACGAACATCTGCATAACTCTTCTGCCTCGACTGAGCAGTCTTCATCCTCTCTCTGATAACTGCAACAACATCGGCAGTCTGCTGGACCAACTCGGGACCCAACATCTTCCTCTCTCCAACCTCATCCCAAAACAAAGGGGATCTGCACTTCCTGCCATAAAGTGCCTCATACGGTGCCATGCCAATCGTCGCCTGGTAGCTATTGTTGTATGTGAACTCCACAAGTGGCAGCTTAGAATCCCAACTATGTGTTTATCATGTATGTGTGGGTTGAAATCTCTGATCAGAGTATGGTGGTAATTATGAAAGGGGTTTCATAGATTACACCATCGATGCAACCACAACATGACACATAGTATCGATTCATTGACAACTCTCGATAGACCAATAGTTGTCGAATCGGTCGGGATATATGAGTTGAAGGGACCGTACTGTACGCTAACCATAATTGAATGGTTCTTGCAGGCACTATCATGTGATACCTAGGGAATCACGTAAGCGATGCTGCTAGGCGTTTAACGTGATTGGTTGGGTACTATCAGACTTGAGTTCTGACGTTCTTACTATCAAGGAGTTGATAAGTAAGAATGGAGCACTTGGGGTATGCTCGAATAAGGACATGTTTAGTCCGAATCACATTGAGATGTGAACCCACGGCTAGTTGTATCAATGAACCATTGAGGGCCACATAAGTACTAGCTTTGTAAATCCCGATGAGAAGTAAAATAGTTCAATATGTTGAACGGCTTATAAATGTGTTTATAAGCGTAAAGAAAAATAGAAGTGTGACTTCTATGAGAGAAATATAAATTTTAATTTATGGAAGTGTTCCTAGATTAAAATTTGGCCAATTGGATAATGTATGTGAAAATTGTGATTTTCATAAACATTATTATGGACTTAATTAAATTAATTCAAGTGTTGAATTAATTAAACACTAGTGGACCTAGTAGAGTCCAAATAAATAAATTAATTCAAGTGTTGGATTAATTAAATATCATTGGGCCTTGTAGAGCCCAATTGGAAATAATTATTTGACCAGTGGGCTTGAGTAAAATCAAATAAAGTCTAATTGGGCTCAAAATGTTTGAGACAATTAAAAGTCCATGGGCCTTGTAATAGTTACAAGCCCACATGCAAAATATACTAGGGTTTGCATGCTTGGGAGACCAAGGGGTGGAGAATACTTTTGAATAAAAAATTGCATGGCATGCAACTTTTGGCTTTTGCTTTTTGCAACACCAAGACAAGAAAAATTAAGTCATTCTCACCCTCTTCTTCTCTCACTTGGCCGAACACACACACACACAATTCTCTCCATTTTTCTTCTAGTTTTGTTCTTCAAGTGTTGGAGAATAAAAATCTTCTCATTGAAAAATCCTTTTGATTTTCTAGTGCAAATCAAAAGGGGTTTTACCTAGCTTAGTGGTGGGCCTAATTCTTGAAGGAAAGGAGGTGTGCTTGTAGATTGTCATCCATTTCAAGAGCTAAAGTGTTCACACTTTAGTTGGTGCCATTCATCAACCTCAAGGGGTTGATAGGTAAACCTTCTTCATACACCCTATGTATGTTTTGGTTTGTTTTGTAAATATTACACCTATACCAAGGGGGGGCCGAAAATTTCATGATAAAACTTAAAATTTTTGCTTCCGTTGCGTTTCCGGCCTCCGTAACCGGTCCGCTTTCACAGAGGACTAGTGGTTTTTATTAGACTTGTACTATTTGTATTTGGTTTGTTGTAGTAAACCCTAGTTGGATTAGTGTACTAGAACAAGACATGTTGTATGTTTGTAATATAAATAAAGAACTTATGCTTGTTTACAAACATTAGAATTAATGTTGAAAAGCGAAAAATTGACCCACTTTTTATAGTCAAGATCCATTTAATCCCAAAGAAATGAGTTAGAGCCTGGGTCCCCACAACAGGTGGTATCAGAGCGATAGATCCTTTAGAGTGAGATAAGATAGAATGAGCGGGGTAGATCGAGTCTTATTCCTTGCTTTATGATGTGCTAGCATGATTTATTGCTTTCATTAGTGAATGTTGTACTGTTATCTGACTTGTACTACAACATGTATTAGTAAAGACTGAATCAGAGCCGATTCTGGATCAGAGGTAAATGATCAGAGGAGGGCTGAGATAGTTATATAGATGATATACTAATTTGTTTGATATCAGATACATGCCTCCTCGAAGAGCAGCCGTACCTTTGCGACCCACAGCACCAGAACAGGGTAGCACATCCGGGGATCCAATGGACGTTACTGCTACACCCATGGAGACTCTGTTAAAACGATTCCAGTCCTTCAGACCACCTACTTTACGGGGTACCGAAAACGCAATCGAATGTGAAAGCTGGTTGGAGGATATCGAGATGTTGTTCGAGTCTTTAGAATACAGTGATGAGAAAAGAGTGAAACTCATTGGCCATCAACTGCAAGATGTGGCTAAGAATTGGTGGTTGAACATCAAAAGAGCATTGGAACAGCGTGGCACGGAGATTACCTGGAAGGTGTTCAAGACAGAGTTTTATCAGCGATTCTTTCCTATATCCTGCCGTAAAGATAAAGGCGCTGAGTTTGCAAACTTGAGGCAAGGGCAACTGAACATCGAAGAGTACGTCGCTAAATTTTCTTCCTTGCTTCGTTTTGCACCTCATGTTTCAGGTAGTGATGAGGCCGTGGCAGATCAGTTCATAAACGGCTTAAATCCTGATGTCTTTACATTGGTAAATACTGGAAGACCCAACAATTTCGCTGAGGCATTGAACCGTGCCAAAGGAGCAGAAGCAGGATTGCTTAGGCCGCTGAGTGTTCCATATGTTGCCCCGAGTCCGAGACCACCACCACCTCCAGTACAACCTCCTCCTAGATTCGATAGCGGCGGTAGTAGCAGCGCGCGAAAGGATCAGTTGAAAGCAAAAGGGAAGCAGTTCAAAAGACCTGGGAGCAGTTCGTCGAGCTCCAGTGGATCCAGACAGGGTGGTTTTGATTAGAGTACAAGATACACGGGTGTATATTGCAGTTCTTGTGGTGGCAGGCATGCCACAGAGCAGTGTCAGGGTGTAGGGGGTAGATGTAACATATGTAGACAACAGGGGCACTTCGCCAAAGTGTGTCCCCAGAGAAGCTCACAGAGATTTCAAGGTGCTGGGTCATCTGCATCCGTAGCTCAGCCTGAGAGGCAAGCTTCCTCTGTTCACTCCTTTCAGCCACCACAGACACAGACGCAGCCCAGAGCCAGAGGTAGCCAGACCGTGAGCCAACCTCCTCGACAACAGGCTCAAGTATTTGCATTGACAGAGGAGCAATCACAGGATGCCCCAGATGATGTCATAGCAGGTAACTGTTCTCTTTACGGTTATCCTGCCTATATATTGATAGATACGGGTGCATCGCATACATTCATCTCAGAACGATTTGCATTATTGCATTCCCTGCCTGTTGAGTCTTTGTCGGATGTAGTGTCTATTACTTCTCCGTTGGGAAGTGGTTTGATAGATGTGACCACGGTTAGACCTTGCATCTTACAAGGTGCTCTTTGTGCGAAAGAAAGATGGATCGATAAGATTGTGTATAGATTATCGGCAATTGAACAAAGCGACCGTGAAGAATAAATATCCCTTGCTGCGCATCGACGATTTATTTGATCAATTACAAGGATCCTCTGTTTATTCCAAGATCGATTTGCGATCTGGATATCATCAGCTCAGAGTTCGAGATGTAGATATACCGAAGACAGCATTTCGAACCAGGTATGGACATTACGAATTTATTGTCATGTCTTTTGGTTTAACAAATGCTCCAGCGGTATTTATGAGCTTGATGAACCGAATCTTTCAGAGGTATTTAGATGATTTTGTGATTGTCTTTATTGATGATATTACGGTGTATTCAAAGAACAGAAATGAGCATGCAGAGCATCTCAGAATTGTGTTGCAGACATTAAGAAATGAACGACTGTATGCTAAATTGTCAAAATGTGAATTTTGGTTGAATCGAGTCGTCTTTTTGGGACATATCATATCGGGAGATGGTATCGCTGTAGATCCAAGTAAAGTGGAAGCTATGATCAACTGGCCAAGACCGACTTCTGTCCCAGAGATACGCAGTTTCATGGGTCTAGCAGGATACTACCGACGATTTATTAAAGATTTCTCCAGTATTGCGAAACCAATAACCCAGTTGACACAAAAGAATGCACCATTTGTATGGTCTGAGGATTGTGAGTCTAGCTTCGTGGAATTGAAGAAGAAGCTGACTAGTGCTCCAATACTGACGATACCTTCCGGTACAGGTGATTTCATTGTATATTGTGATGCCTCTCACAGAGGTTTGGGATGTGTTCTTATGCAGTGAGATCATGTGGTTGCATACGCCTCGAGACAATTGAAGCCACATGAAGTTCGATACCCCATTCATGATCTTGAGTTGGCGGCTATCGTATTTGCATTAAAGATCTGGCGTCACTATCTCTATGGCGAAAAATTTGAGATTTACTCCGATCACAAGAGCCTGAAGTATCTATTTTCTCAATCAGAACTGAACATGAGGCATCGTAGATGGCTGGATTTACTGAAGGACTTTGATTGCGAGATCAAATACTATCCAGGGAAGTCAAATGCAGCAGCGGACGCCTTGAGTCGAAAGGTTTGTTCCCTATCATTATCGACGATAAGTGTTACAAAGTTAGTTGAAAATTGCTGTTTGTCTGGATTAGAATTTGAAACAGAAAGTAGGCCACTACGACTTGCTTCCATTCATGTTGAACCTGATTTGATTTGGAGGATTAAAGAAGCACAAAGAACGGATCAGAATGTGCAGAGATCGATTCAGATGGTCAGATCAGGGCATTTGTCAGAATACCAGGTACGTGATCATGTGTTGTATGTGAATAACCGTCTTGTAGTGCCAGATGTTTCAGATTTGAAACAATAGATCATGTCAGAGGCGCACTGTAGTCGGTTTAGCATTCACCCTGGTGGCCGAAAGATGTACAACGACTTGAAGACACAGTTCTGGTGGAAGCAGATGAAGTCAGATATCGCAGAAATTTTGTCTAAGTGCTTGAATTGCCAACAGGTGAAAGCCGAGAGGAAGAAGCCCGGAGGTTTACTTCAGAGTTTAGCCATTCCAGAATGGAAATGGGATCACATTTCCATGGATTTCGTGACAAAGTTACCTCGATCATCTAGAGGTTGTGATGCGATTTGGGTCATCATTGACAGACTAACCAAGTCCGCTTGCTTTATCCCATACAGAATGACGTATCGACATGATCATATGGCGGAGATATATGTCCGAGAGGTAGTTAGATTACATGGGGTGCCGAAGTCTATCGTATCAGATCGTGATCCACGATTCATTTCACACTTCTGGCACAGTTTACAGCAGGCCTTAGGTACGACATTACACCTGAGTACTGCTTATCATCCTCAGACAGACGGACAGATAGAGCGGACTATCCAGACTTTAGAGGATATGTTGAGAGCCGTAGTGCTAGATTTTGGCACTAGTTGGCAAGATTCTCTACCTCTTTGTGAATTCTCTTATAATAATAGCTATCAGACCAGCATTGAGATGGCACCGTTTGAAGCTTTATATGGTAAGAAATGCAGATTGCCGTTGTACTGGGATGACGTCTCAGAGGTACCAGAACTTGGGCCAGATATGATTCGTGACATGACTAAGAAGGTGAAAGTCATTCAGAAGAGAATGAAGACGGCACAAGATAGGCAAGCCAAATACGCCAATGTCTGACGTAGACCGTTGGTATTCGAGCAAGGAGACCGAGTATTTCTAAAGATTTCCCATTCAGAGGCGTTGTCAGATTTGGTAAGCGTCGAAAGTTGTCTCCTAGATACGTCGGTCCTTAGGAGATCTTAGAGAAAATTGGCGACCGAGCCTATCGAATTGCTCTTCCTCCTTCGTTATCCGGGATACATGATGTCTTTCATGTGTCAATGTTGCGTAAGTATATGCCAGATATTTCTCATGTCATTCAGCCTGACGAAGCTGAGCTTGATCAGACCTTGAGCTATATTGAACAACCGATACAGATCCTTGATTGGAAAGAAAAGAAGCTCAGGACGAAGACTATTTCGTTAGTGAAAGTCCAATGGATTCGTCATGGCATTGAAGAAGCGACTTGGGAAACAGAAGCGGATATGCAACAGAAACATCACGAATTATTTACATGATGTAAGTAAATTTTCCGTATTGATTATATTACTTGTCATGTATGTTTGATAATTTGCCTGCGATTTCGAGGGAGAAATCATTTCTTAGAGGGGGAGAAATGTAAGGCTCGAGATTATTAGTTCTCATTGACGTAATACTCGGAATATATGAGTATGCATGATATATATAATGAGTAGTGTTAATTGAGATGAGAATAGGAAATACATGGACAAGAGGAGAAAATATTCAAATTAGAACAGAACAGTTGGCGCATATGCGCGAAGATAAGTGGCGCATATGCACGACAATTCCAGTAGCATCGGCGCATATGCGCGGCATGAAGTGGCGCATGTGCGCGACGACTCCAGAAGCTTTAGCGCATATGCACGAAAAGAATGGCGCATATGCGCGAGGTGTTGTGAATTACATTTCCGAGACCAGTAGGTCTCGCGCATATGCGCGGGTGATGTCGCGCATATGCGCGAGACGTGTAATTTAAAGAAAATGCCATGTGTTTCTCACCATGCAAGCTATATATAAGATGGTCTTCATTCCTTGCCATTTCATCACCATACTACCGAGAATAGCTCTAGGGAAAGGCAAGCTACTTTATACATTAGAATGGAGCTTGTGTAAGATTTACACATCTAAACGTTAATCCGATTTCGGTTTTGCGCTTCTCTCATTCAAGGCTTCAAGGTAATGTAAGTTTTCTTTAATTCTTGCATGATTTGAGATAGAGTGATTGGGGAAATTGTGAATTACACTAGATTATGTGTTCTTGTGAAGTTGGTAATTGTATATTTGCAAACGAATTGAAGAAATGGTATCGTTTGCATTTGTTATGATTTTCAACATGTCTTGAATGAGAAAGATAGAGAATTCAGAAGAGATATGAGCTTAGGATGTATAGATTATGATGAACATGAATTGAGGTTATTGATTATTGATATATGATGCGATTTAGATTGATCAATATCGAGAAACCACGCCGATATGCTGTCGAAATTGTACCGAGAATGATTATTGAGTTGTATTGAGATTGATTGTTGGGTACAATGTCTTGAATGGAGCTAGAGTTTGATAGAATGTATCTTGGTAATGACTTTTCAGATTGGTATTGAAGACTTTGATATCGAGACTTCGATTACGAAGAGACTATGACGAGAAAGGTATAATGCATGTTTTTGTTTGGGGAGATACAATTCAAATGAGATCACATTTGAGTTTCCCAACCAAAATCACATACTAGATTTATTGTTTATCATGAATTATGATTGTGATTTGTTTATAGACTTGTATTCAAATATTTTGAGATAATTATGCATTGTTGACAGATTGTTATGCATTGTATTTAAGATAGGGAGTCTTGACAGAAACAGTCAAACTTATAGATGTTCGGTGATATCACAGCTTAGGGGAAGGTTATTCTCCTATTGTAGACGTGGATACAGATCAGGCCGAAGTCTAGGGATAAGACGTACCGTCACCCCGATTGGGAGGGTAGGTGATAGATCGTCTTATTCACACCGGGATCCCTAGAGTTCTAGTCGAGTCGAGTCCAGACATGGTTTGATTCGCATTGCATGTTATATGATTGTTATTCATAATAGCATGTTTCATATTTTAGATTGTTTATATGCATGTATACATGTTTATACTGGGATTTGTTCTCACCGGAGTTTCCGGCTGTTGTTATGTCTGTATGTGTGCATAACAACAGGTGGGGCAGGATCTGGGTGAAGACAGAGATGAGATCGTGATAGCGTGGTGACTTCAGGCGCAGCAGAGGACTAGTGGTTTTTATTAGACTTGCACTATTTGTATTTGGTTTGTTGTAGTAAACCCTAGTTGGATTAGTATACTAGAACAAGACATGTTGTATGTTTGTAATATAAATAAAGAACTTATGCTTGTTTACAAACATTAGAATTAATGTTGAAAAGCAAAAAATTGACCCACTTTTTATAGTAAAGATCCATTTAATCCCAAAGAAATGAGTTAGAGCCTGGGTCCCCACACTTTTGTACAAGACTTGTACCTTAGATCTGGATATTGATCTTGTAAATGAAATAAGATTTATTTAATTTGTTGCCACTCGTGTAATTTATATAAAAAAAAATTATGTCCCACATTACTTAATTGTTAGATTGGATCTTAATAATGTTTAAGAAAATGAATTAGGTTCGGGTCCCCACACAAACTCCCTAGGCCTCAAGTAGTGCTCTCACGCCTCTGGTGTCCTCACAAGTGCGTACAACTCCTTGTCATACGTTGATATAGTTCAGCGCTGCTCCATTGAGCTTCTCACTAAAGTACGCAATCGGCCATCCTCCTTGCATCAAAACTCCGCCAACACCTACACCTGAAGCATCACATTCAATTTCAAAAGTATTAGAAAAGTCAGACAAAACAAGTAAAGGAGCATTAATTAATTTTTGCTTAATCATATTAAAAGACTTCTCTTGCTCATCGCCTCAATGGAATGAGACGTTCTTCTTTATCACCGATGTCATAGGTGCCGCCAGCGTGCTAAAATCCTTTACAAAACTCTTATAGAAG
This sequence comes from Primulina eburnea, assembly GCF_022965805.1. NCBI lineage: Eukaryota > Viridiplantae > Streptophyta > Magnoliopsida > Lamiales > Gesneriaceae > Primulina > Primulina eburnea. Next base: position 17,454,679 of record NC_133115.1, read on the forward strand.
CTTGCAAGACCACGGAAACTTCATACTTGACCAACAGTAGTAGGCGTCGGCCAATATCGAATAGCACTTACCTTGTCTTCATCTACATGTATTCCCTGCGAGCTTACCACAAAACCAAGAAAGACAAGTTTGCTTGTGCAAAAATCACATTTCTTTAAGTGAGCACATAAACTTTCAGCCCTCAGTGTGATTAGCACAAGTCTCAAGTGATTAATATGATCATCCAAGTTTTTTCTATACACTAGGATATCATCAAAGTATACCACAACCAATTTCCCTATGTATGCACGCAAAACATGGTTCATTAACCTCATAAAGGTGCTAACAGCGTTAGTTAAGCCAAAAGGCATGACCATCCACTCATATAACTCATACTTGGTTTTAAAAGCAGTTTTCCACTCATCACCTTCCCTCACCTAATTTGGTGATATCCTCTTCAAATCAATTTTGCTGAAAATACATGCACCATGCAACTCATCTAACATATCATCTAGTCTAGGTATGGGATGTCTATACTTAATGGTTATGTTATTGATTGCCCTACAATATACACACATACGCCATGAACCATCTTTCTTAAGAACTAGTAAAACAGGTACATCACAAGGTGACATGGACTCACGCAAAAAACCCCTATCTAACAACTCCCTTACCTGCCTTTGAAGATCCTTAGTCTCCTCCGGATTTCTCCTATAAGCTGGTTGATTTGGAAATGCACTCCTGGGTACCAAATCAATTTGGTGCTCAATCCCCCTCAATGGTGGTAGTCCTTGAGGTAGCTCCTCCGGAAATATATCAGTGAATTCCTGCAAAAGTTAAACAACAATGCACGGAAGGGACTCGGCTATATCACTTGTGTTAAGGAGGATCTCCTTATAAACAATCAACACGAGTGGTTCATGTGTGAACATCAATTGCTTCAACTTACTCTTTTGGGCCATATATGTTTTTTCTTGGCCTATTTCCTGTCATTTTCCTTCCCCTCATCTTCTTTCCTCTATTTTTCTTTTGTATGACCGTCTCACTCTTTTGATCACTCTTTTTTTTCAGCCATTTCATCTTTTCTTTCAAAGGCCATCTCGTATTTTAGTTCACTCTTTTTTTCAGCCTCATCTCTCTTCTTTTATTTCAATTGGTCCTCCAACACTTGCTTTGGGGACAGAGGAAGTAATACAACGGATTCCTTCTTCAATATAAATGAATAGCTATTCTTGTACCCATCATGTGTCACACGCCTATCATATTGCCACGGCCTACCCAACAAGATATGACAAGCATGCATTGGCACTACATCACATAAGACCTCATCAATGTACTTCCCAATAGAAAAAGACACCAACACTTGTTTTTTCTCCTTCACCTCCGCAAAATCATTCAACCATTGAAGCCTATATGGTTGAGGATGCTTTAACGTAGGCAAACCCAACTTTTCTATCATCTCCCTACTAGCCACATTAGTACAACTACACCCATCTATGATTAGATTGCAAACCTTTTGATTTACAAAACACCTAGTGTGGAACAAGTTATCCCTTTTGTTAGTATCCTCCTCCTTGACTTGGGCACTCATGATACGCCTAGTCACTAGTGCTTTACCTACAACCGCCCCATATCCCTCATCAGGGTCCTCTAACGTAGGCATCTCATCATCATCAGCCTCGTCGTCACCCTCACTTTGAGACTCATATTCACCATAGTTATTCAAGATCATCACCCTCTTATCAGGACATTGGCTAGCAATATGACCCAATCTTTGACACCTAAAACATTTAGTCTCTAGAACGATTAAGAGGAGTTTCAGATTTACCTTGCACTCCTTGTTTAGGCGTCTTTTGCTTGTTCTCAATCTTAGGTTTGGCCATCACTTTATTTTTCATCACATTTTTCCACATTTGGTCGCCAAGAAGATGACGGACCCCCAGTTTGATTGGTGCGGCCAACTCCTCGCCTCTTGAGTTGTTGCTCCACCTTTATGGCCATTTGCACCATCTCGCCTAGATCCAAGTAGTGCCTTAGCTCCACTTGATCTTGTATCTCTCTGTTCAAACCACAAAGAAAACGTGCCATTATCGGCTCACTATATTCCTCTATATTGGCTCTAATCATGACTACTTCCATCTCCTTATAGCAGTCTTCAACACTCTTTACTCCTTGTCTCAAATTTTGTAGCCTCTTAAACATCTCCCTATAGTAGTGAGTGGGCACAAACCTCTTCCTCATGACCTTGTTCATCTCATCCCATGTTTCATTGGGTCTCTCATTATAGATCCTCCTAGTGGTCACTAGTTGATCCCACCAAATGAGAGCATAGTCAAGAAATTCAACCACCGCCAACCTAACTTTCTTTTGTTCGGAGTAGTGGTGACATTCAAACACAAACTCTACCCTCTTTTCCCATTCTAAGTATGCCTCTGGGTTAGATTTCTCATGCAACGACGGAATTTTCATCTTAATACTATCCATATTACCATCTTCCCTATTCCCATCATTGTACCTACCCCGTTCGGCTTCTCTTTTTCCACTCCCAAATCCTCTACCTCTTCCATTCCTATCCCAATTCTCATTTTGGCTCTCCTCTTCTATTTCAAAATCAAATTCCTCATCTTCTCCTCTACCCAATTATTTAGGCTTAGATTTACTCCCATTAGCACTAACTTCAAGCTTATCCAACCTCTCTTGTAAGGGCTTTAATTCGTTCCTCATCATCTTACTAAAATGACCGAATAATGCCTTCATTTGAAACTTAGACAACCCTTGGTTCGAATTATCTCCTACCTCCCTCTCCATTTTAATTTCAGATTTGTACCTGCAAGAAAACGTTAGTAGAAACACAAAATATCCCTCACCTGAAATCTCACGGTCACTCCAAAGAGAATTCACTCGTCTCTCTCTTATTTTTTTGTTCACAACAAATACTCACCGTTCACTCCAAAGAAAATTCACTCGCACTTAAGAGTTTTCACTCAAAACTATGAAAAGTTTAGCAACAAATAATCACGAAGTAAACAACCGAAATTATAACGAACCTTCAAAGAACTTGTCCTTGACAATCCGCGTAAGAACAATCGACAAACGCCACAAAGTTAAAACTTTGATAAATTTGCTTTTGAAACAAAGCTAAGCCTTGAAAAAGTTTTTGAGAGAAAAACTCAAAGTTTGATATTCAATCGATAATAATCTGAAAAAGTGCCAAATTTTTGGCCATAATATCTTTACATATCAAAAGGATATCAAAATCTAGTTACCGAACAAATTAAAATGCTAAAGAAGGAAAGAAATATTTTCTCACAACAGAGCGCGCTCGGCTAGATATTTATGTCCGCTTGGGTGGAAAGTCTTCGGCGCTTATTTTCCTTGATTCGCTCTCGGGCGGTAACTTTTGTCCGCCCGAGCGCGAGGCTGTTGCAACTTTTATTCTCGGGACGCAATCCTAGCTCTCGGGCGGTAGTTTATACCCGCCCGGGCGCGATTCTCTCGGGATTCTTCAACATTTATTGCTTGAATAATGCTCCTTTAGCTCCGAACTCACTTCCATGCATCACAAACCCTTCGGCACTTTGATCCTTGCACGTATGCCCTCCTTGATTGCTCATAAGCCCATGCAATGCTTCCTTGAACCTCTTCAGTCGTCCTCTCGTGATTGGTCCCTCCAGAAACTCTAAAGGATCTCATGCTTTCCTTGGAGCTTGACCATCCGTATCCGTGTTCGCATCAGGAAGTGTTCGCCCTTACTTGTGTCATCTTGTGCAATATATGGTACATATTGGACTCCAGCCTCAAATTGTTGTATATATTCTGTCATTGACATGGTTCCTTGCTTCAAATTGAGGAAATCGCTGGCTTTCTTGGCTCGTACATCTTTGCTAAAATATTTGTTGTAAAACGTGGATTTAAATGTATCCCATGTCAATGGTCTCGCAGGTAATGCCACTTTTGCACTCTCCCACAATATTCTTGCATGTTTTGTTAACAAAAAGAAGGCACAAGTTACTTTGTCAGCATCATTCATATGGATGTAAGGCTCGAGATTATTAGTTTTCATTGCCTTGACATTCGAAAATATTAGTATGCATGACATGCAACGGGAAGTACTAAGTGAGATAGGAGTAGGAAAGACATAAGATGAGAGGAAAAAATATTCAAAATAGGACAGAACAGCTGGCGCACATGCGGGAAGAAATGCGCGCATCTGCGTGACAATTCCAGTAGCATCGGCGCACATGCGCGCATATGCGCGACATGTCCAGAAACATTGGCGCACATGCGCGAGATAAGGCGCGCATATGCGCGACACCTCCAGACACTTTGGCGCACATGCACGAGATGAAGCGCGCATATGCGCGAGGTGTAATGCCCAGAAATTATAAGAAATGATAAGACAAGATTATAAAGTGTTGCCAGGATGGAAAAATAAGAAATTCTGGAAAATGCAGCACCGCACCCGCGGTGCTAGACATCACCGCACCCGCGGTGCATGGACAGTAAGTTGGCAAGAAATTCCGAAGAATCACCGCACCCGCGGTGCTAGTCAGAGCGCACCCGCGGTGCCAACACCACACCCGCGGTACAGAACAGAGCGCACCCGCGGTCTTGAATTTCATAAAATGATAAGCATGCCGAAGCATGAGCGCACCCGCGGTACATGTCATGACCGCACCCGCGGTCATGCGTGGAGCTTGAAAAATAATGCCACGTTTCAGAATTTGCATGCAGTATATATAGGTTCGAATGACGCGTCTGTTCCTCAGAAAAATCAGAATATGGTCGAGGTTTTGGAGAGAAAATCCTTACGCCTTTTAAAGTTGCGATTGTGAGAAATCCGTCTATCAGAATTCAAATCCGACTTCAGTTTTGAGCTCCTCTCGACACGAGCTACACAAGGACGTAAGTTTTGTTACATTTTGAGATGTTTTGAACATATGATGTGCTAGAACCGCATATGATTCAGATATGGCGTTTCTACTATCGCAGACATTATAGAATTGAAGTCAGATTAAAGAACAGACTGTTTCTGTAATTGTTATGAATTGTGAAAGATATTGACTGAGATTCTATATCAGAATTGTGTTAATATTCAGAGTATGAATTATGTTGACACAGAGTATGAGTTCCACTATTATATTTGTGATGTTTAGATTGACGGGGTTATTCAGATTGTATTATTATGCCGTCGAAACATTAGTTGATTTAGATTGACCAGATTCAGTATTGATTCAGATCGTATTGCGATATCGATGACATGAATTGAATTGTATCTTGTTCAGATATTGATCAGATTATGTACTGAGTTAAGTATTGGTCAGAACAGATTGTGTATTGAGTTATTCATTGATACTATGTATTCGATATTGTCTTTTCAGAGTTGATATGGACAGAGTTTAATACAGATCATCGTCTTCGTCAGACAAGGACGACAAAGGTATAATTCATGTGATATCTGGGAAGATATAACTCAAATCAGATCTCATTTGAGTTTCCCAATAAAATCACATACTTGATTATTGTTTATCTTTTGATATGATTATGATTTATTTATAGACTTTATATTCAAATCTTTTGGAAATGAGCTTGCTTTGTTTACAGATTGTTATACATTGCATTTGAGATAGGAAAGTTTGACAGATAGTCAGACTTCTAGACGTTCGGTGTATCGTACATAGGAGCAGACACCCTCCGATTGTAGCACCACGATACAGCCATGGCCGAAGTCTAGGAATAAGACGTACAGTTACCACGATCGGTTGAGTAGGTAACAGCCATTGACGTCCTATTCATCACGGGATCCCTAGAGTTATAGTTGAGTCGAGTCTAGACATGATTTGACTAGAACTGCATGCGTTTATGGATGTGGTTTCATAGACTATGAAACCCATTGTTATTGCTTTCAGTCATGATAGCATGTTTTTATGATTTGATTTGAGTAGCATGTTTATCTGAGTCGAGTTGCATGCTTATCTTGATTAAATTTCATAGATTATGAAATCTATTGTTTTAAAGTTTATTCATGATAGAATATTTCATGATTTACTTTATGTATATGCATGTTTACCATGTTTTATACTGGGATTTATTCTCACCGGAGTTATCCGGCTGTTGTCTTGTTTTGTATGTGTGCATGACAACAGGTGGGACATGATCGGGGTCAGAAGATGATGAGAGAAGACGAGTTAGCGTGGTGATTCTGGACTTATTGTAGACTTGGTTTATTACTTGAACTTAGTAACCGAACCTTAGACTTAGATTGTACAGTATTGTACTTTTATACTGAAATGTATTTATACTGAGATGTATATTATTTAGATTCCATTACCTTCCGCATTTACATTTTAAAAAGAAAAATTTTTAGACCCTGTTTATCAGAACTGATAATTAAAACCCAACGATGATTAAGAAGATGATTAGCGTCCAGGTCCCCACAACAGGTGGTATCAGAGCTGATAGTTCCTTTAGATTGAGATAGTCAGAATTGATAGATCCTTTAGACTGAGTTAGATTGAGATAGAAGAGAATGAGCGGGGTAGATTGAATTTTCTTCCTTGCATGTGATTGCTAGCATGAGATTTATGTCAATGTTGACTTGTATGATGTGTGCTAGCATGATTTATTGCTTTTCCTGTTACATGTTGCTTGTTATCTGAGTTGATTGCAGCATGTAATTACTAAGCCTGGATCAGAACCGAGTCTGAATCAGAGGTATATGATCAGAGGAGAGCTGAGACAGATTGTATAGATTGTGTACTAATCTGTGTGATATTCAGATATACCGCCTCGAAGAATTTCAGAAAAGGGCAGTACTTCGTCTGAACAAAGAGATGTATCAGAAACTCAGTTAGAAGAAAAGATGAAAGAATTTGAGTTATTACAGCCGCCGGTTCTGAATGGTACCGAGACATTTGAAGATTGTCAGAACTGGTTTGATGATATAGAAATCTTGTTTGATTTACTTGATTGTACAGATGAACAGAGGGTTAAAATGGTGCCTTACCAGTTACGAGAAGCCGCCAGGAGTTGGTGGATTACCAGTAGAAGAATGTGGGCACAGAGAGGTACAGTGATTTCGTGGGAAATATTCAGAACTGAATTCTATCGAAGATTTTTCTCAGCTTCGTACCGAGAGGACAAGAAATTAGAGTTTGAAAATTTGAGCCAAGGACAGCTAAATATTGACGAATATACTGCCAAATTCTCTACTCTACTGCATTTTGCTCCTCATGTAGCTGGAAATGATGAAGCTATAGTAAATCAGTTCATCAGAGGGCTGAATTCGGAGGTAGTTGCATTTATGAATTTGCAGCGACCTTACCATTTTGCGGACATCTTGAGTAGAGCGAAGAGAGCGGAGGCGAGTCTGATCAGACAATTGACAAGGTTGTGTGTGAAGCCACCTCAGACACAGCAATCCCCTCTTCGATATGATCACGGCAGTACGTAGTGAGAAGCAATATTTGCTGAAAGCTCGAAAGAAGTCATTCAAGAAGTTGGGAAGTGGTTCCTCTAGCTCCAGTGGATCTAGCCCGAGTTATACTGGAGTATATTGCAGGACTTGCGGAGGGAGAAATCCCACTGAGCAATGCCAGGGAGTGACTGGTAGATGCAATATTTGTGGACAGCCGGGACACTTTGCTAAAGTCTGTCCCCAGAAGCGTTCCCGAAGATTGTAGGGAACAAAGTTCAATTGAAAACACCGATCCAGAATTCACAACAGGTGCTATTCTTTATGATTTTATTGCATATGTATTGATATATACTAATGCATTTGTTAAGAATATCTGTGACTGAGTTGCATGGAAATATGTTGTATCTGTTGGGTTTATATGTACTGTAGTATTGATGTCCTTGCTTGTTGAGGAAATGTTGATATCAGAGATTTCTGTATATATGGTATACTACAGTAAGATGAGAATGAGATAGAGTTAGATTATGATGTACTTGTGTTTTCTGATTTGAACGCATTATTGATATGTATATGCTGAACAAGTACAGAACTATGATAGATTCCAGCTAGGAAAGAATAAGATTCAGACCAGATATGGCTGATGAGTAGAGATTTCACAGTAAGGATTCTAGATTTCGAATTCCTTTGATATCTGTGTTGTCTATGACCCGATTGATACAGAAAGGAACAGATGGTATCCTTATGTATTCAGTAGATTTACTGAAATCGAGCATAGTATTGACAGATTGGTCAGTATTATACAAGTTGGCTGATGTTTTCCTAGATAAGATTTCAGAATTGAGTTATATCAGAAAGATAAATTTCAGAAATTGAATGGAGATCAGGTATTGTTGTATAGTAGATTTAGTACAGAATGGTATTGACTATACAGAATGATACAAAATGAATTGAAAGAATATTTGAAAGATCATATTAAATATTTTGAGAATTGTGATTCTTGTATACAGAAATTATTCAGATAAGAATTCCGTTTGAAACAGATTGTATTCAGAGTATGCGATATCTGAAGTTAGTATACAGATTGATTTCGTTACAGTTGAGATTGCAATCATTGACTGATAAGATACTGATATCAGAAAGACCAGAAAGTTCAGAAATGTCAGAATTGTCAGAGATATATTTTGTCTGATTGGGTAGATTATTTTATGTGACTGTTGCTTTATATCTGCTGAGTATTGTTATTGCTCTAAATCAGTATTTGAGACATCTTATATTGTTTTGGGGAGCATATTTTATTTGCAGATAAGATATAGCAGTTGAGCAGAATGACATGAAGATATTTACCAGAAATCCTTGTTTTATGAGTTCACTGAACTCACTAGATCTGTATAGGATATATATATTTCGTGTCTAATTTGATATTACTGTTGTTTTGAATCCGTATATGCTACAGATTAGTGTGAACTAAAGGGAGTATATACAGTTTTAACCGAATCAGAATTGAATTCAAGAAGTACAGTAATTCAAGAATGGGATCAGAATGTTCAGAACTTGATTGTAATAATCAGAACAGAGTAACAGATATGTGATTCTGTGTTTTGTATGAGATTGATTATCTTGTGATCTCAGAATGTGTCAGAATTGTACAGCAAAGCTTGATATTGATAGTCAGAGCTGAATACCAGGTAGGTATTTCTTCTTTAATATTTGTTATTAACTGATTTGTTTATGTCAGTAAGTTCGGATCTGAAATCACAGATAATGTCAGAAATGCGCTGTAGTGACTTCAGTTGTCATGTTTGTGACTAAGAATGTATTGTATTCGAACAGATAGTTGTGATATAGACAGATGAGATCAGTTATAACAGAATTGTATTGAAATGTTGGCAGAATTTGTACTGATATGTTTACATTGTCAACAAATGAAGACAGAAATCAGAAGATTATTACAGATGTGTATATTTCTGAATACAAATGGGAGCGCATTTCTATGGCCTTCGTAATGAAATTACCGCCATTTTCTCCAGATTGAAATATGATATGATTGTGATTGACAGATTGTTCAATCTGTATCTATCAGTTTGTACCAGATAACGTACAAACATGACCTAATGACACAGATTGATGTCAGAGAAATGATCAGAGTGATCAGAATACCACAGTAGATTATGTCAGATTGTGATTTTGCTTGAGTTTGTATTTGTGACAGAATATATCATGAACTCTCTATTAAATTGTTTCACAGTTTGACAGGCAGTCAGAATGGGTTATCCAGCTATTGGAAAAGCTTGGCACAGCTTTGGGGCTGGATGTTAGCACTATGCAGCTTTAGTGCTGGATGTTAGCACTAATTGATATGACTTAATATCACTGCGTGATAATAGCTATCAGTTTATCAGATGGGTAATGAGATAGTTATAGACAAGACGATATACAGTGAAGACTACAGATTTCTTTTAAAGAAAATTCGAAGGAAGATGAAGATAGCTCAGAAATGACAGATTTGATAAACCAACATTGGATGATGATGTTTGGTATTTGGAGTGGAAGATTGAATTTATCCTTGACCAGGATAAACAGAATTGATAACCGTCAATAGTATTGATGGACTATGAACTGTGATTGGGATAAACAGATGGAACAACGACTGTTAGTATTGTTTTATTGAACGGTGATTGGTTTATACAGATGTTGTATAACCAATATGACAAGATTGAGTTTATCTGAGTTAGTTTAGAGGTATTATGATGTTATACTTCATGAATTCGTATTCCAGATGGGGATCAGGGATTTGAGTTTTGATTTAAACTCTAGTATACATTTCTTCTCGTATATCTGAATTGATTTCTTATGAGTTCAGGGACGAACTCAGATCTAAGAGGGGGAGAAATGTAATGCCCAGAAATTATAAGAAATGATAAGACAAGATTATAAAGTGTTTCCAGGATGGAAAAATAAGAAATTCTGGAAAATGCAGCACCGCACCCGCGGTGCTAGACATCACCGCACCCGCGGTGCATGGACAGTAAGTTGGCAAGAAATTCCGAAGCATCACCGCACCCGCGGTGCTAGTCAGAGCGCACCCGCGGTGCCAACACCGCACCCGCGGTACAGAACAGAGCGCACCCGCGGTCTTGAATTTCATAAAATGATAAGCATGCTGAAGCATGAGCGCACCCGCGGTGCATGTCATGAGCGCACCCGCGGTCATGCGTGGAGCTTGAAAAATAATGCCACGTTTCAGAATTTGCATGCAGTATATATAGGTTCGAATGACGCGTCTGTTCCTCAGAAAAATCAGAATAAGGTCGAGGTTTCGGAGAGAAAATCCTTACGCCTTTTAAAGTTGCGATTGTGAGAAATCCGTCTATCAGAATTCAAATCTGACTTCAGTTTTGAGCTCCTCTCGACACGAGCTACACAAGGACGTAAGTTTTGTTACATTTTGAGATGTTTTGAACATATGATGTGCTAGAACCGCATATGATTCCGATATGGCGTTTCTACTATCGTAGACATTATAGAATTGAAGTCAGATTAAAGAACAGACTGTTTCTGTAATTGTTATGAATTGTGAAAGATATTGACTGAGATTCTATATCAGAATTGTGTTAATATTCAGAGTATGAATTATGTTGACACAGAGTATGAGTTCCAGTATTATATTTGTGATGTTTAGATTGACGGGGTTATTCAGATTGTATTATTATGCCGTCGAAACATTAGTTGATTTAGATTGACCAGATTCAGTATTGATTCAGATCGTATTGTGATATCGATGACATGAATTGAATTGTATCTTGTTCAGATATTGATCAGATTATGTACTGAGTTAAGTATTGGTCAGAACAGATTGTGTATTGAGTTATTCATTGATACTATGTATTCGATATTGTCTTTTCAGAGTTGATATGGACAGAGTTGAATACAGATCATCGTCTTCGTCAGACAGGGACGACAAAGGTATAATTCATGTGATATCTGGGAAGATATAACTCAAATCAGATCTCATTTGAGTTTCCCAATAAAATCACATACTTGATTATTGTTTATCTTTTGATATGATTATGATTTATTTATAGACTTTATATTCAAATCTTTTGGAAATGAGCTTGCTTTGTTTACAGATTGTTATACATTGCATTTGAGATAGGAAAGTTTGACAGATAGTCAGACTTCTAGACGTTCGGTGTATCGTACATAGGAGCAGACACCCTCCGATTGTAGCACCACGATACAGCCATGGCCGAAGTCTAGGAATAAGACGTACAGTTACCACGATCGGTTGAGTAGGTAACAGCCATTGACGTCTTATTCATCACGGGATCCCTAGAGTTATAGTTGAGTCGAGTCTAGACATGATTTGACTAGAACTACATGCTTTTATGGATGTGGTTTCATAGACTATGAAACCCATTGTTATTGCTTTCAGTCATGATAGCATGTTTTTATGATTTGATTTGAGTAGCATGTTTATCTGAGTCGAGTTGCATGCTTATCTTGATTAAATTTCATAGATTATGAAATCTATTGTTTTAAAGTTTATTCATGATAGAATATTTCATGATTTACTTTATGTATATGCATGTTTACCATGTTTTATACTGGGATTTATTCTCACCGGAGTTATCCGGCTGTTTTCTTGTTTTGTATGTGTGCATGACAACAGGTGGGACATGATCGGGGTCAGAAGATGATGAGAGAAGACGAGTTAGCGTGGTGATTCCGGACTTATTGTAGACTTGGTTTATTACTTGAACTTAGTAACCGAACCTTAGACTTAGATTGTACAGTATTGTACTTTTATACTGAAATGTATTTTATACTGAGATGTATATTATTTAGATTTCATTACCTTCCGCATTTACATTTTAAAAAGAAAAATTTATAGACCCTGTTTATCAGAACTGATAATTAAAACCCAACGATGATTAAGAAGATGATTAGCGTCCGGGTCCCCACACGAGGAGTTGGGATTTTTAATTGCCGAGACCCGTAGGTCTCGCGCATATGCGCGAATGATGTCGCGCATATGCGCGAGACGTGTACTTCAAAGAATAAGCCAAGTGTTCTTGGCCATGCAATATATATATATATAGTGAATTGCTTAATTCCTCCTCAATTCAGAAACAAGAACCGAAGGACTCCAGAGAGAAAGCTTCATTTCTTATGCTTTTAAATTGCGATTTTGTAAGATTCATACATCCAAACTTTAATCCGATTTCGGTTTTGAGCTTCTCGCATCAAAGGCTTCAAAGTGATGTAAGTTTCATTCATTTCCTGCATGATTTGAGATATTGATGTTGGGGAAATTGTGAATTGCACTAGATTATGTGTTCTTGAGATTATTGATATTGTAGAAACGCAACCGGATCGTAGAACGGACGTTGTATGCCATCGTTACTGTTTTTCCAGCATGTTTAGTATTAAATGATGCAGATTTTGAGTACTATCATGTGTTTATGATGAAGATTATGAATTGTGATTACTGATTATTGAAGTTTGGGTTGACCGGTATTGAAAGTTTACGCCGTTATGCCGTCAAAATGTACCGAGATTGAATATTGATCCGTTTGTGTATCTTTTTGAGTTAGAAGTTGATATGGTGCATTATATATATGTCATTTCAGATTTGGTTTGACAGATTCGTCTTCGAGACTCCGACTACGACATCGATAAAGGTTCAACAAGAAAGGTATAATTCATGTTTTTTTTGGGGAAGACACAACTCAAATGAGATTCAATTTGAGTTTTCCCAACAAAATCACATACTAGATTATGTTTATATTTTGAATGTAATGCCTTGTTTATAGATTCATATTCAAGCGTTGAGATAGGAGTCATTGACAGATTTGTCAAACTAGATATTCGGTAGTATCGTCACATTGGAGCAGTTCAACTCCGTGTATAGACACTCGATACAGACATGACCGAAGTCTAGGAATAAGACGTACAAATACCCCGATTGGGAGGGTAGGTAACAGACAGTGACGTCTTATTCAAACCGGGATCCCTAGAGTTAGAATTGAGTCGAGTCAAGACATGAATTGAATAAGATTACATGCTTATATGGTTATGTTCATAGATTATGAAACATGTTGTATTGACTCCCTTCATGATAGTATGTTCATGTTGTATTTGTATAGTCATGTATCATGATTTATATTCCCTTGTATAATATGCATGTTTACATGTCTTATACTGGGATTTGTTCTCACCGGAGTTTCCGGCTGTTGTGTGTCTGTATGTGTGCATAACAACAGGTAGGGCAGGATCTGGGTCGCAACAGAGATGAGATTGAGATAGCGTGGTGACTCCGGGTGCAGAAGATCACTAGTGGTGTTGTACTAGATTTTTGTACTATTTGTGGTTTATGGTTTGTATTAAAAACTAGTGATATGTCTGTAGTAGAATATGACATGTATATTATATGTGTTGTAATTCAATAAAGAAAGATATTATGCTTAGTATTTACATTTGAATTAATGTTAAAAAGAGAAAATTTGACCCACATTTTGAATAAAGATCCGATTAATCCCGAAAAGAACTGAGTTAGAGCCCGGGTCCCCACAATGGAGGTAGGAGAAGATGGAATCCAATGATTTAATCCATTCTTCTGCTACTGTCGGATCGGTGCTTACCGTAAATTCAGGAGGATTCAGACGTCGAAAACAATCATGTACATCTGTTTGAACCGGCCCTTGTCTTGGTAGCATGTCTTGTGATTGTGTCTGCCCAAGGGTTGTCTGTTGCATTTAAAGAAATTGTTATATCTGATCCCCATGAACTTTCACTTGTTGTTGGAGCAACTGAGGAAAATCATCTGTAGGTCGGGGTGCACTGCCTTCACCTTCGGCTGTAGGGGCCTTGCCCTTAGATGACTCTCCTTCATGTACCTTGCGTTTAGGTGGCATCGTCGTTTATCCTACATGTAGGACACGTAGAAGAGCATAACTTAGCATAAACTATGGGATACAAAGATACTTACTTGCCGAGTTCCCCATGTATGGATGAAATTCGGTGTCTTCCCTCTTGAAGAACCTTGGGCTCTGATACCAACTAAAGTGTCACCCCCTTTCTTTATACTTGACATGATTAATGACACTTATAACGGTTTACAAAAATTTTGGCATGAGGTGCCTACATTTTTATATAAACCAATAACTCAAGCAACAATATCTATATATACATATAATCATATTCAAACATACATTGTATTGTTATACATATAATCATAAATGTCGTGAAACTTGTTTCAAACCCTGAAATAAAATTTACTATAATACATATACGGAAGCTATACAATAAGGCGTCCATGTTCTTGTCAAATTAAGACATAACACAATCATATATTGGCGAACGGGCATCCTATGTATCTTCATTACCTAATCCTGTAATACATGAGCTAAGTGAGTTTATAAAACTCAATAAGTTGGCACTTATACATATCAATATGCGTAAAAAGAACATACATATCAAGTCGTGATCAATAATGAATCTTTAAACCATGTCATATCATAGCATATATTCATGTTCATTTTTTTACTTGAACCTCATTAGTTGACATGTACAACTATGCTTGTTTTATTATATAGCTACTATTGTGTTGGACGTCAGGGAGCTCCTTTGACAACCCCACGCCCCATAAACATATATTGACCAATAGGTTTGGTGGACTTAAAACCACCCATGATGTAAACAAGCTCTTATATCATATAAAAATCAATCATTTTTCTTTTCTTTCATGTTCATGTTCATGACATAGTACCTATCTTCAATATCCATGAGTTTATTTCATATTTAATACATAACAATGGAATATGATGCTAAGTTTTCATCAATAATCAATGGGAAGCATTTGAAATCATAATATTACTCACGTATTACTTCAAAAACATGCCAAATTACAGTACAAGCGTAAGAACTGTAATGACCCAAATATTTGTTTTGAATGAAGTATTAATTAAGACATAATTAATGAGTTGTTAATTAAGTATTATTAATGAATTGATAATTCGGGATTAAACTGTTGGTATCCACCGAATTTTAAATGGATAACCCGACCTAGTTCGGATTACATTATCTCGAGAAATCCAACTAGACCAATGAGATTCTGACACGTGGCAGATAAGATTGGTTCGGATTTTCTGAAATAGTGTGGATGCAGCGTATAAATGGAAGTCGATTCTTTTGTTTCCTTCACCGCATTCTTCATAGAGATTTCTAGTTATACCATAGTTTCTAGTCAGTTTCTAGGGCACTTTGTTGTCGGAAGTTTCGGAGCTAGTGTCGACTCGAGGAGGGTCGGTGAACTGAGATCAAGACATCATCAGCGGGCTGACGACGGACGCATGTATAATCCTAAATCCTTAGATAGTGATTTAAGGATCATTAGGGAGAACTTGTAGCATGTTTGTTCTGGTTTGATAGCGATTTCATTATGTTGGTATTGTCTAGGTTCAGAGCTTTCTGTCAGATTGTTTTAGTGAGGTACGTGACGTACTGACTAAGATATCCAAGCGTAGTATACACACTTATATGCTGCATATTCATCTGTTGCATTGATACATGTTTTACTGCTTTGGCATATGATGCATGACATATCATGTTGAGCCTGATATCTTTTGAGATATACCTCGTTTGTTGGGGCCGCTCAGCCCTATTCTGTATTGTGGACGATTGGGCATCGAGAGCTACAGTGTCCGACGGGACCTGCGGGCTCTGATGACCTTGACATTGCAGGTCCACGTCTTGATGATGAGTGTGAAAGCCAAAACATGCCTAGGGCAGATCAGAGACTACACACTCAGGAGCCTCTAGACTGAGCATGAGATTCTTGACTTGATCCTTGATATCCGAGCATATTGCATTTCGCATGCATCATATTAGTTTGTATACTCGTACATTGTCGTATTGGGCGATTGTCGCTCACGTCCTTGTTTTCTTCATGGGCACCCCATTCCACGGGGAAGGTCTTAGGTTGGATGGTTCGGACGACCAGGGCAGTGGCTAGAGCAGTTGGGTTTTCGGTGGTGATCCAGTGGAGGTTTTCTATGGTTTATCGTTTTCTCGTTCAGAATCATGTATTTTTTATGGTTGTATTAATGTTTAAGACTGCCGCTATTGTTTTGTTTTCATTTGGGTTGTAAGATGATTAAGTATTTGGTTTCCGCTGTTTAATTGTTGTTATTAAGTTTAATGTTGCATGTTTATTAGTCTGTTTAGTAGTGCCTCGGGTAAGGGCGCTACAAGAACACTGGTTTGAGACTATGTTTCTCACTCATATACTATCAAATACACCAATAGTTCAGTTACTATGTCTATACTAGGTGAAAGTTACTCCTCAACATGTATAACAACCAAAAGAGATGAAAAATTACACCCTTAGGAAGTTCTTGTGATGGAGAACTAAATTCTTACTTCAAAATGATGAAGAAAAGGAAGAAAAGAGCTTTTGGAGGAAGATTTCTTGGATTTCTTTTGTGTTTATGGGTGGAATAAACACTTTCAATTTTCACAACCTTTTTGGCAGATGAGTCAGTTTAGTGATAAACTAATACTCGAGAATCTTCTAAGTCAATATCAATCAGTTAACAAATAATGTGCGGAAATAAACTAACTAATAGATAGAATAAAAACTGAAAAAATAAGACACAAGATTTTATGGATGTTCGGAGATTTCAAACACTTATACGTCACCCTTTATATCTTAAGGATATGATATACACTAAAAGACTTTGATTGATACAAACAGTATTACAGACCCACTTCAGTTGTACTCAATAGAACTGAAATAATTTAGCACAACTGATCTCTTCAAGATCAAGTATTACAGTTTGTGCTTGAAAGCTCGAAGTATAGCCTGAAACCTATGAATGTATACAATAAACTTGAGCTTTGATTTTGCAAGAATTTCAGCAGAGTAACAGAATAGTAAATAGATAAATTGATTGTGTTGTGTTTCGAGAGTTTTCAAAGTTGTTTTTCAGCTGCTCTTCTCTGCTATTTATAGGTTTCACTCCAACGGTAATATTAAATATGATTTGAAACTTTCTGTTCGTTGCTTGCTACATCAACATTCTTCTGACAGTCGTACACTACAGCTTTTCTGAAATGCGGCGTTCCTGCTGTTCTTTGTACACTCTGTTGGTGGTGGAGCTACGTCCTTTTCACTGATGACGTGTACAGCTAAAAGATCAGCTGATAGGCTATAGCTAATAAGCTAACAACTATTTGTAGCAACTGATCACTTTCCAACTGATCAATCAGTTGTCTACGTAGTTCAGTCAACTAGTTCAGTTGCCTTTGATTGTCTTCGCTTTAATCTTCAATTGTAGGCAACAGATAGTTTGCGTATATTAGATCAGTTACTGTCAGTCTTCTTGATCAGTTAGTTCAATCTATAAAATGCTCAGTTTGTCAAACTTCCGAAATTCAGTTTCAAACAGTTTATATTAAGGTGATTTGTTAAGTTTGGATTGATTTGGTTCGTCGTTTTAAGGTGTAAGGATAAATTTGGAAAGTTCAAATTTCAGGGGCAAAAGAATCATTTTGCAACAAAAATTGTTAAACTTCCTGGCAGTGCCCTGAATGTTATAATAAATGTTAAAATGTTTATTTCGAATGTTTATGGAATTTTATGATTAAATGTTAATACTAAAAGCCATGTTGCATGCTTGTTTTAAAAAGAAAAAAATTATATAATTATAAGTGATGGAAATATAAAAATTTGAAGGAGGTAAATTGATTGTGACTAATACGATGTTACGATGTTATGTAAGGCCAATGCTCAGTTGATGGGTGAGAGTGTCGCTGATGTCTCCGCCACCCTGGTACCATGGTAATACGTAGATGGATCAATCGACCTATAAAAAATACGGAATTCACAATTGAGGATCTGAATTCAATAAAAAGGGAAATGTATATGTATATGATGAAAATGAAAAAGTATATGATGAAAGGAAAATGTTTAAAATTTATGTTCATGAAAAGATATTTTCTTGAAAGTATTTTCATTGTTGCTTGTGAATGAATATGTATTACTTGCTATCATGATTAAGGTTTGTTGAATTAATAGACTCACTAGGTGTGATCGATGCATGTGAGATTGATATTGATGGAAGTCTTGATGGTTGAAATAGCTGGACTGAAGGTGCACCCAACCCGAGAACCATCACTAGTTTTCCGTAAATAAAATTAAGTTTATAATTTATGATTACTTGAAGATTTTTATGCCTTATATGCTTTTGAGAGGTTGTTGAGGGGATGTTAGAGGTTTGCTATTTTTGAAACAATGTTAGCTTAGGGTTGGTAGATGATTTACGATTTCATATTTTGAACGCCTTCCTTTGGATTTTCAACTAACTATTGGAAAGTTTTTTTTTAAATGGGGTCAAAAATATTTTAATATACTCAGGTAGCTTTCGGCCAAATGGTTAGGTGGGAAAAAAAATTCTAGTACATTTTAAAGAAAAAGAGTAATTTACGTTTCAATTGGTATTAGAGTAACGTTCCTGCAAAGGGTTGTGCCACAGCCAATTCCAGAAAGCTCAGTTGTCAAGCAACAAATCTGTAATTTTAATTTATTTTTATGATTTTATGATGACACCTGGATGCTTACATGGTTTATACATTTGAGTTACATGTTTAAAAGATTATTAAAGTTAAATGATATATATGCTTAAATTTGCTCAAAAAGAGACTAGTATATGCTGTATGATTAGAAACTTAGATTTAAATGCATGTTAGTTACGTTTAAAACTTGGAAAAAATTCAAATATAATGCCTCCTAGACACGCACATAGCACCGATAAGCAAGTTGAGACTAATGGGGATTGTCAAGGGAGAGAGGTAATATTTTATTTTGTCTAATCGGGGTATACTGTTTTCTCGCACCTAAGATGCAGTAGAAGTTTAAAAAATTTTTTGACATTCAAAACTGTAACGTCCCAAAAGTTTTAAGGTCCACCGTAAATCACATGCATGCAACTTATCCAAGTTTCTTATGTATTTTAATTAATTAATTTTAACGGCATTAAATGCATGTTTAAGTCATGATTTCATGTTTATTTGATTATATTACTGAAATGCTTGAAATAGGATTTTTTAGAAGCAATCGATGCTCGAACGTGGAACGAGGACCGAGGTCAATTGTGTATTTTAAGATTAATTTACGCGTCGAGCCATGTTTTAAACTTGTAGGCGCTCTTTAGAAAAGCAGAGGACTTTTTGAGAGTTCGGGTAATATTTTCGAAAAAGTTCCTAAACGAAATATTTTATGAGCATATCATTGGGACTAATGGGTTTTTTTAATGGAATTTAGGACCTAGACCACTACACCATAATATTTTAAAACCTAGGCCCAATAGTCACACATTTTAGTATTTTAAAAACACTCCAAACCCTAGCCCCTCCCTACACCCATTCGGCCTCACCTCTCCAAACTCTCACTAGCAGGTTTCGACCTTTTGTTTCAGGATAGTAGTGAAAAGAAAATCGTGTGGTCCCTCTGATGTTCGTTCTACGTATCGTTCTTGAGATTTTTGTGCGTTTATATGCCAAAGCACGTCCTAAACCTTCATTTTCTCGTCGATCACATCATGTTATATATATTGAAAAATTTTGCATGATAATTAATAGATCTATCATTATGCATTGATTTTATATGGTTTTTACATGAAAATGTAGAGTTCTTCCCCTTGCTTCTCACACTTTTGACATTGTTGAAGGGTCTGCCAGTTTTTTATTGTTAGGGGACAATCTACAGGAGGTTGAGAGCGAGTTTAGGTGGAGTCTTCAGATCTGGAACGATCAATGGTAGTAGGCTGACCGGGTTTCTTTGTTATGGTACGGTTTGGATAAGATCGAGCGATTGGGTGTGTGCTGTTGTGCAAGGGCTGTTCCAGGCCTTGTATTAAACCATGGTGGGTCTGAATCGTTTACCAGTATGGCTTGTGAATGCTGGTCATGGCCTAGGGACAGATCGAAGGAGTTCAGGTTGGTATGCTTAGGTGATGGGCTTGCTTCAGGTAACTCATGCACGTTTTCATGCAGGGGGCTGAGGGCCATGGATAGGACTATCAAGGATGGTCTAGTGATGGGATAGGAAGGTCTGGTTAAGGTCTAGTCTGAGCTGGTTTGGGGTAAGGTCGAGGTATTAGGCTTGGAAATGTAGTTAGGGTTTCGGCCGGTCTTACGCAGAAATTTCTAGTAGCTGGTCAGAGGCATTCGAGGGTCTTAGGTGGTCTGATTGTTTAAGGACTGGTCATGTGTAATTAAGTCATGGTCAATGTTTAAGAAATATTGGTTGAGTTTCGAAATGATTCGGGTTAAAACCGGGAACCCGGTCCAAGTTTTAAAAAGAATTATAAATATTACTCAATGGGCTCAAGTTTATGTATAAGATATTGTTAAAAGTATGTTTTGAGGTGTTTCGATAAGGTTTGTTGGTTTCGGATCAAAATTCTGAGGTCTAGGGGTAAAATTGTCAATTAAGGTTTTCAGGGGCAATTGGTCATTTTGCACGTGGGTCGAGTTAGCAGTCCTGGCAGCTCCCTGATAACCGTAATTGCATGTTTAAAATGTATATGTTTATTATGTATATGAATTTTTATGAAAATATGGGAAAATACGTTGCATGCTTGGTTTAAGTAAATGTACGTATGTGCATGAATTTTATAAGTGATGAATACGATGACATATTTTTGAAGTAGGTCATTTGGTTGTGACTAATACGAATACGAACATAAATATGAACATGTAAGGCCAAGGCTCATTGGATGGGTAAAACTTTCGCTGATGTCCCCGCCGCCAGGTACCATGGTTATACGTAGATGAATTCATCGACCTAGAGCTGATACGAAAGTCACAACTTATGAACTGAATTAAATAAAAGAAAAACGAATACGTATATAATGATATGATGTGACATGGTTTGTTATGGCTCGATATGTTGACGTTCATGTTTAAGCTTTTAAGGATCATGAAACTTATTTTAATTACAGTACTTTTCACTGTTGCATGTATATATACTTATTATAATGGTTCAGGTGTGTTGAGTCTTTAGACTCACTACATTTTATTGATGCATGTGATCATGAGGATGAGGAGACTAGAGGCACTGAAAACTGAGTAGGCTGGGCTGGGGGTGCACGTGAAAACCCGAGGACCTTGTATTTCTTCCGCATAATATGATTTTTGAGACATGGGTTTAAACAAAAATTATAAATATGTTTGAATCTTTTTATACGTTGTTGGTTTGTCAGACTTTTTTGGTAGTATGTTCATGATTTTCTTTAAAAAGAAGACTAGGAGATTGTTTCCATTTTAAGATTTAATTAATTGCAGTTATTTTTATTCAGTGGATGGTTGACTTATTTTTATGTATATGAGTACGTGTATATATTCGGGCATAATTTTTTAAAAAATTTAGTAGACATTTCAAAATGTTCATTGTTTGTCGTATGATTTTGGTTGTTTAGATTTGATTTATGTAAGGCTCATGGGCCTACCCCTTTTGGGTCCTACAAATACAGCCCTCATGATAGTTCATGCAACCCTACTCACAGAACTCCCACACCTGACTGTGTAATACGTGCCTCCCCAAGTTTCGAACCCAAGACCTCGTCCATGTCATAAGTACTCGGATTTAGGAAACCTACTAGTAGCTCAATTGGTGCCAGTTTCATAAATCCAAGTACTTATGGCCTGGACGAGGTCTTAGGTTCAAAACCTGAGGAGGGCACGTACTCCACAGCCAGGTGTGGGGAGTTTTGCGAGTTAGGGCTCCTTGGGCTCTCACAAAGGCTGTGATTGTAGGACCCAAAAGGGGCAGGCCCATGGGCCTTGCAATAATGTTGTGAGGATCCTTTGCTCTCATGAAAGATAATGATCCAACAATAATGATTTATTTAAATCAGCAGCCAAAAAATGGTTTAAAACACAGTAAAATTAACCTCAGGGTCAGGAAAATTTTCGTCATGACCTCTCCGTAATTAGGACATCTATAAAAACTCAAGCAACTAAAACTAGTAAAATGACTCAAGACTGACACTGCGATAAAAATAAACAATCAAATGCAAGTGCCGTCCAGGCACACGTCAAAAATTCTCAAAAATCAGTTCAACTAAGCCGGCAAGGCTTTAAAACAAACTCTAACTGTTCTGAACTAAATAATAACAAGTCAATCACACATATAGATACTCTGGGCATCTTCCCGGCAAATAACATAAGACATAGAACTGACACAAACTCCAAAACAACCATAAAGACTAGCTAGGAGACTCCAATGGATAGAACCAATCAATCCTAACTCAAGCACGAGCTCCACTAGTGGAACCTCTGCCTGGTGCTGCAAAACCCCTTGAGAGATCTGTCATGGTGCCCAGAAGCAACAATAACAGCCCTCCTCCCCCCAGTAAACAACTGAGGTTATGATTCTGGTATGAAATAGTT
This sequence comes from Primulina eburnea, assembly GCF_022965805.1. Classification (NCBI taxonomy): domain Eukaryota; kingdom Viridiplantae; phylum Streptophyta; class Magnoliopsida; order Lamiales; family Gesneriaceae; genus Primulina; species Primulina eburnea. Next base: position 17,477,528 of record NC_133115.1, read on the forward strand.
CAACAAATATAACAATAACAAAAATCATGCATCAATATATATGTATATTAAATGTGAAATGCATGAACAAAGCTCAATATCAATGGGGTAAATGGAGCCAACCGAACTCGATCAACAAGAGTAGTGCCCGAGCAACACACATGGGAGCTACATCATCATGCATCTAAAATACCCTACCAAGTATGCGATATTTGTCAGGTTTTGCTAATCAAAGCCCCCAACTCGGCCTCCATATAGCTGTAAAGATATATAACAAGAATGGGACTAACAAGCAGAACTGGATATCATAATACCAGCTCTCACCTCGAGGGCTACACTAACAATGGGATTGATTAATCCTAACTACGGTTTCGGGTGTGTCAATATAAGCCTATCAGCCACACCCTAATCCAAAGTTATACAACAACCAGTGTCGAATAACAATGAATAACAGTAACTGGTCAACAAGAACGATATGACTCAAGATGTATGTCATAACAATATGCTCTAGACTAAATGACATATAACTGTAATATAACTCATTAAGGCATTTAACAACTGAAACAATTCACATAATCAAAAAACAACAATAACAACAAATAAATATGCTTAAAACATAATTTAAGTGTTACCGTTGTATGTTATCGAACTGTAACATACCTATACCAACTAACGACATCAATGCACAACTTTAAAGCTCCTCTACCCAAAAATCATAAAAATAATCCAAATAATACAAAATTTTTCTGGAATAAATCAACAAGGAGTTTGATCTTCTCGATACGATTAAATGACCAAAAATAGTTCCAGATTCAGCACTTAAAGAGCATAAAATTCACGTCGCACTCAATATTAACTAAAATCAATATCTGCCAATTGGAAGAAAATAAATTATCTAAGTTTGCCTAGAAGAAACCATTTTCAGAATAGTAGATTAATCCTAGAATTAACAAGAACACGCTACTGGTCACGACATTCGTTGACAAAAGTCTATAATTAGCAGTTTAAGTAAAACGTGCATAACTTATTCAATTATTAATGGAATTTAACGATTCAGCTCTCATTCCAAAAATAACTCATAGATATACAATTTTCTTTTTTTCATCAAACATCCAAAATCCAAATGCAAAAATGTCAAGGTGTCGAATTATAGTAGTCATTCTACACAGCTCAAACACAGAGTTCAGTTGTGACACTTTTTGGTAGCAAAATAATTTCAAATCTGTTTCTAAATGGAATTCCATTTTTCCAGCAGCTACAGAAAGATAACAAATAGATCTACAAGTTTTATTGGAACTAAAAGTCGAGATTCTTAGTGCACAATACACATAAACCAGAAAATCAGAAGCAAAAGCTCACCGAATTGGACAGAAATTGTGCAGAAATGAGATGAAATCAGCAGCTTTGATCTAGCTGGATCCTTGCTCAAAATTTTAGATTTATCGCTTGAATCAATGTTTAGAATGTTAGGAACACAACCCTTCAAAAATTTTTAAGTTTTGAGTTCGGACGGAGGAGATACGACGATTTTACGGCAGCTGCTACTGTAGCTGCGGGCATGGTTGGGGAATGAGATGAATTTCTCTTTTCTCTTCTTTTCTTCTTCCTTCTCTTTATTTAAGGTAATTTTGGGCATATGCATATGTATATAATGTAGTATCCATGCCCTTATTATCTTGGTTTTGTATTTATTTTCTTCTCGTATGTTATTTAAACTCTATATTTATTCTATATAGTATTAACTCTGATATTCTAAAATGCTTATTTTTGACACACCTTCACAAATTATTTGGCATAAATAATTATTTTAATTTATCAACTCAATAGTTATTCTAATTATGCCAAATTACCAAATAATATATTCTAGGGCCTTACATTTCTCCACCCCTTAAACAAATTTCGTCCTCGAAATTTCTGTTTATACACATACATCTTACACACGATTACATTACTAAGAATCAAACATATATGGATAAGATGCTCTCATATTCTCTTCTGTTTCCCACGTTTATCCTCTACACCATGTCTCGACCATTGAACTCGCACAAGTGGTGTAACTTTATTGCGTAAAACTTTATTTTTATGATACAAGATACAAACAGGATACTCAGTATAAGATAGAGAAAGGTCAAGTTCAACCTCGTCAGGCTGGATCAAATGAGATGGATATGCTCATACTTACGCAACATAGAAACATGGAAAATATCTTCGATGCTAGAAAATGACTGTGGTAACTCTAGCCGATAAGCACATCCATCGGACCAAGCCCAATTCCAATAATGAATAAATCTAATCTGGTCTCCAATCGTGTGTTGTTCAACAATCTCATAGGGACCAACGAAACAAGGTGACAACTTACCTCTCATGCCAAAACGAACAACACTTCTAAACAGAGAGATTCTCATAAACACAAAATCTCCAACTTGAAATTCTAAAGGTCGGTGACATTTGTTGGCATAACTAGATTGCTGATCTTATGCAGCTTTCATTCTCTGATGAATCAATTGTACTTTATCATGCATTTCTTGAACAATCTTAGATCCAGTCGACTGCCTCTCACCAAATTCATCCAAACAATGAGGTGATCGACATCGTCTGCTGTACAAAGCTTCGAAAGGAGCCATACCAATAGTCACCTGGAAACTGTTATTATATGAAAATTCTACTAGTGGTAAAAACTCCTGCCAACTTTCACTAAAATCCATGACTACAGCTCGAAACAGGTCTTCTAGAGTCTGGATTGTATGCTCAGTCTGTCCATCTGTCTTGGGATGGTGCACAAAACTCATTGCAAGTCCTGTACCCATCTCTTTTTGGAAACTAGTCCGTAAATTAGATATTAATCTAGGGTCATGATCAGAAACTATTGCAACTGGGACTCCATGTTATCTCACTACATTCTCTATATACAAACAATCATCGTCTTGTACAAATATTTCCTTTGATAAGGAATAAAATGTTCAGATTTAGGTAACCTATCGACAACCATCCAAATGGCATAAAAATGGCAAGAAGTACATGGAAGATGCGTGAAGAAATCCATAGCCACATGCTCCCAGTTTCACTGAGGAATCTTAAGATTGTGCAGTAATCCTCCTGGTCTCATTCGTTCTACTTTGACTTGCTGACAAACTATGCATCATGATACAAACTCAGCCACATCCTTTTTCATATTCTTCCACCAAAATTGAGGTCTTAGAATATGATACATTTTCCTACCTTCAGGGTTGAAACTATAACGAGTACAATTGGCTTCCTTAAGGATGGTTGTACACAAATCCTCCATATCTGGGACAACCAATATTCCATTTAAACGAATAGAATCATCAGAATGAATTGTAAACCTAGATTGGTGTCCTTGAGACAATAATTCATAAGATTTATGAACTTCATCGTCTGATTTCTGAGCTGAGTTAACAATCTGAATCAATTCTAGTTCAATAGAAATCTGAGGCACACATATACATTTCATTGAATATGAAAATCTAAGAGAGATGTGCAGATATACTAATGCAAACGAATAGAAGATAGATCAACTTCTACAACCTTACGATTCTGTAATGCCCATGAATTTTAGAATTGATAAAACAAGATTATGAGATGTTGCATGGACAGAAAATTAGAATTATAAAAGTGATGGACCGCACCCGCGGTGAGGAAGAGACCGCACCCGCGGTAACATAATTCTGAATTTTGAAGGTGAGGCCGAAGCCACACCGCACCCGCGGTCTAAGAACCACCGCACCCGCGGACGATGTCCAGTAGGGTAGGAGATTTTATTCGAAGCAAGACCGCACCCGCGGTGCAATCAAGACCGCACCCGCGGTCGTCGAATTTCAGAAAATGAAAGTGCTGCCGAAGCATGAGCGCACCCGCGCTCCTTGAGTCACCGCACCCGCGGTCATGTGTGTTGCATGAAAAATAAGCCACTTTTCTTGGTGTTGCATGCAGTATATATATAAAAATTGCACGTCATTTCCCTCACAAAATTCAGAAAAGGGTCGAAGCTTTGGAGAGGATTTTCCTTACGCCTTTTAGACGTGCGATTGTGAAAGATCCGTCCGTTATAATTTAAATCCGACTTCAGTACTGTGTTCCTATCGTCGCAGGCTACAACTGGACGTAAGTTTTGTTACGTTTAGACGTGATTTGAAATTATGATATTGTCAGAATCGAATACGAATCAGATATGATGTTTTTTCTACAGTAGATATTGTATAACTGAAATCAGATTAAAGAATAGACTGTTTATACAATTGTTATGATTTTTGAAAGATATTGACTGAGATTTAATACAATATTTGTATTGTTCTTGATTCAAGAATAGAGAGTTGATTAGTATTATGTATTCTAGACAGACTGATCAGTATATATGTGAAATCAGATCGAAGAAATTATACCGTATGCCTTTGTTATGAAATTCAGCATCTCTTGAGTTGAATTGCATAGATATTGACATGCTGGAATTTGAATGGTGATGTTATGGTATTGAGTATGAATTCTGGTATTATACCTGTGATGTTCAGATTGACGGGGTTATTCAGATTGTATTGTTATGCCGTCGAAACATCAGTTGATTTAGATTGATTGAGATTCATTTTTATATCGTTGACATTGATCAGATTGTATACCGATTGGAGTATTGATCAGAACAGGTCTTGAATTGAGTTATATACTGATATGGTATTTATATGATTGTCATTATCAGATTTGGATATGGACAGATCGGGATACGAGACTTCGTCTTCATCAAATTGAGAAGACAAAGGTATAAATAAATGCTGATTCGGGATTGCACAACTCGAGTTAGGTTTGACTTGAGTTTCCCAAAATCACATACTTTATTTTATTGCATTGATATTTGCAAATTATCAGATTGATATGTTTATCTTATTGAATTATAGCAGAGCCAGAGTTTGAGTCTAGGACAGATCAGCCTAGCTAGGACAGAACCGCCAAGTCTTTGTCAGAACTGCTCAGACCCTAGACTTGTGGTATATCGATGAGCTTAGATGTAGATCGACGTCTATTGTAGACACTCGATATAGCATGCCCAAGTCTAAGTCTTTGTCAGAACTGCTTAGGCCCTAGACTTACGTTGTATCGATGAGCTTAGATGTAGATCGATGTCTATTGTAGACACTCGATACATCATACCAAAGTCTAAATTAGATCGGGATCCCTAGATTAGAAATAAGATAAGATCAGATAACGAGTCATTGATTCATGTAGTCAGATTAGATACATGTTTTGATGCTTGGTTATGCTTTTATATATGTTTTATACGATTGCATGTATACATTGTTTATACTGGGATATTTATATCTCACCGGAGTTATCCGACTGTTGTCTTGTTTTGTATGTGTGCATGACAACAGGTGGGGCAGGATCAGGGTCCAGAAGATGATGAGATATCGAGATTAGAGTGGTGATCACGGACTTGGATGTAGATAGGTTTTATTACTTGATTGTAGTAGTTGAACCTAGTTTTAAATTAGATGCATGTTATACAGGATTTGTATTATTATACTGGTTTGTATAATAGAATGATTCCATTATCTTCCGCACTGGCAATTTAAAAAGAAAAATTTTTAGACCCTGCTTATCTTAATTGATAATTAAATCCCAAAGATGATTAAGAAGATGATTAGCGTCCGGGTCCCCACAGATTCAAAGTGTAACGCCCTGAAAATTTGAAGGTCCACATATATCACATGCATACAATTTATTAAATTCCTTGTGTATTTTAATTAATTGTTTTAATTGCATAAATTAATTATGTTGTGTATATTGACATGTTTAAAATATACTTTTCTACATGGTTGCATTAAAAAGTATTTTAAAAGTTTATTCGAGTGGCGATCGAGGAACGGAGACCGAGGGCTGAAAAATAAAAAAAATATTTTTATTGGTTAATTGTTTTTAATTATTTAAATTAAGGGTGATTCTATTTCTTATTTTTGAAAATAATGGGTTTTGAGGTGATTTTATACGCCGGGACATAAATATTTTATCGGTGTTGGTTTTTCAACAAAAATATGAACTTCTTGGTAACCCAGCTAATAAATTCACAAACTTATTTAAAAAAAATTAATATAAATAGTTTAACTAAACACTAATGGGCTTATTGAGCCTAATTAACTTGGTTCATGGGCCAAGGCTTTTGCTGGTGTGTTAACTATTTAAAACTGAAAATCTCACCCTACATCATCAAAACCCCACGCCTAAATCCCCTGCAAACTTCAAACTCTTATTTTCTCTCAATCTCATGGCACACACACAAATTTTATCAGGGAAGTTTTCGAAAGTCGCAAGGTATTCAAGCCAACGTCCCCTCGTCGTCATTCTTCGCAATTGTCAACGGATAATCGTGCGTGAAACACGTATAGGCAGCCATATTTATTTCCTTTAAACATCTATCACATCATAGTAATTATGTAACCTTTTTTTAAACGAAAAACATGGCACACAAGTTTTATTTTCGTAACTATGTGCATACATGTTCTAAACTTGTGTTTTTTTTAATTCCAAATTCTTGTTTTATGAGTTTAAGAGGGCTGCCATGATTAGGACTCAATCAAGTATTGTTTTACATGAATTTAGGGTCCTAGAACATCACCCAAAATGTTGCACAACACGATAGAACACAAGCTGGAATCTAAAATGTGTGGGTGTGTCTGGAGTGCTCGATTTTGGGGAGTAAAGGCTGGGCTTGGGTTTGGCTTGGGACCAAGGCTAGCTAAGGCATGTATGAGTCGGGGAAGGGTGTCTTAGCCATCCTAGGACTCAAGTCAAGGGCTGGGGAAGGAGTCCTAGCGGGACTCCTACCCATGAGAGCCCATGTTGTTACGATTTGTGCAGCAGCCGCGCATGGCTAAGGGGCTCGATCAAGAAGCTCATGGCTGGGCAAGGGTGACTCTTTGGGGTCCTAGGTGAGTGCACGAGAGGCTGGTTCAAGGGCAAGGTCGAGGGCTAGGTCCTAGGCTTGAGTTCAAAGAGTCCATGTCAAGTAGGTCTCTCGGCCGAGGGCATGATCGCGTGTTATGCTTTTGGGTTCAATCTAGAGGTCAAGGCTATTGATTTTATGGGTCCAGGAGGGTTCCTGGAGGGGCAGGTCAGAGTTCGGTCCAGCATGGTTCGGGGGTGGCTCGAGAAATCGAAACATGGATCGGGGCTAACACATATGGGTCAAGTTAGGGTGTTTTAAAATAAACTTATACATGGCTCACGAAGGACGAGTCGTGGTTCACGAGTGCTAAAATAATATAAAAAGTCTAAGTTTTAAATTTAGTAGTTTTATATTAAAGTTTAAAATTATTCGGGATTAAAACGCCTTAAAAACGAATAATTGAAAAATAATTAAAAAGTCTAGTATTTAAGCAAAATAAAATTTTGAAAATTTTAATTTAGGCTTAAATAATTATTTGGGACATGTTAGAGTCAACAAAATTAAAAAAAATTAAAAAACGTGAAATTTTACATCTAGGGACAAAACGATAATGCTACACCCGAAAAATTAGTAAACGTCTGGCAGTTGCCTGAGTGGTGACCCGGAACCGCTTTTAGTGTCTTGAATGCTATTTTATATTCTAATATGATTATCTAAAATTTTTATGGAATTTTTATGATTTAATATGTCAAAATTTTATTTTAAATATATATGATTTAATATGTTAAAATGTTATTTTAAATGTTTATGGTTTAACATGTCAAAATGTTATGTTAAACATAAATGATTTATTATTTTAAATGTTTATGGACGTGTTATGATTAAACGAAAACGTTAAAAGACATGTTGCATGCTTGGTTTAAAATAAAAACGTTATATGCATGTTTAATTTTTATAAAGTGATGAAAATACGAAACGTTGAAGAAAATGAAAGGATTGTGACTAATACGATGATATGTTGGAGATATCATGAGGGTTAAGGTCCCAGAAGTAGCCCGAAGATCGTGTTTCCATAGATACGAATACGTTAATATGTTAATACGTTGGCCAAGGCTCAGTTGACGGGTGAGAGTGTCGCTGATGTCCTCGCCGCTCAGTACTGTGGTTTTATATACATGGATTAATCGCCCAATACGAATACGAGTCACAATCACGATCTGAATTCAACGGAAAACGAATATGAATATGAATATGGATACGTTGATATGGATATGAATATGAACACGTTGATATGGATACGAAAACGAATATGAATATGATGATATGGATATATTTATGAAAACGTTTATGAAAATGTTTACGAAAAATTTATGAAAATGTTTAAAGATGATGTATCATTATGAAAATGTTTTAATTTAAAGTTTATGCATTATGAAAATGTTTAAAGATGATGTATCATTATGAAAATATTTTTATTTAAAGTTTATGCATTATGAAAATGTTTACGCAAATGTTCATGTTTGAAGTTTATGCAACTTAATGAAAACGATATTTTAAGTACAAGTATTTTTCACTTTTGTTTGTGATCTGTATACGTATTATGATGTTATCAAGATTATGATGTGTTGATTCTTTAGACTCACTATGTGTGATTGATGTAGGTGATTATGATAATAATGTAATTGGAGGTCTTGATGGTTGACTTTGTTGGACTGAAGGTGCACATAACCCGAGACCGACGCTAGTTTTCCGCAATAGTTTAAGATTTATGATTTTAATTTAAGTTAAAGATATTTTATGACTTTTATCATGATTTGGAGTGGTTTTTGAGAGGGTATAGTATGGGCTATACTTTCCAAATAAGTTTTTAGGTTTGGTAAAACATTTGACGATTTTACGATTTGAACTATTTTCCTTTTGATTTTTAAATGTTAGTTGGTTGTTTTTATTTTTAAAATGGGGCAAGATATTTTCAAAAATATATTTGTGTATATTTCGAATTATTAAAATTAAGGAGGTAAAAAAAATTTAGAATGTTTTAAGAAAACGAGTAGTGGACGTTTTACTTGGTATGAGAGCAATGGTTATGTAAAGGTTTGTGCCACCATCGATGCCAGGAAGCTCAGTCGTCAAGCCTCAAATTTGTAAGTTTACATTATTTATATGATTTATATATTTTTACCTTCATTACTACATGAATTATATGTTCACGTTACATGTTTGATAGCTATATGAGGATATGTGATTTATATGCTCTAGAATTTTATACGTGATACAATATGAAAAAATAAATTATGTGATTTCAATGCATGTTGGCTTTGTGGTGGAATTGGAATATGTTGATTTTTGGGTTTTAGTATTGACGTCCTATTTTTTGGGCCTTAAGTTAATCGTGAATATTATGAATGTTTTTGGAACACTTAGAATTTTTTAATAAAATACTGATGACTCGTGGGTACTAGTTGAATTAATTTTGGGAATTACACGTAAGTAATAATGATTCGAAGAATGCGATTATCTTTGGAAGTATAAAATGTATTATTTGGGATGTTAGGTTTTAACGAAAAGGTAGATTGGTTATGAGAATTGATTTTCGGGTGAATTTGTTTAAACTTTTTGAAATTATGTTACTAGAAACCTGTAGAAATTAAGAGCGCCAAAAACTTATGGGTTAATGATAGGATTTTTGAAAGTAAGGATCAAATGGGATGATTTTTGAGGAAATTAAGAATTAATTTTGCAATTGTTAAAGAATTTAGGGACTAGTTTAACAATAAGTGAGAATTGAATGGGTTAAATAATAAGAATTTTCGATGATTTAGGCTTGTAAGAATATTTAGAACCTTCAGATATCTTGGTTATAATATCACAAGGGATGTTAATCAAGGGTTTTTTAGGATGAATAAATATTAGGCTTGAAAGTTTAAGTGTTAGTAGATGCATTTGAGAATTTAATGTTGAATTATGATAAGTTTATGAACATTTTTGGGTATAAATTAAGGAAAATAATATACGATAAGTATGGTCATTCATCTTTTAATATTGGGAAGTGTAAGAAAAGTTGAAATTCAATGTTATAATAACATAGCACTAAGTCATCATTTTAATTAAAGAATAATTAAAAAGTCTAGTATTTAAGCTAAATAAAATTATGGGAATTTTAATTTAGGATTTAATAATTATTTGAGGCTTGTTAGAGTCAATGAAATTAAGAAAAAGTCAAAAACGTGAAATTTTACTTCTAGGGGCAAAATGGTAAATTTACACCGGAAAAATTAATAAACATCACGGCAGTGTCCTGAATGCTATTTTATAAGCTAATATGATTATTTTAAATTTTTATGGAATATTTATGATTTAATATGTCAAAATGTTATTTTAAATGTATATGATTTAATATGTTAAAATGTTATTTTAAATGTTTATGGTTTAACATGTCAAAATGTTATGTTAAATATATATGATTTAATATGTTATGATTTATTATTTAAATGTTTATGGGTTTTATGATTAAAAAAAACGTTAAAAGACATGTTGCATGCTTAGTTTAAAAGAAAAACGTTATATGCATGTTTAATTTTTATAAATTGATGAATATACGAGACGTTGAAAGAAGTGAAGGGACTGTGACTAATACAATGATGTGTTGGAGAAATCGTGAGGGTTAAGGTCCCAGTGGTAGTCCGATGATCCTGTTTCCATGGATACGAATACGTTAATATATTAATACACTGACCAAGGCTCAGTTGACGGGTGAGAATGTTGCTGATGTCTTCGCTGTCCAAGACTATGGTTTTATATAGATGGATCAATCGCCCAATACGAATACGAGTCACAATCATGATCTGAATTCAACGGAAAACAAATATGATTATGATTATGGATATGAATATGAATACGTTTATATGGATATGAAAACGAATATGAATATGTTTATGATGATATGAATATATTTATGAAAAAGTTTATGAAAATGTTTACGAAAATTTTTATGGAAAGTTTGTGAAAATGTCTATGTTTAAAGATGATGCATCATGAAAATGCTTTTATTTAAAGTTATGCATCATGAAAATGTTTACGAAAATGTTCATGTTTAAAGTTTATGTATCTTCATGAAAACGATATTTTAAGTACAATTATTTTTCACTTTTGTATGTGATTTGTATACGTATTATGTTGTTATCAAGATTATGATGTGTTGAATCTTTAGACTCACTAGGTGTGATTGGTGCATGTGATCATGATAATAATGTTATTGGAGGTTTGATGGTTGACTTTGCTAGTTTTAAGGTGCACATACCCGATGACGGACGCTAGTTTTCCGCACTAGTTTATGATTTATGATTTTAAGTTATGTTAAAAATATTTTATGACTTTTGTCATTATTAGGTGTGGTTTTTGAGAATGTATAGTATGGGCTATACTTTTCAAATATTGTTTTTAGGTTGGTAAAATGTTTGACGATTTTACGATTTGAACTATTTTCCTTTGGATTTTTAAATGTTAGTTGATTGTTTTTATTTTTAAAATGGGACAAGGTATTTTAAAAAGTATATATGTGTTTATTTCGAATTATTAAGAGTAAGGAGGGCAAAAAAAAAAATTAGCATGTTTTTAAGAAAACGAGTAGTAGACGTTTCACAAAGCATCAGCAATGAGGTTCATCTTTCCTTGCTGGTATTGAATCTCACAATCATAATATTTCAACAGATCCATCCAACACCTCTGCTAATATTCAGATCTAACTGAGAGAAATTATATTTGAGACTCTTATGATCTGCATAAATCACAAATTGCTCATTGAAAAGATAATGTCTTTAAATCTTGAGAGCAAAATCGATAGCAGCCTATTCCAAATCATGGACATGATATCTAGACTCGTGAGGTTTCAACTGACGAGATCCATTGTCTACTAAAAGGCCATGTTGCATCAGAACACACCCCAGACCTCGATTCAATGCAATAGTGCCAACGAAAAATCCTCCAGAACCATTTGGAATGGTGAGAACTGGTGCAGAAGTCAATCTCTTTTTCAACTCTACAAAACTTGACTTACTTTCATCAGACCAGATTAATTTCTGATTTTTCTGAGTCAATCGAGTAATAGATCTAAAAATCTTCGAGAAATTTTCAATGAATCTACGGTAACAAACAGCTAAACCCGTGAAACTACGAATCTCTAGCACATTGGTCAATCATTCCCAGTTCAGAACTGCCTCCACTTTAATCGGATCGACAAAGATACCATGTTGAGATATGACATGACCCAGAAACACAACTCTGTCTTACCAAAATCACACTTGGATAGCTTGGCGTACAACTGCTTCTTTTGAAGAATTTGAAGAACTATCCTCAAGTGTTTGTGCTCTTCCTCATATTTAGAATTAAAAATAATATCATCGATGAATATAACCACAAAATGATCGAGATATTTACAAACAAAATACTCGATTACTCAAGTCCATAAACACAACAGGGGCATTGGTTAAACCAAAAGGCATAACTAAAAATTCAAAATGTATGTATCTGGTGCTATAAGCTGTTTTCGGAACATCTTCTTGTCTGACTCACACCTAGTGATATCCAGAACGAAGATCAATCTTATAATACATTGAAGTGCCTTGAAATAGATAACAAATCATCGATCCTCAGAAGTGGATATCTATTCTTGTCCGTAAATTTATTCAATTGTCAATAATCAATAGACATCCTCATAGTACCATCATTATTCTTAACAAATAGAACATGGGCACTCCAGGGTGATGAACTCGGATGGATGTAACCCCTACTGAGAATCCTGCAATTGCACTTTCAACTCTGTCAACTCGATAGGAGCTAAAAAATATGGTGCTCGAGAATGGGTTCAGTTCCTGGCATCAATTCAATGCTAAACTCAACTTCTCGCTCTGGTGGAAAACCAAGAATTTCCTCTGGGAACACGTCAGGAAATTTACAAACAACAGGGATATCAGATATATTTCTTTCATCTTGTGATAGATCAACAGCGAACAAAAGAAAGTCTTCATGACCAGAATTTAATAGACCGGTCATATTGATGGAGAAAACTAAAGGAATTTTAACTCGAGAACTACGACCACAAAAATTTGACTTAGGTGCAAAATTTGGCCTAAAATGAACTATTCCTCAATGACAGTCAAATGTGGTTCGGTTAGAGGTCAAAACGTCCATTCCCATCATACAGTCAAAATCATGCATCAATAGGACTATAAGATTCATATAAAAAACATTAACATCATGAAACAAAACCACATTATCAGATAGAATAACTTTACCCATGGGAGTAGCAACATATAGAAAATCAGGCGAGTTAACAAATGCATGAGTAACAAAAGAATGAGATGCACAAGTGTCAAAAAATACTCGTGCTGAAAAACCACACAATTTGTAGTTATCGGTAATAACAATACCTGGAGTGGCCTGTGCCTCATCCTCAGTCAAAGAAAATACACGAACCGGTGGTTGATTTTGTTTCTGACCACCCAGACCTCTAAATTGATGTGGAGGTCGACTAGACTGGTTAGAAGAATGAGATGGTGCTGGAACTCTATTTCTCTGTACCCCACTAGCTGCCTCAGTTGATTTTCCCATATGACTTGGACAGACTCTAGCATAATGGCCCGGTCTGCCACACATTGCAGACTCCTAGGAACTTGAAGAAGTAGAACCCGATTTCTTGAATTTTATTCCTCTAAGACCAAGGGAAGCAGTACCGGATAGACTAAAATTTTGCCTCCGAGAGTGATGGTGGTGAAAATTGGAGCTCGATTGAAAATTATCTTCAAACTAGCCTCAGCTCTCTTAGCAAGTTCCATTGCCACAGGATAACTCATCGGCGTTCCAGTAGAAACAAAAGGATGAAGACGATCGTTTAATCCCTCGACGAAACTCTCATCAACCACACACTGACTGGTAGCAACATGAGGAGCATACCTCAACATAGCCTAGAAGGTAACAGACTTATCACCTTGTTTGAGACTGTGAAATTCAGAAGCCTTGGAACTATAGAATGACGGTGGAAAGTAACTCTATCGGAATTTCAACTTGAAAATGTCCCAAGACGAAACAATCCTCTGAGACTCTAAAGTCATCAAAGTAGTAGACCACCACATCTTAGCACGGTCTCTTAACTGATAGAGTACGCTCAATCAACTAAAACAAATCCTCAATCTCAGAAACCCACAATTCAGCTTTTTCTGCTCCTTCAGTGCCATTAAATCAAGGTTGATGCATAATATGGAAACATGAAACTGAGTCATCCATCCTAAGATGCTCTAACTGACCAGCAACTTGAGTAACATCCTCATTATTAAAAACAGTACGGGGTCTACCACAACCACGTCCATGACCTATACCAGCAATATTCTCACTTTCTCCTTCCATTCTATAACATGTAACAAACAATAAACTAAACGAAAGTAACCTAACACATAGACTCATAAACATGCTGGCATGTAGTAAAACACAAGCGCAACGAACATTTTTGTGTCGAGACTCGAGTGTCCTAGACTCTAGTTCAAGCATATCCCAGATTACACTCTAATACCATGATGTGAGGCTCATTTACTTTAATGATAGTTATGAACCAACAATAATGATTTATTTAAATTTGATGCGGAAAAATGATTTAAAATACTTTAAATAGACCTCACGACCTGGAAAAATTTCTTCATGACATCCCTGTAAGTAAGATATCCCCAAAAACTCTGTAACATTAGAAAAACCAAACCTATGTAAACCACATGCATGCAAATTATTTAATTGCTTAATTGTTTTATTTAATTTATTTTAAATGCTAGCATGATATTTATTAAATGATTAAAGTTACGGTTGCATGATTGAATGATTATATGACATGATTTCATGAAATTGAAGGATTTTACGCGAATATTCGATAATAGGCAAGGGAAAGGAGACCGGGGACGACCAAGATAAGAATATTTATTTTTCATTAAATAATTGCAAGGCTTCTTAATATGATTAAAAATGATTATTTTTCCTAAACGTGTTAGAGTTCGAATTATTTTATGAGTCGAGTTTGATTTTTCCTGGGAAGCCTAGTTTTGGGCAAACGAGGAGTTTTAAATGATCAAAAAATATTATTTTTGCGAAACTAATTTTATTAACTTTTATGTTTTAATTTAATAAGTGTTATTGGGCCCAATTTAATTATTTAAAGTAGGCCCAATTGCCCTGAAACTGCAAGCCCATTAACCCGAATAATTATTTTAAAAAAATGTCGAGGTCGTTTCAGTAGGTATCAGAGCCTATGTTTTCCCCAAAGGGTTGTGTAATGTTACTCCGAGAAGCTCAAGAAGTCACGCCTCAAATATGTGAGTTTACATGCTAAATGAAAATTATTTTAATTGCTTAATTGTTTTATTTAATTGATTTTAAATGCTAGCATGATATTTATTAAATAATTAAAGGTATGATTGCATGACTGAAAGATTATATGACATGATTTCATGAAAGTTACCCGAATATTCGATAATAGGCAGGGGAAAGAAGACTGGAGACGATCAAGATAAAAATATTTATTTTTTATTAAATAATTACAAGGCTTCCTAAAATGATTAAAAATGTTAGATTTTGAATTATTTTACGAGTCGATCTCGGTTTTTTCCAGGAAGACGGTTTTGGGCAAACAATGAGTTTGAAAGGATAAAAAAATATTATTTTTGGGATATAATTTTATAAACTTTTATTTTTTAATTTAATAAGTGTTATTGGATCCAATTTAATTATTTAAAGTAGGCCCAATTTCCCTTAAGCTTGCACGCCCATTAACATGTGATTAAATCTATAAATATGTCACCTAGGCTTTCTATAATGACCCGATTTAATTATATGTTATTTGGCGATAATTAAGATTAATTATTTTAAATTGAGGAATTTAAAATAATTAAGCCAAATAATTAAACTGTGTGTTTATCAATATTTAAATGTTATAGCACATGAAAGTTGAAATAAATAGATCGGATCAAATTGTGAACCCCGAAAAGATAAAGGATAAACATGCATAATATATATATATATATATATATATATATATATATATATATTATAATACACTCTCTCTCACACACACTGCACCATAAACACACACGGATCCTCGTCTCTTTCTTTCCCGTAACTTCTGTTCAAAATCTTCAAACCCATTTTCGCCACTTTGACCGTCGATTGTGGCCGCACCAGTTGCCGAAAAATTCAAATAAATATACGGTTGGAAAGCTCTCGACGTAAGCTTTCCGTTGATACCACTTTCGATAGGAAAAATCGAGATTTTCGAAAACCCGCCGTCGGCTTCGTCGCTTGAATCGACGTCTTCCGCCGCTCAAAAGTAAAAATCGATTGAGGGGTTTTGTTCCTTATGTTATAAGCTTTCTTTTGGTACAAATTTTGCAAATTTTAGAGAACCTACCGTTTTTCTGTGTGATTCCGGTCGTCTTCTCCGGCGAGGTTGCCGCCTGTTGCCGGTTGGCTTCGGTTTAGGCTCGAGTTTAGCAACTGTTATTGGAAGAATAAGCTGTATCGGTGCGAATTATTATCTATGTGAATTTAATTCAATTTCGACTCAAATAATGTATCATTATTGATTAATTATTGGGTTATTGTTGTAGGTTCCGGAATTGTGCGAGTTGGAGGTATAATCTGGTGAACCTAGAATTTATCGCCACCGCTTAAATATTAGTTTAGCGTCAATTAAAGCTAAAAAGAATATTTTGCGACGATAAAATAGAAATGATTGATTTTAGGCATTTTAGTCGAATATTGGAATTTTAAGAATTTAAAATGTTTAAATAGTTGAAATTGGATTTTTAGAGAATTTAAATGGTTGTGGAATTTTTATATGATAATAAGACCATTTAAATTAATATTCAGGTGATTTGTCTGAGTTGGCAATTCCAGGACTTTCTTGAGGATTTAAGTTACTGGTAAATTAGTTGAGGTACGTAGAGATCAGTTATTTTCACGATGTCTGACAGAGACATCTGATGATCCTGTGTATGATTTATTTGCTATTTGCTGATTTATGTGATATTATATGCTGACTCGCATATTATCAGTTGGTAATTGATGTGCAAAATAAAATAAAATATTCTTTGGTTCACACACATTTAATTTTAGTTAGACACATCAATACCACTGAACATATCATATTGAGCCTATCTGTTATTGAGATCCAGTTATATTTCAGTTGAGATCCGTTATATATGTATGATATGTTATGGTGTTCTGGAGATGTTTGGCTACCTTGATTCGGTCCGGCTTAGGTAGTTGCTGGCTTCGAGGCTGGGCCATTGATAAGTGCAAGATTTGCACTTAATTTACATTTAAATCCATTTTGAATTATGCTTGTTTCGAACAGAATTATGCGTTTTTGGTTTGTTTATGTTGTCATTTCAGGAATGGAGAAAATAGCGGACACGAAGCCAAGTGAACCAAGAAGTGCATTACCACGAGCACGCCATGGGACAGAAGTGCGCGCGCCATCGCGCCACTTCACGCGCAGTCGCGCGCACATACACTCAAGCCTCATACAGAGCCTCGCGCGCGCCCTGCGCGAGATCACTGCGCAGCCGCGCGCAAAGATGTGCAGGATGATCGACAGTAGCTGGCGCGCCACCGCGCCAGTTCATGCGCACCCGCGCGTACAGACCCGAGAGCAACGCGCGCCAGCGAGACTTCATGCGCGACCGCGCGCATACATGCACGGGCAGATGAACAGCAACTCGCGCGCCACCGCGCCATTTCATGCGCCACCGCGCGCGCGCCGCAGCCAGAATAGGTATAAAAGCGCGATTCTTAGGTCAGAATAAGGGCAGCCGTTTTGGTAGAGAAAACACCTCGGAGGGCTGGAGAAATCAAGAGACGAAGATCCGGAACGCGAAGATCGATCGCAGATACGAAGAACGACGGAACTGGACACAGAGACGACACTTCGGATTTGTCTTTTATCTTTCGTTTCTATATTTTCGTGTAACTCAATGTCTGAATCTTCAACCATGCATTGTGTTTATTTAGATTTCGTGATGAACTAAATTCCCATTCTAGAGAATGACGTAACGCTGTTGATACGATGATTTGACACCGTTGTTTATGTGATTGAATTCCGCTTTCGTTTAATTGCGTTCTCTGCGTTTACTGCACTGCAATTTACTGGCCATAAATTGTTTGTTGTTTGATTAATCTTATAACTCGGGAGAGGGACTAGGATTATAGATCATTAGAGACACATCGTTGAATGTTTATAGCAGTTCGGAAGGCGTATAACTTTAGCGAGGCTTAGTAAGAACATTGTATGCGCTTATCTATGAAACGTAGATTCTAATTAGGAATAATTGAATCGAAGTTGATAGATACACTTTATTCGTCACTTGGGAAAGGGGGAATAAAACAATCTAAGTGTTCTTGGCTATTAATCGATTGGAATTCAGGAATATAAATTAAACTGTGAATAATTATCGTGGAAACTTTGTGAAATCATTTCTCTAGATACTTTCTCTCATTATTATCTCTCAATCTGGTGATTTAATTTATTCATTGCTTTCAATTAATTCGTTTAAACAAACAAAACTGATTATTGATTTTTCTAGATAAAGTCTTGGCTATTTTAATTACAAGAATTGATATACATTTTTATACACACTCCTCGTGGGATCGATACTTGTACTCAAACGTACATTTTACTATAACTTGACATCGTGCGCTTGCGAGCAGTTAAGAAAACGCGCAACAAGTTTTTGGCGCCGTTGCCGGGGAGTGTCAAATTTGAATTTATATCAGTATTGTTACCAATTAGTCTAGATTTTAATTTAGATCTTTTATTTTAATTCATTTTTGATTTATTGATTTTCTCTGTTTGACAGTGCATGCTAAGATCGCACAGCCCTGAACTGCTTATTTTTGATCCGGAGATCGAAAGAACTGCGAGAAGATTAAGAAAAGCAAGAAGAGAAGAGATCCAAGCAATGGCGGAGAACAGGGAAAATGACAGACGCGACCAACCAGAGGCGATTCCTATAAGAGATCACTTCCGACCAGTGATCGGCAATCATTACTCTGGTATTGCAAGAGGGACCATAAATGCCAACAATTTCGAGCTGAAGCCTGCCTTGATCAATATGGTTCAACAAAACCAGTTCGCTGGAACTGCTACCTCAGATCCTCATGTTCACCTGAGAACCTTCTTGGAGATAACGGATACGGTAAAGATTAATAATGTTTCTGATGATATTATTAGACTGCGTTTGTTTCCGTTTTCTCTCAGGGATCAAGCACGAGGATGGCTACATTCGCTTCCCTTGGGAAGCATCACGACATGGCATGAGCTAGCCACGAAATTCTTAGCGAAATACTTTCCCCCTGCAAAATCTGCCCAGCTCAAGATTGAGATTAACACGTTTAGGCAGACTGAATTCGAGCAATTGTATGAAGCATGGGAAAGATACAAGGAGCTGTTGAGAAAGTGCCCAAACCATGGCTTCGAAGACTGGGTGCAGATTGAGTTATTCTACAACGGTCTAAATGGGCAAACAAGAGGAACAGTGGATGCTGCAGCTGGTGGTACGATCTTTGCTAAATCTCCTGAGTCTAAATAGCTACCAGTGGCCGTCAGAAAGGGCAGGAGTAAAAAGGACAGCTGGAATTTATGCTGTGGATCCCATCACGTCACTCACTGCTCAGGTATCTGCATTGACCACTCAAATAGCCGCGATGAACAAAGTGAGTACATCTGACACCGAGGGCCCATCGATGGTTACTGAAGAACTATCCACCCCTGAAGAAGCACAATATATCAACAACAGAAATCAGGGTGGATATGGAGGATATAGAGGTAACCCTCCCCCTAACACTTATCATCCTGGATTAAGAAATCACGAAAATTTTCTTATGCAAACAATAAAAATGTGTTGAATCCTCCACCGGGGTTCAATACATCAAAGGGGGAGGGAAAGCCTTCATTTGAAGATTTGGTAGGAACATTTGTTACTGAGTCTGGCAAAAGGATGGCGAGAACCGAGTCTCGTCTGGACAACATGGAGACTCATATGGGAAATATGGGGTCCACAATGAAATCTCTGGAGACACAAATCGGACAGTTGGCCAACGCCTTGAGAGATCAGAACAAGGGTCAATTTCCTAGTAACACGGAAGTTAACCCAAAAGAACAGTGCAAGGCAGTCACTTTGAGGAGTGGGAAGGAATTAGAGGTACAGAATCCCAAAGAGAGAGTGGACAGTGGGAAGACAGTTGAAGAAGGTGAAATGGAGAAATCCACGGCTGAAATCAAAGTTGAACCACCTCCAGTGTATAAGCCGACTCTACCCTATCCTCAGAGATTCAAGAAGAAGAGTTTAGATGATCAGTTTGCAAAATTCTTAGAGATTTTCAAGAAGATACACATCAACATACCATTTGCTGATGCTTTGGAGCAAATGCCGAATTATGCAAAGTTTATTAAAGATGTGATGTCTAAAAAGAGAAAGCTGCAAGAGTTTGAGACTGTGAAGCTTACTGAGGAGTGCAGTGCCATCTTACAAAAGAAATTACCACAAAAATTGAAAGATCCAGGGAGTTTTACTATTCCTTGTTTTATTGGTGGTTCTCATTGTAGTAAAGCTTTATGTGATTTAGGAGCAAGTATTAATTTGATGCCATTTTCTATTTTCAGGAAATTGGAGCTTGGAGAAGTTAAACCAACTACTATCACCCTACAGCTTGCAGACAGAAGTCTCACGTATCCGCGGGGCGTCGTCGAGGATGTACTGGTAAAAGTGAATAAGTTTATTTTTCTTGCTGACTTTGTGATTTTAGATATGGAAGAAGATCATGATGCTCCATTGATCTTTGGGAGACCATTCTTGGCGACTGGAAGGGCATTGATTGATGTTCATAAGGGTGAACTCACCTTGAGAGTTGGTGGAGAAGAAGTTATTTTTAACATCTATCACGCCATGAAGGGATCGAATGAGGTAAGCACTTGTAAAAGCATTAATGTTATAGACTCATGTATGTTTCTTGATTGTGCAGGAATGAGAGATCCCTTGGAGAGCTGTCTGATAGGTGCAGCAGGAACTGTTGATGAAGATAATTGGGAAGTGAATGAGCAATTGGTGGCTCTTGAAGCACTGCAGAAAGAAAAGAGAAAAGATGCACCGCACGAGGAATTGAATGCGAATGAGAGACTAGCGGTAAAACCACCTTCCCCTGATCTGAAAGAGTTGCCAAGCCACCTGTGCTATGCATTTTTAGGTGAGAAATCGACATATCCGGTAATCATTTCTTCCTCTCTTACTTGTGCTGAAAAAGATAAATTATTGAGAGTATTGAGGAAATTTAAAACTGCTTTAGGATGGTCGATTTCTGATATTAGGAGAATTAGCCCCACTATATGCATGCATAAAATTTTGATGGAGGAGTCGTATACTCCTTATGTGGACCACCAGAGGAGGTTGAACCCAGCAATGAAGGAGGTTGTGAAAAACGAGGTACTGAAATTACTAAATGCTGGTGTGATTTATGCTATTTCTGATAGTAGCTGGGTATCTCCTGTCCAAGTAGTACCAAAAAAGGGTGGAATGACAGTGGTAAAAAATGAAAATGATGAATTAATATCTACTCGTACTGTAACTGGTTGGCGAGTATGCATTGATTATAGAAAGTTGAACAATGCCACACGAAAAGATCATTTTCCATTGCCTTTTATTGATCAGATGCTTGACAGACTTGCAGGTTATTGTCACTACTGTTTCTTAGATGGTTATTCAGGTTATAACCAAATTGCTATAGCTCCGGAAGATCAGGAGAAAACAACATTCACATGCCCCTATGGCACGTTTGCCTTTAGGAGGATGCCTTTTGGGCTATGTAATGCACCTGCCACTTTCCAGAGGTGTATGATGGCCATATTTGCAGACATGGTGGAGGAGATAATGGAAGTCTTCATGGACGACTTCTCGGTATTTGGCTCGTCATTTGATCATTGTTTATATAACTTATCCCTTGTTTTGCAGAGATGCCAAGAAAAGAACTTAGTTCTTAACTGGGAGAAATGCCACTTTATGGTCCAAGAGGGCATAGTCCTTGGACATAAAGTGTCGTCTCGGGGATTAGAAGTGGACAGAGCCAAGGTGGTTGTCATTGAAAAACTTCCTCCACCAAAGAACATCAAGGGAATAAGGAGCTTCCTCGGACATGCGGGGTTTTATCGTAGATTCATTAAAGATTTTTCTAAGATCACTAAACCCCTGTGAAATTTACTTGAAAAGGAATCGACTTTTATATTTGACGATGATTGTTTGCAGGCATTCGAGAATATTAAAATGGCATTGGTTACTGCACCAATTATGATAGTGCCGGACTGGGGGCAGCCCTTTGAGCTGATGTGCGATGCAAGTGACTATGCCGTGGGTGCTGTTTTAGGCCAACGACGGGAAAAGATGTTTAGATCAATCTACTATGCAAGTCGAACCATGGATGCTGCACAACAGAATTACACAACTACTGAAAAGGAGATGCTTGCTGTAGTATTCGCATTTGACAAGTTCAGACCCTACTTGGTTGGTACAAAGGTAATTGTTTTCACTGACCATGCAGCTATTCGATACCTTTTTGCCAAGAAGGATGCCAAACCACGCTTGATAAGGTGGATCTTGTTGCTCCAAGAGTTTGATTTTGAAGTGAAGGATAGAAAAGGGTGTGAAAATCAAGTGGCTGACCACTTGTCAAGACTTGAGCTAGAAGTAAAGGAAGAAGAGGGAGCTATACAAGAGACATTTCCAGATGAGCAGCTTTTTGAGGTAAACTCTGTACTCCCTTGGTTTGCTGATATTGCTAATTTTTTGTCTTGCGGCACTCTTCCCCCAGACTTGAGCTATCATCAGAAGAAGAAGTTTGTCCATGATATAAAGTTCTTCTATTGGGACGATCCGTTCGTGTATAAGAGGTGTGCTGACCAAGTGATTAGGAGGTGCGTGGAAGGTCTTGAAGCACAACAAATTTTGGAGAAGTGTCATTCTTCACCATATGGTGGACACTTTGGAGCATCACGAACAGCGGCTAAGGTATTGCAATCCGGTTTTTATTGGCCTAGTTTGTTTAAAGATAGCTATACCTTAGTAAAATCATGTGATAGATGCCAGAGGTTAGGAAACATCTCTAGGCGTCACGAATTACCACTGACAAATGTTTTGGAGGTGGAACTTTTTGATGTTTGGGGCATAGATTTCATGGGACCCTTTCCCCCTTCTTTTGGTAATTCTTATATTCTCTTAGCTGTTGATTATGTGTCGAAATGGGTGGAAGCAATCGCCACCAGTACTAACGACTCTCATGTTGTAGCAAAATTTGTGCATGAGAACATCTTCACTAGATTTGGAACACCGAGAGCCATCATAAGTGATGAAGGTACGCATTTTTGCAATATAATTTTCAACTCACTTTTGGCTAAATACAGTGTGAAGCACAAAGTGGCACTAGCATATCACCCTCAATCGAATGGCCAAGCTGAAGTATCCAACCGGGAAATTAAGCAAATTCTAGAAAAGACTGTCAACACCAACCGGAGGGATTGGGCGTTGAAGTTGGATGATGCGCTATGGGCTTATAGAACTGCTTTCAAGACGCCTATTGGGATGTCTCCCTATCGGCTAGTATTTGGAAAAGCATGCCACCTACCATTGGAGTTGGAGCATAGGGCATTTTGGGCCGTGAAGAAGTTGAATTTTGATCTGAAAGCGTCTGGCGAGGTTAGAAAACTGCAATTGAGCGAGATGGACGAATTCCGAAATGACGCCTATGAGAATGCCAAGATCTACAAAGAACAGACTAAGAAGTGGCATGACAAAATCATTGTCCGAAGGGAGCTCAAACCAGGACAACAAGTATTACTATTCAACTCTCGTCTGAAATTGTTTCCTGGTAAACTGAAATCACGTTGGTCAGAGCCGTTCGTAGTAGAAACAGTATATCCTCATGGGGCTATCGAGCTGAGATGCAGTGATGGACGAACTTTCAAAGTCAATGGACAGCGGGTTAAGGCATACTATGGAACTGAAGTGAGGAATATTGACAATCTTAGCCTGGGTGAACCCAGTTGAACAGGACTGGCAGTCGGGCTGATGACGTTAAACCAAGCGCTGTGTGGGAGGCAACCCACATTTATTTATTTTTGCATTCGTTCTGCTTCATTATTTTAATTAAATTTCTTAGTTAATATTTTAATTTTCGCTATTTAAGTATTAATTTGAATCTGTTTATTTTTTGCAGGTTATATTAAAAAAAAAAAAAATAGAAAGACAGAGGCAAGCGCGCCCATGCGCGACATCTCGCGCGGCAGCGCGCTCAGGTCCACTCGGATTTACAGAAGCTCGCGCGCCCCAGCGCCATGTTACGCGCGATCGCGCACACAGCAAACTTCGATGAAGACAGTAGGTCAAGCGCGATAGCGCGACTTCTTGCGCGACCGCGCGTACTCCTCTATCACCGAATTACAGAAGCAAGCGCGCCATTGCGTCATAACTCGCGCGATCGCGCGCCTCAATGATTGTTCCGAGACAGTGGCTGCCGCGCGGTAGCACGACTTCTCGCGCGACCGCGCGCATCGCACATAATTTTTTTTTTTTAAAAAACCCTACCTATCCCGATTTTTTCCCTTAAAATTCTCCTCCACTCAGCAAGAACAGCCGCCTCCCTCCATCATTCTTTTCTCCAAAACCCTCTCCTCCACAAATCCAACACCCAACCTTGCAAAAATTTCTCCCAAACTCCTACAATACACCACCTCCTTCTCTCACAAACACATAACCCATCTCTCCCACAACCAACAACAGCCGCCGCCGCCCCCTCTCAGGCACGCCGCCGCCGTCGCCGGCCCTCACCGCCACCGCCTCCTGCCGCCAAGCGCCGGTGTTCTTCCTAGTCGTTTGCTTCAAGTAAGGGTACCGTTCCTTCCACAATATTATTGTTTGGGGATAAGTTTCAGAATTCTAGCTGTGTTGGTGGAATTGTGCTCTCGATTTGTTGATTATTATTGTTGATACAAAGTGATCATTATGGCGCCTCGTAAAAAATCAAAGGATGGGGCTTCCTCCTCTCGTTCCTACGATGCTCACAAATTTTGGAACGAGGAAGCCTTTCGGGTATATGAGAGCACCTTGTCTAGGTCGATTATTCCAGAAAGAGGGCTAGATATGACATACCCCGACTGTGCATTCATTAGAGAGGTCGGGCGACGAGGGTGGATGGATATAGCTCAGTCTCCACCAGACGCTGTGATATCCGTAGTCCGTGAATTCTATGCGAATTTGAGAATCAAACATGAAGAATACGGAGTTTTGGTGCGAGGGCAACTCGTCTATTTTGATTCGGCCACTATTAACGCAATCTACAATCTGCCGGAGTTTGAAAATGACGGGTACACTGAGTTGATCACGGGGGCTATGAACTACGATGAGATTATCAGCACCTTAGGCATCGAGGGTGCAGAGTGGCGATTGAATCAGGGCTCCCCGGTCACTTTGAAAAAATCTGATTTACGCCGTAAACCACGTTGTTGGGCATCTTTTATTCTATCACGGATCATGCCCTCCTCCCATCAGACTGAAATTACAAAAGACAAAGTGGCGTTGATTTACGTCATCATGACTGGGAGAACCGTCGATCTTGGGAAGCTTATTCACAGCTATATTATGCGTGCTGGCACGGGACTCATGACCGTCAGCCTTCCCTGCGCACATACTATCACTGCCCTTTGTCTTCATGCCAGTGTGCAATGGGGCGCCGATGAACAAGTCCTGAAAGCCAAGAGCCCAATCACAGTATTTGAAGTAGAGCGTTCGCGCTTCGGAGACGAAATAGAACGGCAACAGGCTAGGGCAGCTTATAATCGGAGGGCCAGAGAACGTCAACCACCACCACCACCATCGATTCCTCGTTCTAGTTTGCGAGATAGGATGTTTCGACTGGAACAAGAGTCGCGGGCTGAGCGCCGACGGCAGGCCGAACACCGACAGACTACTAGTACCTTCATGTCCTACATGATGGATTTCACGACGGCACTTACCCAGCGGTTCCCACCTGGACCCGAGGATGTTCCTTACCCACCACAACCAGCCTGGCCACCACAGTACCCACAGCCGATGGACGATGATGATGAAGGATCTGGGGATGATGATTCGAGCCCCGAGTTCTGACACTCGGGTGCGTGGTATGTGTTGTCATGTTTTTCATTTCTATACATTGAGGACAATGCATACTTTAAGTTTGGGGGGGGTAACAAATTGCTTGTTGGAATTTTTATGAATTTTTTTTTATTTTGCTCAGTAGTTAATTTAGTTTCTATTTACTTTTTGCATTCTATATTTGTTAGGAAAAGTCATGGATAAGTAAAACGTGTGGCCGATGATGAAAATTGAATTTTTGTCATGAGATCTATATGTGTTCACGAGAACCTAGGAGTCACAGATATTTTGCACTGTCGTGTTTATTGATACTATTGTTGCTTAGAGACAAGTTGCATGCCTATGATGCTAAATGGATGAGAGAGACCCGATTCTTGGTAAAACTTGCATGACATTGATTGACACTTTTGCAGACTTAGAAATGATCTAGGCAGTCTTTCATAACATCCTTGGGCCTGTGTTCTTTGTTTACTGTCAATTGTAGCCCTTTGAGCTTAAAAGTTAATTGAGATGCTTACTTTTTCTTCATGCACCTATTTCATATATCATTTTGATTGAAAATTGCATGTGACTAGTTTGTATGAGATGATTAATGGATTGACGGTAATCTAGAACTTGTTTGAGCACTTTTTGAGGCGAAATACGGATGATATGTGACGTAGGAATGATTTAGGCGATCTTTGAAACCGTTGAGCCTTCGAGCCTACCAAATGAACATGGAATATCCCTAGGGTCCCATTTTGAGCTTACTAAAAATCAAGTGGTGTGTGTCAATGACATACAATTAGCCCCCACTTGTATCTATTCTACATCCCACAACAACTACCTAATGAAGCCGATACACTTATTTTCCTACCTGATTTTGAGAGAAATAAATTCATTGGTGGTGTAGTGATTCAAAAGCTCCTTGAAAAGAAAAAGAAAAATTGAAGCGAGCAAAGAGGGAGTTGAAAATAGACAAAAAGAAAGAGAAAAAGTTCAATCAAAGAAAATATAAGGGAGATGAAGGATATGAATGAAAAGAAAACAATAAGTGGATGGTGAATGAAAAAGAAAATGAAAAAGAGTGAAATTGATGAAGAGTTGGTTATTTCTCTCAAATTTTGAATTCCATACCTTTTATTGTAGCCGTGAGCCGTGGCCTAACGTTACAAGCTTACAAGACCTATTAACCTTGTCACATTTATCCAATATACTAGTGGAGAAAAGTTGTTCAAGTTAAGCCTATGGATACCTGAAAAACATAGTCATCAAGTGTCGACTTTGATCACTTGCTTGCAAGCATCTCGTTGTGTGATTTCATCTTTAGTATAATTTCGTTGAATATTCATTGAGCCAGTTAATCACCAATAAAGTCCTATGTGATCTATGAATGTGAATTTGGATTTTAATGAAGTGTGAGTTGAACTAAACTGAGGATTTCTCGATTCTGAAAGGCGAATGGGCATTGTTACTCTATCTGAGCATTCGATGGGGTAAACAAACATGGACATATCACACACACACGTGACTCTTGGGAAATTGTGAATTACACTAAATAGATAAAATCTGAGGCCAATATCACTTCTTGCGAATCCATGACTGTTAAGAGTTTCATTATTTATTAATTGACTTCTTGTTTTTATTTTATTTTGCTCGGGACTAGCAAAAGTTCAAGTTTGGGGGGTTTGATAAGTGCAAGATTTGCACTTAATTTACATTTAAATCCATTTTGAATTATGCTTGTTTCGAACAGAATTATGCGTTTTTGGTTTGTTTATGTTGTCATTTCAGGAATGGAGAAAATAGCGGACACGAAGCCAAGTGAACCAAGAAGTGCATTACCACGAGCACGCCATGGGACAGAAGTGCGCGCGCCATCGCGCCACTTCACGCGCAGTCGCGCGCACATACACTCAAGCCTCGTACAGAGCCTCGCGCGCGCCCGCGCGAGATCACGCGCAGCCACGCGCAAAGATGTGCAGGATGATCGACAGTAGCTGGCGCGCCACCGCGCCAGTTCATGCGCACCCGCGCGTACAGACCCGAGAGCAACGCGCGCCAGCGAGACTTCATACGCGACCGCGCGCATACATGCACGGGCAGATGAACAGCAACTCTCGCGCCACCGCGCGCGCGCCGCAGCCAAAATAAGTATAAAAGCGCGATTCTTAGGTCAGAATATTGGCAGCCATTTTGGTAGAGAAAACACCTCGGAGGGCTAGAGAAATCAAGAGACGAAGATCCGGAACGCGAAGATCGATCGCAGATACGAAGAACGACGGAACTGGACACAGAGACGACACTTCGGATTTGTCTTTTATCTTTCGTTTCTATATTTTCGTGTAACTCAATGTCTGAATCTTCAACCATGCATTGTGTTTATTTAGATTTCGTGATGAACTAAATTCCCATTCTAGAGAATGAAGTAACGCTGTTGATACGATGATTTGACACCGTTGTTTATGTGATTGAATTCCGCTTTCGTTTAATTGCGTTCTCTGCGTTTACTGCACTGCAATTTACTGGCCATAAATTGTTTGTTGTTTGATTAATCTTATAACTCGGGAGAGGGACTAGGATTATAGATCATTAGAGACACATCGTTGAATGTTTATAGCGTTCGGAAGGCGTATAACTTTAGCGAGGCTTAGTAAGAACATTGTATGCGCTTATCTATGAAACGTAGATTCTAATTAGGAATAATTGAATCGAAGTTGATAGATACACTTTATTCGTCACTTGGGAAAGGGGGAATAAAACAATCTAAGTGTTCTTGGCTATTAATCGATTGGAATTCAGGAATATAAATTAAACTGTGAATAATTATCGTGGAAACTTTGTGAAATCATTTCTCTAGATACTTTCTCTCATTATTATCTGTCAATCTGGTGATTTAATTTATTCATTGCTTTCAATTAATTCGTTTAAACAAACAAAACTGATTATTGATTTTTCTAGATAAAGTCTTGGCTATTTTAATTACAAGAATTGATATACATTTTTATACACACTCCTCGTGGGATCGATACTTGTACTCAAACGTACATTTTACTATAACTTGACATCGTGCGCTTGCGAGCAGTTAAGAAAACGCGCAACAGCCATATCCCAGGCACGGTCCACTGCCTTCGTGGACCAGCTCGAGCATATATGTATGCTTGTTGATATCGATCATTTGATTCCTGATATCCTGATATCTTGCACCTATTCATGCATTGCATTCATGCATGGCATCATTGCATTTCTATGTCATATATCGTGGTTTTTTGATGTCTCGTACTGGGGTTACTGACCCCCGAGAGGGGGCTGTCGTGTCTTTTGTGTGTGGACATGATAGGTGGTACAGGTGGTTCGACCTCAGGTGCTCGAGAGGAAGCCTCGGGAAGCACCAGAGCTCCTTGAGAGTAGGCTCAGTTGTATTTAGGTACTGCGTGGTGTTGTTGTCTCCCAGATACTATATGTATATATTTGGAGGATTGTATTATGGTATTATCGAGCCTTGTCGGCTCTATGATATTTTGGGTTTGTATATGTCATGATCGTGTCTGGCTGGCACATGTTTATGCTGTTGTGTTTATTGAGGGCATATGTTGTTATTTTGAGTATTTGATTTTCTGGTATGTCCTATTTACGGGAAGGTCATGCCAAAATTTTTATAGGCCCAAACGCAAATTTTTAACTCACTTTTCCGCTGTTTACTGATTAATCATGATTTCATGTTAATAAATCGTTATTAGGATAACGGGCCCTCACAGTTGGTATCAGAGCGTAGACTGGGATACGCTCGTACTAGAGTTAGTACACTCGAGTTTAGGCACAAGATATTTGTGCGCATGTGTTTGATTATTTGAAATTACTTGCTCTTGTATGGCATGAATTACATGTTAGTATCTTAGGGATATGACATGTAGACTATACATTTGAGTTTTATTTCAGTGCTTTGGATTATATTGAGGTTATTGAATATTTTGGGAATTTAACGTTAAATCCTGTAGAATGGCAACTAGAGGAAATAAAGGTAAAGGAAAAGAAGTGGCTCAGGAGTCTGGGGCACAGAATATCGGAGGAAATGACAGAGTTCCTCGAGGTAGACGTGGGCGTGCTGCTGCAGAGACAGCCGCTAAAGCAGATGCAGAGGTAGAACAGTTAGTGCACCGAGTTGATGAAATGGAATTGGCTGTAGCTCGATTTCAGAATATGCATCCTGCGAAATTCTTTGGAAATGAAGGCAGTGATCGAGCAGAGGGATGGTTGAAACATATGGAATTCTTGTTCAACACAGTACATTATGATGCTGATAGAAGGTTAACTATGGCAGTCCTCCAACTACGGGATCGTGCACAGCGTTGGTGGGAGGCTACTACAAATGTACTGCAACAAACAGGTAGTCAGATTACTTGGGAGGTGTTTCGTGCTAAATTCCTTCAAGAATATGCTCCACCATCCTACTACTCAGCCAGAGAATCAGAATTTCATCGACTAGTTCAGGGAAATATGTCTGTTGAGGAATATGCCCGACAACTTTCTGCTCTTCTCACTTATGTACCACATGTGGCCGTGAGTGAAAAAGGGAAAATTTCAAAATTTTTGGAAGGACCGAACTACCAAATACATGCTATGGTTATGGCTGGATCGCCTACGACTTATGCCGAAGCTGTTGATAAGGCGATTGGAATTGAAGCTGGATTGAAAAGGGGTAGACAACCACAGGCTCCACAAATGCCTAGTGGTAGTTCATTTTTTTCAGCAGGTACACCATCTTTTCCATCTCACCAGTCATACCAACAGCAGAAACAAAAACAATTCAGACAAAAAGGAAAACAGTTTAAAAAGAAATATCACTCCAGTTCCTCTAGTTCGAGCAGTTCACAAAGTGTGACAGGTGGACAGTACCCCGTGATTTACTGTGATCGATGCGGAGGAAAACATCCTACTGCGCAGTGTAGTGGAGTATTGGGTTCATGTCATACTTGTGGTCGGTCAGGGCATTTTGCCAGAGTTTGTCCGAACCGTGCACAGGGACAGATGCAGCCACATCAGTTGCCTTATGCCAGAGGTAGTTTTCCAGGTGGCTCATCTCAGCGACCATTTGCTCCTGCACCATCTTATCAGCAGTCTAATTACCCACAGGTCAAGGGTAATGTGCCACAGTCTTTCCAAGGTCCTCAACAAGCTCGAGTATATGCTTTGACCGAGGATCAGGCTAGAGAGGCTCCAGGCGGGGTGATCGCAGGTACTTGCCTTATTTACGATCATATTGCACGAGTTTTATTTGATACTGGGGCATCTCATTCATTCATTGCATCCGATTATGTTGATAAATATGAACTCTGGACTACACCATTTCATGAAACTGTATCTGTGTCTACGCCAGCTGGTCGATTTATTCCATCTGGGCAAATTGTGTTAGATTGTGTGTTGCATTTCGATGATAGCATTATGATCACAAACTTGATTGTATTACCGATGCATGATTTTGATTGTATCATCGGTATGGACACACTGTCTAGTTATCGAGCCACTGTAGATTGTTTTCATGGTGTAGTACGATTTAGGCCATACTATGGTAGCAAATGGAATTTTTATGGTCAAGGATCACAGGCTAAGATACCGTTAGTCTCAGCGATGGAAATGTTTAGATTATTATCTTTAGGAAATGAGGGATATATGGTTTATGCTGTGGATGCTACCAAGAAAGAACCGAAATTATCTGATATCCCAGTAGCGAAAGAATTTCCCGATGTCTTTCCTGAAGAAATACCAGGCTTTCCACCGCAGAGAGAAATTGATTTTAGCATCGACTTGATGCCGGGTACTGCGCCGATCTCTAGAGCGCCGTACAGAATGGCTCTTGCAGAACTAAAAGAATTGAAAGAGCAGTTACAGGATTTACTCGAAAAAGGTTATATACGCCCTAGTATGTCACCCTGGGGAGCGCCTGTACTGTTCGTAAAGAAGAAAGATGGTTCCATGAGAATGTGCATCGATTATAGGCAGCTCAATCGAGTTACTGTTAAAAATAAATACCCTCTGCCTAGAATTGATGACTTGTTTGATCAGCTTCAAGGAAATTCTGTTTATTCGAAGATTGATCTTCGATCAGGATACCATCAACTTCGGGTTAGAGAAGAAGATGTTCCTAAAACAGCTTTTAGAACTAGATATGAGCATTATGAATTTCTAGTAATGCCATTTGGTTTAACAAATGCACCAGCAATGTTTATGGATTTGATGAATAGAGTGTTCAGAAATTTTCTGGATAAATTTGTTATTGTCTTTATTGATGATATACTGGTGTATTCGAGATCAAAACGGGAACATAAAGAGCATTTACGATTGGTTCTTCAAACACTTCGAGATTCTCAATTGTATGCTAAGTTGTCGAAGTGTGAATTTTGGATGGATAGCGTGATATTTTTGGGTCACGTGATATCAACCCAAGTTATATCTGTAGATCCGAGCAAAGTTGAAGCCGTCCTGAATTGGGCTAGTGTGGGGACCCGGACGCTAATCATCTTCTTAATCATCTTTTGGGATTTAATTATCAGTTCTGATAAAACAGGGTCTAAAAATTTTTCTTTTTAAAATGTAAATGCGGAAGGTAATGGATTCTAAATAACATACATCTCAGTATAAAATACATTTCAGTATAAAAGTACAATACTGTACAATCTAAATCTAAGGTTCAGTTACTAAGTTCAAGTAATAAACCAAATCTACAGTAAGTCCGGAATCACCACGCTAACTCGTCTTCTCTCATCATCTTTGTAATAGCCGAGCCCGGTGTACGGTACGGTTTAAGCTTTATTGTGTTAATTGGGTTTATGATTAGTCGTTTATAGTTGTGTTTTGGGCTATAGTATTATTGGTTATTATTTATTTGAGGTATTAGTTGGTGTTGATTGTTCGTTTCAGCGTTTCGGATCGATTTTAGTTGAGTTTGTACTGTTCATTGCCGTGAGTAGAGTGCACCCGCGCTCTTAGATGAGTGCCCCCGCGGTGTACTATTCATCATTTTGCACTTTGAGGGCCGTGGCATGACCGCACCCGCGGCAGTGCAAGGACCGCACCCGCGGTGTGCACCGCACCCGCGGTAATTGTAGCACCGCACCCGCGGTGATCGTGCATGAGAATTATTTTGGTATGCCGTGAGCATGGCGCACCCGCGGTGCTTGTGTTGGCGCACCCGCGGTGTAAGTATGGGCGAGTTATTTAGTACCTTTTTGATTGAGTTGACTTCATTCCATACCTTATCCTATCTACTTTTCGAGATTTTCTCTCAAATACCAAGGGTTTTCATCCATTTCTTTTGCTTCCTATCTTTGATTCTTGGCTTTGTTTGGATTTCCGACTTGAGATCAACGTTCTCCATGGTATAAGGAAGCTTAGGTAAGTTTTTGGTGCGATTCTAACGAGGTTTTGAGTTAAGGGTTATTTTGGATTTGATGTTTGAGTTGTTTAATGGATTATTTGGCTTGTACTTGTGGATCTAGAGTTGATATTGGTGTTATTTATGGATTATTGTTG
The DNA here is from genome assembly GCF_022965805.1 of Primulina eburnea. NCBI lineage: Eukaryota > Viridiplantae > Streptophyta > Magnoliopsida > Lamiales > Gesneriaceae > Primulina > Primulina eburnea. The sequence goes on from NC_133115.1 coordinate 17,511,110, forward strand.
TAGGTGGTGTACCAAGAGCTTATTTGAGGTGTTCTATTGGTAGTAAGTGGAATTTCATCCTTTTTGCTCACATGATATTATATGTATTGTGTTTTAAAGGTTTCAAAGTGTTATTCCCTTCCATTGATCCATTGCTATGTATTCATTTCATTGATTATCTATTGGAGGCATTGTATGTCTCACCATTGTTATAAAGGGAATACAAGAAATATTATGAGATTGCGAAACGACGGCCTTAAATGCTATTGAGAATTCAAATGTTTTATTGGATTGATTTATCATAGCCATGGCATTGCATGCAATTAGATGATCATCGACCATAGGCTTTTATCCCCTCACAGTTATCGATTTATATCGATGGGATATTGGCAACCACAGTTACAGATACTATTGATATCAATCCAACCATAGAAAAGAGAATACCATCGTATTGCTATCTATTGCTATGCTATTGCTACAGTTATTGCTACAGTATTCATGTTTCAGAGTCGATGGTATTTATGATTTAAAAGCCATGTTTTACAGAGTATACTATGTATCATTGCTATGTAAGAGTTCCACTTGCTGAGATTTATTCTCATTTCAGTTATTTTCATGTGATGCAGATAAGAACGACGGACCGGGACGTTGACTGTGGATGGGGGTCATATGCATACGAAGATTGGAAGGATGATTATTTTGTATCATTTTGTAGCATGATCACACTAATGATATTTTGTATTTTGTTATGTCATTGGAATGATCATGTTGTTATTTTGTAAGCACTTTTATGAAATGTATTTTGAAACTCCTTCCATTTGAAAGAAAATATTAAATTCCGCTGTATTTTTAATTGTATCGGGTCAGGGTGTCACAATCTTCTTGACCCCGATCCAGCCCCACCTGTTGTCATGCACACATACAAAACAAGACAACAGCCGGATAACTCCGGTGAGAATCAATCTCAGTATAAAACATGGTAAGCATGTATATAAACAAACTAATTCATAAACATACGATCATGTATAAACACAATATATTTCATAATATATGAAATTACGCATGCAACTCAAATCAGATAAACATGCATATCAACAGTCTAAATCATAAAACATGCTAGCACAACTGAAAGCAATAACGATGGGTCCCATGATCTAGGAGCCACATCCATATAAGCATGAAGTCCTAATCAAATCATGTCTAGACTTGACTCGATCTATAACTCTAGGGATCCCGGGGTGAATAAGACGTCACTGGCTGTCACCTACCCAACCACTCGGGGCGATTGTACGTCTTATTCCTAGACTTCGGTCCGAGCTGTATCGACGGCTGGCAATAGGAGTAATGGCTACTCCTACGTTGAGATACACCGAACGTCTAGAAGTCTGACAATGGCTGTCAAGACTTTCCTATCTTAAATGCAATGAATAACAATCTATAAACAAAGCATAATCATATTCATATATGAATATGGCAATTATCTTACCTGCTTGAATACAATTCTATAATCAAAGCATAATCAGGTAACAATATAAACAATAATCTAGTATGTGATTTTATTGGGAAACTCAAATTAATCTAATTTGAGTTATGCTTCCCGAATATCACATGAATTATACCTTTGTCGTCCCCGTCCGAGGAAGACGAAGTCTTGAAGTCCAGTCTGTCCATATCTGATCTGAAATGACAAAATCAAATACACTGTATCACTGTGTAGTTCAATTCACAATCTGTTCTGATCAATACTCAACTCAGTACATAATCTGATCAATCTGAACAAAACACAATCTGATCATATCAATAATATCACGATATAATCTAAATCATATCTGAATCTGATCAATCTGTTTCCAGCATCTGCATATCTAACAAATACATCTTCAGATATGCTGAAATACAAAACACAGACATACAGTATTCTTTCTTCGATCTGACGTCACATATCTACTGAATAATCTATCCAGACATACAAGAATAATCATCTCTCTATTCTTCAATCAAGAACAATACAAATCTAGTGTTTAATCTCAATCAATATCTTCTAAAAATCATAACAATTTCAGAAACAGTCTGTTCTTTAATCTGTCTTCAATTCTACAATGACCACTACAGAAGAAACACCATATCTGAATCATATACAATTCTAGTAACATCATATTTTCAAAACATCTCAAAACGTAACAAAACTTACGTCCTTGTGTAGCTCTAGTCGAAAGGAACACAATACTGCGTTCGGATTCGAATTCGGATACACGGATTCTTCGAAATCACAAATCTAAAAGGCGTAGAGATTTTTCTCTCAAAAGTTTCGCCCTTTTCTGAATTCTGAAGGAAAGAAACGTGTAAGCCACATATATATATATTTCAATTGCATGCAACCCAAGTGGCAAAATCTTCATAGTGCACGTCGCACCGCGGGTGCGGTCCTTGCTGCACCGCGGGTGCGCTCCGTGCTCTGATCCCTATTCATTTTGCAAAAGCTGAGACCGCGGGTGCGGTGTTATCATTACCGCGGGTGCGGTGTGGCTACGGAAATTGCACTTCATTTTCTTCACATGCACCGCAGGTGCGGTCGTGCTGGCACCGCGGGTGCGGTCTTGCAAACTTCTAAATTTCTAATTTTTGATCTTTGCAACACCTTATAATCTTGTCTTTTCTTTCCTCAATGCATGTCATGCATTCTCATATCTTCCGAGTCTCACGTTAACGAAGATTAATAATCTTGGTTTATCAATTCGATAATTCTCGGGCATTACATTTCTCCCCCTCTTAGATCTGAGTTCGTCCTCGAACCCATAAGTAATCAATTCAGATATATCAGGAGAAGTGTATACTAGAGTTTAACTTGAAACTCAATCCCTGATTCCAATCTGGAATAAGAATTCACTAAGTATATCATCATAATACTTTTCCAATTCCTTCTGACAGAATCAATCTTATCTTACTGGCTATACAACATCCGTATATGCCAATCCACAGCTTATAACATATCAGTACTATAAGTTGTTATCAATTCTGTTTATCCTAATCAAGGACATATGAAATCTTCAGTTTCAAATACCAATCGTCATCATCCGACGTTGGTTTCTTCAATCTGTTCATTCTGAACTTATCTTAATAGCTATCGTCATGCAGTAAGTCATACAGTGACAATAAATCATCTCAATTAGTGCTAACATCCAGCACTAAAGTTCTACCAATGTCTTCTAATATCTGGATAGTAAACTCTGACTATCTATCAGTCGGTGAATCATTTGCAAGATAACTTATGGTATAATCTGCCATAATTGCAAACTTGATCAAAATCACAATCTGATATAGTCTACTTCTACATTCTGTTTAATCTGACCTTTTCTTGACATCGATCTTGTCATTTGGTCATGTTTGTACATCATCTTGTACAAACTAATAGATATAGATTGAACACTCTGTCAATCATAATCATATTATATCACAATCTGAAGTAAATGGCGGTAATTTCATTACAACAGCCATAGAAATGCACTCCCATTTCTATTTAGAAATATACAAATGCTATAATCGTCTTTTGATATTTATCTTTCTGTCTTTTCTGTTAGCGATTCAAACATATCAGTATGATTTCTGCCAACATTTCCATACTAATTATATTCTAACTGCGTTAATCTGTTTATATCCAAACTGTCTGTTATCCGAATAACAACTGAATCCACTAACGTGCATGTCTGACACTATCTGTGATATCTGATTCGAACTATTCGGCACAAACAATCAGTTAATAATATAAATCAAGGAAGAAATACCTACCTGGTATTCGGCTCTGACTCTCAATGTCAATTATGTTATACAATTCTGAAACACTCTGACATATGCTGATCTCATTTCTGAACTGCTGTAATTCTTTAAATTAACTCTGATACAATTGAACTGCATATAATCTCAACGGTTCACAACAATCTGTATCATATACGGATTCAAAACAACAGTAATATCCAATCAAATACGAAATAGCAGTAACCTATACAGATCTAGTGAGTTCAAGGAACTCATAAACGGTAATCTCTGGCAATAAGATTGCTTCTGATTAATCAAACATGTCTTCATGTCATTCTGATCAACTGTTATATCTCATCTGCAAATAAAATATGCTCCCCCAAAATAATATAAAATATCTCAAATACTGATTTAGAACAATAACAATACCCAGCAGATATAAAGCAACAGTCGAATAAAATAATTTGCCCAATCAGAAAAAATACATTTCTGAAATTTCTGATATTTCTGAACTTTCTGGTCTTTCTGACATCAGTCTCGTTCTCAGTTACTGATCTCTGTCTCAACTGTATCAAAATCTATCTGTATACTAAATTCAGATATCGCATATTCTGAATACAATCTGTTTCAAGGGGAATTCTTATCTGAATAATTTCTGTATACAATACTCACAATTATCAGAATATTCAACAAAATCTTTAAATATTCAGTATAATTTCCAACTACTCGAGTCAATCAACCAGACACTGCAAATATATCCATATATCATAGATATAACGAGTATAAATCTTCAGAATATCTCTAAACATACTGAGACATGCCAAAGAGAAACATTACTCCAATGTAACTCCTGTTCAGTATTCTGCTGTTAATCTTTCAAATCGTTCAATTCGTTCTGTATCATTCTTGATATTCAATATCATTCTGTACTGAATCTACCATACAATCAATATCTGATCTTAATTCAATTCTGCAATCTATCTTTCTGATATAAAGCAATCTGAAATCTTATCTGGCAATATCAGCCAACTCGTACAATACTGGCAGATCTGCCAATATTAGGCTCGATTTCAGTATATCTACTGAATACATAAGGATACCATCTGTTCCTTTCTGTATCAATCGAGTCATAAACAACACAGATATCAAAGGAATTCGAAATCTAGAATCCTTACTGTGAATCACTACTCATCAGCCATATCTGGTCTGACTCTTACCATTTCTGGAAAAATTCTACAATATGTCTATACTTGTTCAGCATATGCTTATCAATAATGCGTTCAAATCAGGAACACAAGTACATCATAAGCTATTTCTATTTCATTCTCATCTTACTGTAGTATACAATATATACAAAAATCTCTGATATCAACACTTCCTCAACAAGCAAGGACATCAATACTACAGTACATACAAACCCAACAGATACAGCATATCTCCATGCAACTCAGTCAAAGATATTCTTAACAAATGCATTAGTATATATCAATACATATGCAATAGAATCATAAAGACTAGTACCTGTTGTGAATTCTGAATCTGTGGTTTCAAGTGAACTCTGTTCCCTACGATCTTCGGGAACGCTTCTGGGGACAAACTTTAGCAAAGTGTCCCGGCTGTCTGCAGATATGACAACTACCAGTCACTCCCTGGCATTGCTCGGTGGGATGCCTCCCTCCGCAACTCCTGCAATACACTTCAGTATGGCTTGGACCAGAAATGCTAGAGCTAGATGAACCACCTCCCATCTTCTTGAATGGCTTCTTCCGAGCTTTCAGCAAATCTTGCTTTTCACTCGTACTGCCTTGATCAAATCGGAGAGGGGATTGCTGTGTCTGAAGTGGCTTCACACACAACCTTCCTAGCTGTCTAATCAGACTCGCCTCAGCTCTCTTCGCTTTACTCAAAATATCAGCAAAATGGTAAGGTCGTTGCAGATTCATGAATGCAACTACCTCTGAATTCAACCCTCTGATGAACTGATTTACTATAGCTTTATCATTTCCAGCTAAATGAGGAGCAAAACGCATTAGAGTCGAGAATTTAGCAATATATGCGTCAATATTTAGCTGCCCTTGGCTCAAATTCTCAAACTCTAATTTCTTGTCCTCTCGGTACGAAGCTGAGAAAAATCTTCGATAGAATTCATTTCTGAATATTTCCCACGACATCACTGTACCTCTCTGTGCCCACATTCTTGTACTGGTAATCCACCAACTCCTGGCGGCTTCTCGTAACTGGTAAGGCACCATTTTAACTCTCTGTTCATCTGTACAATCAAGTAAATCAAACAAGATTTCTATATCATCAAACCAGTTCTGACAGTCTTCAGATGTCTCGGTACCACTCAGAATCGGCGGCTGAAATAACTGCAATTCTGCCAACTTTACTTCTATCTGGGTTTCTGATACATCTATCTGTTCAGAAGAAGTACTACCCCTTTCTGGAATTCTCCGAGGCGGTATATCTGAATATCAAACAAATGAGTGCACAATCTATATAATCTGTCTCAGCCCTCCTCTGATCATATACCTCTGATTCAGACTCGGTTCTGATCCAGGCTTAAGAAGTACATGCTGCAATCAACTCAGATAACAAGCAACATGTAATAGGGAAAGCAATAAATCATGCTAGCACACACAATGTAAATCAACATTGAAATAAATCTCATGCTAGGAATCACATGCAAGGAAGAAAATTCAATCTACCCCGCTCATTTTCTTCTATCTCAGTCTAAAGAATCTATCAACTGTGACTTTCTCAATCTAAAGGATCTATCGCTCTGATACCACCTGTTGTGGGGACCCGGACGCTAATCATCTTCTTAATCATCTTTTGGGATTTAATTATCAGTTCTGATAAAACAGGGTCTAAAAATTTTTTTTTTTAAAATGTAAATGCGGAAGGTAATGGATTCTAAATAACATACATCTCAGTATAAAATACATTTCAGTATAAAAGTACAATACTGTACAATCTAAATCTAAGGTTCAGTTACTAAGTTCAAGTAATAAACCAAATCTACAGTAAGTCTGGAATCACCACGCTAACTCGTCTTCTCTCATCATCTTCTTGACCCTGATCCAGCCCCACCTATTGTCATGCACACATACAAAACAAGACAACAGCCGGATAACTCCGGTGAGAATCAATCTCAGTATAAAACATGGTAAGCATGTATATAAACAAACTAATTCATAAACATGCGATCATGTATAAACACAATATATTTCATAATATATGAAATTACGCATGCAACTCAAATCAGATAAACATGCATATCAACAGTCTAAATCATAAAACATGCTAGCACAACTGAAAGCAATAACGATGGGTCCCATGATCTAGGAGCCACATCCATATAAGCATGAAGTCCTAATCAAATCATGTCTAGACTTGACTCGATCTATAACTCTAGGGATCCCGGGGTGAATAAGACGTCACTGGCTGTCACCTACCCAATCACTCGGGGCGATTGTACGTCTTATTCCTAGACTTCGGTCCGAGCTGTATCGACGGCTGGCAATAGGAGTAATGGCTACTCCTACGTTGAGATACACCGAACGTCTAGAAGTCTGACAATGGCTGTCAAGACTTTCCTATCTTAAATGCAATGAATAACAATCTATAAACAAAGCATAATCATATTCATATCTGAATATGGCAATTATCTTACCTGCTTGAATACAATTCTATAATCAAAGCATAATCAGGTAACAATATAAATAATAATCTAGTATGTGATTTTATTGGGAAACTCAAATTAATCTAATTTGAGTTATGATTCCCGAATATCACATGAATTATACCTTTGTCGTCCCCGTCCGAGGAAGACGAAGTCTTGAAGTCCAGTCTGTCCATATCTGATCTGAAATGACAAAATCAAATACACTGTATCACTGTGTAGTTCAATTCACAATCTGTTCTGATCAATACTCAACTCAGTACATAATCTGATCAATCTGAACAAAACACAATCTGATCATATCAATAATATCACGATATAATCTAAATCATATCTGAATCTGATCAATCTGTTTCCAGCATCTGCATATCTAACAAATACATCTTCAGATATGCTGAAATACAAAACACAGACATACAGTATTCTTTCTTCGATCTGACGTCACATATCTACTGAATAATCTATCCAGACATACAAGAATAATCATCTCTATATTCTTCAATCAAGAACAATACAAATCTAGTGTTTAATCTCAATCAATATCTTCTGAAAATCATAACAATTTCAGAAACAGTCTGTTCTTTAATCTGTCTTCAATTCTACAATGACCACTACAGCAGAAACACCATATCTGAATCATATACAATTCTAGTAACATCATATTTTCAAAACATCTCAAAACGTAACAAAACTTACATCCTTGTGTAGCTCTAGTCGAAAGGAACACAATACTGCTTTCGGATTCGAATTCGGATACACGGATTCTTCGAAATCACAAATCTAAAAGGCGTAGAGATTTTTCTCTCAAAAGTTTCGCCCTTTTCTGAATTCTGAAGGAAAGAAACGTGTAAGCCACATATATATATATATATTTCAATTGCATGCAACCCAAGTGGCAAAATCTTCATAGTGCACGTCGCACCGCGGGTGCGGTCCTTGCTGCACCGCGGGTGCGCTCCGTGCTCTGATCCCTATTCATTTTGCAAAAGCTGAGACCGTGGGTGCGGTGTTATCATTACCGCGGGTGCGGTGTGGCTACGGAAATTGCACTTCATTTTCTTCACATGCACCGCGGGTGCGGTCGTGCTGGCACCGCGGGTGCGGTCTTGCAAACTTCTAAATTTCTAATTTTTGATCTTTGCAACACCTTATAATCTTGTCTTTTCTTTCCTCAATGCATGTCATGCATTCTCATATCTTCCGAGTCTCACGTTAACGAAGATTAATAATCTTGGTTTATCAATTCGATAATTCTCGGGCATTACAGCTAGACCAACCAACATACCGGAGATTCGAATTTTTATGGGATTGGGTGGGTATTATAGACGATTCATCGAAGGATTTTCGCAGATTGCCCGACCTATTACCCAACTGACTAAGAAAGATGCAAGATTTATTTGGTCAAATGAATGTGAGAATAGTTTTCTTACATTGAAAGAGAAACTGACAACAGCACCAGTGTTGGCATTGCCATCTGGATCAGGTGGATTTGTGGTTTGTACTGATGCATCATCAAGAGGTTTGGGATGTGTTTTAATGCAACATGGAAAAGTTATTGCCTATGCTTCAAGGCAATTGAAAACACATGAATCCCGATATCCAGTTCATGATCTTGAACTAGCAGCCATTGTTTTTGCTTTAAAAGTTTGGCGACATTATCTATACGGTGAGCAGTTTATTATCTACTCAGATCATAAGAGTTTGAAATATCTGTTTACTCAATCAGAACTGAATATGAGGCAGAGACGATGGTTAGATTTATTGAAAGATTTTGACTGTGAAATACAGTATCGGCCAGGAAAAATGAATCAAGTTGCAGATGCATTAAGTCGGAAGTATCAGGATGTTATGATAGCATCTATCCATGTCTGGCAGAATTATGATGATTTATGTACTTCTGGTTGGAATTTTCAGCCGAAAGGCAATCATTTTATTGTATCTGCTTTACAATTTGAGCCGAAGATTATTTCGAAAATCAAGAAAGCTCAAAAGAATGATTCACAGGTTCAGAAATCGAAAGACTTGGTTTTGTCTCGTAACCCAGATAAATACAATATCTCATCAGATGGTTGTTTACGGATGAATAACAGGTTAGTAGTACCAAATGTCACAGGATTGAGAGAAGCATTGCTTCAAGAGGCACATTGTAGCCGTCATAGTGTTCATCCTGGTACTCATAGAATGTACCACATACTGAAGCCATATTTTTGGTGGGATGCGATGAAAAGAGATATGTCAGAATTTGTAGCGAAGTGTTTGACATGCTAGCAGGTTAAAGCCGAGAGAATGAAACCTGGAGGTATGTTACAGAGTTTAGAAATACCACAATGGAACTGGGAACATATTGCAATAGATTTCGTGACTCACTTGCCCAGATCAAACAGAGGTTGTGATGCTATCTGGGTGATAGTCGACAGATTGTCTAAATCAGCACATTTTATTCCATACGATCGTACTTATGCTTATAATAAAATGGCACGATTATATGTGGATAATGTTATTCGATTGCATGGAGTTCCAGTATCTATTGTATCTGACCGAGATCCTAGATTTGCTTCCAAGTTTTGGAGTAGTCTTCAGAATGCTTTTGGTACTAAGTTGGCAATGAGTACAGCTTATCATCCCCAAACAGATGGTCAGACAGAGAGGACTATACAAACTTTGGAAGATATGTTACGATCAGTGGTAATGGATTTTGGTGGAAACTGGCAAGAATCTTTACCATTGGTTGAATTCTCCTACAATAATAGTTTTCAAACAACTATTGGGATGGCACCATTCGAAGCTTTGTATGGTAGAAGGTGTCGATCTCCCGTATGTTAGAATGAAGTTGGAGAAAAACCATTGGCACAACCTGAGTTCGTTGAAGAAATGAATGAAAAGATAAATTTGATTAGAAAAAGAATGAAAGCATCTCAGGATCGTCAAGCTAGCTACGCAAATAAAAGACGTAGACCTTTAGAATTTCAAGTTGGCGATCAAGTTTTCTTGAAAGTGTCACCATTTCGTGGAACGATGAGATTTGGGCGAAAAGGGAAGTTAGCTCCACGTTATATTGGACCGTATACTATTGTTGAGAGGATCGGTTTATTAGCTTAAAGATTGGACTTGCCGCAGAGTTTGTCTGCTATACATGATGTGTTTCATGTATATATGCTGCGGAAGTATGAGCCAGATCCATCTCATGTTCTGAGACCCGAGGATGTGGAGTTGGACAGTTCTCTTAGCTATGTTGAGTATCCTATACAGATTCTTAATCGAAAGGATAAGCAACTTCGAAATAAGACGATTCCACTTGTTATGGTACAATGGAGTAGACATGGGACTGAAGAGGCTACATGGGAGTTGGAGGCTAAAATGCGTCAAGAATGGCCTCACTTGTTTGAAATTGTCACAAATTATTCCATGTACTCTGACTTTCCTATGTACTATCAGTGGTAGATGTGTGACTATGTTGTACATAATGTGTGTGTTGTGTGTTTCGATTTCGAGGACGAAATCTTTTGTTAGAGGGGGAGAAATGTAATGACCCGATTTAATTATATGTTATTTGGCGATAATTAAGATTAATTATTTTAAATTGAGGAATTTAAAATAATTAAGCCAAATAATTAAACTGTGTGTTTATCAATATTTAAATGTTATAGCACATGAAAGTGGAAATAAATAGATCGGATCAAATTGTGAACCCCGAAAAGATAAAGGATAAACATGCATAATATATATATATATATATATATATATATATATATATATATATATATATATATATATATATATTATAATACACTCTCTCTCACACACACTGCACCATAAACACACATGGATCCTCGTCTCTTTCTTTCCCGTAACTTCTGTTCAAAATCTTCAAACCCATTTTCGCCACTTTGACCGTCGATTGTGGCCGCACCAGTTGCCGAAAAATTCAACTAAATATACGTTGGAAAGCTCTCGACGTAAGCTTTCTGTTGATACCACTTTCGATAGGAAAAATCGAGATTTTCGAAAACCCGCTGTCGGCTTCGTCGCTTGAATCGACGTCTTCCGCCGCTCAAAAGTAAAAATCGAATCGATTGAGGGGTTTTGTTCCTTATGTTATAAGCTTTCTTTTGGTACCAATTTTGCAAATTTTAGAGAACCTACCGTTTTTCTGTGTGATTCCGGTCGTCTTCTCCGGCGAGGTTGCCGCCTGTTGCCGGTTGGCTTCGGTTTAGGCTCGAGTTTAGCAACTGTTATTGGAAGAATAAGCTGTATCGGTGCGAATTATTATCTATGTGAATTTAATTCAATTTCGACTCAAATAATGTATCATTATTGATTAATTATTGGGTTATTGTTGTAGGTTCCGGAATTGTGCGAGTTGGAGGTATAATCTGGTGAACCTAGAATTTATCGCCACCGCTTAAATATTAGTTTAGCGTCAATTAAAGCTAAAAAGAATATTTTGCGACGATAAAATAGAAATGATTGATTTTAGGCATTTTAGTCGAATATTGGAATTTTAAGAATTTAAAATGTCTAAATAGTTGAAATTGGATTTTTAGAGAATTTAAATGGTTGTGGAATTTTTATATAATAATAAGACCATTTAAATTAATATTCAGGTGATTTGTCTGAGTTGGCAATTCCAGGACTTTCTTGAGGATTTAAGTTACTGGTAAATTAGTTGAGGTACGTAGAGATCAGTTATTTTCACGATGTCTGACAGAGACATCTGATGATCTTGTGTATGATTTATTTGCTATTTGCTGATTTATGTGATATTATATGCTGACTCGCATATTATCAGTTGGTAATTGATGTGCAAAATAAAATAAAATATTTCTTTGGTTCACACACATTTTATTTTAGTTAGACACATCAATACCACTGAACATATCATATTGAGCCTATCTGTTATTGAGATCCAGTTATATTTCGGTTGAGATCAGTTATATATGTATGATATGTTATGGTGTTCTGGAGATGTTTGGCTACCTTGATTCGGTCCGGCTTAGGTAGTTGCTGGCTTCGAGGCTGGGCCATATCCCAGGCACGGTCCGCTGCCTTCGTGGACCAGCTCGAGCATATATGTATGATTGTTGATATCGATCATTTGATTCCTGATATCCTGATATCTTGCACCTATTCATGCATTGCATTCATGCATGGCATCATTGCATTTCTATGTCATATATCGTGGTTTTTTGATGTCTCGTACTGGGGTTACTGACACCCGAGAGGGGGCTGTCGTGTCTTTTGTATGTGGACATGACAGGTGGTACAGGTGGTTCGACCTCAGGTGCTCGAGAGGAAGCCTCGGGAAGCACCAGAGCTCCTTGAGAGTAGGCTCAGTTGTATTTAGGTACTGCGTGGTGTTGCTGTCTCCCAGATACTATATGTATATATTTGGAGGATTGTATTATGGTATTATCGAGCCTTGTCGGCTCTATGATATTTTGGGTTTGTATATGTCATGATCGTGTCTGGCTGGCACATGTTTATGCTGTTGTGTTTATTGAGGGCATATGTTGTTATTTTGAGTATTTGATTTTCTGGTATGTCCTATTTACGGGAAGGTCATGCCAAAATTTTTATAGGCCCAAACGCAAATTTTTAACTCACTTTTCCGCTGTTTACTGATTAATCATGATTGCATGTTAATAAATCGTTATTAGGATAACGGGCCCTCACACTTTCAAAACACCATAATTCACCTTCATAGCAGCCAAAAATCATACCTTACACACACCACTAATTTTCGAGAATTAGGAAGAAGGAAGAGCTTGGGATCTTCGTCGTACGGTGGTCCAACGTCGCACCCTCGCCGACGATTGAATATTCGAGCATTCTAAATGCAAAAGCATGTATTTCTAAACTTTTTAAAACATCATAAAAATCATAATATGCACGATTTAATTGTTTATGCATAAAAAATATGATTGTGAGATTATTTTTATTGTAGATCGTATATTTTTAAAAACACGATGATTTTACTTTTAAATGAAAAACGTTATGAATCCAATGGACACGCCGCCAACGTAGGATGTTATATTAATGAAATATGGTTAAAACATGATAGAAATTAAAAGGGAAACATGATGGAACCGAAGGGGAAAAACCAGAAGACGACCGTGGTGCTTTTGTTATGGTTGTACAAGATTCAAGGGGCGGCTACTGTGCATGGGGGCTGGGGCTCGGCCAGGGCTGGTTCGGGCTTGGCTAGGAACGTGTACTAGGGCTAGGAAGAGTCCTAGGATGGCTAGGGATCAAGGGGAGTGGCTAGGGAAGAGTCCACTTGAGCTAGGACTCTTCCCGAGCGTGCAAGAGGGAAGGGTTGAGGAGAGGGGATTACGGCTAGCCTGGATGTGATCCAAGCTGGTCCATCAGGGTCCAAGGGAGATGGGCAGGGGTCAGGCCAAGGGCTGGAGCGGCTGGGCTCAATGCTGGCTCGAGCAAAAGCGTGAGGAACCATGGTGATCTAGCGCGACTACTGTCTTCTTGCAGATGCCTAGTGTGTGGGTTCAAGGGTCTGGGCTGGGCTTGCTTGGGTCTGGGCATGGTCTAGGGTTGGTTAGGGTCAGGTGGGTTTGGTGGTGGCACGGCTGGAAGAGTCCTAGTGGGCTAGGTGTCCTAGTGAAGGTTGAACTAACGCACAGAACTGTAGGGCTTGGTTGTAGGGCTGGTGAGCGAGTTAAGTTCTGGTTCTTTGGGTCAAGGGTGGTTAACAGGGTGCCTAGTTGGGTTGTCACGGGTTTGGTTTGAGATGGCTCGACCATGGCTCGACTAAATAAGGAGATGGCTCGGTGGGTTCCTTGAAGGGTCATATTTCGAATTTAAAAGAATTAAATTGGCACCATGGGTCCACGGGTGTGGTTCATGGCTCACAAGTGTAAATTCGGTAATAAAAAAAGTTATGTTTAAAATTTGGGAGCAAAACATTAAGTTTTGAATTTATTCAGAATTTAATTGCCTCACAAATTATTAATTAAAGAATTAATCGTAAAGCCTCGAAGTAAGCTGAATATAATGATGAAAAATTATAAGTAAGCATAATTAATTATTTGGGATAAATCCAGTTCATTAAAAGTAAGAAAATGATAAAATCGAGAATTTTTACGTCTAGGGGAAAACGGTAATTTTATACTTAGAATATACGCAAAAGCTTGGCAGCGTCCCAAACGTTCGTAACGCATGGATATTTTATGATTTAAAATGATGATTTTGATGAAAATATGATATTTTATGATTTATGGTAAAGCTGTGTAATTTATACTGTTTGAAATGTTTTTTTTGGAAATCTATTATATGGTATGATTTTAAAAGAAAAAAAAATATTTTGACGGATTTGAATTGACTATGCAAAATATATGATATATGATATACGATTTTTCGGGGATATCGTGAGGGCCAAGGTCCTAGAGGGACCCCGTTTATGGGACAAGGCCCAAGAAGACCCAGACAATCGTATTTCCACGGTGGAGCCTAGAGCCCACCCTCATGGACCATGTGGAGCTGAAGACTGATCAGTCGACCAAAGAATAAAAGCTAGTCACTTTCAATGATCAAACTTCACCCAAATGATAAAGGATTGAAAGCTTTACGATTAAAATGATTTTATGTTATATGAATTACTTATTCTCATAAGCTATTTAAATGATTTATTTATGTTTAAAATTATTTTAAAGAGTCTATTCATGCTTAAAATAAATTTTAAAATAAAAGTATTATTTTTAAACGCATGTGATTATATATGTATTATTTGTTATTAATGTTTAGAACGTGCTGAGTCATTAAACTCATTATGTTTGTATGATGCAAGATTTTATGATATAATAGGAGGCACTAGCGATTGGATGGATCGAGTGCTGCTGTACACTTCCGAGGACCTTTATTGAAATGTCCACTACTCGTTTTCTTAAAAAGTTCTAATTTTTTTTATATCCTATAAGATTCGGCCGAAATAATACACATATATATATATATATATACATTAATCGTTTTCATATCCTAACTTAGCCAAATTGCTAAAACTAACAACCTCTCAAAAATCACTCAAAATCATAATAAAAGTCGTAAAAATATCTTGAACATAATCCTAAAAACCATAAATCATAAACAGAAGACTAGTGCCGAAAACTAACGCTGGTTCTCGGGTTAGGTGTACCTTCAGTCCAGCAAAGTCAACCATCAAGACCTCCAATATCATTATTATCATAATCACCTGCATCAATCACACCCAGTGAGTCTAAAGAGTCAACACATCATAATCTTGATAACAAATAATACGTATACAAATCACATGCAACAGTGAAAATATTTTTACGTAAAATAATATTTTCATAATCATGCATAAACTTAAACATTCATAAAAATTTTCATATTATCATATTCTTAATCATAAACATATTCGTATTCATCATATTCATATACATATTCATTTTCGTTGAATTCAGACCGTTAATTGTGACTTTCGTATTCGTATTCGTTTCGGGGCGATGGATTCATCTACATGTAACCGCAGTACTGGGCGGCGGGGACATCAGCGACACTCTCACCGGTCAACTGAGCCTTGGCGTACATATTAACATATCATCGTATCAGCGTATTAGTCACAATTACTTAACTTCCTTTAACATTTCGTATTTTCATCACTTATATAAATTAAATATGCATATAACGTTTTTCTTTTAAAGCAATCATGTAACATGTCTTTTAACGTTATCGTTTCATCATAAAATTCCATAAACATGCAACATAATCAAATTAACATATAAAACAACACTCAGGACACTGCTATGACATTTACTAATTTTCGGGTGTAAAATTACAGTTTTACCCCTAGACGTAAAAATTTCACTTTTTTGACATTTTCTTAATTTTGTTGACTCTAGACCATCCCAAATAATTATTTAAACTTAAATTAAATTTACCACAATTTTATTTAGCTTAATTTATTTAGCTTAAATTCTAGGATTTTCAATTATTCTTTAATTATTCATTTTTAATGTTTTCTAATCCCGAACTTATTCAGACTTTGTTATAAAATTCCCAAACTTAAAACATAGACTTTTAATATTTATTTAGCCCTTTTGAACCATGACTCGTCCCCCGTGAGCCATGTTTCGAATTTTTATATCAAAGGAGACCCTAACTCGAACCCAACTAGAACACCTTGAACGATTCTCACTTTTTCACCGAGCCAAACCCGAGCCACTGTGGGGACGCAGACGCTATATCATTTCTTAATCATTCTTGGGATTAATTGGATCAATTTAATAAACTGGGTCTAATTTTTTTTTAAATACGAAAGTGCAGACCATAATAGAATCAGTCTGACATACATGTCAAAATAAAAGTACAAGTCTTGTACTACAGTATGTCATAACAAACTACTGTTTTTTCACTACATAACCAGTAATGAAAAGAACTCTACTTATGGGTCCGAATCTCCATGCTAAAATGTAATATCTCATCCTCGTCTTAACCCTGATCCTGTCCCACCTGTTGTCATGCACACATACAAACACAACAACAGCCGGATAACTTCGGTGAGAATAATATTCCCAGTATAAACAACGAATACATGTAATCATATAAAAGCATATAAGAAAGCATATAACTGTTGAAACGTCTACTCGTTTTAAAAGTGCGGAAATATTTTTTTTAAAGCTCGCAATTACAAAATAACATTTAAAATAATTGTATTTATTTGCAACAAGAATGACGCAGTATAAATATAAATAACGTCATCCAAAATCAACGTAAACGTAAACGTATAAAAATCGTAATATCATCAAAATATAAATATGTTTAACTCATCTCAAAACTTGTAAATCATAATGCGGAAAAACATGTGGTCCTCGGGTCGTGTCACTGAACATTCCGCGTGCTTACTCAGTCTTCGGCACCTCCAGTCCCCTGATCAAAATGCTCACCTACATCACACATGCCTAGTGAGTCTAAAGACTCAACACACCTGTACCAGTAATAACAAGTACATATATGTTGTAATAGCCAAGCCTGGTGTACGGTACGGTTTAAGTTTTCGTATGATTATTGATTAATTGGTTAAGATTTAGTTTAGTGTGATGTTAAGAGTTATGTTTGGGTTTTGGTATTGTTGGTTATATTTGTTTCGTGGTATTGTCGTTGTTAGTTGTGGTGTAGTTGTTTTGGTATCAGCGTTGTGATTCGATCTTTGTTGCGTAGAGTTGGTTGTTGGCTTCAGGGGTGACCGCACCCGCGCTCAGTAAGAGGACCGCACCCGCGGCCGTTATTTATGAATTTTGTTGGGTTTGCCGTGAGGACACCGCACCCGCGGTGTGTTTGTTACAGCACCCGCGGTGGAGGCACTGCACCCGCGGTAAGTTTCAAAGCGCACCTGCGGTCGACATTTTCAGATTTTTGGTTGTGTTGCCGAGGGCTTAGCGCACCCGCGGTGAATGTTGGAGCGCACCCGCGGTCGATGAATAGTGAAAGCGTGTTTTCGGATTTTAAGTGTTTAAATGCAAGAGTTGGATCAAAGAAATGAAGAGAAGAAATGAAGAAACCCTAGCCTCCCCAAGAAGAGAAAATCGAGAATGGGGGAAAGAAATGAGGGAAATAGAGATTAAGATTATTTTGGGATCAAGGAAGCTAAGGTAAGCTTTTGGTATGATTTATTCTTGGTTTGGTGTTGGGAGAATTGTTGGGTTTGTTGATTGTGTTGGTATTTTGGATTAAATGGTTTGATTGTTGGATTATTGGGTTATTGATGGTGTTATATATGGTTAATTGTTGTAGGAATTCAACCAAGAGATTAGTTGAAGGTGTTCTTGTTGGTTGTAAGTGGAATCTCATTTTTTGTGCTCACATGATAATATATGTATTGTATTTCAATGGTTTTAACGTGTTATTCCCTTCATTGTTTATGATTATATATTGATACACTTTTTTGTATTTATTGGAGGCATTTTTATGTCTCAATTATTGTAAAAAGGAATACAAGAGATTAAAGTATTCAAAGGGTTTGATGAAATGTCAAAGAGAGAATTCAAATGATTTTTGGATTGATAGATACATAGTTAGAGATTGCATGCAATTAGTTGATCAACGACCATAGACTTATATCCCTCAGAGTTGTCGATTTATATCGATGGGATATAGGTAAGAGATAGAGATACTATATAGATATCAATCCAACAGAGAAAAGAGAAATACCATCGTTATTATTATTCATGTTATGATATTTATATTTCAAAGTTGATGGTATTTAATGTTTTCAAAGTCATGTTTTCAGAGTATGATATGTATCATTGCTATGTAAGAGTTCCACTTGCTGAGTTTTATACTCATTTCAGTTATTTCATGTGATGCAGATAAGAGCGACAGACCGTGACATTGATTGTGGGCCGGAGTCATATGCATACCAAAGATGGAAGGAAGAAGATATTTTGATGGCATTTTGGACATGATCATAAAAATGATATGTAGTAGCCCGAATGCCGAATTGGGTAATTAACGGATTAATGGTGATTAATCATGATCGGAAGGTCCGAAGATGGTTCGGAAGCACCGAAGAGTTCGGACGTTCCGAAGTGTAGGTTCGGTGGATCCGATCATGAGGTGTCAAGAGCAGCTGGACACGTGCATGTTCGGACGGTCCGAAGTGTATGATCGGAGGATCCGATCATGAGCTGTCAAGAGCCAGTGGACACGTAGCGTTCGGACGTTCCGAAGTGGTGTTCGGAGGATCCGAACATGGCCTATAAATAGTGGTCGGATTTCCTCATTTTGACTCGCCAATTCAGAGAATCCCATAGCATTTCAGTCGTTTCTGACAGGTTCTAGTCGTGTTCCGAGATTTGGGCACTAGCGGGGAGCTGCTGGTCTTGTAGCAGAGCTGTGCTCTAGTTGGGAGCTAGCGGCATCAGCGGGCTAGCGACGGACGAAGGTTTGGAATTTTATCAGTATTTATCTCAGGATTATCTAGTTAAGTCTGGTAGATAAGTTTAGTGATGGTTTTCACTTGATGAATAGGCTTGGATTAGACCTGTTGTCTGGTTGTTCCAGTGGATTAGGATTGCTGTGATAGAGGTACGAAAGTACTATCCGAGATATCCTGGTTGAGTATACATTCTTATATGTGTTGCATGAGTATGTGGTGCATTGTTATATGTCATATGATGCATGCTATTATGTCACGTTTATTACTGCACGTTGCATTTCATGTTGAGCCGTATTCTCCTTCGAGATAGCCTTTGCTGTTGAGCTGTATCTCTTTCGAGATAAGCTATATCTTGGGGCCGCTCAGCCCTGTCTTGTGGACGCATGGACACCGAGAGTACACAGTGGCCGACGGGTCGGGAGGGCTTCGGTGGTCCGGGACATTTTAGGTCCACGTCTGTCTTGTAGTGGATGCAGTGACCCAGAGGTTGGACCGCGCGGCACTATCCACTTGGCGCCTCTAGACTGAGCATTGTTGAGATCCTTTTGTGATTCCTGTTTCTTGACTACCCCGGTATCATGATCATAGCATGTGCATTTCATATAGGTCTGTATACTCATACTTTTGTACTGGGCGTTCTTATCGCTCACGTCCTCGGTTTTGTTTATCTTGGACACCCCATTCTCTCGGGGCAGGTCTCAGGTTGGATGGTTCCGGAGGAGCAGGAGGAGGACGTTGAGTAGCCGGTTGGTTTAGTTTCGGTATCATTTGATTCGATATGGTTGTACCAGATATTCTTTACCTTATTTTGAGTTGTTCTAGAGTTCGTTTGGGTTGTATAACTATCATTTGTTAGTTGTTTCCGCTATTATCTCTGATTAGTAATTATTAAGTTAATTGCATGCTTAGTTTTCAATTAGTAGGTGATTCTGGAACGGGTCACTACATTTATGGTATCAGAGCATGCGTATGATTTTGGGATATAGATTCTGTTTTGGGATTTCCGTTGACCATTTTCCCTATTCTATCTTGTAGCGATGGCTGACCATTTTGATGACGGGAGTAGTCAGGGGAGTGTAGGTCGATGGGGTGACCAGGATGATCATAGGCGTCATCATGAGCATCGTCATCGTCGGGATGGTCCTAGGCGTTTCGATATGCATCGTTTCATGCAGATGGGGCCTAAGCCTTTAGTTGGCGGTGAGACTCCCGATGATGCGGAGGATTGGTTAGAGCGCATGGAGAGTTGTTTCCGCGCATTCCAGTGCACCGATGAGCAGAAGATGGAGACCCTTAGTTTTCTTCTTGAGGGCCGTGCTCGCAGGTGGTGGCGATCGACTTCTGCGCCGATAGTTCAGTCTCAGGGTAGAGCGACTTGGGCCGATTTCCGTGCAGCGTTCATGCAGCTGTACTTTCCTCCAGCCCTTCGCCAGGCCAAGACGATTGAGCTCTTGAACCTGAAGCAGGGGAGTATGTCTGTTGATGAGTATCAGCAGAAATTCTTTGAGTTATTACCCTTCGCTCCTCATATCAGTGGCAGTTCTGAGGCCAAGTATGATCATTTCCTCCAGGGCCTTAATCAGGAGATCTTTGATCGAGTCACTGTCTGTGATAATCCTACTTCGTACGATGGGTTGGTGAACCGGTGTCGTCAAGCAGAGATCAGTCTCCAGCGTGGTAGGGCTATTCTTTCTTCTAGACCTCCGAGTACTTTGAGGCCTCGATCTCAGTCGTTCAAGAAATCTGGTTCGTCTTCTTCTGGATCTAGATCTCGATCTAGCGGTGTTTTCCGCTTTGGTAAGAAGAAGGAGTCTTGTGCGCATTGTGGGAAGAACCATCCATCGGAGCAATGCCGAGTAGCCGCAGGAGCTTGTTATCAGTGCGGAGAGATGGGGCATATTAAGAAGAATTGTCCTCAGTTGCGAGGTGGAGCAGGATCTGGTTCTGGATCTCAGGCGACTGTTCAGCAGAGGAGGCAGGGTCAGGCAGTGGGTAGTTCGAATCTTCGACCTCGTGCCCAAGGTCAAGTTTTTGCGTTGAACCAGGATCAGGCTGCAGACGAGACCGAGAGAGTCATAGCAGGTACTTTTTGTTTATGCGGTATTCCTGCTTTTGTTCTTATAGATACCGGAGCATCTCATTCATTCATTTCTGCACGATTCGTTAAACGTCATAAGTTACCGTATGTTTCTCTAGACGTCATTCTTTCTGTTTCTACCCCGATGGGTCATTCGGTTTTAGCCAAGCGTCTAGTAATGGGTTGTCCTTTAGATTTTGAGGGTAACGAGTTGACTGCGAATCTTATGATTCTAGAGATGGAAGATTTTGATTGTATTTTGGGTATAGACATTTTGACTACCTACCGAGCTACTGTGGATTGTTACCAGAAGCTTGTTCAGTTTCGTACGACTGAGAGCTCTAGTTGGTTTTTCTATGGTGAGGGAGCGCGACCTCCGATGCCAGTAGTATCTGCTCTGAAAGCCTGTCGTGCTTTAGAGGCGGGCGGGGAAGGCTACCTCATCTATGCAATTGATACGTCCACAGGTAGTGTTGGTTTAGAGGATATTCCAGTGGTTTGTGAATTTCCTGATGTATTTCCAGAAGAGATTCCTGGTTTTCCTCCGGTTAGAGAGGTGGAGTTTGGCATTGAGTTAATGCCAGGGACTGCACCGATTTCTCGTGCCCCCTATCGTCTGGCTCCGTCAGAGATGAGAGAGCTGAAGCAGCAATTGCAGGATCTTCTTGATAAGGGTTATATTCGCCCGAGTGTTTCGCCTTGGGGAGCTCCAGTCTTGTTTGTCAAGAAGAAGGATGGATCGATGCGGTTGTGCATTGATTATCGCCAGCTGAATCGGGTGACGATCAAAAACAAGTACCCATTACCCCGTATTGATGACTTGTTCGATCAGCTTCAGGGTACTTCTGTTTACTCCAAGATCGACTTGCGATCAGGTTATCATCAGATGAGAGTCAGAGATGATGATATTTCCAAGACTGCATTTCGTACTCGTTATGGGCATTACGAGTTTCTAGTTATGCCATTCGGATTGACGAATGCGCCAGCGGTGTTCATGAATCTGATGAACCGAGTCTTCCGAGATTTTCTGGATCAGTTTGTGGTGGTTTTCATTGACGATATCTTGATCTATTCTCATAGTGTGGAAGAGCATGTCCGGCACTTGAGGATTGTGTTGCAGATTCTTCGCGAGAAGCAATTGTATGCTAAGCTGAGTAAGTGCGAGTTCTGGATTGATCGTGTAGTATTCCTTGGTCATGTGATTTCCAAGGAAGGAATTTCTGTGGATCCCAGCAAGATTGAGGCAGTGCTAAATTGGTCACGACCTACGACGGTGGCTGAGATCCGTAGTTTTCTAGGTCTAGCAGGGTATTATCGTCGCTTCATCGTGAATTTCTCCCAGGTAGCTAGACCTTTGACGCAACTTACTCGGAAGGATGTTCCATTTGAGTGGTCATCTGAGTGCGAAGATAGTTTCAGAGAGCTTCGTCGACTTCTGACTTCTGCACCTGTTTTGGCGTTACCGTCAGGATCTGATGGTTTCAGTGTTTACACCGATGCCTCTTCTCAAGGCTTAGGGTGTGTGTTGACGCAAAACGGTCATGTGATTGCTTATGCTTCCAGACAGCTGAAATCTCACGAGGAGAAGTATCCTACTCATGATCTAGAGTTGGCAGCTATTGTGTTCGCGCTGAAGATTTGGCGTCATTACTTGTACGGGGTTAAGTTTGAAATCTTTACTGATCATAAGAGTCTGAAATATCTGTTCACTCAGGCTGAGTTGAACATGAGGCAACGTCGTTGGATGGATTTGCTGAAAGATTATGACTGCGAGATCAAGTACCATCCAGGATCTGCAAATCTCACAGCTGATGCTCTTAGTCGCAAAGTGAGAGTTTCTGCACTTCAGATCAGTGCTATGATTAGTACTATTCAGGATTGTTGTTCGTTGGGATTTAATTTCAAACATCGGAAAGGTATGGAGAGCATTCGTGTTGCTACCATTTTATCTGAGCCAGCCTTGTTCGCTCGGATTCGAGATGCTCAGATGTCTGATCTCAAGACTCAGAGATTAGCTCGGTTAGCGGGTGGAGATAGCGGTTTCCATTATCAGTCTAATGGTCTTCTGTGTTTGTCTAATCGAGTTGTAGTACCAGAAGATGATAATTTGAGGGAGGAGATCTTATCTCATGCTCATCGAAGTAAGTTGAGTATTCATCCAGGAAGTAATAAGATGTATAAAGACTTGAGGACACGATTTTGGTGGAAAGGGATGAAGCGCAGTGTTTATCAGTTTGTTTCCAAGTGTCTTGTTTGTCAACAGGTTAAGGCAGAGCACCGTCGACCTGGAGGATTATTGTTGAATCTACCTATTCCTGAATGGAAGTGGGAGCATATCGCGATGGATTTCATTACTCACTTGCCATTATCGTCGAGGAATAGTGACGCTATTTGGGTAGTGGTGGATCGACTCACCAAGTCTGCTCATTTTCTGTCTTATAACCGGGATTTCACTTTCGATCGTATGGCTCGATTGTACATTCAGGAGATTGTACGTTTGCATGGAGTGCCTGTCAGTATTGTCAGTGACAGAGATCCTCGTTTTACCTCACGGTTTTGGGGTAGTTTCCAGTCAGTTTTGGGTACTACACTGAGTCTGAGTACTGCTTATCATCCGGAGACTGACGGTCAGTCAGAGAGGACTATCCGTACGCTTGAGGATATGTTGCGAGCCTGTGTTATGGATTTCGGACCCGCTTGGCAGGATCATTTGCCTTTGATTGAGTTCGCGTACAACAACAGCTACCATCGTAGTATTGGTATGGCACCATTTGAGGCGTTGTATGGGCGACGTTGTCGTACTCCTTTATTCTGGGACGAAGTTGGTGAACGACATGTTGAGGGACCGGAGTTAGTCCAGCAGGCTATTGATAAAGTTGCAGTAATCAAGAAGAGGATTAAGATTGCCCAGGATCGACAGGCTAGTTATGCGAACACCAAGCGGCGACCTCTTTGTTTTCAGCCAGGTGAGAAAGTGTTTCTCCGAGTTTCGCCTTTTCGCAGGATTTTGAGATTTGGTCTCAAGGGTAAGCTATCTCCGAGATTCATTGGTCCTTTTGAGATTCTAGAATGTGTGGGAGATTTAGCTTACAGGTTAGCATTACCTCCGTATTTGTCCGGTATTCATGATGTGTTCCACGTATCTTTGTTGAGACGATACGTAGCAGATGAGTCTCACATCTTGCATCCCTCTGAAGTTCAACTTGAATCAGATTTGTCTTACGTGGAGCGACCAGTTCAGATTCTCGATCGCAAAGACAAGGTGTTGCGGAATAAGATCATTCCTCTTGTCTTAGTACAGTGGCAGCGCAGAGGCACTGAAGAAGCCACTTGGGAGTTAGAGAGTCGTATGCGTTCAGAACATCCAGAGCTCTTTTGAGTTTTGCTTTGTATATGTTTGTGTTTTTCAATTGTAATCGAGATATCAGTTGTATTCAACAACAATTGAGATATAATAGCGATGTTGTTATTTCGTTTTGTTCATTCTCTAAGCCTGATTTCGAGGACGAAATCTTTTAAGGGGGGGAGAATGTAGTAGCCCGAATGCCGAATTGGGTAATTAACGGATTAATGGTGATTAATCATGATCGGAAGGTCCGAAGATGGTTCGGAAGCACCGAAGAGTTCGGACGTTCCGAAGTGTAGGTTCGGTGGATCCGATCATGAGGTGTCAAGAGCAGCTGGACACGTGCATGTTCGGACGGTCCGAAGTGTATGATCGGAGGATCCGATCATGAGCTGTCAAGAGCCAGTGGACACGTAGCGTTCGGACGTTCCGAAGTGGTGTTCGGAGGATCCGAACATGGCCTATAAATAGTGGTCGGATTTCCTCATTTTGACTCGCCAATTCAGAGAATCCCATAGCATTTCAGTCGTTTCTGACAGGTTCTAGTCGTGTTCCGAGATTTGGGCACTAGCGGGGAGCTGCTGGTCTTGTAGCAGAGCTGTGCTCTAGTTGGGAGCTAGCGGCATCAGCGGGCTAGCGACGGACGAAGGTTTGGAATTTTATCAGTATTTATCTCAGGATTATCTAGTTAAGTCTGGTAGATAAGTTTAGTGATGGTTTTCACTTGATGAATAGGCTTGGATTAGACCTGTTGTCTGGTTGTTCCAGTGGATTAGGATTGCTGTGATAGAGGTACGAAAGTACTATCCGAGATATCCTGGTTGAGTATACATTCTTATATGTGTTGCATGAGTATGTGGTGCATTGTTATATGTCATATGATGCATGCTATTATGTCACGTTTATTACTGCACGTTGCATTTCATGTTGAGCCGTATTCTCCTTCGAGATAGCCTTTGCTGTTGAGCTGTATCTCTTTCGAGATAAGCTATATCTTGGGGCCGCTCAGCCCTGTCTTGTGGACGCATGGACACCGAGAGTACACAGTGGCCGACGGGTCGGGAGGGCTTCGGTGGTCCGGGACATTTTAGGTCCACGTCTGTCTTGTAGTGGATGCAGTGACCCAGAGGTTGGACCGCGCGGCACTATCCACTTGGCGCCTCTAGACTGAGCATTGTTGAGATCCTTTTGTGATTCCTGTTTCTTGACTACCCCGGTATCATGATCATAGCATGTGCATTTCATATAGGTCTGTATACTCATACTTTTGTACTGGGCGTTCTTATCGCTCACGTCCTCGGTTTTGTTTATCTTGGACACCCCATTCTCTCGGGGCAGGTCTCAGGTTGGATGGTTCCGGAGGAGCAGGAGGAGGACGTTGAGTAGCCGGTTGGTTTAGTTTCGGTATCATTTGATTCGATATGGTTGTACCAGATATTCTTTACCTTATTTTGAGTTGTTCTAGAGTTCGTTTGGGTTGTATAACTATCATTTGTTAGTTGTTTCCGCTATTATCTCTGATTAGTAATTATTAAGTTAATTGCATGCTTAGTTTTCAATTAGTAGGTGATTCTGGAACGGGTCACTACATGATATTTTGTAGTTTTGGTTTTATCATTTCATTGATCATGTATATATATTTGTTTGCAAATGTTTTTATGTCAAGAAATTTTATCCTTCCTTCATTTTAAAGAAAAATTTTCATTTCCGCTGCTATTTTATTAAAACCGGTCAGAGGTGTCACATTTAGTGGTATCAGAGCACCGTTCTTCGGACCAATGCACATGACTTCGTCTACTTTCAACTGTCCGGGTATGTCTTCTTCTACATCTATTCATTGTTATCTATTGATTTGTTTTGTGTGAGCACATTGTAAAGTATGCCTCCTAAGAGGAAAGCTGTAGAGGGTGAGGATAGTTCTTCCTCTAGAGTTGTCTATGAGTTCGGCAAGTTGTTGAAAGAGCAAGCCAAGGTCCATAGTGAGCAGATCCAACAGTTTCTTCGTATGCAAGGTACAGGCCAAGGTAGAGGACAGGGTAGAGGCCAAGTAGCTTAAGCGATTGGTACCGATGGGATCTTTACTGCTTTCAAAAGGATGGATCCGCTTGATTTTGTAGGAAGAACTGATCCGTTGGTGGCCGTAGAATGGATCATAGCTCTTGAGGTGATTTTCGATCATCTCAACTACGAAGACAAGGACAGAATCAGTTGTGCAGCGTTCATGTTAGTCAAAGCTGCACGCATTTGGTGGAATGCTACTAAGGTTGGTGTTGATGTTCCAGCATTGAAATGGCAAGAGTTCACTGATATGTTTTATGACAAGTACTTCCCAGACGCACTTTGAGCTAGGAAGGTGACTGAGTTCTTGGAGCTTCGACAGGGAGGTATGAACGTTGATGAGTACATCTTGAAGTTTGAGGAGGGCTGTCTGTTTGCCCCATATATTGCTTCCAATGACAAAGATAAGGGTGCTCATTTCATTAGAGGCCTACGAGCAGAGATCCGGAGGGACATCAATATGTCGAAGGCGGTGACATTCAAAGAGATTGTGGCTAAGGCTTGTTGGCCGAGCAAGATGTGAAAGACATTGCCAGAGAACGACAAGCGAGGCAGTAGGCCATTGCTAAGAGAGGCCATGGTTCGAATCAAAGAGGAAATGATCGTTTCAAGGGGAAAGCCAAGATAGAGCCGAGTCCTAAACCACCGGTAGTTCCATTTGATCCTGAGAAGCCTTTGTGTCACAAGTGCAGTAGAAATCATTGGGGAGAGTGCAAATTTGGTACTCACACTTGTTATCGATGTGGCACTGCAGGCCATATTGCCAAAGACAGTCCAAGAGGAGCGAGTAAAGAGAAGTTGCAGGGTCGCATCTTCACCATGACGAAGGAAGGTATTAACCATGATTCTTCTTTGATCTCTAGCACTATTTTAATTTCAGGCAGAGTAGCTACGACATTGATTGATACAGGTGCTACTCATTCTTTTATGTCTGAACTATTTTTGAGATCTTTGTGTATAGTTCCTTCTGTTCTTCCCCTTCAGTTCAATGTTGTTTTGTCTTCGGGGGACGTGTTGTGGCCGAAATCTATTGTGTATGCGTGCTCTGTTCAAATTGATGAGCGAGTGGTTTATGCTGATTTGATTGTTATTCCAATGGTCGCATTTGATATTATATTTGGCATGGATTGGCTTTCAACCTATCGTGCAGTGATTGATTGTGTTGCTAAGACAGTGACATTTGCAGATGATGGCAATAAGGGAGGTTTGCTCGCCAGTGCAGGTACTTAGCTGGTCCTTCCTTTTATTTCGTGTCTTGTTTAGAGGTTGTGATGGGTTTCTGGCTTCGATTGTTGATGTGGATAGAATGATTAAGTTGAATATTGATGATATTGATGTTCTGAGAGAGTTCTCTGATGTATTTGAAGATGATGTGTCGGGTTTACCGCCGGACAGAGATGTAGAGTTTGTGATTGATCTAGTTCTAGGTACAGTTCCTATTTCTAAGGCTCCGTACAGAATGGCCCCTACAGAGATGAAAGAGTTGAAGACGCAGTTGCAAGATCTTTTGGATAAAGGTTTTATTCGACCGAGTTTTTCGCCTTAGGGAGCTCCGGTTCTTTTTGTCAAGAAGAAAATGGGTCCTTGCGTCTTTGCATTGATTAAAGAGAGATCAAAAAAGTGACTGTCAAGAATAAATATCCGTTGCCACGAATAGATGATTTGTTTGATCAGATGCATGGGGCTACAGTGTTTTCGAAGATTGATCTGCGATCTTGCTACTATCAATTGAAGGTTAGGGAGTCTGATATCCCTAAGACGGCGTTTCGGACCAGGTACGGTCATTATGAATTTCTGGTGATGTATTTTGGTCTGACCAATGCCCCTTCAGTCTTTATGGATCTGATGAACCGTGTGTTCAAGCCGTATTTGGATAGCTTCGTCATTGTTTTCATCGACGACATCTTGCTCTATTCCAAGACCAGGGAGCTTCATTCAGAGCACCTCAGAGTTGTTCTTCAGTTGTTGAGAGAGAAGAGATTGTATGCTAAGTTGAAGAAATGTGAGTTCTGGTTGGAGCAGATTTCTTTTCTAGGCCATGTTGTTACGAAGGATGGTATAGCTGTTGATCCAACGAAAATTGAGGCGATTCAGAAATGGACTATCCCTAGCACTGTATCAGAGGTACGCAGTGTTCTTGGTTTGGCGGGTTATTATCGTCGTTTCATTTTAGATTTTTCCAAGATTGCACTGCCGCTAACCAATCTGACGAGGAAGACTGTTAAGTTTGAGTGGTCCAATGAATGCCAAAGTGGATTTCAAGAGTTGAAAGATAAGTTGACTCTCGCCAGTTGAAGGACAACGAGAAGAATTATCCTACGCATGATTTGGAGCTGGCAACTGTGGTTTTCGCCCTGAAAATCTGGAAACATTATTTGTATGGCGAAAAGTGTGAAATTTTCACGGACCACAAGAGTTTGTAGTATTTGTTCTCTCAGAAGGAGCTCAATATGCGACAGAGGCGGTGGTTAGAGATTGTCAAAGACTACGATGTGACGATCAGTTACCACCCAGGGAAAGCGAATGTTGTAGCGGATGCCTTGGCCGTAAGTCGAGTTCTTCTTTGAGTTCGATGATTCAGCAGCCGTTGTTGTTAGACTTGTAGAGAGAGGAGATAGCTTTGGTGGTTCCGGGAACCATTGCTCATTTTTCAGCGTTAGTCATTCGGGCTACATTGACGGACAGGATCCATAGAGAGCAGGCCATTGATGTTCAGTTGATAGAGATGAGAGCTAGAGAAGAGGAGAGAGGTAATTCAGAGTTTGGAGTGAATGGAGATGGTTTGGTGACGTTCAGAGGCCGTATTTGTGTTCCTACTGGTGATGATATTCGGCAAGACGTCTTGACAGAGGCTCATACCGCGCCATATTCGATACATCTAGGCAGCACCAAGATGTATCAGGATCTTCGTAGACTCTATTGTTGGCTAGGTATGAAGAAAGATATTGCCATGTTTATTTCTCAGTGCCTAACTTGTCAGCAGGTGAAGATCGAGCATCAGAGACCTGCTGGGACATTGTTATCATTGTCGATTCCTCAGTGGAAATGGGAGCATATTACGATGGACTTCGTGACTGGTCTTCCCAGAACGCAGAAAGGTTTTAACTCTATTTGGGTTATTGTTGATCGGTTGACCAAGTCAGCGCATTTTCTTCCAGTCAAGACGACGTATTCCTTGAACTAGTATGCTGAAGAGTACATAGCAGAGATTGTTAGACTTCATGGTGTTCCTATGTCGATCGTGTCTGATCGTGACCCTAGATTTACTTCAGAGTTTTGGGAGAGTTTTCACAGAGCTATGGGTTAGCGGTTAGCATTCAGTACAGCTTATCATCCCCAGAGCGACGGTCAATCAGACAGAGTTATTCAGATTTTAGAGGATATGCTCAGAGCTTGTACTATCGATTATCCTGGTAGCTGGGATTCCAAATTGCCTCTTGTTGAGTTCACGTACAATAACAGTTACCAAGCGACGATTGGCATGGCACCGTATAAAGCACTTTATGGCAGGAAGTGTAGACCGCCCTTGTATTGGGACGAGATTGGCGAGAGGAAGATGTTGGGTCCAGAGTTGGTCCAATTGACAGCTCATGTTGTTGCGGTTATTCGAGAGAGGATGAAGACAACGCAGTCGAGACAGAAGAGTTATGCTGACGTGCGTCGCAGACCGTTGCAGTTTGAGGTTGGCGACCATGTGTTCTTGAAGATAGCACCTCTCAAAGGTGTGATGCGGTTTGGCAAGAAGGGAAAGTTGAGTCCGAGATTCATTGGCCCATTTGAGATCTTGGACAGAGTTGGTGATCGAGCTTACAGGTTAGCCCTACGGCCAGATCTTGACATAGTTCACAATGTTTTTCATGTGTCAATGCTCAGGAAGTATATTGCGAATCCTTCCCATGTTCTTCACCACGAGCCATTGGATTTGACGCCGAATTTGACCTACCAAGAGATTCCAGTCCAGATTCTGGATCGCAGAGTTAGAGTATTGAGAAACAAAGAGATCGGCATGTTAAAGTCCTTTGAGGAATCATTTGATCGAAGAGGCTACGTGGGAACCAGAGGATGAGATGAAAGAGAAGTATCCTGAGTTGTTTGCGTAGTGACGTCAATTTCGAGGACGAAATTCCCTTAAGGAGGGGAGATTGTAATAGCCAAGCCTGGTGTACGGTACGGTTTAAGTTTTCGTATGATTATTGATTAATTGGTTAAGATTTAGTTTAGTGTGAAGTTAAGAGTTATGTTTGGGGTTTTGGTATTGTTGGTTATATTTTTTTCATGGTATTGTTGTTGTTAGTTGTGGTGTAGTTGTTATGGTATCAGCGTTGTGATTCGATATTTGTTGCGTAGAGTTGGTTGTTGGCTTTAGGGGTGACCGCACCCGCGCTCAGTAAGAGGACCGCACCTGCGGTGTGTTTGTTACAGCACCCGCGGTGGAGGCACCGCACCCGCGGTAAGTTTCAGAGCGCACCTACAGTCGACATTTTCATATTTTTGTTTGTGATGACGAGGGCTTAGCGCACCCGCGGTGAATTTTGGAGCGCACCCGCGGTCGATGAATAGTGAAAGCGTGTTTTCGGATTTTAAGTGTTTAAATGCAAGAGTCGGTCTTATTTCCCTCATTTCTTTCCCCCATTCTCGATTTTCTCTTCTTGGGGAGGCTAGGGTTTCTTCATTTCTTCTCTTCCTTTCTTTGATCCAAGCTTGTTGTTGGTGTCTTGTGGCGAGATTAACATTATTTTGGGATCAAGGAAGCTAAGGTAAGCTTTTGGTATGATTTATTCTTGGTTTGGTGTTGGGAGAATTGTTGGGTTTGTTGATTGTGTTGGTATTTTGGATTAAATGGTTTGATTGTTGGATTATTGGGTTATTGATGGTGTTATATATGGTTTATTGTTGTAGGAATTCAACCAAGACATTAGTTGAAGGTGTTCTTGTTGGTTGTAAGTGGAATCTCATTTATTGTGCTCACATGATAATATATGTATTGTTTTTCAATGGTTTTAATGTGTTATTCCCTTCATTGATTCATGATTATATATATATTGATATACTTTGTTGTATTTATTGGAGGCATTTTTATGTCTCAATTATTGTAAAAGGGAATACAAGAGATTAAAGTCTTCAAAGTGTTTGATGAAATGCCAAAGAGAGAATTCAAATGATTTTTGGATTGATAGATACATAGTTAGAGATTGCATGCAATTAGTTGATCAACTACCATAGAAATTATATCCCTCAGAGTTGTCGATTTATATCGATGGGAAATAGGTAAGAGACAGAGATACTATATAGATATCAATCCAACAGAGAAAAGAGAAACACCATTGTTATTATTATTCATGCTATGATATTTATATTTCAGAGTTGATGGTATTTAATGTTTTCAAAGTCATGTTTTCAGAGTATGATATGTATCATTGCTATGTAAGAGTTCCACTTGTTGTGTTTTATACTCATTTCAGTTATTTCATGTGATGCAGATAAGAGCGACAGACCGTGACATTGATTGTGGGCCGGAGTCATATGCATACCAAAGATGGAAGGAAGAAGATATTTTGTGGGGACCCGGACGCTAATCAAGTTCTTAATCATAATTGGGACTAATTAATCAATTAAAACAGGGTCTAAAATTTTTTTTTTAAAATGCGGAACGTAGTGAAATCAAACTATATATACATATCAGTATATAAAATACAAGTCATGTATTACAACACATTTATTCAAACTAGGGTTTGACAACTACTATCAAGTGTTCAACCCTATCTCTAGTCCAAGTCCGGTGCCACCACGCTAATCACGATCTCTCTCTTCATCTCCTGGACCCTGATCCTGTCCCACCTATTGTCAAGTACACATACAGACAAGACAACAGCCGGATAAACCGGTGAGAATATACTCCCAGTATAAATCAACGAAACATGCAATCATATAAACAATATAAAGCATGTAATCAGGTAACAGATATATGTAACAAAGTCTGAAACATAAACAATATCAAATCAAACTGTCGACATCAATCATAATTCAGACTAGACTCAATCCTAGTCTAGGGATCCCGGTTTCCAGATGTTGGCATGTGTATATCGACTAACAGTGATAGAAAAGACTCCAGTTCTACCCACGCCGATATGGTATCGATCAACAGTAAATGAAAAGACTCCAGTTCTATTCACTTCGATACGGTATCGATTACCAGTAATAGAGGAAGCTATGATTCTATCCACATCAATATAGTACCGATCAACAGTAATAGAAGCAACTCTAATTCTATCCACATCGATATGCCATCGATTAACAGTAATAGAAGAGCTACTAATCTATCCACATCGATACAATACTGATTAACAGTAATGGAAAAAGCCACCATCCTGTCCACATCGATAGCCAAACATCCAGTGACAAACTTTGGCACATCCGCCAATACACCATCTTATGACCTCGTGCAATGTGCCCGTGGTGATCCACCACTAACGGCACTTCTGTCATAAGATGACTCCTCTAATACCTGCTGTCTAAAATCCAGAGAACAAGTATATAAATCAATCAATGCAAATATCAATGCAATAAAGTAAAGTATGTGATTTAGGGAAACCCAAGTCTAAACCGACTCAAGTCCATCTCCCAATACCACATTGACTTATACCTTTCTTTCGTCGGTTCCTGGCTCAGTCGATGTCCTGAACTCACAGCCTGTCTGGTAATAACAATACCAACAATCTCATATCAATATACCGTTCCAATCGATAACAATCCGATCAATCTGGATTTAATTCAAAATCAACGGTATAACGGTACAATTCTCCTATCCCCGTCAATACAACATCACCAGATAATCGTTACAATCCATAACCTATATCCAGTACAATTCATAATCCCGCCACAATTCAAATCTGTCCGGTATCAACCGATTATAATCAGAAATTCATAACAATTCCATAATCAGTCTATTTCTTAATCTGACTTCGATTCTACGATGTCTAACATGTCAAGAACATCATATATGAATCCTATTCAATTCTGACAATAGCATAATTTCAAAGCATGTCAAAACGTAGCAAAACTTACGTCAAAGTGTAGCCTACGCTGATAGGATTGCAGTACTGAAGTCAGATTACAATTCAGACGGACGGATTTCTCAGAAAAGGCGTAAGGATTTTCAACCAAATCTCTCTGACCCTTTTCCGGATTCTTATCTTTGTAAAACTGAATTCTGAAGGATTAACGCTTTATATATCTATGTTGCTCGGTTAAAGAAACGTGGCATCCTTTCATGATTTTCGGTCGGCGCTCGGGCGGTCGATCTTTACCGCTCGGGCGCTGGCTCGGCGCTCGGGCGGTCAAAAACTACCGCCCGGGCGCCACCTCCTCTGCCCAAAGCCTACCTTGCTGAACATTGGCGCTCGGGCGGTGGTAATCTACCGCTCGGGCGCCACTACTTCTGTCCGACACTTACACAAGTCATGTGTAGTCTTATTTCGTGTCCCGATCAATCCTTTCATAATCATAACAAATTATAAATCAATAATTACAGATTACTAGGATTGAATTTCCGGGCATTACATATTTTGATGGCATTTTGGACATGATCATAAAAATGATATTTTGTAGTTTTGGTTTTATCATTTCATTGATCATGTATATACATTTGTTTGTAAATATTTTTATGTCAAGAAATTTTATCCTTCCTTCATTTTAAAGAAAAATTTTAATTTCCGCTGCTATTTTATTAAAACCGGTCAGAGGTGTCACATACGTAGCACACAACAGTAAAAAATAGCATAATCAACATACATTTCATGAGCTTAAAAACATGAACATAAGCATGTCGTGTAAAATGGTAACGTGTCAAAACATGTCTCATCATGTTATCATATCGTATGCGTAACTGTGACCTGTCAAAACATGGGAATATCATGTATCATCGTATCAGCATATACATGTTAAAATCTTAATTTGAATTCCGTTCATTAGCTGTGACTTTCATATCATCATGTCATCATGTCAGTCGATGGATCCATCTACGTGTAACCACGGTACCCGGCGACAAGGTTCATCAGCGACGGCATTACCCGCCCACTGAGCCCGGGCCTTACATGTCATCGTGTCATCGTGTTAGTCACAACTAAATCACTTCCTTCAAAACGTGTCATCATATTCATCACTTAAATAAAAGTATGCATATACATAATTTTTCATTTAAACCAAGCATGCACCGTATTTATCATAATTGCGTAAAAATTTTAAACATGATGTATAAACATTTAAAATATCATAAATTTGTGCTCAGGGCGCTGCCAGGATCAAAATCTCACACCGGGTGCAAAAATGACCGTTTTTCCCCTCGTAACTAAAAAAATTATCGTTTCACCCTTGGACTCTAAAATTGACCCGAAGCTTACCAAACTCCTTAAAATTTCCCAAAACATTTTGAAAACATTCCTAGACGTAAACTCGAGCAAAAAATCAGAACTTAATCGATTTGTTTTAAAACTTGGACCGAGATCCCGGTTTTAACCCGAATCGCCTCGAAACTTAATCAAATTTTTCCCAAATTTTTATAATATCTTACCAACACTTAAAGATCCTAAAACCATGCAACCAATCCCCTAAACCCACAGTTAAATTTCCAGAACATGCTAAAATTATCGGCCAACACCTAATCCATATTCCTTGCAACACATGGCCCCCAAACTCATAATTCTTTTGGTCCCCTCTCAACCCACCACTTGTCCAGCCTTTAAAACTCACCATTAGGAACCTAACTACCCTTCTAAACTAAAGCCAAACCCAAACAGACAGCCGCTGCACTACCACGTGTAGAAAACCAGCCGACTACCACTACCACCCTCTCGAATCTCGATTCACACCAAGCCTCCGAGGATCGAGCTTCTCCCTCAACCAACCACCCATGACTCCTTCCTAACATCTTACTAGACTCCACAAGGTCTGAAACATGGCTGGGTTCGAGCGCATGCACAGCCGAATCCTCCATCCATCGAGCAAACCCAATACCGAATCGATAAAAAAGAACCGAGACCACCCTTACGAGATGCTGTGATTATCTCATTTCCAGCCTACAAATCCACTCCCTACGGTGATAACAAACTTCGAACACAACCTAAAGGGGCCCCCTTGCACAAACTAAATGAAAAACGTGAGTGACAAACCAAAAGAATGCAAGAATCATTTGAGAAATCGTAACCCATGGGCACTCACGCTTGGATCGGAAAGTTCACAGATAAATATACATTTTACATCAATTATATAGCGTGTATGATGCGTAAAAGGATGGTACAATGCGTGCCTTATGGTGTCTGATGATAAAAAACGAGACGAGTGAAGCTCCCTTAGCAAGAACAAGAGACCACCGACGGTTTTTTGTTGAAGAACAGCACTGAAACTGAGAGAGAGCAGCTGGGGGAGGGGGTGTCGGCTGTTAAGAATTTAGGTTTAGGTTAAATTTAGTTTAGGTGGTTAATTATATAGATAAAATATTAGTTAATGGGCCTAAATTGTTTAATTAATGATTAAAAAGATAATTAAGCCCTATAAACTCAAAATTAGGCCCTATTAAGCCCAAACTCACTCCCGAAAAATACTTCGTGTTGAAACGATTTTGAAAATAATAGCCGAACCATTAAAAAGTCTCGCGATTCGATAAAATTTGTGTACCATTAAAAATAAAGTCCTACGAGTAAAAATACCCAAATAAAATCCCATTTTTGAGAAATAACCTTAAAAATACCTTAACTTAATTTATAAAAATAAATCGTATAATAAAATAATTTTCCTGAAAATTCTCCGGTCTCCGATCCTCGTTTGAACGTGAAATGCATCTAGAAATTCTAAGGCATGAATTTCATGAATTAAATTCTATCATGCATGAATTATGTATAAAATGCATAAAAAGAATTAAACACATAATTAATGAAATAAACATGCATTTACTGCTTTAAAACAATTTAATAAAATATCAAAGAAATTTAATAACTTGCATGCATGTGGTTCTCGTGGACCTTCAGATTTTCAGGACGTTACAACAGTATCAATCACATGTATCAATATGAAACGTGAAATGATATAAAACAGTAAATCAAACTCATATATCTGACTCGACTCTGATATATTCTAGTCTAGGGATCCCGGTTCTTGGACATTGGCACATATATCGAATCTCAGCAATATAAGTCGATCTACTTCTAAGCAACATCGATATAAACCAATCATCCAATGTCTAGGCACCTCTGCCACAGACTTGGCACCTTTTCCAATTACTCGTTCTCGTAATCTATCTTCTTTTCTCTGCTATTCTATAAGTTAATAGATTAATAATATACATTCAAATAATACAAAGGCATTAAAACAATAACAAACAAGTATTTGTTTTAGGGAAACTCAAGTCAAATCTAACTCGAGTCAATCTCCCGGTTAACATTGATTTATACCTTTTTTTATGTCAATCTGACGAAGTTGAAGTATTGGATTCGAAGCTTGTCAATACTCATTCTGGTAATGACAATATTGAGGAGTACAATATCAATATACCACTCAAATCAATACTGGATATAATTAGAACTCAATCTAATTCTGTTTCAACTGCATAACTGAACAATCTCAATATATCCAGCAATACAAATATCAAATGATATCAATCTCAACTCATAATCGATCGACAAACATAATCTGATATCAATTCTGTATAATCTCAATCAAATCAACTCTGAAAAATCATAACAATTTCATATGGTATCTGTTCTTCAATCGGACTTCAATTATACGATGTATAATATATCAAGAACACCATATATGAATCATATTTGATTCCATCAATATCATATTTTCCAATCGTAACAAAATGTAGTAAAACTTACGTCAGTTGAAGTCTTTATCGATAGGAACACAATATCGAAGTTGGATTCAAAATCGGACGAGCGGATCTTACACAATCTAATTTCTAGTACTTGAGAATTCTCCAAAGCTTCCTTCATTTTTCCTCTTTTCCTTCTGAATTCTGAAGAACGCACGTTGCTTATTATATATATCTAAAGCATGGAAAGAATAGGTGGCTTTCTCTAGGTGCAGCATGTCTCGCGCATATTCGCGACCCAACTCAGCGCATATGTGCGAGCTCTACTGGTCTCGGCAACTCGCGCATATGCGCGAGACCTACTGTCTCCGCATATTTTCCATGCACTTGTTCGCGCATAGCGCGCACTCTCTTCGCGCATATGCGCGAGGTCCTCTGCCCATCTCGCGCATATACGCGCATCGGTGCCGCGCATATGCGCGAGGTATTCTGTCCTGGCACATTCGATATCACATGAAAACTCAAATCAAGTCTCAGATGGCTCCTTCATAATCATATCAATTCAAAATCAATAATCGCAGATTAACATGATATAAAATCTAGGGCATTACAGCCACCCCGAGCCATCTTCGGACCAAACCTCCCCAGGACCCTCATGAACCCTTATCACCCTTAGGACTTGACCACAAGCTCGAACCGAATCCTCAAGAGCAGATGCAAGCGATGGCCGAGTAACCTACATGCACTAGGGCTCTTCGATATGCGCCTAGGACTCTAGCCACTGGACCAACCCCTGAAGCAGACCTTTGTGCACCCTCTTAGGACCCTAGTTACTCAACCTAGCCCAACCCGAAGCGCCCCGGCCGAGCCCTTAAACCATGTGCGCTACTGCACGAGCGCAGCCCTTCTCGAAAGCTCTAGGGTGGAGTTCTAGCTTGCGCATATGCGCGGCGTGTGGGCGCGCATATGCGCGATGTGTCCAGTAACCTAGTGGAGTGCTCGGCGCATATGCGCGATGTGAACGGCGCATATGCGCGAGCAGGGTAGTAGGTTA
Organism: Primulina eburnea; assembly: GCF_022965805.1. Lineage (NCBI taxonomy): Eukaryota > Viridiplantae > Streptophyta > Magnoliopsida > Lamiales > Gesneriaceae > Primulina > Primulina eburnea. The sequence continues at coordinate 17,549,777 of NC_133115.1, forward strand.
GGCGCACATGCACGACGGAAGGCGCGCATATGCGCGAGAGATGCCGAGACACACGCGTCGAGAAATTGTGTCTCGCACATATGCGCCGAAAAATGTCGCGCATATGCGCGAGACGTGTTACGAGAAGGAGCGGGCCACTTGCCTTGCTGCATGCGTCATATATATATATATATATATATATATATATATATATATATATATATATATATATATATATATAAACATGCAAATTTCTTCAGAAGAAAGAAAAAGGAAACGAAGGAATCGAGAAAAGTTTTAGTAAGATTGTAGAAAATCCTTACGCCTTTTGTGAGCAATCCGTCCGTCTGATTTTGAATCCGACTTCAGTACTGGATTCCTAGCGACGACAGCTAAAACTGGACGTAAGTTTTGTTACGTTTAGACATGATTTGAAATTATGATATTGTCAGAATCAAATATGAATCATATATGGTGTTTCTGACACAGTATACATTGTATATTTGAAGTCAGATTGAAGAACAGACTGTTTATGTAATTGTTATGATTTTCGGAATCGATTTGACTGAGATGCGTTATCAGATTTGTACTGTGACTAAGGTTATGAATTGTACTGATATTGATTATGAGTTCTAGTATTATGTCTGTGATGTTGAGACAGACGGGGTCATCGAGATTGTATTATTATGCCGTCGAAACTTCCGTAAATTGATATTGATCAGATTCAGTAATGATTTCTATTATATCGTGATATCGTCGATATGGATTAGATTGTGTCTTGATTCGATATTAATTGGATTATGTTTTGATTTGAGTATTGATCAGAACAGGTTCTGAATTGAGTGATATATTGATATTGTGTCTGTTCGGTAATGTTATTACCAGATTGAGAATGGACAGGGTTGAATTCAGGACTTCGTCTTCGTCAGAGCGGGAAGATAAATGTATAAGTCAATGTGTATTGGGAGATCGACTTGAGTCGGTTTAGACTTGAGTTTCCCTAAATCACATACTTTACTTTATTGCATTGATACTGCATTGATTTGATTGATGTACTTGTTCTCTTGATTTATAGATAGAAGGTATTAGAAGAGTAATCTTATGACAGAAGTGCCTGTTAGTGGTGGGATTGCCACGGGCACATTGCACGATGTCATAAGATAGTGTATTGGCAATAGTGCCATAGTCTGTCATCAGAGGATTGGTTATCGATGTGGATAGAATTAGAGCTTTTTCTATTACTGGTGATCGGTACCGTATCGATGTGGATAGAATTATAACTTCTTCTATTACTGATGATCAATGTAATATCGATGTGGATAGAATCGGAGTTTTCTTCTATTACTGGTGATCGATACTATACCGATGTGGATAGAATCAGAGCTTCTTCTATTACTGGTGATCGATGACATATCGACGTGGATAGAACTGGAGTCTTTTCTATTACTGTTGGTTGATATGGAATGCCAATGTTTGGAAACCGGGATCCCTAGGCTAGGATTGAGTCTAGTCTGAGTCGTGGAATTACGAGTATTGTCGACAGTTTGATATTGATTATATTTCAGCTTTTGATATATATTGCTGTTATCTGCCATGCTTTTATGTTTATCATATGATTGCATGTTTCGTTGATTTATATTGGGATTTATTCTCACCGGAGTTATCCGGTTGTTGTCTTGTCTGTATGTGTACATGACAACAGGTGGGACAGGTTCAGGGTTGAGGAGATGAAGAGAGATCGTGATTAGAGTGGAGATTCCGGACTTGGATTAAAGATAGGGTTGGACACTTGAGATTAGATGTTAAACCTTAGTTGAATAAATGTATGTGATACAGGATTTGTACTTTTATATACTGAGATGTATATATATGTTTTATTTCACTACGTTCCGCATTTTTAAAAAAAATTTAGATCCTTGTTTTATAATTGATTAATTAGTCCCAATGATGATTAAGAACATGATTAGCGTCCGGGTCCCCACAGTGACCAACGGGTCCTAGCATGGCTAGGAGTCTTTTACTGACTCAAGCACGACCCTAGCCACCCATGGTCCCAGCTGTGCAAAGCCATGCAACAAAACACCCTTAAACCCGAGCCCCCAAGACACAACACACACAAGTTTCGGTTCCAGCTTTGTTCTTCAATGTGTGTAGCATGTTGTGTGTTCTAGGACTCTAAAGTCATGTGAAACAACCCTTGATCCTTACCCTAATCATGGAAGCCCCTTAAGAACATATAAATCATGTTTTTGGTTGAAAACCCAAGCTTTAAAAGTTCAGGTTTGCATAAAAACGAAAATATATCAAAGTGCAACTTGTTTTTCATGCAATAGATAATTAAAAAAAATACTATGGTGTGATGGATGAGTAAAAGAAAGAATATGGCGTGCCTTCGCGTTTTTAACGCATGAACTAACGTTGACAAATCGAAGAACGATGGAAAGAAGCCTTGGGAGAAATTCCTTGACAGAAATCCGATGATTTTCCCTTGATTTTTCCTTGTGTGTGCTGTGTATTATGAAAGAAAGGAGTTTGAAGGGTTAAGGGGAGTGGGGCGTGAGTTTGTGCTTGTTATGGGGTAGGTTTTGTACTTTAAATAGTGGCTAATTATTAAGTGTACAAGCGTAGATCCATTAGCATGGTACAATCGGCCCAAATAAGCCCATTAGTGCATAATTAAAAATTTTGTGTAGGAAAGTTTGTGAAATAATTAGCCGAGTTGTCAAAACATTCGTATTTTTGTTGAAAATCCAACACCGATAAATTACGTCTCGGCGTATAAAATCACCTCAAAACTCCTTATTTTCAAAAATAAGAGAAAGCATCAACCATATTTTAAATAATTTAAAACAATCATTTAATAAAATTATTTTCTATTTTTCAGCTCTCAGTCTCCGTTTCTCGATCGCAACTCGAATAACTATTAAAATTACATTTTAATGCATTTAAGTAGAAAACTACTAAAATATCATTTAAACATATCGACATAATCAATTTAACAATTAAAATCAACTAATTAACTATTATTTATTTTCCTAGATTTGTATGCAGTTGGATTACGTCGTCTTAATTTTGGACCTGACGTTTTTGTTTCCGCACTAGCTGGATAGATAAAAGATTTAAAGATTTATTGTTAATGATTTTATTAGAGATATTTTTATGCTTTACTTTATTGTTAGTTGATTTTTTAAAGGTCAATTTAGGAATTTTTGGTTAGTTGATGATTTAGGGAATTTTATTTGTTGCACTCGAGATTTAAATTGGTTAATCATTATGATTTTTGGATATGTTAAGTCATTTAGTATTTTCAAGTTTATGATTTATGATTTTAAAAAAAATCGAGGTCGTTTCAAAATCAAGCAATAGAAAATAGTAAAATGACCAAGACTGATGCTGCGATAAACATAAACAATCACATGCTAGTGCCGTCCAGGCACACGTCAACAATTCTCAAGAATCTGTTCAACAAAGCCGACAAGGCTTTAAAACATACTACAACTGATCTAAACTAAATAATAGCAAGTCAAACACCCTACAGATACTTGGGTCATCTCCCCGGCAAATAACATACGACATAGAACTGACACAAACTCCAAAACAACCATAAAGACTAGATGGGATACTCCAATGGATAGAATGAAGCAATCCCACCTCAATCACGAGCTCCGCTAGAGGAACCTCCGGGTGGTGCTACAAGACCCCTCGGGAGATCTGCCATGGTGCCCAAAAGCAACCACAGCAGCCCTCCAATAAACAGCTGAGGTTTGGATTCTGGTATGAAACAATTCAACAAATATAACAATAACATAAATCATGCATCAATATATATGTAGATGAAATATGAAATACAAGAACAGGGCTCTATATCAAATGGTTAAACGGAGCCAAACGAAAGATACGATCAACAACAGTAGTGCTCGAGCAACACACATGGGAGTTACGTCATTATGCAGCTAAACCGTCCTGCCAAGTATGCGAGGTATGCTAGGCTGTGCTAATCAACACCCCAAATTCGGCCTCCATAAATTTGTAACTACATATAACAGGAATGGAATAAACAACCAGAAATGGATATCACAATCCTAACGCTCACTCCGATGGCTACACTAACAATGGGATTGATCAATCCTAACTACGATTTCAAGTGTATCAATATAGGTTTATCAGCCACACCCTAATCTTGAGTTATACAACAATCAATGCCGAATAACAATGAATAACAGTAATTGGTCAACAAGAACGATAGGGTTCAAGATACACTAGAAGAAAAATCCTAAAAGGTTGAACAACTGAAGTTGTAGCCACTGTTGTTAACAACCCGGCCAACAACATGGATAAAAACTGTTGTCTTAGGTAATAAAGGAAACGGTTTTGCAATATTTAAAAAACATTGTATTCTATGAACTACGATAAAGGTTTTGCAACGCTTAAAAAACGTTGTGTTATATTAACTACTACAACGCTTTTGCAAAAAATTAAAAACTTTTTTTTTTCAAGTTACAACAACAGTTTAACAACGGATAAAAAAACGTTTTCGTTTGTAGTTTACATAATATTTACGCAATGAATAAAAACCATTGTCTTAAGTACAAGACAAAATTTTAAGAACATTAAAAACCGATCCCTTTGGCCTTGTTTACAAATCAGTTTCGCATCATTTTAAAACTGTTGTCGTTAATTTTTTCACATCTTTCACATGTAATCATGCTCAAACAAGTAAACCCAAAAATAGAACTAAAATGATGCCCACATAAATGTTCCATAATTCAGAATATTTTGATCCAAAATAAGTCTACAACACCAAAAACTCTAGTTATAACTAGATGTGCATATTTTTCCCAAGAATTCTTTCTTTGTCGATCGAATCTGCCAAGTGTTTATCATTTCTAACCTATCCTGCTTTGCAAAACAAAAACCATGGTTATATTTTTTCGAATATTTAGCCTTGCTCAAAAACAAAAAAAAAACAAAAAAAACACCAAAATGATCATGCATCAAAGCTACAATTGAGGGAGAACTAAAAATAACTTGAACGAAATCAAGAAGTATAAGTAAAACCAGTTCCCAAATCTTACCACTGTTAACATCAATTTAAATGTGAGGACACCTGATTACCATGTAATGACCAAATATCCACAATTTATTAGTGTCAATAGTGAAAATGAAGTAAAAAATTATCTGTTTGGGGCTCCAAAAATTTCGGCATGACTTCCCCGTAAATAGGACATCTCGAAAAAAATCAAAACAATATAACAATTTTATACTCGGAAATAAAGTTCATCGATTCAAACAAAAACAAAACGCATGCAGAGTTGGTCAAGCTCGATCACTCCAAATAAAATATATCAATCAAGTAGAACACCATACAAATACACGACAAATGACTCAAGATGTAGTTATTTAGTACTTACAAATCAAAATATCTGAAATATCTCAATAGCACCTCATCGATTTCTTCCTGAGAGTATTCTGATTTTGTGAACAGTTAACATACACACATATTATGTTACTAAAAAACAATCATTACTGAATATGCAAAATGTTAAAATCGATTATGTAATTATTTTAAAGAAGCGATATAAATTTACTATTGATCATTGTGAATCCTTCTCGATTGTGGGGACCCGGACGCTAATCAAGTTCTTAATCATCATTAGGACAATTTAATCAATTAAAGTAAACATGGTCTAATTTTTTTAATACAGTATTAAATTCAGAACGTAATGGAAGACATTCTAATATACATGTCAGTATTAAAAGTACAAGCCTTGTACTATATACAATCATTCAAACTAAGGTTTAACAACTACATATCAAGTGTTCCAAACCCTATCTCTAATCAAAGTCCGTAGTCTCCACTCTAATCACGATCTCTTTTCATCTCTTCGACTCTGAACCTGTCCCACCTGTTGTCATGCACACATACAAACACGACAACAGCCGGATAACTCCGGTGAGAATAAAATCCCAGTATAAATCAATGAAACATGCAATCATATAAACAATGTAAAGGCATGTAACAAATGTCAGTAATATGTATCAAATCTGAAAACATAATCAATATAAAACTGTCAATCAGACTCGTGGCTCCACATCTCAGACTAGACTCAATCTTAGTCTAGGGATCCCGGTTTCCAGACGTTGGCCTTCCTATATCGAATTTCAGTAATAGAAGAAACTCAAATTCTATTCAACATCGATATAACCAAACATCAAGTGTATTGACATATCCGTCACATACTTTGGCACTTTTACCAATTCACTATCTTGTGACAATGTGCAATGTGCGAGTGACGATTCCATCACTATAGGCACCTATGTCACAAGATCACTCGTCTAATACTTGTCTAATACATGCTTTCTATAAATCAATAGAACAAGTATATAAATTCAAATCAATGCACACAATAACAATAATTATGTTATTTAGGGAAACTCAAGTATATCATACTCGAGTCGTTCTCCCGGTACCACATTGACTTATACCTTTCTTTTATTGCAGTTTTGACGACGCTCATGTCTGGATTCAAAGTCTGTCAATACACAATCTGGAAATGACAATATCAAATAATCCCATATCAATATACTACTCGAATCAATACCAAATCTGATCAATCTGGATTCAACTCAAAACCAACGGCATAACAGAACAATCCCGATATCCCGGTCAACACAATCTCAACAGATATTAATTAAAATTCATAACCGATATCCAATACAATTTGAAGTCAATTCATAATCCAAATCTATTCAATTTCAGTTAATATAATCTGAAAAATCATAACAATTCTACAATCAATATGTTCTTCGATCTGCCTTCGAATATACGATGTCTAGTACTCTCAGAACACATAATATAGATCAAATAACAATTCCTCCAATATCATATTTTCAAATGATAACATAACTCAATAAAACTTACGTCCTGTTGTAAATGTCGACGAGAGGAGTACGTTACTGTGTTCGGATTCAAAATCAGATAACCGGATACAGTATAATGAATTTTTCTAGAATTTAAGGAACTCTAGGGATTCTATGAAATGGAAGCTCGATTCTCGTTGAAGAAATGAAAGATTCATAACATATATTGCATAGTGAGGACAAGTGTCCCACTCAATTCCATAATTGCACTTTAGCCCCTGAACTCTTCACTATTTGCAATTCGACCCTCGAAACTCTTTTTAATTCAATTTCAATCCTTAGGAATTGTAAAACCATGGAATATAACTCAACATTACATAATTCATAAATTAAATAATCTCGAATTAAAATGATAAAATCTCGGGCCTTAAAATTCTCCCCCTCTGAGACATGATTTCGTCCTCGAAATTGTAGGCAATCAAATCATATCAGATAAGAAGATATAACAGAAGCTAAAATAAGACTCACATCAGTGAAATAAATCTGGGAATTCATGTCTCATATCTGATTCAGTCTCCCAAGCAGCTTCCTCAATGCCATGACGAGTACACTGGACTTTCACAAGAGGAATAATCTTCGTACTGAGTTGTTTTTCTTTACGATCAATAATCTGGATTGGTTTCTCGATGTAACTAAGAGATTCATCAAGTTCTGTCTCGTCTGGCTGAATAATATGAGAATCATTAGGGAGATACTTCCGCTTCATAGATACATGAAAGACATCATGTATTCCAGATAGAGAAGGCGGTTATGCGAGTCGATAGGCACGATCTTCTATCTTCTCGAGAATCTCGTATGGGACAACGTATCGTGGAGAAAACTTTCCTTTCTTTCCAAATCTGAAAACTCCTCTGAAAGGTGAAATCTTCAGAAATACCCGGTCTCCTGCCTCAAATACCAACGGTCATTGTCTGATGTTGGCATATTTGGCCTGCCTGTCTTGTGCTGCCTTCATTATCTTCTGAATCAGCTTCACTTTCTCAGTCATATCTCTGATCATGTCAGGTCCAAACCCATGTACCTCAGAGATATCATCCCAATACAAAGGGGATCGACATTTCTTTCCGTACAACGCTTTGAAAGGATCCATCTCAATACTCGTCTGATAACTATTGTTGTACGAAAACTCGCAAAGTGGCAATACATCTTGCCAATTAGTGCTAAGATCAAGCACTACAGCTCTCAGCATATCTTCCAATGTCTGAATCGTCCGCTCTGACTGTCCGTCAGTCTGTGGATGATATGCGGTACTCAGATGTAACTTCGTACCTAGAGCCTGCTGCAAACTTTTCCAAAAGTGCGAAGTAAACCGAGGATCACGGTCTGATACAATCGACTTCGTCACTCCGTGTAATCTAACCATTTCTCTGACATAAATATCGGCCATCTGGTCATGTATGTATGTCATCTTGTATGGAATGAAGCATGCAGATTTGGTCAATCGATCAATCACAACCCAAATCGCATCGCAACCTCTGGAGGATCTTGGTAACTGCGTCACAAAATCCATGGAAATGTGATCCCATTTCCATTCAGGAATAGAAAAACTCTGTAACAATCCTCCTGGTTTCTTTCTTTCTGCTTTCACCTGTTGGCAATTCAGACACTTGGCTACAAATTCAGTAACATCAGATTTCATCTGTTTCCACCAGTATTGTGTCTTCAAATCATTATACATTTTTCTGCCACCAGGATGAATGCTAAAACGACTGATGTGCGCTTCTGTTAATATTCGCTGTCTCAAATATGAATCATTCGGCACAATAATACGATTATTCACATACAAAACACCGTAACGAACCTGATATTCCGATTGATGTCCCGCTCTGACCATAGCAATTGAATTCTGCACATTCTGATCAAATTTCTGTGCCTCTTTGATTCGCCATATCAATTCTAGTTCGGCCCGAATAGCACGTAATCTCAAAGACTGACAATCTGTTTCAAAAGCTAATCCAGACAAATAACAATCTACTATCAAATTAGAAACACAAATCGTAGATAAGGATAAAGAACACACCTTTCGACTCAGATCAGCTGCTGCATTGGATTTCCCTGGATAATACTTGATTTCACCATCGAAATCCTTTAGTAAATCAATCCATCTTCGCTGCCTCATATTCAACTCGGACTGCAAAAACAGATACTTCAGGCTTTTGTGATCAGAATAGATCTCAAACTTTTCACCATAAATGTAATGTCGCCATATCTTCAATGCAAAGACGATGGCAGCCAATTCAAGATCATGAATTGGATAACGATTTTCATGGGGCTTCAATTTTCTTGACGCATAAGCGATAACATGCCCTCGCTGCATCAACACACAACCTAATCCTCGGTGAGAAGCATCACAATAAACTACAAAATCACCAGTACCTGATGGAATCGTCAAGATCGGTGCACTGGTCAGTCTTTTCTTTAATTCAAGAAAACTGGTCTCACATTCTTCAGACCATACAAACGGAGCATTCTTCTGAGTCAACTGAGTAATAGGCTTGGCAATACTCGAGAAATCTTTAATAAAAAGTCGATAATATTCTGCCAAACCCATAAAACTTCGAATCTCGGGTACTGATGTCGGTCTCGACCAAGAAATCACTGCATCAACCTTATTGGGATTAACTGATATACCGTCTCCGGATATAATATGCCCCAGAAATACAACCTCTCTCAACCAAAACTCATGTTTCAACAGTTTAGCATATAGTTTCTCAGCCCTCAGAATTTTCAACACAGTTCTCAGATGTTCAGCATTTTCTATCATATTCTTCGAATAAATCAAAATATCATCGATGAATATAATCACAAAATCATCAAGATATTTCTGAAACACACGGTTCATTAATCCCATAAATACAGCCAGTGCATTCGTCAAACCAAATGGCATGACAATAAATTCATAGTGTCCATACCTGGTTCTGAATGATGTCTTCGAGATATCAGAATCCCTGACTCTCAATTGATGGTATCCAGATCTTAGATCGATCTTGGAATAGACAGAAGAACCCTGCAACTGATCAAACAAATTATCAATGCGAGGCAAGGGATATTTATTCTTTATCGTTGCTTTGTTCAGTTGCCGGTAGTCAATGCAGAGTCTCATTGAACCGTCTTTCTTTCACACAAAAAGTACTGGAGTACCCCAAGGAGACACTCGGTCTGATATACCCCTTGGCCAGTAAATTCTCCAACTGTTCTTTCAACTCTTTCAACTCAATCGGTGCCATTCTCTACAGATCCCTCGAAATCGGAACAATATCTGGCATCAACTCAATGCTGAATTCTATATCTCGAATCGGAGGCAAACCAGGAATCTCATCTAGGAAAACATCAGCAAACTCACTCACCACTGGCAAATCCGCCAATGATGGGCTCGATTTCAGTAAATCAACTGAATAGACAAGGAATCCCTCTGCTCTTTTCTGTAACAATCGAGTCATAGATAATGCAGATATCAAAGGATTTCTAGATCTAGATCCCTTACCGTAGAATTTCCACTCATCAGCCATGTCAGGTTTGAATCGTACAATCTTGTGGAAACAATCAACAGTGGCTCTGTACTTGGTTAACGTATCAATACCGATAATACTATCAAAATCGGACAACCCAATTACAATACAGTCTAATTAAATTTCATGTCCATCATACTGCATTATACAAGATCTAACATACTTCATTGTTATCAAACTTGTCCCTAACGGAGAAGAGACAGACACTACCGCAGACAATGACTCAATCGGCAATGCATGACTCAATGCAAATCGCTCAGATATAAATGTGTGCGATGCACCAGTATCTATCAATACATATGCAGGATTACTAGAAATAAAACAGTTACCTGCCACAACATCGTCTGATGCGTCCTGAGCCTGCTCCTCAGTCAAAGCGAACACTCTGGCCTGCTGTCTAGGAGGCTGGTTGTAAGTCCCGAGATAATAAATATAATATTATTTTAATCCGAGAGTATGTAATTTGAAACTTTTGGAGTGTTGAATTATATTCCCAGATGTTTGCAATTATTTAGGATTGAAATGGAATTATTTAGGATTGAAATGGAATTATTTAAGATTGAATTGAATTAAAAAGATTGATCGGGGGCCAATTTGCAATTAGTGAAAAATTGAGGGACTAAAGTGTAATTAATGTATTTTTCATGGGACACTTGGCTTGATTCACCTCTTGAACGTGGCATTCCCTTCCAAATTTCATTTTGCATGGACGCCTAGCTTGGAAGGGTAAAGACGTGAGCTTCCATGGTTTCCTTCAAGGATTTTGATCTTCAAAATTTCATATCTCAAGATCCAACCATCAAGTTGTCAATCCTAGTATAGATTCTTGCTCCTTGCCTCAAGAGCTTCAAAAGGAGGTAATTTTTATACATTTCCAACAAGTTTCGAAAATAATATGTTGGGGAATTATGGATTTTATTGGTGCAATGTGTTCTTGAGTAGATAGAGATCATAACACCGTAAACGGATCGTTGATCGGATGCCGTATACAATTTTTGTGAAAATTCAGATTGTGGGCCGAAACTTGGAGGTGTGGATTTATTATGTTTTGGCTTGGTATTGTTGGCAATTATGAGTTGTTGATATTAATTGATTGGTATTTGATTTATCGGGATACCGAAATTGCACCGTTATGCCGCCGAATTTGATATAGAATGAGTTTTAATCAATGTCATGACTTGAATGGAATTTGATATTGATATTTTGGAGTTCGAAATTGTGCATTCCAGATTGGGTGTGGATTGCTTTGAGTTTGATTGTGTAGCTTCAACCGTGGTGATCAAGAAGAGTGGAGTAAGATTGTGTCAAGGTTGAGAGCATCCAAGATCAAAAAGAAAGGTATAACTCATGTGAACACGGGAAAATATGACTCGATTCAGATTTGATACGAGTTTCCCAAAATCACATACTAAATTATTGTTTATGTTTGATTATGATTATGTCTTGTTTATAGATTTATATTCAAACATTTGAGATAGGACTCATTGACAGATTGTCAAACTAGACGTTCGGTGTGTCGACGCATAGGAGCATATCGTCTCCGATTGTAGACATTCGATACAGATATGACCGAAGTCTAGGAATAAAAGGGACCGTCACCCCGATTGGGAGAGTAGGTGACAGACCAGTGACGTCTTATTCACACCGGGATCCCTAGATTTAGAGTTGAGTCGAGTCAAGACACGAGTTGATTTCATGGCATGCTTATAGTGATTGGTTTCATAGATGATGGAATCTACTATTGTTATTGCCTTTAATCATGAGTTATGATTATGTATTCATTTGCATGATATGCATGTATACATGTTTTATACTAGGATATTTATATCTCACCGGAGTTATCCGGCTGTTGTCTTGTTTGTATGTGTGAATGACAACAGGTGGGGAAGGATCAGGGTCAAGAAGATGATGAGAGATTGAGATTAGAGTGGTGATCACGGACTTGGATGTAGACTTGGTTTAATACCTGAGATTTAGTAATTGAACCTTAGACTAGTTTGAATAATTGTTGTACATTATTGTACTTTTATACTAATTAAACCTCAAAGATGATTAAGAAGATGATTAGCATCCGGGTCCTCACAACAGGTGGTATCAGAGCGATGAATCCTTTATACTGAGATAGAAGAGAATGAGCAGGGTAGATTGAGTTTCCTTTCCTTGCATGTGATTGCTAGCATGAGAATTATTTTAATGTTGATTGACATTATGTATGCTAGCATGAGATTAAGTTTTTCTGCTTTAAATTACATGTTATCTAATTATCTGATTTGAATTGGTAATGTGTATTATTGAGTATGAATCTGATTTGATTCTTGATCAGCAGTAAGATGATCAGAGAAAGATTGGAACAAATTTGTAGTATTTGGGGTACTAATGTCTTGATAAGCAGATATACCTCCACGAAGAATTCCAGAATGGGGCAGTACTTCGATTGAACAGATAGATGTATCAGAAACTCAGATGGAAATACAGTTGAAAGAATTTCAGTTATTTCAGCCGCCGATTCTGAGTGGTATCGAGACGTCTGAAGATTGTGAGAACTGGTTTGATGACATCGAAATACTGTTTGATTTACTTGATTATTCAGATGATCAGAGAATTAAACTGATATTCCACCAGTTACGAGAGACTGCCAGAAGTTGGTGAATTACAATCAAAGGAATATTAGAACAACGTGGTACAGTGATTTCGTGGGAAATATTCAAAACAGAATTTTATCGAAGATTTTTCTCAGTTTCGTACTGAGAGGACAAGGAAGCAGAGTTTGAGATTTTGAGACAAGGTCAACTGAATATTGAAGAATATGTTGCTAAATTCTCTACTCTACTGCGTTTTGCTCCTAGTATAATTGGGAATGATGAAGCTGTAGCGGATCAGTTCATCAGAGGATTGAACTCGGAGATAGTTGCATTGATGAATATGCAACGACCTTACCATTTTGCTGATGCCTTGAGTAGAGCAAAGAGAGCGGAGGCGAGTCTGATTAGACAACTAGAAAGGGTGTGTGCGATACAACCCCAGACACAGCAATCCCCTCTCCGATTTGATCGCGCTAGCACGAGTGGAAAGCAAGATTTGCTGAAAGCTCGAAAGAAGCCATTCAAGAAGTTAGGGAGTGGTTCCTTTAGTTCCAGTTGTTTGAGCCTGAGTTATACTGGAGTTTACTGCAGAAGGTGCGGAGGAAGACTTCCCACGGAGCAATGTCAGGGAGTGACTGGTAGTTATCGTATCTGCCGACAGCCGGGACACTTTGCTAGAGTTTGGCCCCAGAGAGGTTTCCGAAGATATCAGGGAGCGGAATCATCTGGTGTCAGTGATCGAGGAACAGACACATGAGGCACTTGATAATATAGTGGCAGGTACTGTTCTTTTATGATTGCGTTGCATATGTATTGATATTTACTAATGCATTCCTTACGATTATCTTTGACTGAGTTGCATTGATATATGTTGTACCTGTTAAGTCTGTATTTACTGTAGCATTGATGTCTTTACCTTTTGGGAAAGAAAGATTGATATCAGAGATTCCTGTGAAATAGTGTATACTACAGTAAGAGGAGAATGAGATTGAGTTAGATTATGATGTACTTGTGTTTTCTGATTTGACTGCATTATTGATATTAATATGCTAAACAAGTACAGAACTATTATAGATTCCTTTCAGGAGAGTATAAGATTCAGACTAGATATGGCTGATAAATAGAGATTTCACGGTAAGGATTCTAGATCTAGAATTCCTTTGATATCTGTATTTTCTATGACTGGATTGATACATAAAGGAGCAGATGGTATCCTTATGTATTCAGTAGATGTACCGAAATCGAGCCTGGCATTGGCAGATTTGCCAGTGATGTACGAGTTGGCTGATGTTTGCCCAGATAAGATTTCAGATTTGCTTTGTATTAGAAAGATAAATTTCAGAATTGAATCGATACTAGGTATTGTTTGTTGTTTTAGAATTCAGTACAGAATGATATTGAATGTACAGAATGACACTGAATGAATTGAAAGAATTGAAAGATCAGTAAAAGAGTACCGATCAGGAGTTACATTTGATTTAGTGTTTCTCTGTGGCATGTTTCAGTATGTTCAGAGATATGCTGATGGTTTCATGCTCGTTGTATCTATGATATTTTGATATATTTGCAGCATCTGATTGATTGAATCGAATATCTGAAGATTGTATTGAATACTCTGAGAACTGTGATTACTGTATACAGAAATTATTCAGATATGAATCTTGCTTGAAACATATTGTATTCAGAGTATGTGATATCTGAGGTTAGTATACCGATTGATTTTAACATAGTTGAGATCATAATCAGTGACTGAGAATGATACCGATATCAGAAAGATCCGAAATATCAGAAATTTCAGAAATGTCAGAGATTTATTTTTGCTCTGAGTTGGTAGATTATCTTATACGAATGTTTTTTTATCTTCTTGAGTATTGTTATTGTCCTAAAAGAGTATTTGAGACAGCTTATATTGTTTGGGGGCATATTATATTTGCAGATGATATATAGCAGTTGATCTGAGCGACATGAAGATATGATTGATTAGTCAGAATTGACAGTATTGCCAGAAATTGCAATTTTATGAGTTTACTGAACTCACTAGATCAGTATAGATTATTTTTATTTCGAATCTGAGTTGATAGTACTGTTATTCTGAGTCAGTGTTTAATACAGATTTTTGTGAACCGTTGAGATTATATACCGTTCAAATCGAATCAGAGTTGAATTCGAGAATTACATCAGTCCAGAAATTTGATCAGAATGTTCAGAACTTGATTTCGATAGTTAGAACAGAGTATCAAGCAGAATACCAGGTAGGTATTATTATTATTTTTATTTTACATGATTAACTAACTTGTTTGTACCGAATACTTTGAATCTGAAATGACAGATAGGGTCAGAAAAGCCCAATAATAAATTCAGTATGATTCTGATAACAGAAAGTGTATGTTAATTCGAACAGACAGTTTTGATATAGACAGATTAAATCAGTCGTGGCAGAATTTATACTGAAATGTTGGCAGGAATTGTACTGAAATGTCTGAATTGCCATTAAATGAAGACAGAAAGACAAAAATCCGAAGAATTATTACAGAATTTGTATATTTCTGACTAGACATGGGGAGTATAATTCGATGAATTTCGTAATGATACCACTGCAATACTTTCCAGATTGTGATATGATATGATTGTGATTGACAGATTGTTCAATCTATATATATTAGTTGTACAAGATGACGTACATACATGACCAGATGACCAAGATCGATGTCAAAGAAATGGTCAAATTGACAAGAATGTTGAAATAGATTATATCAGATTGCGAATTTTGATTGATTTTGTACTTGTGGCAGAATATACCATAAGCTTTCTCATATATTATCCACCGACTGACAGATAGCCAGAGTGTACTATCCAAATATTAGAAGTTATCCAGGGAGCTGCAGTGCTGGATGCTAGCACTAGTTTATATGACATATTGTCGCTGTGTGAATTATTGTACGATAATAGTTATCAGATTACTAGATGGATAATGAGATAGTTACAGACGACACATTGTACTGCAGATTTCTTTGGTATAAGAATAATATCTCGGAGATACCTGAGATAGGATCTGATACGGTATACGACAAAGAAAATGTAGCTAATTCAGAAGAGAATGAAGATAGCTCAGATCAGACAGACTTAATATGCCGACGTCGGATGGTGACGATTGGTATTGGAGGCCGAAGATTTAATATATCCTTGAATGGGATAAACAGATTTGGTAACAGATGATGGTATTGATTTATTATGAGCTATGAATTAGTATATACGGATGTTATACAGCCAGTATTGCGAGACTGATTTTATTAGAGTTATTTTAAGGGGGTATTACGATGTTATACTTCTTGAATTCTTATTCCAGATTGGAAGCAGAGATCCGTAAAAGAAAAATATTTCAGAACGAAGATTATTCTGTTGTTGAAAACACAGTAAGATTGTCAGTAGGTCAATGAGACTATCTGAAAGACAGAATCTGATATGAGATTGAAATTTTAGCATTGATTCATTGAGATAAGTTTTCTGATTTACCTCCTGTATACGTTTCGTGTTGATATCTGACTTGATTACCTGTGATTTCGAGGACGAAATCGTATCTTAGAGGGGGAGAAATGTAAGGCCCGAGATAATAAAGATAATATTATTTTAATCCGAGAGTATGTAATTGGAAACTTTTGGAGTGTTGAATTATATTCCAAGATGTTTGCAATTATTTAGGATTGAAATGGAATTATTTAGGATTGAATTGAATTAAAAAGATTGATCGGGGGCCAATTTGCAATTAGTGAAAAATTGAGGGACTAAAGTGTAATTAATGTATTTTTCATGGGACACTTGGCTTGATTCACCTCTTGAACGTGGCATTCCCTTCCAAATTTCATTTTGCATGGACGCCTAGCTTGGAAGGGTAAAGACGTGAGCTTCCATGGTTTCCTTCAAGGATTTCGATCTTCAAAATTTCATATCTCAAGATCCAACCATCAAGTTGTCAATCCTAGTATAGATTCTTGCTCCTTGCCTCAAGAGCTTCAAAAGGAGGTAATTTTTATACATTTCCAACAAGTTTTGAAAATAATATATTGGGGAATTATGGATTTTATTGGTGCAATGTGTTCTTGAGTAGATAGAGATCATAACACCATAAACGGATCGTTGATCGTATGCCGTATACAATTTTTGTAAAATTCAGATTGTGGGCCGAAACTTGGAGGTGTGGATTTATTATGTTTTGGCTTGGTATTGTTGGGAATTATGAATTGTTGATATTAATTGATTGGTATTTGATTTATCGGGATACCGAAATTGCACCGTTATGCCGCCGAATTTGATATAGAATGAGTTTTAATCAGTGTCATGACTTGAATGGAATTTGATATTGATATTTTGGATTTCGAAATTTTTCATTCCAGGATATTGATCTTGTAGAGTTCGAAATTGTGCATTCCAGATTGGGTGTGGATTGCTTTGAGTTTGATTGTGTAGCTTCAACCGTGGTGATCAAGAAGAGTGGAGTAAGATTGTGTCAAGGTTGAGAGCATCCAAGATCGAAAAGAAAGGTATAACTCATGTGAACACGGGAAGATATGACTTCATTCAGATTTGATACGAGTTTCCCAAAATCACATACTAAATTATTGTTTATGTTTGATTATGATTATGTCTTGTTTATAGATTTAAATTCAAACATTTGAGATAGGACTCATTGAAAAATTGTCAAACTAGACGTTCGGTGTGTCGACGCATAGGAGCAGATCGTCTCCGATTGTAGACATTCGATACAGATATGACCGAAGTCTAGGAATAAGACGTACCGTCACCCCGATTGGGAGAGTAGGTGACAGACCAATGACGTCTTATTCACACCAGGATCCCTAGATTTAGAGTTTAGTCGAGTCAAGACACGAGTTGATTTCATGGCATGCTTATATTGATTGGTTTCATAGATGATGGAATCTACTATTGTCATTGCCTTTAATCATGAGTTATGATTATGTATTCATTTGCATGATGTGCATGTATACATGTGTTATACTGGGATATTTATATCTCACCGGAGTTATCCGGCTGTTGTCTTGTTTGTATGTGTGCATGACAACAGGTGGGGCAGGATCAGGGTCAAGAAGATGATGAGAGATCGAGATTAGAGTGGTGATCACGGACTTGGATGTAGACTTGGTTTAATACCTGAGATTTAGTAATTGAACCTTATACTAGTTTGAATAATTGTTGTACATTATTGTACTTTTATACTAAGATGTATATTAGTTAAATTCCATTACGTTCCGCACTTACATTTTAAAAATAAAAATTTTTAGACCATGTTTATCTTAATTGATAATTTAACCCCAAAGATGATTAAGAAGATGATTAGCGTCCGGGTTCCCACACTGGCTCACTGTCTGGCTCCCTCCTGACCTCTGTTGTGACTGAGCTGGTGCTGGCTGAAAGGAGTGGACTGCAGCTGGTCGTCTACAAGTCTGAGCTCCTGATCCAGATGACTTGGCACTCTGTCATCTCTGATTATCTCTCTGGGGACAAACTATAGCAAAATGTCCATGCTGCCTACAAATACGGCAACTGCAAAACACTCCTCGGCAATGCTCAGTGGAATGCTTCCCTCCACAAGTGTTGCAATAAGGTCTTGTATAACTCTGGCCCTGACCGGTCTGTCTCGAGCCACTAGAACTGGATGAACTTTTTCCAGATCTTTTGAATTGCTTTTCTCTTGCTTTCAGGAAATCCTTCTTTCCGCCACTGCTGCTGCCACCCTCAAATCTGGGAGAAGGTGGAGGCATCTGGGGTCTCGGTGCTGGTGGCACAAACGAAGCTCCTCTTTGTCTCATCAGACCGGCTTCGGCTCCCTTCTCTCTGTTCAAGGCATCGGTAAAATTATTCGGTCTTCCGGTATTCACCAAGGTAAAGATTTCCGGATTCAGGCCATTAATGAGCTGGTCCGCAACAACTTCGTCATTTTTGGCCACATGTGGAGCAAATCGTAGTAGTGTAGAGAACTTGGCCACATATTCCTCGTTGTTCAGTTGATCCTGTCTCAAGTTTGCAAACTCGGCTCCCTTATCCTTCATGTACGACACTGGAAAGAACCTCTGATAAAATTCAGTTTTAAATACATTCCAGG
The DNA here is from genome assembly GCF_022965805.1 of Primulina eburnea. NCBI lineage: Eukaryota > Viridiplantae > Streptophyta > Magnoliopsida > Lamiales > Gesneriaceae > Primulina > Primulina eburnea. The sequence continues at coordinate 17,568,886 of NC_133115.1, forward strand.
TAATAACCGTACCTTGATGCTCCAATGCTCGCTTTGTTGTAATCCACCAGTTCTTTGCAACATCATGTAACTGGTGCCCTATCAGTTTCACTCTCCGCTCATAAGTGTAATCCAAGGACTCGAACAGTATCTCAATATCGTCCAACCAACTCTCACAATCTACTGTTGTCTCAGTACCCTTCAGTGTCGGTGGATGAAATGACTGAAATCTTTTGAACAATGTCTCCATTGGTGTTGCTGTCACATCCATTGGAGGAGTTGAAGTACTACCCTGTTCTGGTATTCTTTGGGGAGGCATATCTGATTGTCAAAAGAGTTAGCCATCACAATTGACAATTCTGTCTCAGTCCCTTTCTGATCATCTTACCTCTGATCAAGAATCGGTTCTGATCCATTCTCAATAATACACATTACCATATCAAAATCAGATAAATCAGGTAGACATGTATTAAAACAGTAAATCATGCTAGCAATCAAAAGAAAGGAAAGAAAACTCATTTTACCCCGCTCACTAGCTCCTATCTCAGTCTAAAAGATCTATCGCTCTGATACCACCTGTTGTGGGGACCCGGACGCTAATCAAGTTCTTAATCATCATTGAGACAATTTAATCAATTAAAGTAAACATGGTCTAATTTTTTTAAATGCAGTATTAAATGCGGAACGTAATGGAATACATTCTAATATACATGTCAGTATTAAATGTAAAAGTCTTGTACTATATACAATCATTCTAACTAAGGTTTGACAACTATATATCATGTGTTCCAAACCCTATCTCTAATCAAAGTCTGTAGTCTCCACTCTAATCACGATCTCTTTTCATCTCTTCGACCCTGAACCTGTCCCACCCGTTGTCATGCACACATACAAGCACGACAACAGCCGGATAACTCCGGTGATAATAAAATCCCAGAATAAATCAATGAAACATGCAATCATATAAACAATGTAAAGGCATGTAACAAATGTCAGTAATATGAATCAAATCTGAAAACATAATCAATATAAAACTATCAATCAGACTCGTGACTCCACGTCTTAGACTAGACTCAATCCTAGTCTAGGGATCCCGGTTTCTAGACGTTGGCATTTCTATATCGAATTTCAGTAATAGAAGAAACTCCAATTCTATTCAACATCGATATAACCAAACATCCGGTGTCTTGACATATCCGTCACAGACTTTGGCACTTTTACCAATTCACTATCTTGTGACAATGTGCAATGTGCGAGTGACGATTATCACTATCGGCACCTATGTCACAAGATCACTCGTCTAATTCTTGTCTAATACATGCTTTCTATAAATCAATAGAACAAGCATATAAATTCAAATCAATGCACACAATAACAATAAGTATGTGATTTAGGGAAACTCAAGTATATCATACTCGAGTCATTATCTCGGTACCACATTGACTTATACCTTTCTTTTATTGCAGTTTTGACGACGCTCTCGTCTGGAATTGAAAGTCTGTCAATACAAAATCTTGAAATGACAATATCAAATAATCCCATATCAATATACTACTCGAATCAATATCAAATCTGATCAATCTAGATTCAACCCAAAACCAACGGCATAACAGAACAATCCCGATATCCCGGTCAATACAATAACAACAGATATTAATTACAATTCATAACCGATATCCAATACAATTTGAAGTCAATTCATAATCGAAATCTATTCAATTTCAATTACTATAATCTGAAAAATCATAACAATTCCATAATCAATATGTTATTCGATCTGCCTTCGAATATACGATGTTTAGTACTCCCAGAACACATAATATAGATCAAATAACAATTCCTTTAATATCATATTTTCAAATGATAACAGAACTCAATAAAACTTACGTCCTGTTGTAGATGTGGATGAGAGGAGTACGGTACTGTGTTCGGATTCAAAATCAGATGACCAGATACAGCTAACGAATTTTTATAGAATTTAAGGAACTTGAGGAAATCTCTGAAATGGAAGCTCGATTCTCGTTGAAGAAATGAAAGATTCATAACATATATTGCATGGTGAGGAAAAGTGTCCCACTCAATTCCATAATTGCACTTTATCCCCTGAACTCTTCACTATTTGCAATTCGGCCCTCGAAACTCTTTTTAATTCAATTTCAATCCTAAGGAATTGTAAAACCATGGAATATAACTCAACATTCCATAATTCAAATTAAATAATCTCGAATTAAAATAATAAAATCTCGGGCCTTACATCGATAGTTTCAATTTCTTCAATATTTGTCTCATAAATCTCATCACATAATAAGCACATTGTTTTGCATCTGGTTGTCGAGGAGCTTATGGTAATTACAAACAAATTTTTAATATACGTATTAAAGTTGTTGTTAAACATAATTACACATACATTTATCATTTCCCACAAAGCATTTATTCTGCCTTTCCTTCCCTTGTTTGAATTAAACAATTTCAAGGCCTTTCATACATTTAATAATAATTGACATATTAGTTTTTTATTGACTAAATTGAATTCTTAATAAAAAAATTTACTAAGATGATATAAATAATACCAATAATATTAATAAACAAATAATTGTTAGGATCTTGGTTTACCTACTCCTAAATCTTTTCTAATAATTGAATTCCAATTAGTAAGTAATGCTTTTGAAGTAATTCCCTAGTATATTAATATACTCTGTCGAGCTATATTAATCTAATTAACAAAATGTAGTAATCAAGTATCCTTATATTATTTGACAATTTCAATCGCATTAATGAACGTTGAATCATCTAGCTTTCGACCTATTAAACTATGACTATAAACATGTATCAGCCTCATATGTATATACAATTTGTAGATTCATGAATTAGGTTATCATATAATATTTTAAAATATCCTATCGATTTCAATTATAACACATAAAAAATTCCTTCAAAGATCATCATACTCCAAAGTTGCAAGAAAGTCAATAACATAATCAAGTATACTTAAACCAAATTCAATCTTCAAAAAATACTCACAATATAAATGTTTGGGAATAGGATTCCCTTAATCCCAACGAAAGAAAAGAGAAAAGAATAAAATTCTTATTAAGTTCTTATTATTCGGTTGAGTTCTCTTTCACTCCCCCTCTAAAAACTTGATCGAGCTTTTCTTGAAAAGTAAATTCCCAATAAAAATAAAATAAACGTTTATGCTCAAATGAATCGTAATTGCACAAGTCAAGTTATAATATACTTTACGAAGTACGAGTATCGTTTCCACAAATATTGATTAGACAAATTTAACTTAAACACAATTCTTAAGTTAACTTGTAATATTCCAAAATTTTTAAGGTCCACGCGACATGCATACAAGTTATTAAATTCTTTGTGTATTTCAATTAATTGTTTTAATTGAATAAACTAATTATGTTGTGCATGTTGACATGTTTTGTAGAGCCCAAATTTAGTACACATATAACCCATGCATTTATTTAATTGTTAAATCATTTATTTAATTTTAAAATGATTTTTAGCTACACATGTTTTATGAAATTGCATTATTTTAAATTATTTATGCTTATGTGATGCACGTTAAAAATATTTTCTTGAGTTTCATGTTTCAGGCGATTATCCGATGCAGGATCGAGGATAAGAGACCAACGACGATGTTGGAAAATATTTTATGTGGTATTTTAATTTAAGATAATGATGGGGAATTTTAAATAATTTATTAAGTCTTAGCATTTTAAAATATATATATATATATATGTAGTATTTATGATCTTTAAACTTTTAAAAGTTTTGACACTTGTGCAAGTTATTTTAAATTTGGAGATTTTATTATAATTAGGGGAGAGTTAGTATTTTAAATTAATGGCTAATTACTAATTTAAGCAATTTAATTCCCTAATTTATTCCTAACTAAACTCAGGCACAGACCCACTAACACACACATTTACATGTTTTTTCTCACACAACACACACATACACATTCCATTCCGTCTTTTTGAAGAGACAAACCTAGGGTTCTTCTACCTTACAGTAGTCGCCCCCTTTCCTCTGATTTTCCAGCAAATTGTCGTTGGTTTTCTTCAAGGATTTTAGCACCACGTTCGTCCCGGATCAAGCCTCGCTCCGTCTCCGCTTCGGTATCGCCGTATCATGTGTTTGTCACATCAAAATGCATGTATATTCTGTTTTTATTGCATCGATCTAGTCATATTATGTGTTGTGATGTTTTTATGTGAGAAAATCCATATGTGATGTGTATAAGTTTGAGCAATTATGTTTGGATCACTTTTGAAACCATTTTTGGGATCTCCAAACTCGTTTTTGCTGTTCTTTAAATATTGCGATTTTTTGGTCGCTTTTCTGGAAAAACTTTCAACGTAGAATTTTTTGATACCTTCGAATTTATATAAAATCCAAAATATTTGGATAAAAATTGAGTGAGTTATGACCCTTTTCGTGGGACTTCTCAAACTGCGTTTTTTGAAAAATATGTTATTGATGCGTTCTTGAAGTTTTATAGTTGCAGGCTTCCTTTGGGATTGACGGGTGATCGCCGCTGCATTAGGTATGTCGTTTATGATGTTGGAATGGTGATTGACGTTTCGTTTTGTGTCGTTAGGCACTTGGGAGATTGAGTAGTCGTCAAAATCGTTTTGTTGTCAAAGGTCCTATTCACGGGTTTATTGAGTTATTTGCGATCTGTGGTTGTTCTGGACAATTGAATAGGCTCGAGTCAGGGTTATGGTATCCTAAGATGGGTCTCGAGGCATCGGTTCATAGTCCGTACAATCGAGTTTAGAATGTTAAGCAACACATGTATTTTATTTTCGTGGGTTTGCATTTACAGTAGGTACCCGGACCTCTTCCCGGACCCTGACACGGGGTCCATGCCTATGTTTCCTTCGCAGTGCCAAATTTCCGAGGCTACACGGACCTTGGCACGGGCTCCGTGTCCTTCCTTCTTTTCGAGTATCCCTTACAGTATGTACACGGATCCTTACACGGACCTAGGCACGGGGTCCGTGTACTGGTTTTTGTTAGGAAGATTATAGGCTTCACTTCTAGGATTGATTCGGGGTTTGAGATCATGGATAGTATGATAATTAAACGAGGTCGAATCCCGAGAGATTTAGAATGTCATAAACAAATTTTTCATTTTTGGGTGTGAGCATGACTATACATCTAAGTTATGCAAGATAAATGTTTGAATTCATGTTAGTATGTGCAGCAGTGGCCCCAAGCGAGATCCAACGAATCTCTCAACACCAAGTGTCACAAACCGTACTTTTTTACTACTTTAAATTTGCGGAAAAATAAAAATTTTCTTAAATAAGTATAAATTATCAAACTTCGTTAATAAATATTTTCTCGTCTAAAATATTTGGAATAAAACAACTACCAACAGTTGCGACAAGTAAACGTTTAAAACATTGAAAACACCAGTCCTTAAAATCAGAATAATTGAACATGCATAAAATCTTAAAACATGGGCGTTCCTCGGGTTTAGCCTTTTCTGCAGCCCAAGTCAGCTCATTGGTCCTCACCCCTCAACTCCTCAACATCATCCTCACCTGCATCGATCAAATCTAGTGAGTCTACAGACTCAACATGTATAAACTGAAAGTAACAAGTAATACGTAATAAAACCACATGCATCTTTAAAATAGAGCGTACATACTTGAAACTTAAACTTACATACATAAAATTGACGTGCATCATATCATAAACTTTTCATAAACATACTTGCATCATACATACTTGAACATGCATACATCATTTTGCGTAGAGATATGTTTCAAAGCAAGTGAACCATACATAAATGTGCCTGATCAGACTAAACCATAGTACTGGGCTGACAGGGATAATCCACTGCCATATACATGAGATCCCAGTCATGCTTTACCGGGTGGATTGGTCTCTGGTAATGCTTTACCGCTTTCCAATCCTGATCTAAACCCGGTCATGCTTTACCGAGGTGGAGAGGTCCTCGACCACGTTCGCTGACTTCCAAACCCGTTCATAATTTGGTCACAAGACATTTAGCACACCTCAAAAACTTAAAAGTATTTTCTTTTGCACGTCGAACATACTTACTTGGCGTTGAGGATTCGTTGGATCTCGCTAGGGGCCACTGATGCACATCCTCACATGAGTTCAAACACTTATCTTTCATAGCTTAAACGTAGGTATTCATACTCACCACCAAATTAAATAAATAGCTTATGACATTCTATATCACTCAGGACTTGACCTCGTTTAATTATCGTACTAAACCATGAAATAGAGCCCCAAAATAAATCCTCTATTTTATATTCATAACCACAAAACAAATCCTATATTTTATATTCATATTTTAAAAAAAATTAAAATTTGTTATTTTTTTTTTAAAAAGGGGGTACACGGACCCCTTGTAGGGGTCCGGGTAGGCACGAAAATTTCGTATTTGTGAAGGAAAAAGGACACAGACTCCGTGTCGAGGTCCGGGAAGGGGTCCGGGTACATGCTAGACATGGAAATTCACGAAAATTCACTAACTTAATGATTCATTCTTCCAACCCAAGCCTAAGTACCATGAATCAACACCTCAAGACTCATCCTAGGATGTTATTACCTTGATTCAAACCCGTACAAACACCCCAAACGTCCCCAAACATCGACAAGCAACTTCAATACAACAATTACCCGTAATTCGACATCTTTTCGCTTCCTACGACTTCTATTACATCCCAAGCCAATCCGGACCCAAACGAACCGCCAAATAACACCTAAAAGTATCCCATAACATATTTAAATGCAGTAACACAAGCCCGGTGGTGCCCAACGAATCCTACAACTCAAAAACTTCAAAACATTATTAACATCATTTTCATAAGATCGCAGGTTTGAGCAGTCACACAAAAACAACCATAACTCACACGTTTCTATTCCAGAAATTACAAATTTTATATCAAATTGAAGGTATCAAAAAAATATAAGTTTTTTATGTTGAAAATATTTTCAGAAAACGGACCGAAATTACACAGGAACCTAAATGACAGCAAAAACGTCTTCTGAGATCTAAAATGTTTTAGAAATCGATTCAATGCATAATCGCTCAAACTTTGCTTATAATAATCAAACTTTCACGCATAACATACATCAAAATATCTACTATGACAAGATCGATGCAAAAAACGAAAGAATATACATGCCTTTGATATTTAAAACTCACGATACAGTGAATATCGAAGCGACACGGTGCGGGAAATGATCTGGGCGACTTGAGGCACTATTTTTGCTGCTAAATAAACGAAGGATTATTGAATGAAATTTGGAGAGGAAGATGGTGATATGGAGGCTGCTGAAAAGAGAGTTTCAAGAAAACTTCTCTTCTCCTCTTACCATAATAGAGGAAAGGAATCGACCAAGTAATGTTTAGATGTGTGGTGTGTGTATACGTGAATATATGTGTGTGGGGTGTTATAATTAAGAAAAAAATTGTTTTATTAAATAATTAATCATGCCAATTAAATTGTTAAACCAATTATCAAGTTAATAAAATTCTAATCCCATAATAAATTTACTAAAATCCCCTAATTAAAATAAAATCCTCAATTGATAAACTTTAAAAGTTTAAAATCTTAAAATTACATAATATTTAAATTAGGCTTTAAAATGTTAAAACTTCATAAATCATTTAAAAGTGTCATTTTCTTGACTTGAAATAAAATACCACATTTTAAAATTGCCAAAAATCGTCTCGGGTCTCTTTCCCTTGATCCCGCATCGAATATTCGCCTGAAATATAAACTCGAGAAAATATTTTAACGTGCATCAAATAAACATAAATAATTATAATAATATAATTTCATAAATCATGCATCTCTAAAATAATTTTAATTATAAAAAATTAATTTAACAAATTAAATAAATGCACGAGTTTCACGTATACTGATTTTGGGCTCTACACCAAGTAAGTATGTTCGACATGTAAAGAAGATACTTTTAAGTTTTTGAGGTATGCTAAATGTCTTGTGACCAATTTATGTATGTGATTGGAAAGCGGTAAAGCATGACCAGGTACTAATCCACCCATTAAGGCATGAACGGGGATCTCATGTATGTGGCAGTGGATCTTCCCTATCAGCCCAGTATTGTGGTTTAGTCTGATCAGGCGTATTTATGTATGGGTCACTTGCTTTGAAACATACCTCTACGCAAAATTATGAAGTTATGTATGTTCAAGTATGTACAAGTATGCAACATGTTTGAGAAACGTTTCACGTTATGGCACGTCTATGTATGTACGTAAGTTCAAGTATTTATAAGCAAGTTCAAATTTCAGTATATATGTCCTATTTTTAAGTTGCATGTGATTTTATTACGTATTACTTGATACCTCCAGTTTATACATGTTGAGTCTTTAGACTCACTAGAATTGATCGATGCTGGTGAGGATGACTTTGAGGAGACGAGGTGTGGGGATCAATGAGCTGGCTTGGACTGAGCAGGAGGCTAAACCCGAGGACCGCCCATGTTTTTAAGAAATTATGTAATGTTTAAAATACTTTGATTTTCATGAAATGGTTTGATGTTTAAATGATTATTAAATTTGACAAACTTGGTTTTGGTTGTTTTTATTGCAAATGTTTTTAGACGAGCAAGTTATTTTAATGCAAATTTGAAAGTTTATTTTGTATTTAAGAAAAATTTTATTTTTCCGCAAAGTTCAAGTAGTTCAAAATACGGTACGTTACAGTTGGTATCAGAGCGGTGTTCTAGTAAAAGGTTATGCCTACTGCCAGTTGCAAAAAGCTCACGAAGTCACACCTCAAGTTTGTAAGTTTTAAGGTTTTGAATTATGTTATGTATTAAGCATCAAGTCATGATTTTAGCATGTCCATGCTTTAAGTTCAAATTACGTGCATCTTATGCTATTAATATTATATTCATGCACATTGGGCTTATATGTTGGGTAAATTGTTGGATCAGTATGCCTTCTAGCTGCATGATTAACCGGGACGCAAGGGATGAGGACAGAGAGACTCGAGAGGAGGGGAGAGACGCTCCTCCTCCTCCACCTCCAGATATGCAGGCGCAGATGCTTGTAGGTATGACGCAGTTATTCACACAGTTTGCGGGGAACCAGGTTGCAGTGAATGCAGGGGCGAGGCCCCGACCAGAAATGGTGTATGAAAGATTTCAGAGAATAAATCCAAAGGAGTTTGCGGGGACGACTGACCCAATGATGGCAGAGGGATGGATTAAGTCAATCGAAGTAATTTTTGACTTCGTGGAACTGCAGGATACAGACCGGGTCAGGTGTTCCATATTCTTGCTAGCAGGGGATGCCTGACGGTGCTGGGAGAGCGCGTCCGTATCGATCAATCTGCAGGCTTTTACTGGAATGGATTCAAAGAGGTGTTCTTCTCCAAGTACTTCACTGAGGAAGTATAGTCCAGGTTGACCAGAGAGTTCATGGCGCTGCGGCAGGGAGACAACAGCGTATCAGATTTTGAGCGATAGTTTGAGAGGGGGTGTTACTTTGTACCCCAAATAGCTAATGATGCCCGGGAAAAGTTGAGGCATTTCATGGATGGGTTGTGGCTGATCTTGCGCCGATATATCCAAGTAGCTGGCCCTACGACTTATGCAGTTGTCGTGTTGAGAGATTTGGCGGCAGAGAAGGACCAGAGGGACATGAGGTCGGTAGGCATGGCAAGAGGCCCTATCAGTAAACTTGTCTTGAGGAATCTTTGTAAGTCATTAAGAAACTTAGGATTAAGTGGATATGAGTACTGGAATTAGGTTATCTTAGTCTACTTGGGTTGTGTAAGTTTTAATTTCAAGTTTATGAAATAGGTGATCATACGTGTATATTATAAGGAAAGTAAGATATGATAAGTTTGGACCTCCATTTCAAATATTGGAAATTGTGAGAAAAATCAGAATTCGAGGTCATAGTAAAGTATAACTAAGACAGCCTTCAAAACTAGATATGGGCATTACGATTTCTTAGTGATGTCGTTTGGACTGACAAATGCTCCAGCAATTTTCATGGACATCATGAACCGATTATTTCAGCCTTACCTAGATCACTTCGTCATAGTATTCATTGACGACATTCTTATCTACTCTAAGAGCCATGAGGAGCACAGTCAGCACTTGGGTACAGTTTTGCAGGTCTTGCAGAGTCGCAAGTTGTTTGCATATTCAGTAAGTGTGAATTTTGGTTGGAGAAGGTAGCATTTTTGGGTCATATAATATCTAGCAGTGGTATTTAGGTGGATCCAGCTAAGGTAGCAGCTGTTAAGGATTGGGTTGAACCGAAGAATGCATTAGAGATCCGCAGTTTTCTGGGTCTAGCCGGTTACTACTGAAGTTTATTCAGGGATTTTCGTCGATAGAAGTACCACTCACTTCATTGACTAAGAATAACGCAAAATTCGTGTGGAGTGATCAATGTCAGAAGAGCTTTGATACTTTGAAGCAAGCTCTTATTTCAGCACCAGTGTTAGCCATGCCAACAGGGTAAGGCGATTTTGTGCTATACACCGATGCCTCTAAGCTCTGTTTAGGCGCAGTTTTGATGCAGCATGGTCGGGTTTTAGCTTATGCTTCCAGGAAATTGAAGGTGCATGAGTAGAATTACCCAACTCACGATTTAGAACTAGTCGCCGTTGTCTTTGCGTTAAAAATATGGAGAAATTACTTGTACGGCGAGAAATGTCAGATATTCAGTGATCATAAAAGTCTCAAGTATTTCTTCACGCAGAAAGAACTGAATATGAGACAGAGACGGTGGTTAGAATTGCTGAAAGACTATGATTGTGAGATTAGCTACCATCAAAGGAAAGCCAACGTCGTAGCAGACGCCTTGAGCCGAAAGGTTGCGGTCATAGCACAGTTTTCAGTATAGAGACCTCTTCAATCTGAGATTCAGAAGTTTAGGTTAGAGGTTTAACCCAAGGGCAGAGCTCCCAGACTATCTAATCTGACAATCAAATATGATTTGCTAGACCGAATCTGTAATACCCGGTTACTCGTACAAATGATAATAATGCGTTTATGTCGTTTACTATGTAGTTATTTAGATGATTAGATTTCATGTGATGATTGAATTATCAATACTGAGATTCAACATGACTTTTATATTGTCTATGGTGTATTGAGAATGAGTATGTGTTAAAATAGTGGTAGTAAGAGGTGTAGGTAGAAGTAGTGCAATGAAAGTTGGTATAGGATTGCAGGAAATGAGACGAAATTGTGGTAGTTGTTACGAGTTTTAGCATAATGGTTTGAATATTGATCCAAATTGTGTGAGGCCTTAACCATTAGAAAGCTAAGATATAATGCTACAACTTTCTTATTTTGAGTTTTGTCTAAATCATTGTGGAAGACAAGCCAAAAGCGCCCCGAAGTGGGTTGGGTGTATAGTCACTCCTACAATGACACATGTTGGAATAATGGGCATAACGTTTTACTCAGACCTCCAAATGACATGAAACTAGTGGGAGATTCAAGCCAAGACATAGAGCTACAACTTCCTAGTTTACCACTTTTCCAGATTATGAACGAAAGAGACGTTTCTGGAGCGATCTTTGATGAAGCAGTGCGCAGAAGCAGAATAGGTGGCGCCTGAGCGGTAAGAAATTACCACCCGAGCGCCTATGGTTCTGGATTTTTGGTTTTGAACAGAAAGTGCCGCGCTCGAGCGGTAATTTATGACCGCCCGAGAGCCGCCTAGTATATAAGAAGATAAGTTTCGAAGTTTTAAACCAATCCATCAGTTTCCTCTTCCCTTTTTCACAGAAAACTCGAAGGAAAACTTAGAAAACTTCTCCATCAGCTCCTTTCTTCATTCCTTTCAAAGTTTTGAAGCTAGAACTTAGTTCTCCATCACAAGAACTTCATAAGGGTGTAAGTTTTCTTCTCTTTTAGTTATGGTACATGTAGGTGACAATAAATGAATGATTTTCATCTAGTTTATGCAATAGTGACTGAATTATTGGTATATTTGACAGTATAGGAGCGAGAAACATCGTCTCAAACAAGTATTCGTACGATTGGACTGTAAGTTGGCATGTTCTTGAAGTAATACATGAGTAATATTATGATTTCAAATACTTCCCATTGATTATTGCTATATGTACATTGTTAGTATCTTATTGATGAAAACATAGCACCATATTCCATTGTTATGTATTAAATATGTAAGAAACTCATGAATATTGATGATGGGTGCTATATTATGAACATGAACATGAACATGAAAGGAAAAGGACTGATTTTTACATGATATAGAGCTTGTTGACATCATGGGTGGTTTTAAGTCCACCAAAGCTATTGGCCAATATATGTTCATGGGGCGTGGTGTTGCCAAAGGTTGCTCCCTGACGTCCAACACAGTAGTAGCTATATAATAAAGCAAGCACAGTAGTACAGGTCAACTAATAAGGCTCAAGTACAAAAATGAACATCAATATATGCTATGATATGACATGGTTTAAAGTTTCATTGTTGTCACGACTTGATATGTATGTTTCTTCGACGCATATTGATACGTACAAGTGCCAACTTATTGAGTTTTATAAACTCACGTAGCTCATGTATTACAGGACCAGGTAGTGAAGATGCGTAGGATGCCGGTTCGCCAATGGATGCTTGTGACGTGCCTCACCTCGACAAGAACCGGGACTTATTATTGTATAGCTTCCGCATATGTATTATAATGAGCGAAATGTTAGGGTTTGAAACAAGTATCATATTATGTTTATGATGATACATAGTATGCACGTATATGAGAATATGGACAATATGGTGCATAGTTGTATATGAAAATATAGTTGATATTGTTGTATATATGGTATTGCTTGAGGTTTGGTTTAAAAAAAATGTAGGGACATCATGCCAAAAAATTTTATAAACCATCAAAGTGATGCCTCTTATTTGATTTGCTTCATACTATAGTTATATCATTCAAACCTATTTTGATTATGGTAATCATGGTAAGTATAGAGTAAGGGTGTGACAATTTTTATGGTATCAGAGCCCACGGTTCTTTGACAGGGAAGACACTGCACTTCATCCATACATGGGGAACTCGGCAAGTAAGTATCGTTGTATTCCATAGTCTATGCTAAGTTATGTGTTTCTACGTGACCTACATGTAGGCTAAGATAAACGACGATGCCACCAAAACGTAAGGTACATGAAGGAGAGTCATCTAAGGGCAAGGCCCCAGTAGTCGAAGGTGAGGGCAGTGCTCCACGTCCGATAGATGACTTCGCTCAATTACTCCAACAACAAGCAAAAGTCCATGGTGAACAAATCCAGTAGCTACTGGAGATGCAACGAACTACTCATGAACTGGCACAAGCTCAAGCCATAGTACACAGACATGTGCCTGTTCAGACAGACGTATATGATCGTTTTAGACGTTTGAATCCTCCGGAATTCATGGGAAGCACCGATCCAGCAGTAGCAGAAGAGTGGATTAAGTTATTGGAGTCCATCTTCTCCTACCTTCATATGGATGATGCTGACCAAGTGACTTGTGCCATCTTTCTCTTAACAAAACATGCAAGAATATGGTGGGAAAGTGCAAGAGTGGCATTAACGGTTGGACCATTGACATGGGGAACTTTCAAAACTGTGTTTTACAACAAATATTTCAGTAAAGACGTACGAGCCAAGAAAGCCAGTGACTTCCTGAATTTGAAGCAAGGGACCATGTCAATGACGGAATACATACAACAATTTGAGGCCGGAGTCCAATATGTACCATATATTGCACAAGATGACACCAGTAAGGGCGAACATTTCATGCGGGGACTTCGCTCTGAAATTAAAAGAGTTGTACGAATGGCAAAAGTTTCTTCGTATGGGGAGATAGTGGAAAGAGCTCTTATGGCAGAACAAGATGAACATGACATTGACATAGACAGGCAACAACGAAGGCAACAATACTTTCAAAAGAGCCAAGGAACAGGACAAAGCAAAAAGACCGATAGCAAAGGTGCTCGACCAGAGGAAACCCGTGGCAAGGGTCCCTCTCCACATAAAGAACAGGACAGACCACCTTGTCCTAAATGTGGCAAACTTCATGGCGGGGAATGTATGCAAGGTTCTAATGTCTGTTATCGTTGCAAGAAGCTAGGAAATCTCGCCAAGAATTGTCCAGGAAGTTCAGAGAAAGTACAGGGACGCCTTTTCTCCATGACCAAAGAAGAAGTGGATGCGGATACATCGATGATCACCGGTATGTTCTTGATTTCTGGTATTTCCAGGCAAGAATTACAGACAGATCAGATTGTGCGAGGGTGTCCAATATATGTCCAAGGTCATCAGATGTATGCTGAATTGATTGTTTTGAAAATGACCGATTTTGATGTGATATTGGGAATGGATTGGCTCTCAAAGTACAGAGTTAATATTGACTTTGGCCTGAAGATGATCAAGTTTGCACCAGTAGGAGTTGAACCATTCACAGTAGCAAGTGCAGGTATATCCTTACTTCTTCGGATAATCTCTTATATGAAGGCTTGTAAATTACTACAGAATGGGTGTCAAGGATATTTAGCATCTGTGTTAACTAGTGATCCACCTGTTCGTGAATTAAAAGATACAGATGTTGTTTGTGAATTTCCAGAAGTATTTCCTGATGATGTAACAGGCTTACCCCCAGATAGAGAGATCGAATTTGTAATTGATGTTGTGGCAGGAACTCATCCGATCTCAAAAGCTCATTATCGATTAGCTCCTACAGAAATGAAAGAACTGAAAGAACAGTTACAGGATTTGCTTGATAAAGGGTTTATTAGACCGAGCTTTTCATCGTGGGGTGCACCTATTTTATTTGTGAAGAAGAAAGACGGTACCCTTCGTCTATGCATTGATTATCGGGAGTTGAACAAAGTGACAATCAAAAATAAGTATCCACTCCCTAGAATTGATGATTTGTTTGATCAACTACAAGGAGCTGCTATCTTTTCGAAAATTGATTTACGATCAGGCTATCATCAATTAAAAGTAAAGTCAGATGATATTTCAAAGACTGCCTTCCGAACCAGGTACGGGCATTATGAATTTCTTGTAATGCCATTTGGACTAACGAATGCACCAGCTGCATTTATGTATCTAATGAACAGAATTTTCAAGCCATTCTTAGACAAGTTCGTGATTGTGTTTATAGATGATATTTTAATTTACTCACGAACTGTAGAGGAACATCGAGAACATCTGGAATTAGTTTTGCGAACTTTAAAAGATAAACATTTATATGCAAAATGGAAGAAATGTGAATTTTGGCTTGAACAAGTATCATTCTTGGGTCATATCATTTCAAAAGAAGGCATATCAGTGGATCCAAGTAAGATTGAAGCTGTTAATAACTGGCTACGACCTACCACTGTTACCGAGGTACGTAGTTTTCTTGGGCTAGCTGGTTATTACCGTCGGTTTATAGCGGGATTTTCTAAGATAGCATTGCCTTTGACTGCTTTAACTCGAAAGAATGTGAAATTTGTATGGGACGAAGCATGTGATCGCAGTTTTCAAGAGTTAAAGGTAAAATTGACTTCAGCACCGGTCCTTGCTATTCCAGAAGGATCAGGAGATTTTGTAGTATACAGTGATGCTTCGAAACAAGGTTTAGGAGCAGTCTTGATGCAACACGGGAAGGTGATTGCTTATACCTCTAGACAATTGAAAGAATATGAAAAGAACTATCCCACACATGATTTAGAACTGGCAGCAGTGGTATTTGCGTTGAAAATATGGCGACATTATCTGTATGGTGAACTGTGTGAAATTTACACGGACCACAAGAGTCTGAAATATTTATTCATGCAAAAAGAACTGAATATGAGACAACGACGTTGGTTGGAATTGGTGAAGTATTACGATTGTGTTATTAATTATCATCCAGGTAAAGCCAATGTTGTTGCGGATGCGTTAAGTCGAAAGTCCAGTTCTATTGCTGCAATGCAAATACAAGAACAAATTTTATGGGATTTACAGAACTTGAAGATTGATGTTATTCCAAAAGGGGCTATAATCCAGTTATCATCCCTCATGATTCGACCAACGCTTGCAGACAGAATTAAGGTCGAACAAAACACAGATAATGAATTACAACAATTGAGGCAGCGAGATGAAGAAAAAGGAAATTTGAACTTTGAATTGGATGGGAAAGGAATATGGACATATCAAGGGAGATTGTGTGTGCCAAAGCAAGGAACGATCAGAACCGACATTCTTATTGATGCTCATGCTACTCCCTATTCGATCCATCCAGGAGGCACAAAAATGTACAAGGATTTGAAACCATTATTTTGGTGGGCAAGTATGAAAAGGGACATTGCTCAATTTGTTGCACAATGTCTAACTTGTCAACAGGTCAAAACTGAACATCAAAGACCAGCAGGACTTCTGAAACCACTACCCATTCCTGAGTGGAAATGGAAACACATCACGATGGATTTCATCCTTGGTTTGCCAAGAACACAAAGAGGATTCAATGCTATATGGGTTATTGTGGATCGACTAACAAAGTCAGCTCACTTTCTTCCGGTGAAGACCAGATACACGATGAATCAATATGCTGAAGAATACATCAAAGAGATAGTGAGGCTTCATGGCATCCTAGTGTCCATTGTATCAGATAGAGATCCCAAATTTACATCTGCATTTTTGAAAAGCTTGCATCATGCTATGGGAAATCGATTGTCATTCAGCACAGCATTCCACCCTCAAACTGATGGACAATCAGAACGAGTGAATCAGATCTTAGAAGATATGTTGAGGGCATGTACTATTGACTTCCCAGGTAGTTGGGACAGTAAACTACCGTTGGCTAAGTTTACATATAACAATAGCTATCAGTCAAGCATTGGAATGGCACCATATACTGCATTATATGGTAGAAAATGTCGATCTCCAGTACATTGGGATGAAATAGGAGAAAGGAAATTATTAGGCCCTGAATTGGTACAACAGAAAGCTGAATTGGTAACCGAGATCAGAGAAAGAATGCACACTGCCCAGAGTCGACAACAAAGCTATGCTGATGTGCGACATCGTCGATTGGAATTTCAGGTTGGTGACCATGTATTTGTAAAGATATCACCATTGAAGGGCATTTTGCGTTTTGGTAAGAAGGGAAAATTGAGTCCAAGATATATCGGTCCATTTGAAATCATGGAAAGAATAGGAGACAGAGCCTACCGAGTTTCTTTACCACCGAACTTGTCAAATGTTCATAATGTTTTTCATGTTTCCTTGCTACGAAAGTATTTGGCCAATCCTTCTCACATTCTTCATTACGAACCATTAGAGCTTGCATCGAATCTCTCATATGAAGAACGACCGGTCCAAATCGATAGGAAATCAAAGGTGTTACGAGGCAAGGAAATACCCTTGGTGAAATTATTATGGCGCAATCATGCGATTGAAGAAGCAACTTGGGAGCGATAAGACGAGATCCAACAGAGATATCCTGAACTATATGGTACGTCAAATTTCGAGGACGAAATTCTTTGAAGGAGGGGAGAATTGTAATGCCCGGTTACTCGTACAAATGATAATAATGCGTTTATGTCGTTTACTATGTAGTTATTTAGATGATTAGATTTCATGTGATGATTGAGTTATCAATATTGAGACTCAACATGAATTTTATATTGTCTATGGTGTATTGAGAATGAATATGTGTTAAAATAGTGGTAGTAAGAGGTGTAGGTAGAAGTAGTGCAATGAAAGTTGGTATAGGATTGCAGGAAATGAGACGAAATTGTGGTAGTTGTTACGAGTTTTAGCATAATGGTTTGAATATTGATCCAAATTGTGTGAGGTCTTAACCATTATAAAGCTAAGATATAATGCTACAAGTTTCTTATTTTGAGTTTTGTACAAATCATTGTGGAAGACAAGCCAAAAGCGCCCCGAAGTGGGTTGTGTGTATCGTCACTCCTATAATGACACATGTTGGGAGAATGGGCATAACTCTTTACTCAGACCTCCAAATGACATGAAACCAGTGGGCGATTCAAGCCAAGACATAGAGATACAACTTCCTAATTTACCACGTTTCCAGATTATGAACGGAAGAGACGTTCAGTGCGCAGAAGCAGAATAGGTGGCGCCCGAGCGGTAAGAAATTACCGCCCGAGCGCCAGTGGTTCTGGATTTTTGGTTTCGGACAGAAAGTGCCGTGCTCGAGCGGTAATTTATGACCACCCGAGCGCCGCCCAGTATATAAGAAGATAAGTTTCGAAGTTTTAAACCAATCCATCAGTTTCCTCTTCCCTTTTTCACAGAAAACTCGAAGGAAAACTTAGAAAACTTCTCCATCAGCTCCTTTCTTCATTCCTTTCAAAGTTTTGAAGCTAGAACTTAGTTCTCCATCACAAGAACTTCATAAGTGTAATGCCCTAGATTGAATATGAATAGACAGAAATTAAGAAATGTAAAGCCTGAGATTATGGTAGATAATTGAATATGAAGCGCAAGAACAGACGGGGCGAAACGATGCGATAAAATATGAAAGTTTAGATGTGCAAGACCGCACCCGCGGTCTGGCAAGCACCGCACCCGCGGTGCAATGGGCAGAAAATGAGTGAATTTCCGTAGCCACACCGCACCCGCGGTATTTACATGACCGCACCCGCGGTCATCGCTTGTGAAAAATAAAAAGTCCTGCCGAGAGCTCAGCGCACCCGCGCTCCTAGTGTTACCGCACCCGCGGTGATGCCTCCGAGAAATCCACTCTTGTTCTTAACTTGACACATGGCAGGGGTATAAATATAACTCAAACACGACTCATTCTTCTCATTCTGGACAGCTGAAGAACCGAGAGAAAGCAAGAGTTCCTCCCACTTTCATCATGTGATTTTGTAGCATTTACTCATCCAAAGTTAAATTCGACTTCGGTTTTGAGCTCCTCTCGTTACTAGCTACAAAGTGATGTAAGTTTTATGTAATTTCAACAGGTTTCGAAATTCAGATGTTTGGGAAATTAGAATATGATAGTTATATTGTGTTCTTGACGTATTGAGCATGATATATTTGTAAACGGATCAAAGAAATGATATCATATGTATTTCCTATGAATTTCAGTATGATTTATGAATTATTGTGTTTTGGATGGATATTGTGTTGGATTATGAATGAGAATGATTGAGAATGAGATAATGTTAATATCTGTTAAGAATTGGATGGACCGGTATCGAGAATTACGTCGTTATGCCGTCAAATTGTATCGAGATCACGTAGTGACTTGGATATATGTTGATTAGATAAGAGATTGATAGATTTTGTATCAACATTTCCATTTCAGATTCGTATTGTCAACCGTGACAGCAACTGTGCGACGAAAGGTATAGTACATGTTTTGTTTGGGGAATCATGACTCAAATGAGATCACATTTGAGTTTCCCAACCAAAATCACATACTTGTTTTATTGTTTATATCTAGATATGATTATGATTGTTTATAGATTTGTTTATAGAACTTGTATACAAATCTTGCTATGCTTTGTTTACAGATCATGTGGCATTGCATTAGAATGATTATGCTTGTTTACAGATTTTGTATTCATGCATTAAGATAGGACAGTATGGAGATCAGGCAGACTTCTAGACGTTCGGCGATATCACAGCTTAGGGGAAGATCACCGCCCCAATTGTAGACGCGGATACAGATCAGGCCGAAGTCTAGGAATAAGACGTACAGCACCTCGATTGGGAGGGTAGGTGACAGACAGTGACGTCTTATTCACAACGGGATCCCTAGAGTTCTAGTCGAGTCGCATCTAGACATGATTAGACTCGCATTGCATGATTTTATATGAATGACATTCATATTAGCATGTTTCGTGTTTTAGATTGTTTTATTGCATGTATACATGTTTATACTGGGATTTGTTCTCACCGGTTTTCCGGCTGTTGTTATGTCTGTATGTGTGCATAACAACAGGTGGGACAGGATCTGGGTCGAGACAGAGATGATCGTGTTAGCGTGGAGATCTCGGGCGTAGCAGATGGACCAGTAGTTGTCTTTTATTATGTATTGTCTTTTAATACTGGTTAGTTGAGAACATACCGAATAAGACATGTATATTATGTTTGTATGTTGTAAATGAAATAAAGATTGTGGCTTGTTTAATTACATTTTATTAAATGTAAAAGCGAAAAATTGACCCACGTTTTAGAATAACGATCCATTTAATCCCAAGAAAAAGAATTAGAGCCCGGGTCCCCACAACAGGTGGTATCAGAGCAATAGATCTTTTAGTGTGCGATAAGATAGAATGAGCGGGGTAGATCGAGTCTTCTTCCTTGCTTATGATGTGCTAGCATGTTTCTTGCTTTCTTTATTACATGTTGTTTGTTATCTGATTGATTACAGCGCGTGATAAACTGAATCAGAACCGATTCTAGATCAGAGGTAACTGACTAGAGGAGGATTGAGACAGTTGTATATCTTGTATACTAAATTGTTTGAATATCAGATACATGCCTCCTCGAAGAGCAGCAGTGCCTCTATGACCATTAGCGCCAGAGCAGGGTAGTTCATCCGGAGATCCAATGGATGTTACTGCTACGCCAATGGAGACGTTGCTTAAACGATTTCAATCCTTTCGACCACCTACCTTGAAAGGTACAGAACTGGCAGTGGATTGTGAAAGTTGGCTTGAAGACATTGAGATGCTATTCGACTCTTTGGAGTATGGCGACGAGAAAAGAATAAAGCTCATTGGCCATCAACTCCAGGATGTGGCCAAAAACTGGTGGTTGAACATGAAGAGAGCACTAGAGCAACGTGGTACCGAAATTACATGGAAAGTATTCAAGACAGAGTTCTATCTGCGTTTCTTTCCTATCTCTTACCGCAAGGATAAAGGTGCAGAATTTGCCAATCTAAGGCAAGGGCCACTGAACATTGAGGAGTACGTTGCCAAATTCTCTTCTTTGCTTCGTTTTGCACCCCATGTTTCAGGAAATGACGAGGCCATGGCGGATCAATTTATCAATGGCTTAAATCCGGACGTCTTTACGTTGGTAAATACGGGGAGACCAAATAATTTTGCGGATGCATTAAATCGGGCCAAAGGAGCGGAAGCAGGATTGATAAGACAACGGAGTGCTCCATATGTTGCTCCTGTGCCACGGCCACCACAACCTTCAATACAACCTCCTCCTCCAAGATTTGAAAGCGGCGGTAGCAGCAGCGGCAGAAAGGATCAATTAAAAGCCAAGGGTAAACAGTTTAAGAGACCCGAGAGCAGTTCGTTGAGCTCCAGTGGATCAAGACAGATTGGTTTTGATCAGAGTACCAGGTATGCAGGTGTTTATTGCAATTGCTGTGGAGGAAAGCATGCGACTGAACAGTGCCAGGGAGTTTCAGGCCGATGCAACATTTGTAGGCAACCGGGGCATTTTGCCAAAGTCTGTCCCCAGAGGAGTGTACAGCCAGCCCAGAGTGGACGAGCATCCGGGTCAGTACCTCAGTTTGAGCGGCAGGCATCATCGGTTCACTCTTTTCAGCCTCCACCAGCACCGACTCAATCCAGAGCTCGAGGTAGTCAGACGGTGAGTCAACCTCCGAGGCAACAGGCTCAAGTATTTGCATTGACAGAAGAGCAAGCACAAGATGCACCAGATGATGTTATAGCAGGTAATTGTCTCCTTTATGGTTATCCTGCTTATATCTTGATAGATACTGGTGCATCGCATACATTCATTTCGGAGCAATTTGCATTGTTGCATTCATTGCCTGTTGAGTCTTTGTTAGATGTTGTGTCTATTAATTCTCCGTTGGGAAGTGGATTGATATCTGTAACTACGGTTAGACATTGCATTCTACAGTTTGAGGGGCATGAGATTGACCTAGATTGTATAGTGTTGGGTCTAGCTGATTTTGATTGTATAGTCGGTATTGACATGCTAACAAAGTACAGAGCCACCGTGGATTGTTTCCACAAGATTGTCAGATTCAGACCCGAGATGACAGACGAGTGAAAATTCTACGGAAAGGGTTCCAGATCTCGGATTCCCTTGATTTCGGCTCTTACTATGAACAGATTGTTACAGAAAGGAGCAGATGGTTTCTTTGTTTATGCTGTAGATATGCAGAAGACGAGTCCGGCATTGGCAGATCTGCCAGTAGTGCGGGAATTTGCAGATATCTTTCCAGATGAGATCCCAGGATTACCTCCGGTTCGAGAGGTAGATTTTAGTATCGATCTTGTACCAGGTACCGTTCCTATTTCAAGAGCTCCGTATAGGATGGCACCTATTGAACTAAAACAATTGAAAGCACAATTAGAAGATCTTCTGGCCAAGGGATATATCAGACCTAGTGTATCTCCTTGGGGCGCTCCGGTGCTGTTTGTGCGAAAGAAAGACGGTTCGATGCGATTGTGTATAGACTACCGGCAGCTGAATAAGGCAACGATCAAGAATAAATATCCTTTGCCTAGGATTGATGATCTATTTGATCAGTTGCAGGGATCCTCGGTCTATTCTAAGATTGATTTACGTTCTGGTTATCATCAGCTCAGAGTTCGAGATGTAGATATACCGAAGACAGCGTTTCGAACCAGGTATGGACATTACGAATTTATTGTCATGCATTTTGGTTTAACAAATCCTCCTGCGGTATTTATGGGCTTGATGAACCAAGTGTTTCAGAGATATTTAGATGAATTTGTGATTGTCTTCATTGATGATATTTTGGTGTATTCAAAGAACAGAAATGAGCATGCAGAACATCTCAGAATTGTGTTGAAGACACTGAGAAATGAGAGATTGTATGCGAAATTGTCAAAGTGTGAGTTTTGGCTGAATCGAGTTGTATTCTTGGGGCATATCATTTCTGGAGATGGTATTTCTGTTGATCCGAGTAAAGTAGAAGCTGTGATCAATTGGTCGAGACCGACTTCTGTACCAGAAATACGCAGTTTCATGGGCTTAGCCGGATACTACAGAAGATTTATCAAAGATTTATCCAGTATTGCAAAGCCAATAACTCAATTGACGCAAAAGAATGCACCAATTGTTTGGTCAGAGGAGTGCGAGTCTAGCTTTCTAGAACTGAAGAAAAGGCTGACCAGTGCTCCAGTACTAATGATACCTTCAGGTATGGGTGATTTTGTTGTGTATTGTGATGCTTCTCATAGAGGTTTGGGATGTGTTCTTATGCAGCGAGGCCATGTGATCGCATACGCCTCGAGACAATTGAAGCCACATGAAGTACGATACCCCATTCATGATTTGGAATTGGCGGCTATCGTATTTGCATTAAAGATTTGGCGTCATTATCTCTACGGCGAGAAATTTGAAATCTTCTCCGATCACAAGAGCCTAAAGTACCTATTCTCTCAATCAGAATTGAACATGAGGCAGCGTAGATGGTTAGATTTATTGAAAGATTTTGATTGTGAAATCAAATATTATCCAGGAAAGTCAAATGCAGCAGCAGATGCCTTGAGTCGGAAGGTATGTGCCTTGTCCTTATCGACGATAGGTGTTACACAGTTAGTTGAAAATTGCTGTTTCTCTTGATTAGCATTTGATACAGATAAGAAGCCACTACGACTTGCTGCTATTCAAGTTGAGCCGGACTTGATCAGGAGGATTAAAGAAGCTCAACGAACCGATCAGAATGTACAAAGATCGATTCAGATGGTCAGAGCAGGACATGTATCAGAATATCAGGTACGTGATCATGTGTTGTACGTCAATAACCGTCTTGTAGTGCCAGATGTTTCAAACTTAAGACATCAGATTATGTCTGAGTCACATTGCAGTCGGTTCAGTATTCATCCTGGTGGCAGGAAGATGTATAATGATCTGAAGACACAGTTCTGGTGGAAACAGATGAAGTCAGATATTGCAGAATATGTGTCTAAGTGTTTGAACTGCCAACAGGTAAAAGCGGAAAGAAAGAAGCCGGGAGGTTTACTTCAGAGTTTATCTATTCCAGAATGGAAATGGGACCACATTTCCATGGATTTCGTGACGAAGTTACCTCGATCATCCAGAGGCTGCGATGCGATTTGGGTAATTATTGATAGATTAACCAAATCTGCTTGTTTCATTCCGTACAGAATGACGTATAGACAAGATCAGATGGCAGAGATATATATTCAAGAGGTAGTCAGATTGCATGGAGTGCCGAAGTCTATCGTATCAGATCGTGATCCACGATTCACTTCTCACTTTTGGCACAGCTTGCAGCAGGCTTTGGGTACGACATTACACCTAAGTACTGCTTATCATCCTCAGACAGACGGACAGTCAGAGCGGACTATCCAGACATTAGAGGATATGTTGAGAGCCGTTGTGTTAGATTTTGGCACTAGTTGGCAAGATTCTTTACCTCTTTGCGAATTTTCCTACAATAATAGCTATCAGACGAGCATCGAGATGGCACCGTTTGAAGCTTTGTACGGTAAGAAGTGCAGATCTCCGCTATATTGGGATGATAACTCAGATGTACCAGAACTTGGGCCAGATATGATTCGTGACATGACAGAGAAAGTGAAACTCATTCAGTAGAGGATGAAGACAGCACAAGATCGACAAGCAAAGTATGCCAATAACAGACGTAGACCGTTGGTATTTGAGGCAGGAGATAGAGTATTCTTAAAGATTTCTCCATTCAGAGGCGTTGTTCGATTTGGCAAACGCGGGAAACTATCTCCTCGATACATTGGTCCTTACGAGATTCTTGAGAAGATTGGCAATCGAGCTTATCGACTTGCACTTCCTCCTTCTTTATCCGGAATACATGACGTGTTTCATGTATCAATGTTACGAAGATATATGCCAGATGTTTCTCATGTCATTCAACCTGACGAAGCTGAATTTGATCAGACTTTGAGCTACGTGGAACAACCGATACAGATCCTTGATCGGAAAGAAAAGAAACTCAGAACGAAGAATATTCCACTAGTGAAAGTTCAGTGGAGTCGTCATGGCATCGAGGAAGCGACTTGGGAGACAGAGGCAGGCATGAGACAGAAACACCCCGAGTTATTTATATGATGTAAGTATTTAGTCAGTTTTTGATTTTAATACTGTCTTAAACACTTTGATTGAATTATTCAGTTCGAGGACGAACTTATGTCTTAGAGGGGGAGAAATGTAATGCCCTAGATTGAATATGAATAGACAGAAATTAAGAAATGTAATGCCTGAGATTATGGTAGATAGTTGAATATGAAGCGCAAGAACAGACGGGGCGAAACGATGCGATAAAATATGAAAGTTTAGATGTGCAAGACCGCACCCGCGGTCTGGCAAGCACCGCACCCGCGGTGCAATGGGCAGAAAATGAGTGAATTTCCGTAGCCACACCGCACCCGCGGTATGTACATGACCGCACCCGCGGTCATCGCTTGTGAAAAATAAAAAGTCCTGCCGAGAGCTCACCGCACCCGCGCTCCTAGTGTTACCGCACCCGCGGTGATGCCTCCGAGAAATCCACTCTTGTTCTTAACTTGACACATGGCAGGGGTATAAATATAACTCAAACACGACTCATTCTTATCATTCTGGACAGCTGAAGAACCGAGAGAAAGCAAGAGTTCCTCCCACTTTCATCATGTGATTTTGTAGCATTTACTCATCCAAAGTTAAATTCGACTTCGGTTTTGAGCTCCTCTCGTTACTAGCTACAAAGTGATGTAAGTTTTATGTAATTTCAACAGGTTTCGAAATTCAGATGTTTGGGAAATTAGAATATGATAGTTATATTGTGTTCTTGACGTATTGAGCATGATATATTTGTAAACGGATCAATGAAATGATATCATATGTATTTCCTATGAATTTCAGTATGATTTATGAATTATTGGGGCAGAATTATTGTGTTTTGGATGGATATTGTGTTGGATTATGAATGAGAATGATTGAGAATGAGATAATGTTAATATCTGTTAAGAATTGGATGGACCGGTATCGAGAATTACGTCGTTATGCCATCAAATTGTATCGAGATCACGTAGTGACTTGGATATATGTTGATAAGATAAGAGATTGATATATTTTGTATCAACATTTCCATTTCAGATTCGTATTGTCAACCGTGACAGCAACTGTGCGACGAAAGGTATAGTACATGTTTTGTTTGGGGAATCATGACTCAAATGAGATCACATTTGAGTTTCCCAACCAAAATCACATACTTGTTTTATTGTTTATATCTAGATATGATTATGATTGTTTATAGATTTGTTTATAGAACTTGCATACAAATCTTGCTATGCTTTGTTTACAGATCATGTGGCATTGCATTAGAATGATTATGCTTGTTTACAGATTTTGTATTCATGCATTAAGATAGGACAGTATGGAGATCAGGCAGACTTCTAGACGTTCGGCGATATCACAGCTTAGGGGAAGATCACCGCCCCAATTGTAGACGCAGATACAGATCAGGCCGAAGTCTAGGAATAAGACGTACAGCACCTCGATTGGGAGGGTAGGTGACAGACAGTGACGTCTTATTCACAACGGGATCCCTAGAGTTCTAGTCGAGTCGCATCTAGACATGATTAGACTCGCATTGCATGATTTTATATGAATGACATTCATATTAGCATGTTTCGTGTTTTAGATTGTTTTATTGCATGTATACATGTTTATACTGGGATTTGTTCTCACCGGTTTTCCGGCTGTTGTTATGTCTGTATGTGTGCATAACAACAGGTGGGGCAGGATCTGGGTCGAGACAGAGATGATCGTGTTAGCGTGGAGATCTCGGGCGTAGCAGATGGACCAGTAGTTGTCTTTTATTATGTACTGTCTTTTAATACTGGTTAGTTGAGAACATACCGAATAAGACATGTATATTATGTTTGTATGTTGTAAATGAAATAAAGATTGTGGCTTGTTTAATTACATTTTATTAAATGTAAAAGCGAAAAATTGACCCACGTTTTAGAATAACGATCCATTTAATCCCAAGAAAAAGAATTAGAGCCCGGGTCCCCAAAATAAGGGTGTAAGTTTTCTTCTCTTTTAGTTATGGTACATGTAGGTGACAATAAAGGAATGATTTTCATCTAGTTTATGCAATAGTGACTGAATTATTGGTATATTTGACAATATAGGAGCGAGAAACATCGTCTCAAACAAGTATTCGTACGATTGGACTGTAAGTTGGCATGTTCTTAAAGTAATACATGAGTAATATTATGATTTCAAATACTTCCCATTGATTATTGCTATATGTGGGGACCCGGACGCTAATCATCTTCTTAATCATCGTTGGGATTTAATTGTCAGTTCTGATAAACAGGGTCTAAAATTTTTTTCATTTAAAAATACAAGTGTGGAAGGTAATGACATCTAAATGATATACATATCTGTATAAAACTACATTTCAGTATAAAAGTACAATAATGTACAACAGCCTCTCAATTAATCTAAGGTTAAACTACTAAGTTCAAGTAATAAAACCAAGTCTACAATAAGTCCGAAATCACCACGCTAAACTCGTCTTCTCCTATCATCTTCTCGACCCCGATCTTGCCCCACCTGTTGTCATGCACACATACAAAACAAGACAACAGCCGGATAACTCCGGTGAGTATAATTCCCAGTATAAAACATGGTAAGCATGCATATACATAAACATGTCATGAAATATTCTATCATGAATAACATTTAAACAATGAATTTCATAATCTATGAAATTAAATCAAAATAAACATGCCAATCAAATCATCTAAACATGCTATTCAAATCAAATCATAAAAACATGCTATCATGACTGAAAGCAATAAAAATGGGTTTCATAGTCTACGAAACCACATTCATAAACGCATGCAGTTCTAGTCAAATCATGTCTAGACTCGACTCATCTATAACTCTAGGGATCCCGTTGTGAATAAGACGATCTATCACCTACTCTCCAATCGGGGTGACGGTACGTCTTATTCCTAGACTTCGGTCTAATCTATATCCACATCTACAATAGGAGAGTGAATCTTCCCCTAAGCTGTGATATCACCGAACGTCTAGAAGTTTGACTGTTTCTCTCAGACTCTCCTATCTTAAATGCAATGCATATAAATCTATAAACGTAGCAGGAACATATCAGAATATAAGCAAAGCATATTCGTATCAGAATATAACAATAATCTAGTATGTGATTTTGTTGGGAAACTCAAATGGGATCTATTTGAGTTGTGTCTTCCCGAATATCACATGAATTATACCTTTGTTGTCCCGGTCTGACGAAGACGATGACCTGTATTCAAATCTGTCCATATCAAATCTGAAATGACAATATCGAATACACTGTATCAGTGAATAACTCAATACACAATCTGTTCTGATCAATACTCAAATCAGTATATAATCTGATCAATATCTGAACGAGATACAATCTAATTCAAATCATCGACATCACGATATAATCGAAATCATTTCTAAATCTGATCAATCTAATCAACTGATGTTTCGACGGTACAACAATACAATCTGAATAACCCCGTCAATCTGAACATCACCACTATAATAGTGAAACTCATAAACCCAATATCGGTATATTCAAAATCAGTAATACACAATTCTGATATCAAAATCTCGATCAATATCTTTCAAAAATCGTAACAATTACATAAACAGTCTGTTCTTTAATCTGGCTTCAATTATACAATATCTACGGTAGTAGAAACACCATATCTGAATCATATTCAATTCTGACAATATCATAAATTCAAATCATGTCTAAACGTAACAAAACTTAAGTCCAATTGTAGCCTGCGTTGCTAGGAACACGGTACTGTGCTCGGATTCAAATTTGAACAAGTAAATCGACCAAAATCTTAGCTTAAAGCCAAAAGAACTTACGGATGCCCAAAGGAACTCTCGTTTCTTTCTTTTCCTTGTTTTTGAATTGCTTGCATATATATATATATATATATATATATTTATATATATATATATATATATATATATATATAAATATATATATATATACGATACATGCATAAAGGCAAGTGGCGCATCCTTCACATAACACGTCTCGCGCATATGCGCGACATCACCCGCTCATATGCGCGAGACCTACTGGTCTCGGCAATGACAATAATAACAACTCGCGCATATGCGCCATTTATGTCGCGCATATGCGCCGATCATTCTGGATGGGTCGCGCATATGCGCGCCTTATCTCGCGCATGTGTGCCGATGCTACTGGATGTTCCGCGCATGTGCGCCGATACATGTCGTGCATGTGCGCCAATCCTATTCTTCACACAAAATGTGAATTCTTTTCCGGCTCTCCCGATCTGATCCGTTCCGCTTATAATCATATTAATTATCATCCATGATTATAATAATCCATTTCAAATATTTTCAGATTAACCGGATTAATTTCTCGGGCCTTACACTATATGTACATTGTTAGTATCTTATTGATGAAAACATAGCACCATATTCCATTGTTATGTATTAAATATGTAAGAAACTCATGAATATTGATGATGGGTGCTATGTTATGAACATGAACATGAACATGAAAGGAAAAGGACTGATTTTTACATGATATAGAGCTTGTTGACATCATGGGTGGTTTTAATTCCACCAAAACTATTGGCCAATATATGTTCATGGGGCGTGGGGTTGCCAAAGGTTGCTCCCTGACGTCCCATAGTAGTAGCTATATAATAAAGCAAGCACAGTAGTACAGGTCAACTAATGAGGCTCAAGTACAAAAATGAACATTAATATATGCTATGATATGACATGGTTTAAAGTTTCATTGTTGTCACGACTTGATATGTATGTTTCTTCGACGCATATTGATACGTACAAGTGCCAACTTATTGAGTTTTATAAACTCACGTAGCTCATGTATTACAGGACCAGGTAGTGAAGATGCGTAGGATGCCGGTTCGCCAATGGATGCTTGTGACGTGCCTCACCTCGACAAGAACCGTGACTTATTATTGTATAGCTTCCGCATATGTATTATAATGAGCGAAATGCTAGGGTTTGAAACAAGTATCATATTATGTTTATGATGATACATAGTATGCATGTATATGAGAATATGGACAATATGGTGCATAGTTGTATATGAAAATATAGTTGATATTGTTGTATATATGGTATTGCTTGAGGTTTGGTTTAAACAACATGTAGGGAAATCATGCCAAATTTTTTTACAAACCATCAAAGTGATGCCTCTTGTTTGATTTGCTTCATACTATAGTTATATCATTCAAACCTATTTTGATTATGGTAATCATGGTATGTATAGAGTAAGGGTGTGATAGAATCCGTAGAGAACAGCCTTGAGATGAGCAGTTGCAGAAATGGAGCTGTAAAGACAAAGCAAAGGGCATTGTACTCTACACATTGTCCGATGGTATTGTGAGATACAGAGGTAGAATGTGGGTGCCTAGTGTTGATTCGATCAGAGAGGATATTTTGACAGAGACACATGCATCTCCGTATTCCATTAACCCAGGAGGTACCAAGATGTACAAGGACTTGCTAATTCTGTATTGGCGGCCAGGTGTGAAGAGAGACATCCGCCGATTTGTGTCTGAATGCCTTACTTGTCAGCATGTGAAGGCATAGCACCAGAGGCCAGCAGGAATGCTTAAGCCACTCCGTATCCTATAGTGGAAATGGGAGAATATCAACATGGACTTTGTAGTTGGTTTACCGAGGTCAGTCAGATGATCCAATGCCTTTTGCGTTGTAGTGGATCGACTTACCAAGTCAGCGCATTTTTTGCCAATGAAGACGATTTTCTCCAT
The DNA here is from genome assembly GCF_022965805.1 of Primulina eburnea. Lineage (NCBI taxonomy): Eukaryota > Viridiplantae > Streptophyta > Magnoliopsida > Lamiales > Gesneriaceae > Primulina > Primulina eburnea. The sequence continues at coordinate 17,599,626 of NC_133115.1, forward strand.
GACGCAGTATGCAGAGCTTTATATCAAGGAGATAGCCCGATTGCAAAAAATCCCAGTTTCTATTGTGTCCGACAGGGACCCAAGGTTTACATCGTAGTTTTTGGAATAGTTCGCATGCAACCATGGGGGCGAAGTTGCAATTCAGTACAGCTTTTCATCCTCAGACCGATGGCCAGTTTGAGCGAGTGATTCAGGTTTTGGAGGATTTACTACGAGCCTGTATGATCGATTTCCATGGGACTGGATTTGGGAATCTAAGCTACCTCTAGTGGAGTTTACCTAGAACAACAGTTACCAATCATCTATTGGTATGGCTCAATACGAGACATTGTATGGAAGGAAGTGCAGAACGCCGATTCATTGGGATGAATTCGGTGAGAGATCAGAACTTGGCCCAGAGATTGTTCAGCAGACTGCAGATGTTGTGGTCAAGATCCGAGACAGGATAAAGACCACACAGAGTCGTCAAAACAGGTATGCTTATAAGAGAAGGAGAGATCTAGAGTTTGCCGTAGGTGATCACGTTTACATGAAGATAGCACCCATGAAGGGTGTTATGAGATTTGGGAGGCAAGCTTAGTCCTCCGAGGTTTATTGGACCATTTGAGATTCTTGACAGAGTTGGGACACTAGCTTATTGTGTAGACCTACCACCGAATCTTGCCCGTGTACACAATGTGTTCCACGTCTCGATGTTGAGGAAGTACCTAGCTAACCCTTCGCACGTTTTGAGCTACGAGCCGTTACAGTTGGCTCAAGATCTGTCGTATGAGGAAAGACCCATCCAAATCCTAGAAAGACAGGAGTGGAGACTTCGGAACAAAGTGACCAAGTTGGTCAAAGTTCGGTGGCTAAATCAATTAGTGAAGGAGGCCACTTGGGAGACCGATGCAGACATGAGGACTCGCTATCCGGAGTTGTTTGGTAAGATTTAATTTCGAGGAAGAAATTTATATAAGTGGGGGAGGAACTGTAGAGCCCAAATTCAGTACAAATATAGGAAAGACCCATCCAAATCCTAGAAAGACAGGAGTGGAGACTTCGGAACAAAGTGACCAAGTTGGTCAAAGTTCGGTGGCTAAATCAATTAGTGAAGGAGGCCACTTGGGAGACCGATGCAGACATGAGGACTCGCTATCCGGAGTTGTTTGGTAAGATTTAATTTTGAGAAAGAAATTTATATAAGTGGGGGAAGAACTGTAGAGCCCAAATTCAGTACAAATATAACTCATGTATTTATTTAATTGTTAAATAATTTATTTAATTTTAAAATGATTTTTAGCTACGCATGTTTTGTGAAATTGCATTATTTTAAATTATTTATGCTTATGTGATGCACGAATATTTTCTTGAGTTTCATGTTTCAGGCGATTATCCGATGCGGGATCGAGGATAAGAGACTGGCGACGATGTTGGCAAATATTTTATGTGGTATTTTATTTTAAGATAAGGATGAGGCTTTTTAAATAATTTATTAAGTCTTAGCATTTTAAAAACACAAAGTATTTATATAGTATTTTATGATATTTAAACTTTTAAAAGTTTTGACACTTGTGCCATTTATTTTAAAAGTTTTAATTTCCTAATTTATTTCTACCTAAACTCACGCACACACCCACTAACACACACATATACATGTTTTTTCTTACACAACACACACAAACACATTCCATTCTATATTTTTGAAGAGAAAAACCTAGGGTTCTTCTACCTTACAGCAGCCGCCCCCTTTCCTCTGATTTTCTTAAGCAAATTTTTGTTGGTTTTCTTCAAGGATTTTAGCGCCACGTTCGTTCCGGATCAAACCTCGCTCCGTTTCCGCTTCGGTATCGCCGTATCATGAGTTTGTCACATCAAAAGGCATGTATATTTTGTTTTTCCTGCGTCGATCGAGTCATATTATATGTTGCGATGTTTTTATGCGAGAAAATCCATGTGTGATGTGTAGAAGTTTGAGCAATTATGTTTAAATCACTTTTGAAACCATTTTTGGGATAACAAAACTCGTTTTCGCTATTCTTTTAAATACTGCAATTTTTTGGTCGCTTTTATGGAAAAAAATTCAACGTATGAAACGTAAAAAACTTTTTGATACCTTCAAATTGATATACAATTTCAAATATTTGGATAAAAATTGAGTGAGTTGTGACCGTTTTCGTGGTACTGCTCAAACTGTGTTTTCTGGAAAATATGTTATTGATACGTTCTTGAATTTTTATGGTTGCAGGCTTCGTTGGGGATCGACGGGTGATCGCTGCTGCTTTATGTATGTCGTTTATGATGTTGGAATGGTGATTGATGTTTCGTTTCGTGTCGTTAGGCAATTGGGAGATTGAGTAGTCGTCAAAATTGTTTTGTTGTCAAAGGTCGTATTCACGAGTTTATTGAGTTATTTGCGATGTGTGGTTGTTTTGGGACAACTTAATAGGCTAGAGTCAGGGTTATGGTATCCTGGGATGTGTCTCGAGGCGTTGGTTCGTAGTCAGTACAATCGAGTTTAGAATGTTAAGTAACACATGTATTGAAGTTTCGTGGGTGTGCATTTACAGTAGGTACCGGGACCTCTTCCCGGACCCTTACACGGGGTCTGTGCCTTTGTTTCCTTCGCAGTGCCAAATTTCCGAGGCTACACGGACGCCCACACGGACCTTGGCATGGAGCACGTGTCCTTCCTTCTTTTCGAGTATGCCCTTACAGTATGTACACGGACCCTTACAAGGACCTAAGCACGGGGTCCGTGTACTGCGTTTTTGTTGGCAAGATTATAGGCTTCCGTTCTAGAATTGATTTGGGGTTCGAGATCATGGTTAGTATGATGATTAAACGAGGTCAAGTCCCAATAGATTTAGAACGTCACAAGGAAATTTGTCATTTTTTGGTGTGAGCATGACTATACGTCTAAGTTATGCAAGATAAGTGTTTGAATTCATGTTAGTATGTGCAGCAGTGGCCCCAAGCGAGATCCAACGAATCCCTCAACACCAAGTAAGTATGTTCGACGTGCAAAGAAAATACTTTTAATTTTTTGAGGTATGCTAAATTTCTTGTGAGCAATTTATGTATGGGATTAGAAAGCGGTAAAGCATGACCATGGACCAATCCACCACGTTAAAGCATGAACGGGTTTAAATCAGGATTGGAAAGCGGTAAAGCATGACCAGGGACCAATCCATCCGTTAAAGCATGAACGGGGATCTCATGTATGTGGCAGTGGATCTTCTTTGTCAGCCCAGTACTGTGGTTTAGTCTGATCAGGCGTATTTTTGTATGGGTCACTTGCTTTGAAACATACCTCTACGCAAAATTATGAAGTTATGTATGTTCATGTATGTACAAGTATGCAAGCATGTTTGAGAAAAGTTTCACGTTATGGCACGTCTATGTATGTTCGTAAGTTCAAGTTTTTATAAGCAAGTTCAAATTTCAGTATGTACGTCCTATTTTAAAGTAGCATGTGATTTTATTATGTATTATTTGATACCTCCAGTTTATATATGTTGAGTCTTTAGACTCACTAGACTTGATCGATGCAGGTGAGGATGACTTTGAGGAGACGAGGGGTGGGGACCAATGAGCCGGCATGGACTGAGCAGGAGGATAAACCCGAGGACCGCCCATTTTTTTAAGAAATTATGCAATGTTTCAAATACTCTGATTTTCATGAAATGGTTTTGATGTTTAAATGATTATTAATTTTGGCAAACTTGGTTTTGGTTGTTTTAATTGCAAATTTTTTTAGACGAGCAGGTTCTTTTGATGCAAATTTCAAAGTTTATTTTGTATTTAAGAAAATTTTTATTTTTTTCGCAAATTTCAAGTAGTTCAAAATATGGTACGTTTCATGTTTAAAATATACTTTCCTACATGGTTGTATTAAAATATAATTTTTAAAAAGTTATTCGAGTTGCGATCGAGGAACGGAGACCGAGGGCCGAAAAATGAAAAATGTTTTTATTATATAATTGTTTTTAATTATTTAAATTGATGGGTTTTGAAGTGATTTTATAAGCCGAGACGTAATTTTTATCGGTATTGGATTTTCAACGAAAATACGAACGTTTTAGCAACTCGGCTAATAAATTTACAAACTTTATTAATAAAAATATTTTAATTAAACACTAATGGGCTAAGTTGGCCTAATTAACATTGTTAATGGGCCTAAGCTAGTAATTAGTGCTTGGTTAGTATTTTATTAACTATTTAATATACAACTTACCCCATAACCTACCCAACTCACGCCGCACACCCCTTTACAATTCAAACTCTTTCTTTCAACATATTCACGACACACAAAAGCAAGTTCAAGGGAAAAGCATCAAAGTTCTTCAAGATTTTCAAGGGTTCTTCAAGCCATCGTTCTTCGATTCGTCAATGTAAAATCGGACGTTAAAAACGCAAAGGCGCGCCATATTCTTTCATCACTCATCATCACACCATCTTATGTAATTATGAATGAAAGTGCATGAAAAAACAAGGGACACTTGTTATATTTTCGTTTATGAACCAAAGGGGATTTTTAAAGCTTGATTTTTGTACCAAAAACTTGTTTTATATGTACTTAAAATGGATGCCATGAATTAGGATGTTAAGGAGCAAGTTTTACACCAATTTAAGGGGCTAGAACACGCACACAAACGCTGCAAACAAGAAATGTTAAAGCAGGAACCAACTTTTTGTTTTTGATCATGGGGCTCAGTTGTAAGGGACTGTGATGCATGGCTTGGCTTGGGCCATGGCTGGGGCTTGGCTTGGGTCAGGGGAAGAGTCCTAGCCATGCTAGGACTCGAGACCAGGGGCTGGGGAGGAGTCCTAGCAAGCTAAGTGTGGGGACCCAAACCTAATTCGTCTTCTTAATCATTATTAGGATCATTAAATTAATCTGGGTCTAATTTTTTTAAAAAAATTACAAGAGTACGCAACATATGAAATAAATCTTATTTCATTTACAAGAATAATATCCAGATCAAAGTACAAGTCTTGTACAAAGTACATTTATTTCAAACTAATGTTCAGTCACTACATCAAGTACTGAAAACTCATCTACTCTAAGTCCGGATCTCCACGCTAATCTTGAATCTCTCATCTTCTTCGTGACCTTGATCCTGTCCCACCTGTTGTAATGCACACATACAAACACAACAATAGCCGGATAACTCCGGTGAGAAATACATCCCAGTATAAACAATGTATACATGCAATCACATAACAGATATAAAAGCATGAAACAAATATCAATAGCATGTATCAAATCTGAAAGACATGAATCGATATAAAGATGTAGCTAAACTCTGGACATGTCATCTCAGACTTGAATCATCTCTAATCTAGGGATCCCGGTTCCTGGATATTACAACATACCGAATCTCCGCAATAGAAGCCGATCTGCTCCTACGCAACATCGATATAAATCAAACATCCAGTGTCTTGGCATATCCGCCAAAGACTTGGCACATCAGCCATTGACTAGGCATCTCCGCCCGTAACTCAATACACGCTTTGCTATAAATCAATAGGCTAAGCATATCAATCTCATGAATTGAAAATATCAATGCAATAAATAAAGTATGTGGTTTTTAGGAAACTCAAGTCCAATCTGACTCGAGTCGATCTCTCGGTTAACATTCATTTACACCTTTCTTTCTGTCGATCTCTGGCTCTGTCGGAGTCTTGAATTCGAATCTTTCAATTACTCAATCTGGCAATGACAATCGAATATACAATATCAACATATATCCCAATCAATACAAGATATAATCAGAACTCAATCTAATTCTGTTTCAACGGCATAACATCGCAATCTCAATATACCCAGCAATACAATATCAGTCAGTTATCAATCTCAACATCTCAGAATCAATAACACCACAAATCTGATATCACATCTCAATCAAATCAACTATGAAAATCATAACAATTTCATACATATATGTTCTTCAATCCGATTTCGATTATACGATGTCTAACATGTCAAGAACATTATATATGAATCATATCTGATTTTGGAAATACCATAATTTCAAATCATACCAAAAACATAGGAAAATTACGTCCAGTTGAAGTTCTCGTCGATAGAAACACAGTATTAAAGTCGGATTGAAATTCTGATGGTTGGATTTTGCATAATCGCAAATCTACGTTTCAAGAAAATGAAAATTCTTCAAGCGCTTCCCTTTGATTTTCTTTTTGCTTCTGAAGGAATTGAATACTTCTTATATATGCGCGACCCTCCTTGGCGCATATGCGCGAGACCTATTGGTCTCGGCAATAATCTCCTCGCAGTTCGCGCATATGTGCGCCCTTCTTCTGTGCATATGCGCGAGGTTCTCTGGACTCGGCAGATAGCTCCTGCACAACTCGCGCATATGCGCGCAACTCCTTTGCGCATATGCGCGAGGTCCTCTGCCTGCCTCGCGCATATGCGCGCATCAGTGCCGCACATATGCGCGAAGGGTACTGTCCTTGCACATACAATCTCACATGAAATCTCATTTCGTGTCTCGGAACGATCCTTCATAATCATATAAATTCATTAATCAATAATTACAGATTAATAGATAAACAAATCTTGGGCATTATATTTCTCCCCCCCTAAAATACGATTTCGTACTCGAAATTACAGGCAATCAAATCATATCTATAAGATGGTATAACAGAAGTGGAATAGAAAACTCACATCAGTGAAATAACTCTAGGAACCTCTGTCTCATATCTGACTCAGTCTCCCAGGTAGTTTCTTCAATGCCATGACGACTCCACTGGATTTTCACAACCGGAATTGTCTTAGTTCTAGCTGCTTTTCATTCCGATCGAGAATTTAAATCGGTTTTTCGAAATAGCTCAATGTCTCATCAAGTTCGGCCTCGTCTGGCTGAATGATATGTGAAGCATCTAGCATGTACTTTTGCAATAATGATACATGAAAGACATCATGTATTCCAGATAGAGAAGGCGGTAATGCGAGTTGATAGACACGATCACCTATCTTCTCGAGAATCTAATACGGCCCGATATAACGTGGAGACAACTTTGTCAAATCTGACAACTCCTCTGGAAGGTGAAATCTTTAAGAATACTCGGTCTCCTGCCTCAAATACCAATGGTCTACGTCGAACATTGGCATATTTTACCTATCTGTCTTGAGCTGTCTTCATTCTCTTCTGAATCAACTTCACTTTTCCTGTCATATCTCTGATCATATCAGGTCCAATCTCAGGTACCTCTGAGATATCATCCCAATACAGAGGGGACATGCACTTATTACCGTACAATGCTTCAAACGCTGACATCTCAATACTGTCTGATAGCTGTTGTTGTACGAAAAATCACAAAGAGGCAATGAATCCTGCCAACTAGTGCTAAAATCAAGCACTAGAGCTCTAAGCATATCTTCCAGTTTCTGGATAGTCCGCTCTGACTGTCCGTCGGTCTGTGGATAATACGCGGTACTCAGATGTAACTTCGTACCTCAAGCCTGCTGTAAACTCTGCCAGAAGTGCAAAGTAAACAGAGGACACGGTCTCAAACAATCAACTTCGGCACTCTGTGCAATCTGACCACTTCTTTGACATAGATCTCTGCCATCTGGTCATGTCTGTATGTCATCTTGTATGGAATAAAGCATGCAGATTTGGTCAATTTGTCAATCACGACCCAAATTGCATCACAACCTCGGGAGGATCTCGGTAGCTTCGTCACAAAGTCCATGGAAATGTGATCCAATTTCCATTCAGGAATTGACAAGCTCTGTAACAAACCTCCTGGTCTCTTTCTTTCGGCTTTTACTTGTTGGCAATTTAGACATCTGGACACAAATTCGTCAATATAAGCTTACATCCGTTTCCACCAGAACTGTCTTTTCAAATTATTGTACATTTTTCTGCCACCAGGATGAATACTGAATCGACTGCTATGCGCTTCTTACAATATCTATCGTTTCAGATCCGAAATATCTGGCAAAACAAGACGATTATTCACATACAACACAGTATCACATACCTGATATTCTGATCGATGCCCTACTCTGACCATCGATATCAAGTTCTGCACATTCTGATCAATTTTCTGAGCCGCTTTAATTCTCAAAATCGGCTCTGGTTCGACTTGAACAGTATAAAATCTCAACGGTCTATAATCTGTCTCAAATACCAATCCAGACAAACAGCAATATTCTATCAAATTTGAAACACAAATCGTTGATAAGGATAAAGAATATACCTTACGCCTCAGTGCATCAGCTGCAGCATTCGATTTTCCCGGATAGTACTTGATTTCACAATCGAAGTCTTTCAATAAATCAAGCCATCTTCGCTGCCTCATATTCAACTCTGACTGTGAAAACAGATATTTCAGGCTTTTATGATCAGAATAAATCTCAAACTTCTCACCATAAAGGTAGTGTCGCCATATCTTTAGTACAAAGACTATGGCTGCCAATTCAAGATAATGAATTGGGTAGCGAGTCTCATGCGGTTTCAACTGTCTCGAAGCATAAGCAATCACATGTCCCCGCTGCATCAAAACACAACCCAATCCTCTGTGAGAAGCATCGCAATAAACAATGAAATCACCAGTACATGAGGGGATAGTCTGTATCGGTGCACTGGTCAATCTCTTCTTCAACTCTAGAAAACTGGACTCACGGTCTTCTGACCAAACAAATAGTGCATTCTTTTGAGTCAGCGGTGTGATAGGTTTAGCAATGCTCGAGAAATCTTTAATAAATCGACGGTAATATCCTGCCAAACCCATGAAACTGCGAATCTCGGAACTGATGTCGGTCTCGGCCAAGAAATCACGGCTTCAACCTTACTGGGATACACTGATATACCATCTCCAGATATGATATGACCCAAAAATACAACCTGTCTCAACCAGAATTCATATTTCGACAGTTTTGCATATAATTTCTCAGCCCTCAAAATTCGCAACACAGTTCTCAGATGCTCAGGATGCTCAATCATATTCTTCGAATAAATCAAAATATCATCAATGAATATAATCACGAAATCATCGAGATATTTCTGAAATACAGGGTTCATCAGACCCATAAACAAAGCTGGAGCATTTGTTAAACCAAACGGCATGACTATAAACTCATAATGGCCATACTTGGTTCTGAACGCTGTCTTCGAGATATCAAAATCTCTGACTCTCAGCTGATGATATCTAGATCTCAGATCAATCTTGGAATATACAGAAGGACCCTGCAACTGGTCAAATAAATCATCTATACGAGGCAAAGGGTATTATCTCACAAATAATACTGGAGCACCCTAGGGAGAAAAATTCGGTCTGATGTAACCCTTGGCCAGTAAATCTTACAACTGATCTTTCAACTCTTTCAATTCAATTGGTGCCATTCTGTACGGAGCTCTAGAAATCGGAGCTGTACCTGGTACCAATTCAATGCTGAAGTCTATCTCTCGAATCGGAGGCAATCCCGGAATCTCATCTGGGAAGACGTCAGCAAACTCGCACCACTGGAAAATCAGCCAATGATGGACTCGATTTCAATAAGTCAACTGAATATACAAGGAACACCTCTGCACTTTTCTGCAATAATCGAGTCATAGACAGAACAGATATAAAAGGAATTCTCTATCTAGAACCCTTACCGTAAAATTTCAATTCTTCAGCCATCTCAGGTCTGAATCTCACAATCTTATGGAAACAGTCAACGGTAGCTCTGTACTTGGTCAACATATCAATACTGATAATGCAGTCAAAATCAGACAGCCCAAATAACGATACAATCTAACTCAATCTCATGCCCGTCATACTGTAGCATACAATGTTTCACAGAATTCACTGATATCAAACATGTCCCCAAAGGAGAAGAGACAGACACTACAGCAGATAAAGACTCAACATGCAATGCATGACTCAATGCAAATCGGTCAAATATAAAGGTATGAGAAGCACCCGTATCTATCAATACATAAGCATAGTAACCACATAAAGAACAGTTACCTGCAACAACATCATCTGGTGCTTCTTGAGCCCGCTCCTCTGTCAAAGCAAATACTCTGGCCTACTGTCTAGGAGGCTGGCTAGCTGTCTGGCTTCCTCCTGACCTTTGCTATGTCTGAGCTGGTGCTGGCTAGAACGAGTGAACAACAGCTTATCGTCTATCAGTCTGTGCTGCTGATCCCGATGATTCGGCTCCCTGGGATCTTTGGGAACCCCGCTGTGGACATACTCTGGCAAAATGTCCCTGCTGTCTGCAGATGTGGCAACTACCAAACACTCCTTGGCATTGCCCTGTGGGTTGTCTCCCTCCGCAAGTTTTGCAGTAAGCTCCGGTATAACTCTGTTTGGAACCACTCGAGCTAGAAGAACTGCTGCCAGACTTCTTAAACTGCTTTCCTCTAGCTTTCAACTGATCTTTCTTCCCACTACTACTACTACCACTCTCAAATCTGGGAGGTGGTTTGTGGAATTGAGTAATAGATGGCTGCTGTGGTCTCGGTGCTGGAGCGACATACGCAGCTCCTTTCTGTCTCATCAGGCCCGCTTCAGCTCCCTTTGCTCTATTCAGGGCATCTGCAAAGTTATTTGGTCGCCCTGTATTCACCGATGTAAATATTTCAAGATTCAATCCATTGATGAACTGGTCAGCAATGGCTTCGTCATTCTCAGCCACGTGTGGAAAAAATCTCAACAAGGTAGAGAACTTGGCCACAAACTCTTCAATATTCAACTGGCCCTGTCTCAAATTAGCAAACTTTGCCCCCTTGTCTTTCCTGTACGACACCGGGAAAAATATCTGATAAAAGCCAATCTTAAATACATTCCAAGTTTTATTCGTACCTCATTGCTCCAATGCTCTCTTTGTCGTGATCCACCTGTTCTTTGCAACGTCATGCAACTGGTGCCCAATCAGTCTGACTTGGCTCTCATCTGTGTAATCCAAGGAATCAAACAGCATTTCAATATCATCTAACCAAAACTCATAGTCAACAGAAGTCTCTGTTCCTTTCAGGGTTGGCAGTTTGAACGACTGAAATCTTTTCAGTAACATTTCCATTGGTGTTGCTGTCACATCCATCGGATTATCCGAAGTACTGCCCTGTTCTGGTACTCGTCGAGGAGGCATATCTGAATATCAAAAATATTAGCAACCAAATACAATAAACCTGTTTCACTTCAGTCCCCCCTCTGATCATCTTACTACTGATCAAGAATCGATTCTGATTCATTCTCAATAATACATATTACCAATTCAAATTAAATAATTCAGGTAAACATGTATTTAAAAGTAGTAAAACATAATAGATTTCTAGCATGCAAAAGCATGGAAGAAAACTCATTCTACCCCGCTCACTCTCTTCTAACTCAGTCTCAAGAACCTACAGTTCTAGAATCTACTGCTCTGATACCACCTGCTTTGGGGACCCAAACCTAAATCGTCTTTTAAATCATTATTAGGATCATTTAATGAATATGGTTCTAAATTTTTTTAAAAAAATTACAAGAGTACGCAACATATGAAATAAATCTTATTTCATTTACAAGATCAATATCCAGATCTAAGTACAAGTCTTGTACAAAGTACATTTATTTCAAACTAATGTTCAGTCACTACATCAAGTACTGCCTTGTTCTGGTACTCGTCGAGGAGGCATATCTTAATATCAAAAGGATTAGCAACCAAATACAATAAGCATGTTTCAGTTCAGTCCCCCCTCTGATCATCTTACTGCTGATCAAGAATCGGTTCTGATTCATTCTCAATAATACATATTACCAAATCAAATCAGATAATTCAGGTAAACATGTATTTCAATGCAGTGAAACATAATAGATTGCTAGCATGCAAAAGCAAGGAAAAAAACTCATTCTACCCCGCTTACTCTCTTCTCAATCAGTCTAAAAAAGCTACAGTTCTAGAACCTACTGCTCTGATACCACCTGCTGTGGGGACCCGAACCTAATTCGTCTTCTTAATCATTATTAGGATCATTTAATTAATCTGGATCTAAGTCTAAAAAAATTACAAGAGTACGCAACATATGAAATAAATCTTATTTCATTTACAAGATCTAATTACAAGTCTTGTACAAAGTACATTTATTTCAAACTAATGTTCAGTCACCACATAAAGTACTGAAAACTCATCTACTCTAAGTCTGGATCTCCACGCTAATCTTGAATCTCTCATCCTCTTCGTGACTCTGATCATGTCCCACCTGTTGTCATGCACACATACAAACACAACCACAGCCGGATAACTCCGATGAGAAATACATTCCAGTATAAAAAATGTATACATACAATCACATAACAGATATAAAAGCATGAAATAGATATCAATAGCATGTATCAAATCTGAAAGACATGAATCGATATAAAGCTATAAATAAACTCTGGACACGTCATCTCGGACTCGACTCATCTCTAATCTAGGGATCCCGGTTCCTGGATATTACAATATACCGAATCTCCGCAATAGAAGCCGATCTGCTCCTACGCAACATCGATATAAATCAAACATCCAGTGTCTTGGCATATCCGCCAAAGACTTGGCACATCAGCCAATGACTAGGCATCTCCGCCCCTGACTCAATACACGCTTTGCTATAAATCAATAGACTAAGCATATCAATCTCATGAATTGCAAATATCAATGCAATAAATAAATTATGCGGTTTTTGGGAAACTCAAGTCCAATCTGACTCGAGTCGATCTCCCAGTTAACATAGATTTATACCTTTCTTTTTGTCGATCTGTGGCTCTGTCGGAGTCTTGAATTCGAATCTGTCAATTACTCAATCTTGCAATGAAAATCGAATATACAATATCAACATATATCCCAATCAATACAAGATATAATCAGAACTCAATCTATTTCTTTTTAAACTACATAACATCGCAATCTCAATATACCCAGCAATACAATATCAATCAATATCAATCCCAACATCTCATAATCAAAAACAACACAAATCTGATATCACATCTCAATCAAATCAACTCTGAAAAACATAACAATTTCATACGATATCTGTTCTTCAATCCGGTTTTGATTATACGATGTCTAACATGTAAAGAACATCATATATGAATCATATCCGATTCTGGCAATACCATAATTTCAAATCATACCAAATACATAAGAAACTTACGTCCAGTTAAAGTTCTCGTCGATAGAAACTCAGTATTAAAGTTGGATTGAAATTCTGACGGTTGGATTTTGCACAATCGCAAATCTACGATTCAAGGAAATGAAAATTCTTCCAGCGCTTCCCTTCGGTTTTCTTTTTGCTTCTGAAGGAATTGAAGACTTCTTATACAAATATCATGCATGTGAAGGCTAGGCGGCTCTTTCTTTGTTCAGCACGTCTCGCGCATATGCCCGACCCTCCTCGACGCATATGCGCGAGACCTACTGGTCTCGACAATAATCTCCTCGGTCGCTCGCGCATATGCAAACCCTTTTTCCGTGCATATGCGCAAGGCTCTGGACTCGACAGATAGCTCCTGCACAAATCGCGCATATGCGCAAGGTCTTCTGCCTGCCTCGCGCATATGCGCGCATCAGTGACGCGCAGCATTTGCACGAGGGGTACTGTCCTCGCACATACAATCTCACATGAAATCTCATTTCATGTCTTGGAACAATCCTTCATAATCATATCAATTCATTAATCAATAATTACAGATTAACAGATAAATAAATCATGGGCATTACTCTAAGAATCCACCCGAGAGCTACATCAAGGAGTTGCACAGGTTTGCAGTAGTAGTGCAGGGAGAGATGGCTCGGCCAGGGGGTTTGGGCTGGGTTCGGTTTGGTCCTTAGGGTCCTAAGAGGGTTCAAAAGTGCTGGGTCAGGGGCTCGTCCAGTGGTTAGGATCCTAGCATCACAAACATAGAGTTCTAGTGAATGTGGGTTTCTCGGCGATGGCATGTCCAGGTCTTGTGGCTTCTGTTTTCAAGCTTGGGGTCTAGTCCTTGGGTTCTAAGGGTCCAAGAGGGTTTCTACAAGGGTTTGGGCAGGGGCTGGAGTTGTTGGGCACGTTGTGGCTCGAGCCATTGGAGAGAACGTGAGGAAAGCTCCAAGACACGCAGCTTGTGTCTTCTGAACTCAGGTGCTTCGTGTTTGGGTTCTAGTGAAAGGATCGATTTTAGGTGTTCTAATACGCAACGGAAGTTCAAAAATTTATTTTGAAGAAGAAAAATCGAACACCTTTACTAAGATATCTAGCAAATACAAAACACAATATGTCATACATAGGGTGTTTATAGAAAATATACTTATCAATCTTAAAAGATTGATGTTGAACTAAGATTTTGAATGGCTAGACAAATCTTCAAGCTTCCAAGAGTAGACCTTGCTCAATATCAAGCCCACCGTCAACAAGCTAGAACCACCTTACACTTGCACTAGAAAATGTAAGGTATTTTTCTTTGAGAAGTATATTGTTTCCGCAGCAATTGAAGAACAAATTTTTGGGAGAATTTAGCACAAAATTTCGTCCGACATGAGGGGAGGAGTGTTTTTCTTGGTTGTGGAAAAATTTAAAGCAAAAAGGTGCATGTGCATGTCATGCAATTAACTCAAAAGTTGTCCCCAACCCTTCACCTTCCAAGCATGCATTTTTTTTACTTGAGCTTGTATCAATTACAAGGCCCATGGAATTTTATTTAAATGTCTCAACACATTTGAGATCATTTAACATTTACTTGATTTTAATCAAGCTCACTAGTTTAATAATTATTTCTAATTGGGCTCTACAAGGCCCAATGTTGTTTAATTAATCCAACACTTGAATTAATTTAATTATTTGGACTCTACTGGGTGCACTAATGTTTAATTAATTCAACACTTGAATTAATTTAATTTAGTCCATAATAATGTATATGAAAATCACAATTTTAAATTACATTACTCGTTTGGTCAAATTTTAATTTAGGAAAACTTCCTCAAATTAAAAGTTACATTCTCCTTATGCTAAATTGAAGAAATGTGATTTCTGGTTGGAGCAGATTTTTTTCTTAGGCCATGTTGTCTCGAAGGATGGTATAGCTGTTGATCGAGTGAAAATCGAGGCGATACAGAAGTGGCCTATACCTACCACTGTATCAGAGGCACGCAGTTTTCTTGGTTTGGCGGGTTATTATCGTCGTTTTATTTCATATTTTTCCAAGATTTCCCTGCCGTTAACCAATCTGACGAGGAAGACTGTGAAGTTTGAGTGATCCAATGATTGCCAAACCGGATTTCAAGAGTTGAAGGATAAGTTGACTACAGCTCATGTACTTGCATTGCCCAGTGGTTCAGAGGACTTTGTTGTTTATACCGATGCGTCGAAAAAGGGCCTCAGTGCAGTGCTGATGCACAACGTGGAAAAGTTATAGCTTATGCTTCTCGCCAGTTGAAAGATTACGAGAAGAATTATCCTACGCAAGATCTGGAGCTGGAAGCTGTGGTTTTCGCCCTGAAAATCTGGAGACACTACTTGTATGGCGAAAAGTGTGAAATTTTCACGGACCACAAGAGTTTAAAGTAATTGTTTTCTCAGAAAGAACTCAATATGCGTCAGAGACGGTGGTTAGAGCTTGTCGACTATGATGTGACTATTAGTTACCACCCTGAGAAAGTGAATGTTGTCGCAGATGCATTGAGCCGTAAGTCGAGTTCTTCTTTGAGTTCGATGATTTAGCAGCTGTTGTTGTTAGACTTGCAATGAGATGAGATAGCTTTGGTAGTTCGAGGAACTATTGCACGCTTTTCAGCGTTGGTTATTCGGGCTACATTGACGGACAGGATCCGTAGAAAGCAGGCCAATGATTTTCAGTTGACAGAGTTGAGAGCCAGAGCAGAGGAGAGAGGTAATTCAGAGTTTGGGATGAATGGAGATGGTTTGATGACATTCAGAGGCCGTATATGTATTCCTGTTGGTGATGATATTCGGCGAGACGTCTTGACAGAGGCACATACCGCGCCATACTCGATACATCCAGGTAGCACCAAGGTGTATCGGGATCTTCGTAGACTCTATTGGTGGTCAGGTATGAAGAAAGATATTTCCATGTTTATTTCTCAGTGCCTAATTTGTCAGCAGGTGAAGATCGAGCAACAGAGACCTGCTGGGACATTGCTATCATTGCCGATTCCTCAATGAAAATGGGAGCATATTACGATGGACTTCGTGACTGTTCTTCCCAGAGCACAGAAAGGTTTTAACTCTATTTGGGTTATTGTTGATCGGTTGACCAAGTCAGCGCATTTTCTTCTAGTCAAGACGATGTATTCCATGAACCAGTATGTCGAAGAGTACATAGCTGAGATTGTTAGACTTCATGGTGTTCCTGTGTCGATCGTGTCTGATCGTGACCCTAGATTTACTTCAGAGTTTTGGAAGAATTTGCACAGAGCTATGGGTACACGGTTAGCATTCATTACAGCTTATCACCCCAGAGTGACAGTCAATCAGAGAGAGTTACTCAGATTTTAGAGGATATGCTCAGAGCTTGTACTATGATTATCCTGGTAGCTGGGATTCCAAATTGCCTCTTGTTGAGTTCACGTACAATAATAGCTACCAAGCGACGATTGGCATGGCATCGTATGAAGCACTTTATGGCAGAAGTTTTAGATCGCCCTTGTATTGGGACGAGATTGGCGAGAGGAAGATGTTGGGTCCAGAGTTAGTCCAACAGACAGCTGATGTTGTTGCTGTCATTCAAGAGAGGATGAAGACAGCGCAGTCAAGACAAAAGAGTTATGCTGATGTGCGTCGTAGGCCGTTGCAGTTTGAGGTTGGTGATCATGTGTTCTTGAAAATAGCACCTCTTAAAGGTGTTATGCGGTTTGGCAAGAATGGAAAGTTGAGTCCGAGATTTATTGGCCCATTTGAGATTTTGGACAGAGTCGGTGATTGAGCTTACAGGTTAGCCCTACCGCCAGATCTGAATAGATTTCATAATGTTTTTCATGTCTCCACGCTCAGGAAGTATATTGCGAATCCTTCCCATGTTCTTCGTCACGAGCCATTGGATTTGACGCCGAATTTGGCGTACCAAGAGATTCCAATTCAGATTCTGGATCGCAAAGTTAAAGTGTTGAGAAACAAAGAGATCGGCATTGTTAAAGTCCTTTGGAGGAATCATTTGATTGAAGAAGCCACGTGAGAACCAGAGGATGAGATGAAAGAGAAGTATCCTGAGTTGTTTGCGTAGTTACGTCAATTTCGAGGTCGAAATTCCTCTAAGGAGGGGAGATTGTAATAGCCAAGCCTGGTGAACGGTACGGTTTAAGATTTCGTATGATTATTGACTATTTGGTTAAGTTTAAGTATAGTTTTGATGTTAAGAGTTGTGATTTATGGTTTATAGTATTGTTGTTATTAGTTGATGTGTAGTTGTATTGTAGCGTTGTTGCGATTTAATTTATGGTAATTAGTATGTTGAGCCAATTGGTATGCGGTCAATTGGGGTGGTTAGATAAGTTATAGAGGTTCAACTTTCTTCTTGAGAGTGTTGCCGAATTATGAAGAGAAGCGACGTTGCAATTCGATTTTTAGTTGCAAAAGTTTGTTGTTGGCTACAGAGGTGAACGCACCCGTAGCGTTTGGGCAGAGACCAGACCACACCCGCGGTAAGTTTTGTAGCACACCTGTGGTCGACGTTTTTATATTTTCGGTTGTTGTCCAGTACGCTCAGCGCACCCGCGGTAAGATCAGCAGCGCACCCGCGGTGCATGAACAGTAGAGTCGTGTTTTACGGTTTTAAGTGATTAAATACATGAGTTGGCTTCTTTTTCCCTCATTTCTTACCCATTCTCTAGGTTTCTTCAGAGCAAGGGAAAGCTAGGGTTCCATTTTCTTCATTTTGTGCCTTTGATTCTAGCATCTTGTGGGATTAGTGAAGTGAGAACAAGTTAGTTTTGGGTTCAAGGAGCTAAGGTAAGCTTGTGGTATAGTTTATTCTTGGTTTATGATGTTGGTAAATTATGGGTTTCTTGATGGTGTTGGTTTTATGGATTTATTGGTATGGTTGTTTGATTATTGGGTTATTAATGGTGCAATATATGGTTTATTGTTGTAGGAAGTGTACCAAGAGATTAGAATCAAGCTTCTTGTTGGTTGTAAGTGGAATTCATTTCCTTGTGCTCACATGATAATATATGTATTGTATTTCGATGGTTTTAAAATGTTATTCCCTTCCATTTGATTCATGCTATGTATTAATACACTTTGTTGTATATTAGAGGTATTTTATGTCTCAATTATGTCAAAGGGAATACAAAAGAAATGAGTATGTAAAGTGTTTGGTTTAATGCCTAAAAGAGAGTTCAAATGATTTATTGGCTTCAAGAGATTGCATGCAATTAGTTGATCAACGACCATAGGCTTATATCCCAACAGAGTATCGATTCATATCGATGGGATATAGGTACAGAGACAGAGATACTATCTAGATATCAATCCATCAGAGAAAAGAGAAATACCGTCGTTATTGTTATTCATGCGATGATATTTATGTTTCAGAGTTGATGATATTCAATGTTTTCAAAGTTATGTTTTTCAGAGTATGATATGTATCCATTGCTATGTAAGAGTTCCACTTGCTGAGTTTTATACTCATTTAGTTATTTTATGTGATGCAGATAAGAGCGACGTGTCGGGACGTTGATTGGAGCCGAGGTCATATGCATAAGACAAGGAAGGAAGAAGACTATTTTGATGGCATTTTGGACATGATCTCTAAAATGAAAATTTGTATTTTCTTGCATCATTTTATTGATCATGTATATATACTTTTGATTATATATTGAAATGTATTTTAAATCCTTCTTCCCTTCAAGTAAAATTTTAAATTCCGCTGCTATTTTATTAAAACCGGTCGAGGTGTTACAATGGTTGACTTCAATACGCCTCTTATAATTTCCTGCAGTTTCTCTCTGCTTGGCAGTAGCAACTAATCCATTACGTTGAATGGTTTGGAGCTCGTGAACCTTGGTCCAAGTGGACATCAACTTGGAAAAGACGAGTTCTTCAATAGATTTCATTAATCTGTCCCAACGGCGAGGTGTTAATACAGGAAGAGGAACATTGGAACTGATTGAACTATCCATCGGTGTTTTACTTTTATTTTCTAATGACTTTGGTCTTATTTATAGACAGTTCTTAAAGAGACAAGAACAAGACAAAGAGACATCAGTTACCAGAATGGACTTAACTGATCCAGACTAATTTTTTCTACTCTTTCTTTTATTTATATGCATTTATTGAGGGGGAATATAGAATATAAACAGTTAACTGAGAAGACAATAATCAGTTGGTCTTTAACTGAAATGATTCAGCTTTTAACTGATCACTCAGTTGCTGAGCTAACTGATTTTCTCCAATAAGTTAACTAATTAAATCAATAAATATTCCATAATAAGTGATGTGATTGATAATTACGCATTTAGTGTACGTCTTTCAAAGAATAGTGTTTTAAAACGTGACCCCATGTAGTCTATTAAATTCTACACACGTTTTATCACACGTACACACGATTTTATTCAATTTATCTTTGAGTGACACGTGTCCAAAGATTTGAACAATCACATACGAACGTACTTATCCCCGCCTCATTTCAGTTTTTCTTTTTTTACGCATATTTCAATCTCCAGAGCAAATCAATACACAAAGCTTTCTTTCTCACAGATAATCAATCCTTCAGAAATGGCAAACCAAGTTCCAGCGTATATGTTGTACGCTATGACTGTTGATTTTGATTCAGTCATGTCTTTTCAAGACGAGGCTATCAAAAGTTTGTTTCTCAAATTAGAAGCTACTGGACTGACGATATTTTTGGGACTTTCTTCCCAAGAAATATATCCAAAATAGATTCAGGATCTCTAAACCAACGGCTTTATCTCTGCTGACGGCTACATCACTACTACCGTCAACAAAAAGTTGCTGATGATCGACGAAGACTCATTCAGCAACCTCTTTCAGTGCCATCTGATGGTCTGGCTAATTTTTCTGAGGTAAAAACTTTTGATGTTTGGGAGATTCAAACTCTCGTATCTGCTGATGGTCAGAAATCAAGGTTTCCAACCCCAAGAAGGAACTTAAGCCAGAAATCCAGTTACTGCCTGATATAGTAGCCAAAGGGCTTCTAGCCAAATCAGGATCTTTTGTTGTCCTTACTTTGAAGAAATTTAAAGTCATGACTGCTATCATGACTTGAAAAATACTGAACTGGAAATGTATGATCTTCAATATTATGAAGAACATGTTTCAGTCTTCGAAACAGTAGAAGAGATTTTCAATGCAGCTCAGCTATCTGGTGAAGAGAAAGGGCTTAGTGGGTGACTTCTCTGAGAGGTCATCCAAATTCAAGATATTCAATGACAAGAGTGTTCAGCTGCCGAAGCTCACGCTGAACATCTCCCCTAAAAAATTTATTAAGTTGAAAAAGGAGATAGGGACGCAGGGGGCTCCCAAATCAGTTAAGAAAGCCAAAGTGACAATTCAGAAAAAGGCAATCAAACGCAAACTGATTGTCAGTGAAACTGATTCTGAAAAGACTCATTCTCCTAAGATCGCCAAGAAGCCCAGAACTCTGAAGACAAAACCAGCGATCGCTGTGGGCACCATCCCAACTGAGAGGCTAGTACAATCTGAAGCTGAACAGCCGATCAAGGCTACTCCGCTGAGAGCAATACCAGTTGGATCTTCAACTGAAGATCAGTTACCTCCACCTGTTCGAAGGATGCACAACCGTCAACTGCTGCTCCTCATTCCTCAACTGTAGGACTTCAAATTTATATTAATGCTGAATTATCATTGGCAAACATTGATGAAGTTATTAAATTATTTGCCTCTGATATTCAACAGACTAATACAGAAGCAGTTGAAGAACTATTCGCAATTGACGAGCCAGCCTCACAAGCTACTTTTCAACCGACAGAAGAGCCAGTTCAGTCGACTGCCGCGACTGAACATGCAGTTTTTACAGGAACTGAAGAGGCAGTTAAGTCATCCGCCATGACTAAACAAACATTATTTGAAGAGGTGCCAACTGCACAGCCTACCACAGTTTCAGTTGTTCAACCAACTGAAGAACTTATTTCAGAATCAGCTGAGCAACCAACTCAAGAAACAACTACTATTTCAGCTGATCAACCTCCTGCAGAGCCTTTAGATTCTACCGCTGTTCCGAATCTCTCTTCTTCTCCACAGCTACAACATGAATCTATACCAGAGGATACTTCAGAAAAGGTAAATCTTGTAAATGTAACAACTGACAGGGCCCTGGTGATCTTCAATCAAGAGAACAGGGAGCCGGAACCAGAAAACTCTGGAGCCATGTCTCCTGGTATATCAATAGAAACTGAATTTTTGTTTGAAGATATTCAGGCTATTTAGACCAACCTTGTCGATGTAATGACTTCCATTTCTGACATCAAGTCAACCCAATTTTTGCACACTATGAGGTTCGACTCTGTAATGGAGAATACCATGGGAAGACTACAGCAAATCCAAAAGGACGTAACATCATTATTTTTCCAAATGGAAGAAATTTTAAAAGACAGAGCGTATGCTGAAGCTCACTTCCAAACTCAAGCCTTGGTTACAAGACGTCTTGATTTTTTGGAAAGCAATATCTCCAAAAGAATGGTTTTGCTGCAAGAAATCCCGATGAATGCAGTATCAAACCTCTCCGTCGATGCGCGGATGTTATCCAAAAAGGTTGATGCATCTGACAAAAAAGGGGAAGAACAAGGAAAAGGTCAGCCAAAGCAATCTTCAAAGTTGATGAAGAAGAAATAGAGGACTATTTGGCAGATTTTTGAAATTTTATTTTATGCAGTTAGAAGATTCTTTATTATTTTATTCTTTGTACGAATCTGTACATTGAAAGAGTTATTTTATCTATAATGAGTTCAGTGATCAGTTTCAGTTCTTACTTTCTAAGTTTTGTCAAACACCAAAAAGGGAGAACTTGTTAGAAACTAAATTTCGGATGTTTGACAAACTGAGATTTTAATATATTAAAATAAATGATCCAGAAGACTGATAGAAACTTATCTAAAATATGAAAACTATCGATTGTCAGTAACTGAAGGATAATACGCAGATTTTCGAAGGCAACTGAACTATGCAGACAACTGACTGATCAGTTGGAACTTATCAGTTACTACAAACAGTTGTGAGCTTATCAACTACATTCGATCAGCTGATCCCTCAGCTGTACACGTCATCTGTAAAAGGAAAAATACATTCAACTGACAAAAGCTGACTGCAACAAGTTGTGGGATCGCCGCATTTCAGAAAAGCTGTAGTGTACGACTGTCAGAAGAATGCTGATGTGGCAAGCAACGAACAGAAATTTTCAAATCGTATTTAATATTACCGTTGGAGAAAAGCCTATAAATAGCAAAGAAGGGTAGCTGGAAAAAAACTTTGAGCATTTCTCGGAACACAACACAATCAACTGATCGATTTAATATTTTTTTACTCTGCTGAAATCCTTGCAAACATCAAAGCTCACGCTTATTGTATACATTCATAGCTTTCAGGTTATACTTCGAGAATTCAAGCACAAACTGTAATACTTGATCTTGAAGAGATCAGTTGTGCTAAATTATTTCAGTTGTATTGAGTACTGTAAACAAGTTTGTAAATAAGAGTTTCAGTTTGACATTGATAAGTCCAAAACTGAAGTGATTCTGTACAACTGTTTGTATCAATCAAAGTCTTTTAGTGTATATCCTATCCTTGAGGTAGAAGGATTGAAGTAGGAGTGTTTGAAATCTCCGAACATCCATAAAATATTGTGTCTTCTTATTTCAGTTTTTATTCTATCTATCAGTCAGTTTGTTTCCGCACATTCTTTGTTAATTGATTGATATTGACTTACAAGATTCCCGAGTATCATTTTATCATTAAACTGACTCATAAATCGAGAAAACGTTGGGAAAATTGTAAGTGTTTATTCAACCTCCACTTCTAAACACTTTTCCACCTTTAACCGATCCTATCAGGATTTTATTATGTTACGCATGTGCGCACATGAACCCGAGGACCTTATTTCTTCCGCACATTACGTTTATGAGATAGGAGTGGACGTGAATATTTTTACTCATTCATTTTATTATGTTATTGGTTATCAGGATTTTTACTTGTTCCTATTTGTTTTATTTTTTAAAATTGCAGTATTTTCATACGGAAGATGATTACTATTATTTTTGAAGGGTGAAATTTTCGGTAGTGTTGCGTGCATGCGTAAGTTATGATTTTTTTTAAATTTAGCCTGCAAAAAAAAAAAAATTCTCGTTGTATTTTAAGTAATAGATGTTTCATGTTCATTCCAAGGTTTTGTTTCAATTTCATCCATTTGGACCTTGCGATATGATAAGGGTCGTTTTTGCATATTTTATTATGTTATTTTTAATCCATTATCGCATAAGTTTAGGGTCTCGAGTCTGAATTTTTATTTGTTTTAATCATAATTTATGCATATTGTCTGCCCTCACATGTTTCGGTTGATTTGTAGGTGAACGTGCTAAAAAGAAAGGAATTATTGACAAAAGTACAAGAAGGGCGAGCTAGATCAGGTTTTTTTACCAACCCCAGCACAAAAGATAAAGATCTGCGAGGACCTCACACTAGGGCGGGTGGTTTTAGCCGCCCCAATGCGCCTCGCTCATGTCACCTGCCCAAAAATGCGAGTATGTCACTAGGGCGGGTGTTTTCGATAATTTGATAACACAAGGATTTTAATAACTTCTAGGTCACACAAGTAATTAAATAACTTGTATGCATGTGGTTCGCGTGGACCTAAAAATTTTCGAGGCGTTACAATTTTCCCCCCTTAAATTGAATTTTGTCCTCGAAATTCGCTTATCCTTGATAAAGTTCAGACTTAGTTCTAGTATCCCAAAAATCCACTCTTCCACTGCGCTTCTCTAATAAACCTTAAATTCTATAATTTCCTTTCGTCTCCTTCATCCCAATTAATATTACCTTCTAAATCCTCATTTGCGAATCGCAACTTAAAGAGACTCATAATGACTTATTGATGTGTTATTATAACCTCGAATTTCAATTTTTCTTACAATTACAATACTAAAAGATGGATGACCATACTTATCGTATATTTTTTTCCTTATTTTATACCCAAAATTTTCATCAACCTATCAAATTTCAATCTTAAAATTCCAAACACACCTACAAATTCTTATATTTTCAAGCTTAATATTGATCCATCCCATAATACCCTTAATTAACATCCCTTATAATGTTATAGCCTAAGATATACCAAGTTTCTAAATATCTTTTCGAGCTTAAATCAACGAAAATTTTCATCATTTAACTTATTGAATTATCACTTATTGTTAAACTAGTCCCCAAATTCCTTAACAATTGCAAGGTAAGTTCTTAATTTCCTCAAAATTTATCGCATTGGTCATTAATTTCAAAAATTCTACAATCAACCCATAAGTTTTTTTCATTCTTAATTCCTTGCTATAGGTTTTCCATAACATAAATTCCGATAATTTTAAGCTTATTAACCCAAAAACCAATTCCCATAACCAATCTTACCTTTCATCAAAACTTAAAATCCCAATTTATACATCTTCTTACTTCCAAATATCATTGCAGTTTTCGAATCATTATTATTTAGGTATAATTCCCAAAAATTAACTCAAATAGTACCCACGAGTCATCAGTATTTTCGTAGAAAAATCTAGGTGTCCCAAAAGCATTTATAATATTCATGATTAACTTATGGCCCAAAATTAGGACGTCAATACTAAAATCCAAAATTCAAAATAGTCCAACTCCATCACAAAGCCAACATGCGTTGAAATCATATAATTTCCATTTCATATCATATGACGAATAAAAATTGTAAAGCGTATAAATAATATATCCTCATAGCGCTAGTAAAAATGTAATTCATGTAGTCATAGAGGTAACAACATATAAATCATGTAAACTTACAGATGTTGAGGCTTGACGACTGATCTTTCTGGCGCTGATGGTCGCACAACCCTTTACAGAACTATTGCTCTGATACCAACTGAAACATCTGCTACTCGTTTTCTTAAAATTTGTTAGAATTTTTTTAAAAAAAAAATCCTCCAAGGATCGGCCGAACACTCACAAATATTTTAAAATATTTTTGCACCATTTTAAAAAATAACATCCAGCTAACATTTAAAAATCAAAGGAAAATATCTTAAATCGTAAAATCGTCAAACGTCTTACCCAACCTAAAAACATTATTTGAAAAGTATAGCCATACTATAACCTCACAAAAACATATCATAACCTAAATAAATAGTCATAAAATATCTTTAACATAATCTTAAAATCATAAATCATAACTAGTGCGGAAAACTAGTATCGGTCCTCGGGTTATGTGCACCTTCAGTCCAGCAAAGTCAACCATCAAGACCTCCAATAATATTATTATCATAATCACCTGCATCAATCACACCTAGTGAGTCTAAAAACTCAACACACCATAATCTTGATAACAAGTACTACATATACAAATCACATACAACAGTGAAAATACTTGTACTTAAAATAGTGTTTTCATGAAGATACATAAACTTTAAACATGAACATTTTCGTAAACATTTTCTTGATGCATAACTTTAAATAAAATCATTTTCATGATGCATAAACATTAAATAAAAATATTTTCATAATGATGTATCATCTTTAAACATAAACATTTCCATATCATCCTCAACATATTCATATACATATTATCATCGACATATACGTATTAATTTTTCCTTTCGTTGAATTCAGATCGTTAATTGTGACTTTCGTGTTCATCTACGTATTGGGCGATGGATCCATCTACATGTAACCTCAGTACTTGAAGGTGGTGACATCAGCGACACTCTCACCTGTCAATTAAGCATTAATCTTACGTATTAACATATCATCGTTCGTATTCATATTCGTATCCAAGTAAATACAATCGTCGGGCTCCCATTGGGACCGTCACCCTCATGATATCTCCAACATATCATCGTATTAGTCACAATTAAATCACTACCTTCAACGTTTCATATTCTCATCACTTTATAAAGTTTAAACATGCATATAATGTTTTTCTTTAAAACCAAGTATGCAACATATCTTTTAACGTTATCGTTTCCTCATAATAATCCATAAACATTTTAAAATAAACCTTTTAACATATAGCATTCCTTTAACTTTTTAAAATAAACGTTTTAACATATTTAATCATAAAAATCCCCAAACGTTTAAAATAAACTTTTAACATATTAAATCATAAACATTTAAAATAACCATTTTGACATATTAAATCATAAACATTTAAAATAAACGTTTTAACATATTAAAAATCCATAAACATTAAAAATACACATTTTAACATATTAAATCATAACAATTCCATAATCATTTTAAAATAAACATTTTAAAATACAAAAATTCATAAACATTTCAAATAATCATATTGGCATATAAAACAGCATTCAGAGCTCTGCCATAACGTTTACTAATTTGCGGGTGTAAAATTACCGTTTTGCCCCTATACGTAAAATTTCACGTTTTTGAGATTTTCTTAATTCCGTCGATCTAGATCATCCCAAATAATTATTTAAGCTTACATAAATTTTCTCATATTTTTATTTGGCTTAAATTGATGACTTTTCAATTATTCTTTAAATATAACATATTAACACGTTTTAATCTCGAATTAAACAAAACCTCAGTATCAAATTCCAAAATTAAAAATTTAGACTTTTAATAATTATTTGAGCTTAAATATAATTTTCGATAATTTTATTCCGCTTAAAATTTGGCGTTTCAATTAATTATTTAATTAATGGTTCGTGAGGCGATTAAATCCCGGATAAATCCAAAACTCATTATTTAGATCCGAAATTTTAAACATAATATTTTTTATTATTTATTCACACCTTCCAAATCATGAAACACACCTGTGGACCCATGGTTCCAATATTAGTCTTTTAATTTTCGTTTTTGACACCTAGAGAAACACACCGGGCCATCTCCAAAAATACTCGAGCCACGCCCGAGCCACCTCGAGCCAAACCCGAGACAACCCACCTAGGCATCTCTTGACCAAGCTCAAGCCCCTGAACCTAGACCTGGCTCGCTCAAGCTCACCTGGAACCAAGCTATAGAACCTGCGTATGGATGAACTCTTGCATGTAAACTCCTAGTGACTCTAGGAATCTTCCAGCCCTTAACCACCGAGCCCACATGACCCTAGCCATCCTTGGACCACACACAGACCCTACCCAGACCAGCCCTTACCCTGGATGTTAGAGTATATGCACGTCGAGCCAAGTGTTGGCCGAGTGTTCACAATGAAACTCTATGTATAAACAGTCTTTATTTTAATAATATTTGAAATTATTGACACTTCTTTATCTGTATACCCATGCTAGTTGCATAGATAAAGTCCTTGAATATACAAATAGTAGAAATAATATGAGATGCTCATATTATGAGTATCATGAAACTCATATTTGGAATACTGTATATTCTAAACAGTTCCTAGTCGATTCAGCCGCTGCAAAGAAGGATATAGGCCTCTAGAGTTCGAGACTAGTATCTGCGATGTGAGTACCATGTTTCATTGGTAGGGGACATTGTGATGTCCGAGCATGCAGATAGGTGCTCCTGGTAGAGTACACTGAACAACCCTTTATAAAGGACTTTCCAAGTGGTTCTCACTTATCGAGTGGAAACGTCGTAGTTTATGGTTGTACACCATTAGTCCTTATGACCCGGGACAACATTGAGACTCTATATGCTAGAATTGCACTTTGACTTATTTTCCGACTCTCATGGGGTCATCAGGTGGCAAGGTTGGGTGTTTTGTCGAAACATATAGGACTCGATCCATTGTAGTCAGGGATTCACCGCTTACCTTCGGGTATGGATATCCTATGTGATCTCATGTGTATGTAGTTTGAAATCTTTGATTAGAGTATGGTGGCAATTAAGAAAGGGGTTTCTTAGATTACACCATCGATGCAACTACGACAGGACACATAGTATTGATTCATTGACAACTCTCGATGTACCAATGGTTGTCGAATCGGTCGGGTTATATGAGTTGAAGGGACCGTACTATATGCTAACCATAATTAAATGGTTCTTGCAGGCACTATCATTTGATACATAGGGAATCATGTAAACGATGCTGCTAGGCGTTTAACATGATTGGTTGGGTACTATCAGACTTGAGTTCTGACGTTCTTATTATCAAGGAGTTGATAAGTAAGAATGGAGCAACTGGGGTATGCTCGAATAAGGACATGTTTAGTCCGAATCACATAGAGATGTGAACCCACAGCTAGTTGTATCAATGAACCATTGAGGGCCACACAAGTGCTAGCTTTCTAGATCCCGTTGAAAAGTTAAAATAGTTCAATGTGTTGAACGGCTTATAAAGGAGTTTATAAGCATAAATAAAAATTGAAGTATGACTTCTATAAGGAGAATGTAACTTTTAATTTGAGGAAGTGTTCCTAAATTAAAAGTTGGTCAATCGAGTAATGTAGTCGAAAATTGTGATTTTCATATACATTATTATGGACTAAATTAAATTAATTCAAGTGTTGAATTAATTAAACACTAGTGGACCTAGTAGAGTCCAAATAATTAAATTAATTCAAGTGTTGGATTAATTAAACAACATTGGATCTTGTAGAGCCCAATTAGAAATAATTATTAAACTAGTGGGCTTGAGTAAAATCAAGTAAAGGTTAAATGGTCTCAAATGTGTTTGAGACAGTTAAATAAAAATCCATGGGCTTTGTAATTGTCACAAGCCCAAGTAAAATGCATGCTTGGAAGGTGAAGGGTTAGAGACAAATTTTGAGTTAATTGCATGGCATGAACAGGCACCTTTTTGCTTTAACGTTTTCCACAACCAAGAAAAACACTCCTCTGTCTCTCTTCCCTTCATGTTGGATGAAATTTTATGCTAAATTTTTCCAAAAATTTGTTCTTCAATTGTTGAGGAAACAATATACTTCTCAAAGAAAAATACCTTACATTTTCTAGTGCAAGTGTGTAAGGTGGTTCTAGCTAGTTGGTGGTGGGCTTGATATTGAGCAAGGTGTGCTCTTGGAATCTTGAAGATTTGTCTATTCGTTCAAGAGCTTAGTTGTATATCAACTAAGTTGGAGCCAACATCAATCTTTTAAGATTGATAGGTATATTTTCTATAAACACCCTATGTATGACATACTGTGTTTTGTATTTGCTACACATCTTAGTAGAGGTGTTCGATTTTTTTCTTGAAAATAAATTTTTCAACTTCCGTTGCGTATTAGAACACCTAGTATTAGAACACCTAAAATCGATCCCTTTCAAGTTGTATCATGAGCTATGGATACTATTTTGTGTAGCATATACATGATATTATATTGAGGTCGATTTCTAACCGCATGAGAAAAGTTTTTGCAACAAATCGAAGGCCGAATTTTGGGCAACTTTTGGCAGCTTGGGCTACCCGTGGGGCTGCCCATTTCGGGCAGCAAGGGCAGACCGAGGGGCTGCCCGAACAGCCCCTTAAATTGTTTTTTAAAAAATAATTTTGTTGTTGGCCGGAATCCGACGACGGCGATGACGACTAGGATTTCAAAAAGTGTTTTGGAATATCAAAGTGTCATGGGCCTTGAAGTTGTTGGGCCATTAGATGGCTAATACAATTTGTGAATTTAAATGGGTCAAAATTTTTTTGGTGAAAAATGATTTTTTGGGCTCTTACGTTTAAATTTACAAAAGTTTCAAATATTTTCTCATGAAATAAATAATTTAAGTTGGACTTTAATTATTTATAGTAAATGGTGGTTTACAAGAAATTCGGTTATAAATAAATTAATTAGAAAATAGACAAAGGTGCTTGTATACTTTGTTAATTTATTTTATAATCATGGCGGTTAGTGATTGGATCAATTAATTATTGTGATAATTAATTGATGGTGTATGATATGTGATATTATGCATGAAGGATGATCAAAAGCCCAAGCCCAATTTTCTAGGTGTATGCTAGGATATTTTTTGTTGAATGATTGTAATAATTATCAAATTTCAAGTGGGCTTGGTTTATGGCCCATTCCCACCCCATGAGATGTATCCCTATTTGCCATGGATATTTATTTGTAAATATTAGTATAGTGGAAGATCAAGATTGGAAGATGGTGGCCTTGAGGATTATGAAGATCGAAGACATGTAAATATTGGAGGCTAATGTAATAGTTGCAGTTGCATCCTATGCATTTCCCTAGGATTGGACCTAGGCCCGTGTTTAGCTCACACGGGCCATTAGTTTTGGGGCGATTGATCATCCTTGTTTTATTTACTGTTTATAATATATGCATGATATGTTATAAATAATGAGTATATGCGTTATTATTATGATAATAACAAAGTTGCATGAAACCGGCAAACATACGATCAAACATGGTGAGCTTTTAAATAAAATTAATGATGAGACTTTTCAAAATTAAAAACCCTCATTTTGAATAATATTAAAAAGTAATATCAAGCCCGAAAAGGGGAATTATAAATTTGTTTATAATTTCCATGTCTTCCATCGACAATGGGTGCATGATGAACGCTACCCGTACTCGGGGCTCGGCTCATATTATTGGGGGGCCCTGGGTGCCGGAAACCTGTGACATCCATTGACATGGTGATGTGAAGTACGTGGAACTCCCATGATTTCGGCTTATATTATTGGGAGAACTCATGGCGACCGTCCATTAAGGTTCAACATCGATTGGCATGTTCTTGAAGTAATACATGAGTAATATTATGATTTCAAACACTTCCCATTGATTATTGCTATATGTATATTGTTAATATCTTATTGATGAAAACATAGCACCATATTCCATTGTTATGTATTAAATATGTAAGAAACTCATGAATATTGATGATAGGTGCTATGTAATGAACATGAACATGAACATTGAAAGAAAAAAGGACAGATTTTACATGATGTAGAGCTTGTTGACATTATGGGTGGTTTTAAGTCCACCAAAGCTATTGGTCAATATATGTTCATGGGGCGTGGGGTTGCCAAAGGTTGCTCCCTGACGTCCAACACAGTAGTAGCTATATAATAAAGCAAGCACAGTAGTACAGGTCAACTAATGAGGATCAAGTACAAAAATGAACATGAATATATGCTATGATATGACATGGTTTAAAGTTTCATTGTTGTCACGACTTGATATATATGTTCCTTCGACGCATATTGATACGTACAAGTGCCAACTTATTGAGTTTTATAAACTCACGTAGCTCATGTATTACAGGATCAGGTAGTGAAGATGCGTAGAATGCCGGTTTGCCAATGGATGCTTGTGACGTGCCTCACCTCGACAAGAACCGGGACTTATTATTGTATAGCTTCCGCATATGTATTATAATGAGTGAAATGTTAGGGTTTGAAACAAGTATCATATTATGTTTATGATGATGCATAATATGCATGTATATGAGAATATGGACAATATGGTGCATAGTTTTATATGAAAATATAGTTGATATTGTTGTATATATGGTATTGCTTGAGGTTTGGTTTAAACAAAATGTAGGGACATCATGCCAAAAATTTTATAAACCATCAAAGTGATGCCTCTTGTTTGATTTGCTTAATAATATAGTTATATCATTCAAACCTTATTCTAATTATGGTAATTATGCTAAGTATAGAGTAAGGGTGTGACATTTTCAACATATGAAACGTAGATCATTTCGATACCTTCGATTTGATATAAAATTCGAATTATTTGGATAAATATTGTGTGAGATATGATTATTTTCGTAGGACTGCTCAAACTGCGTTTTCTGAAAGTTTTGTTATTGAGGTATTCTTGAAGTTTATTTGTTGCAGGATTCGTTGGATGTAGGGACCCGGGCTCTAACTCAATTATTTTGGGATTTATTGGATCTTTGCTCGAAAATGTGGGTCAAAATTTTGCTTTTAACATGAACTTTTGTTAAAAGCTCAAATGTATAATTAAAGCATAACATGTCTCTATATTAATTAAACAACATAATGTACATACAAGTCTGTCAAGTACAATCATACGCTAGTGTTTAAATACCAACTACAAATATCAGTAGTACAAGTCTAATAAGCAAACACTAGAAATCTTCAACGCCCGAGATCTCCACGCTATCCTCAACCTCTCATCTAGCTCGAGACCCAGATCCTGCCCCACCTGTTGCCATGCACACATACAGACAAGACAACAGCCGGATAACTCCGGTGAGAACAAATCCCAGTATAAAACATGGTAAGCATGTATAGAAACAATCTAAATCATAAAATATGCTATCATGAACATATTCAAAAGTAATAGATTTCATAATCTATGAAATCAAATCAAAATAAGCATGCAACCCAATTCAGATACACATGAAATTTAAATCAAATCATATAAACATGATGTCATGACTGAAAGCAATAAACATGGATTTCATAGTCTATGAAACCACATTCATAACCACATGCAGTTCTAGTCAACTCATGTCTAGACTCGACTCAACTATATCTCTAGAGATCCCGGGGTGAATAAGACGTCACTGTCTGTCACCTACCCTCCCAATCGGGGTGACGTACGTCTTATTCCTAGACTTCGGTCATATCTGTATCGAATAATCTACAATAGGAGGGTGTCTGCTCCTATGTAACGATACACCGAACGTCTAGAAGTCTGACTATCTGTCAAACTTTCCTACCTCAAATGCAATGTATAACAATCTGTAAACAAAGCATGTTCATTTCAAAGGATTTGAATATAAAGTCTATAAACAAATCACAATTATATCAAAAGATAAACAATAATCAAGTATGTGATTTTATTGGGAAACTCAAATGAGATCTGATTTGAGTTATATCTTCCCAGATATCACATGAATTATACCTTTGTCGTCCTGGTCTGACGAAGACGAAGTCTCGAAGTCCAATCTGTCCATATCAAGTCTGAGATGACAATATCAAATACACTGTATCAATGTGTAACTCAATTCACGATCTGTTCTGATCAATACTCAACTCAGTATATAATCTGATCAATCTAAATTAACTGATGTTTCAACGGCATACTAACACAGTCTTGTAACTCCGTAAATCACAACATCACTGATATCATATCTAATTCATAACACAGACATATGGTATAATTTCCTCAGTCTGATTCCACAAATATACCGAATAATCTATTCAGAACATATGAGAATAATCATTTCTCCATTCTTGAATCAAGAACAATACCAATCTAGTGGTCAATCTAAATCAATATCTTCAGAAAATCATAACAATTGTATAAACAGTCTATTCGTAAATCTGACTTCGATTATACAATACCTACGGTAGCAAACACACCATATCTGAAACATATACAGTTCTAACAACATCATATTTCCAAAACATCTCAAAACGTAATAAAACTTACGTCCTTGTGTAGCTCGAGTCGAGAGGAGTACGGTACTACGTTCAAATTCGAATTCTGATGAACGGTCCTTCCACAATCGCCAATCAAAAAGGCGTAAGGATTTTCTATCAAAATGTCGACCTCCTTTTCTGAAATTCTGAGGGAAAACGTGTCATTCCTCTATATATATACTGCATGCATTTCATGAAACATGGCATCATTTTTCATGCAACCCGCATGACCGCGGGTGCGGTGAGTGTAAGGAGCGCGGGTGCGCTCAAGCGGTGATCCTAGCCATTCTCTCCGCAGCTCATACCGCGGGTGCGCTTCTTGCAAGACCGCGGGTGCGGTGTCATCAGCGCGGGTGCGCTCCGTCTAATACCACGGGTGCGGTGTGTCTACGGGATTTGTACTTCATTTTCTGCACATGCACCGCGGGTGCGGTCGTGCTAGCACCGCGGGTGCGGTCGTGCAAACTTCTAAATTCTAGCTTTCTGATCATGCAACACCTGGTTTCTCAAATCTTTCTTCCCTCATTGCATGTCATGCATTCTCATATCTTTCGAGTCTTACATTAACGAAGATTAACAATCTTGGTTTATCAATTCTATAATTCTTGGGCATTACATTGGGAATGTTGGGTGACTGCTGCTGCGTTTAAGCATGGTGAGTAGGATGTGGGGTTGATGTTTGGTGCTTCGTCTCGGGTTGATAGGCACTTAGTCGTATAAGAAGTCGTAGAAAGTATTTTGGGTGTCAAAATTCATGTTTATGTATATTGTTGCGTAGTTGTTGTGTGTTGTTGTTTTGGAGACATTTACTCGAGTTGAATCCTCGTCATAGCGTCCTAAGATGAGTTTAGTTGCATCGGTTCGAGTCGTTTGAGCGTGACTTTTAAAATTGCAATAAAATGTGTTATTTTGGGTTGTTTGTGCGCAGGATTAGCGCCACAACGCTCGCCAGGGAGCGCCGCAATGCCCATTCTGTGTAAGCTTGGCGCCGCGGCGCTGCCCTTGTGGCGCCGCAGCGCTAGGCCTGCGGCAATGCTAGCACCGTGGTGCTAGTGGCGCTAGGCAGCGCCGCAGCACAGCACTGTCCAGCGCTTAGCCGCTCGTCTATGCCTTTTTAAAACACTATTTTAGGCTCATATGTTCTATATTTTGGGGAATATTCACACATCATGTTAGGGTTTGTTTCGGGAATTGATGTCATGACTTAGTATAATGATTCACGAGCGGTTATGAACGTCATAAGAAAATTGTCATTTTGGGTGGTGAGCACGATCATTATGTCTAAGTATGGAAATTAAGTGCTTGAAATCTTGTTAGCATGTGCTGTTGGAATTATTTTGTGGGCTCACATAATTTAATTAATTGTATATGGATAAGCTATAAATGACCCAATAACGTGATCTAATTAATTATGGGTTTCCAAAATATTAAATAAATTAGTATGATCCACCTTATGTGTAGAATCCCAGCCCAATTAGGTCTTCTATGATGGGTTGAAGACTGTTAATGTTATATAAGGTTATGGTCCCCAAGGCACAGAGAATACAACACAGAATACATACGGCGCATGTATTCTAGATCTCTCTCTTTCTCCCATCAAAGGCAAGAATAAGGTGGTCGATTCTCTGTTGCCTTGGAAGATCCATAACTCTGAAGCTAGATCAATCAATGGATTC
This sequence comes from Primulina eburnea, assembly GCF_022965805.1. Lineage (NCBI taxonomy): Eukaryota > Viridiplantae > Streptophyta > Magnoliopsida > Lamiales > Gesneriaceae > Primulina > Primulina eburnea. The sequence goes on from NC_133115.1 coordinate 17,634,743, forward strand.
TGGTACGTGTTTAGTGTTATTTATATTTTTTGATAATTCGACATGAATTCCTGGCGTGTTGTGAATATTGATTTAATCACAATATTTATAGATTTATTTTATTAAATCTCTAACAAGTGGTATCAGAGCCACGTTCATGTTGAATTATGAGAATTTTGTTTATTGATGGATCGAAACAGAAAAATTATGTTTTATTCCCACATATGAGGCGATTTTCTTGTCTGTAAATTTTTTGGATTCAGATTTGATCTTTTAAAATTTTCTAAATTTGGATCTGAATAAATTCATGTTCTTTGTATCTAGTATTTTCGAATTTTTAATCCAAAATTCAGATTTATTTCCGAATTAAAAACAAAATCGGAAATTCGAATTTTTGGAATTATGGATAGGCCGCCGGATTCAGGGAAAATCGGACATTCTCCGGCCACTTTTCGGCGGCGATTGCTAGGCATTTTGTTCGCAACACTTTATCACTCCATAAACCTCCAACAATTATCCGATCGTTTCTGTATTGATCGAATTTCGCGACTGAATCCTGTAAAATCTGGCCGCGCGAATCCCGGTTTTTTTGGAAGATTCCGATCAATTTGTAGCTGATTGTTGTTCGGAGATTGTAGGGTAGTGGTCGGCCGTTGTAAGGCGGTTCTGGATCATGGTCTCCGTCGACTGGTTTGGCCGGAGGTGGCGGCGGCGGCGGCGGTTTTGGGGTTAGGGCTAGGGTTTCGAATTTGGGGATTGATTGGGTTGAATTTAAGGCCTTGTTTGGTTGTTCCAATTTTGAAATCCATAATTTTGACATTTTATTAAAATTTCGACTTCCGCAATTCTGATTTGTGAAATTAAACTCGTTCATTTCAATATTTAATTGCATGAAATAAAATTAATACGGAATTATTCATTATTTTATCTTCTTATTTTATTTCGATAAAATATTTGTGGATGAATAATTATAAGGTGTAAATATTTTATTCCTTGCATATTTGGTCTTTAAGTTTTATTTGGACCAATTAAGGGAAATTAAATTTTCTTGTGAAAATTTTAAGTTAAGTTGATACTTTGTGTAATGCCCAAGAATTTAAATTACCGTAATCTGAAATGATTTGGGCATGATTACCGTAATTTGGAATTAATCTGGAAATGATTTATTAATTAATTACGGTAAATATAGACGGAACGGATCGGACCAAAACACATGAGAAAGGTGTAGATTGTGTGTGCAAAGAAATGAGTTAGGCGCACATGCGCGATGGAATGGAGCGCACATGCGCGCATAGGACAGAAGCTTCCGCGCACATGCGCGGCGGGTAGGCGCGCACATGCGCGGCATGTCCAGTAGCATGAATGCCGAGACTGTAAGTCTCGCGCATATGCGCGAGGTAGTGCGCGCATATGCGCGAGCACTCCAGTAGGTCTCGCGCATATGCGCGACTTGTGTTCGCGCATATGCGCGAGTAGTTGGGTGAGGGGTAAGGCTCTCGGCGCATATGCACGGAGTTGTGCGCGCATATGCGCCAACCATGCAGAACGTAAGGATGCCACTTGTTTTCTTGTGGGCGAGGTGTATATATATTTATATACATACAAACGTATTCAGATATAAAAATCGAGAATCTGGGAGGAAAGCTTCAAGTTTCTTTCGATTTAAGAATTGTGATTTTACGAGCGATCCGTCCGTCAGATTTTAAATCCGACTTCAGTACCGAGTTCCTATCAACGTAGACTACAACTGGACGTAAGTTTTGCTACGTTTAGACATGTTTTGAATTTATGATATTGTCTAAATTGAATAGGAGTTAGATATGATGTTCTTGACACAGTAGACATCATATATCTGAAGTCAGATTGAAGAACGGACTGTGTATGGAATTGTTATGAATTTTCAGAGTTTATTCGATTGTAATATACTGAATTGATATCAGAATCATGGTATTATTAATTTTGTGATACTGGGATTGATATCTGATTTGTACTATATCACTGGATATGTGGATATTAGTCAGATTGGGATCAGATGAGTTGTTGAATTGTTATACTGATAGTGTATTACCGGGATTGCGGGATGGTACAGAATTGATATAGAATTTGGTATTGATATTGATTATGAGTTTCTGTATTATATCTGTGATGTTGGGATTGACGGGGTTACTGAGATTGTATTATTATACCGTCGAAGCATCAGCGAATTGATATTGATCAGACTCAGTATTGATTGTGATTATATCGTGATATTGTCGATATGAATTGGATTGTGTCTTGATTCGATATTAATCAGAACAGGCTTTGAACTGAGCTGTATATTGACACAGTCTATTTGATATTGTGAATTCAGATTGACATGGACAGACATGAAATGGAGTCTTCGTCTTCGTCAGATTATGAAGACAAAGGTATAAGTTAATGTGGTATTGGGAGATGGACTTGAGTCGGTTTAGACTTGGGTTTCCCTAAATCACATACTTTACTTTATTGCATTGATATTTGCATGGCTTGATGGATATACTTGTTTTCTTGAATTATAGATTACAGGTATTAGAAGAGTAATCTTATGACAGAAGTGCCGTTAGTGGTAGGATCGCCACGGGCACATTGCACGATGTCATAAGATGGGGTATTGGCTGTTGTGCCAAAGACTGTCACTGGATGTTGGATTATCGATGTAGATAGATTGAAAGCTTCTTCTATTACTATTGGTTGATATTATATCGATGTGGATAGACGTATAGCTTCTTCTATTACTGTTAATTGATATTATATCGATGTGGATAGATTCATCGTTCCTTCTATTACTGTTAATCGATGTTATATCGATGTGGATAGAATCGGACTTTGTTCTATTACTGGTAATCGATATCATATCAATGTGGATAGAATCAGGGCTTGCTCTATTACTGGTAATCGATAATATATCAATGTGGATAGAATCAGGGCTTCGTCTATTACTGTTAATCGATACTGTATCGGTGTGGATAGAACTGGAGTCTTTTCTATTACTGTTAATCGATACTATATCGACGTGGATAGAACTGGAGTCTTTTCTATTACTGTTAGTCGATATATACATGCCAACTTCTGGAACCGGGATCCCTAGACTAGGATTGAGTCTAGTCTGAATTTTGTAGCTACGAGTATTGTTGACAGTGTGTTATTGATTATGTTTCAGATTGTTACATATTGTTGATACCTGATTACATGCTCTATATTTGTTATATGATTGCATGTTTCATTGATTTATACTGGGAGTTATTCTCACCGGTTTATCCGGCTGTTGTCTTGTCTGTATGTGTACTTGACAACAGGTGGGACAGATTCAGGGTCGAGGAGATGAGGAGAGATCGAGTTAGAGTGGAGACTTCGGACTTTGATCTGAGATAGGGTTTGAACACTTGACATTAGTTGTTAAACTCTAGTTTGAATAAATGTTTTGTAATACAGGATTTTTATTTTATATACTCAGATGTATATATGTTTTATTTCACTACGTTCCGCAATTTAAAAAGAAAAATTTTTAGACCCTGTTTTATAATTGATTAATTAGTCCCAATGATGATTAAGAACTTGATTAGCGTCCGGGTCCCCACACTTTGTATCTCAAATTTATTTAAATTTAAATTACATGTTAATAAAGTGATTTTTTTTAGATATGTAGATATTGTCCACGTTCAAAATAAATTGTGTTTCAATTTATGCGAAAAATAGCCGGCCCAAAGGAAGACTATTTTTTGGCCAAATTTCAAACACAATAGATGATTATAAAGTGCATCTAGATCTATGCGGAAAATAATCGGCCCAAAGGAAGATTATTTTCTGGCCAGATTTTAGATTAAATATATCTTATTTCAAGTGCATTTATATCTATGCGAACAATAGCCGGCCCAAAGGAAGACTATTTTTTGGCCAGATTGCGGACTTAATAAAAAAAATGTGTTTATATCTATCCATAAAATAATCGACCCAAAGGAAGGTTATTTTTTGGCCAGATTATAAGCACATAATTATGTGGTCTTAAAGTGTGTCAAAACTATGCAGAAATTTATCGGTCCAAAGGAAGATTATTTTCTTGCCAGATTGTAGACACATTATATGACATAAAATTGTGTTAAATTTATGCGAAAAATGATCGGCCCAAAGGAAGGTCATTTTCTGGCCAAATTTTAGCATAATATGTGGTACTAAATATGTGATAATTTCGGATTCATCCATGCTTGCAATTGTCGGTCCAAAGAAAGGCATATTGTTGGCCGGTTTTATTATCAATATTTAATAACCATGATGGTTGAGTGTACTATTTACAAATTGTTTTTTTTTTTCAAAGACTATATATCAATGTTGTGCTAGATTTTTTTTTTGGGCCCACCACCAGCATGCTTATATTTTGTGATTTATTTAATTTAAATATATGCATGGACTATATTTTACTGTGAGTTTTTGTTCTATTTTGTTCTAACATCTTCTATCTGTCAATCTGAACAACATTACAGTACTTAATGGCTCAAACTTCAAGAAATGGAAAGAGCATGTTATGATAGTGCTCGGCAGCATGGATTTGGACTATGCGCTAAGGGAATATCGTCCCGCACTTTTGACCAGTTCAGTAACTGCTGATCAAAAGGGTACTTTGGAAAAGTGGGAGCGATCAAATTGCATGAGTCTGATAATTATGAAACATTCAATTCCAGATACTATAAGGGGTGCAATTCTTGAAGAAAAGGATGTTAAAAAAGTTCCTTGCTCAAATAGCAGATCGTTTCACTGCAAACGAAAAGTTCGAGACAAGTACTATTTTGAATAAACTTGTCTCAATGTGGTACAAAGAGAGAGGTAACATAAGGGAGTACATAATGGAAATGTAAAATCTTGTGACTCGACTAAAAGCATTCAAGTTGGAATTGTCGAAAGACATAGTCGTGCATTTAGTTTTGATCTCTCTGCCTGCGCAATTTAACCAATTCAAAATAAGTTATAATACCCAGAAGGAAAAGTGGACTTTGAATGAGCTTATTACGCAGTGCGTTCAGAAGGAGGAGAGATTGAAACAAGATATGATTGAAAGTGCTCACTTGGCATCTAACTATCAAGGTAATTGCAAAGGAAATAGAGCAATAAGGAAGGAAACTCTGGGACTTCATAGCATATAGAGCAACATAAACAAGATAAAGTGATCACTTGTTTCTTTTGCAAAAGGACTTATGGGCATGTGAAGAAGGATTATCTCAAATACGCCAATTGACGTGCAAAGAAAGGGTTGCCTAAGGAGCCGGTTTCCAACTGATTGGTGAAAGATACATCTTATGGAAAATGACAATAAGATTGATGGTGCCTTTTTTTAAAGCTTCATTTAGGAACTGAGTTTTTTACTTTCTGGTATTTGAATTTGAAAAACGAAATTTGATTTTAGTTTCATGTTTGGACAAATCAAGTTTTTCTTTTATCCATGTGGTATTTTCAATTTTTCGAAATTCAAATATGTTTGGTATGAGTTTCTTGATTGATAAGCTTGATAAATTGAACATCAATATTTTAAATGACATTGACATTATGCATGCATTGAAATTAAATGCAAATTAATTTCGTATGTTGACTTTAGTGGGAGTGAGTAAATTAGAAAGTCAACATTGAGAATAATATATTGATATTTATGTCCATATATGTGGTGGTATAATTTTATTAGTTGGTAATTTCATTCGGATTTATTGAGAACATTGTTTAGATAGTGTGAACATCATTAGAATGTTGGGCAGATATTTAAGAAACCCGACATTGGATTATTAATCGGGTTATGCTGTACATAAAGTGAACTAAGTATTTTACACTCACACATCGGAAATCTGACATTTGGAAATAGTTGGATATTTGGACTCCGAATAAAGTTGCGGAATTTTATCACAGGTAATGATCATTGGTTTAAGAAACCATTGAGGATCAATTGTGATAATAAAGCCGTTATATTATATTTAAAGAACAACTCAAACTTGTCAAAGTCAAAAGATATTGACATGAAGTTTCTAGTTGGAAGGAAATAATTTAGAGTAGTTGTGTGTCAATTGAGCATGTTATTGCAAACTCTATAATTGTGGATGCGTTTGTCATGGGTTGGCCACCCAAGATTTTTGGGCATGTGACACACATTGGTGTTGTCCATATAGTTAATATGCCTGTAAAGTGGGAGTTTGTATTCGGTTTAAGAATTAACTCATTTGCCATGATTTGAGTTTCTAGACAGACTAAGGTTTATTTGAATTACTCTGAAATAAAGTGATGACTTTAATTGCGGTTTAGCATTTGGTTGAAAGTCTGTTATTGGACTCTTTGAGTCATTAGGAGGACCAGTTGGAAATGCAGGTTTTATTCTGAGATCACATTTTTTGTATTTCCATGCTACACATCCATACTTGATCTATGTTATTGATTATATTAATATTGTGATCATTGATGGGTCTAGTGATTTTAAATGTAGCGATGACTGATTTGGTTCAATATTGATATAATTGATAGACCAGATTGTTAAGGAATATTTTGGTTTAGATAGCAAGAGCTCAATCCAGTTTTTTGCATGTACAATATCCGGATAACTTATGTGGTCCAAGTGGGAGATTGTTTGAATTATTTTGTGGGCTCACATAATTTAATTAATTGTACATGGACAAGCTATCTAATAAATGACCCAATAACGTGATTGTAATAGCCAAGCCTGGTGAACGGTATGGTTTAAGATTTTGTAATTTTATTGACTAATTGGTTAAGTTTAAGTATAGTTTAGATGTTAAGAGTTGTGATTTATGGTTTATAGTATTGTTGGTTGTACTTGTTTTACTGATTTATTGTAGCTTTGTTGCGATTTAATTCATGGTAATTAGTATGTTGAGCCAATTGGTATGAGACCGATTGTAGTGGTTAGATAAGATATAGATGTGCAACTTTCTTTTTGGGAGTGTTGCCGGATTATGAGGAGAAGCGGAGTTGCGATTCGATTTTTGTTGCATAGAGTTGGTTGTTGGCTACAGAGGTGACCGCACCCGCGGTCAGGTAGGTACCGCACCCGCGGTCGATGTTTCCAGATTTGTGATGTTTTTCCAGTAGGCAGACCGCACCCGTGGTCATTTGAGCATCGCACCCGCGGTGTATTGGCAGAGGCGGCACCGCACCCGCGGTCAATTTTACAGCGCACCCGCGGTCGTCATTTATGGATTTTTGGATGAGGTGGCGAAGGAATAGCGCACCCGCGGTGCAAGGGCTAGCGCACCCGCGGTCCGTGAATAGTAAAGTCATGTTTTCTGTTTTAAGTGATTAAATACAGGAGATTGCTCACTTTTCCCTCATTCTTTCCTCACTTTCTCGATTCTTTAGCTCCAAGGAGACCTAGGGTTCTCATTTCCTTATTTCATTCCTTTGATTCAAGCATCTTGTTTGAGTTTTGAAGTGGGATCAAGATTATTTTGGGTTCAACGAGCTAAGGTAAGCTTATGGGTTTGTTTATTTCTTGGTTTTGGTGTTGGGAGAAGTATTGGGTTTGTGATGGTGTTGGTTTTATGGATTTAATGGTATAGGTTTGTGATTATTGAGATGATAATGGTGCAATACTTGGTTTATTGTTGTAGGTTGTGTACCAAGAGATTTTATTCAAGGGTTCTATTGGTTGTAAGTGGAATTTAATTCCTTGTGCTCACATGATAATATATGTATGGTGTTTCAATGGTTTTAATGTGCTATTCCCTTCATTTGATTCATGTTATGTATTGATACACTTTGTTATATATTATAGAGGCATTTTATGTCTCAATTGTGAAAAAGAGAATACAAGAGAAAAGAGTCTTCAAAGTGTTTGATTAATGCCAAAGAGAGAGTTTAAATGATTTATTGGATTGATAGATATAATAGTTAGAGATTGCATGCAATTAGTTGATCAACGACCATAGGCTTATATCCCTCAGAGTTATCGATGTATATCGATGGGATATAGGTACAGAGACAGAGATACTATGTAGATATCAATCCAACAGAGAAAATAGAAATACCATCTTATTGTTATATTATGCTCTGTTATTCATGTTTCAAGAGTTGATGGTATTTAATGATTTCAAAGCCATGTTTTCATAGTATGCTATGTATCCATTGTTATGTAAGAGTTCCACTTGCTGAGTTTTATACTCATTTCAGTTATTTCATGTGATGCAAATAAGACTAACGAGCCGGGACGTTGATTGTGGGCTGGAGTCATATGCATATAGAGAAGGAAGGAAGAAGACTATTTTGATAGCATTTTGAACATGATCACAAAAATGATATTTTGTATTTTGTTGTATCATTTTGATTGATCATGTATATACTTTTGTTTATACATTGAAATGTATTTTGAATCCTTCCTCTATTTTAAAGAAAATTTTAAATTCCGGTGTTATTTTATTAAAACCGATCGAGGGTGTCACATTTAGTGGTATCAGAGCACCGTTCTTTGGACCAATGCATATGACTTCGTCTATTTTCAACTTTCCGGGTATGTCTTCTTCTACATCTATTCATTGTTATTGGTTGATATGTATTCTGTGAGCTCATTGTAGGAGTTATGCCTCCTAAGAGAAAGGCTTCAGAGGGTGAGGATAGTTCTTCCTCGAGAGTTGTCGACGAGTTCGGCAAGTTACTGAAAGAGCAAGCCAAGGTCCATTGATGCAAACACGGGCGGTCAAGCTCAAAGGAAAGCATGGGATCCGATGCAGTTGTCGGAAGGACTAGTCACGAGGGGACGACTAAAGAAGTTCAAGGAGGCACTACAGGGAGTCATGAGCAAGCATGAAGGGATCGTGATGCATGGGAGTGCGTGTGGAGGCCAAAGGAACATGATTCAAGCATTGTGTGCATCAGCCGAGTCTGCACGAACCCCGACACGGACCTGCACACGGGGTCCGTGCCCTTTATACTCCGAGATGAGCAACTACAGAGCCTACACGGACCTGAAGACGGACCCAGGCACGGGGTCCGTGCCCTACTATATTGGCGAAGACAGTGTCTACACGGACCCGTACGCGGAGGTGAGCACGGAGTCCGTGTCCTTTGCTTCCAGCTGAGGTTTATACCCGAGTGTACACGGACCCGGACACGGAGGCACACACGGGGTCCGTGTCCTAGAGTTTTGGCCGAGAAAAATTACCTTATTTAGAGTTTTATTTTGTTAGGAAACTAGATCCTTGTTATCTTTTTGATATAAGACATATATTGGACGAAAATTTACACACAATACATATATTATTTTGAGTTTATCAAACTTGTGAGAATTTTCTCTCAACTTTTCAAGGCTTTAGCTTTGTTAAATCAAATCAAACTTATCAAAGTTTATAACTTTGTGGCGTTTGTCGATCGTGCTTGTGCGGAATGTCGTAGGCGTCGTTCTTCGAAGGTTCGTCTCAAATTTCGATTTTTATTCTCGTGTTTATTTGTTGCTAAACTTTACTAGTTTAGAGGTGAATAACACATCAAATTACTTGATTCAAAAGATCGGGAAAACACACGAGCCTTATTATCGTAATTAAATAGAGGGTGCGATTGTTTAATCGTGTTTGCTATTTATTCGTATCGAGATTCACATCATTTGGTATCAGAGCATAGGTTTATTGAAATCAAGTAAGGTATCTTGTTAAATTTCAGATCTGTGTTTTTTTTCAATCGTTTTCAGATCTGTTTCGTTCTATCGTTATTCAATTTTCGTGAAACAGTGTTTCTCGAAAATTAGGTCGATTTTCTTCATTTTTTTTTTGGGATTTTCGAGTTGTACTCATAAAAAAAAAAGAGTACAAAATTTCGAAAATTTGCCTACACAATTGTTTTGGTATATTGTTATATTCCCTTTAGAGAGTCATATTCAATTGTCTCTCACAGTCAAAAAAAAAAAAATTCCCTATATTCGAATTTCTTGTCTACACAGTCCAAGTGAGTCGGTCGCATTTGTTCACAAGTTTGAACCTTGATTGTTTGATTTACCCAGAATACAAAGCTTGAGCACTTCCAAGAGAGCTTTCAAAATTTGAGTGATACACTTGAGTGCGAGTGACTTTTCTTTGGAGTGAACGGTGAGTATTTGTTGTGAGCAAACAAAATTGTGAGAAAAGACGAGTGAATATCTTTGGAGTGACCGTGAGCATTTCGGTGAGGATTATTTTATTTCTACTAACCTTTTCTTGCAGGTACAAATTTGACATTAAATGGAGAGGGAGGTAGGAGGTAGGAGGTAGTTCGAATTCGGGGTTGTCTAAGGCCCAAATAGATGCGTTGTTTGTGGATTTTAGTAGGGTGATGACGACCCAAATGGAGTCGTTGCATGAGATCTTGGATAAACTTGAGGTTAGTGTTAGTGGGGGTACCTAAGCCTAGGGATTTGGGTAGAGATGATGAGGAGTATGATCTGGGAGGAGGCGATGAGAGTCAAAATGAGAATTGGGGTAGGAATGGAGGAGGTAGAGGATTTGGTAGAGGAAAAAGGGAAGCCATGCGGGGTAGATATGAGGAGACTAGGGAAGATGGTCACATGGGTAGCATTAAGATGAAAATTCCATCGTTCCATGGGAAATCTGACCCGGAAGCATACCTAGAGTGGGAAAAGAGGGTAGAGTTCGTATTTGAATGTCACCACTACTCCGAACAAAAGAAAGTGAGGTTGGCGGTGGTTGAATTCTTAGACTATGCTCTCATTTGGTGGGATCAATTAGTGACCACTAGAAGGAGGTATAATGAGAGACCCATTGAGTCTTGGAATGAGATGAAGAGGGTCATAAGGAAGCGGTTTGTGCCTAATCACTACTATAGGGAGATGTTTAAGAGGCTACAAAATTTGAGGCAAGGGTCAAAGAGTGTTGAGGACTACTATAAGGAGATGGAGGTAGTCATGATTAGGGCCAATATTGAGGAGGATAGTGAGGCAACCATGGCTCGTTTTCTTTGTGGCTTGAACAGGGAGATTCAAGATCAAGTGGAGCTTAGGCACTACTTGGACCTTGACGAGATGGTGCAAATGGCCATAAAGGTGGAACAACAACTCAAAAGGCGTGGAGTTGGCCGCACCAACCAAACTGGAGGTACGTCTTCTTCTTGGCGACCAAATGTAGCAAAGAGTGATGATAGCAAAGTGGTGACCAAGCCTAAGATTGAGACAAAGCAAGAAGCACCTAGACATGGAGTTCAAGGTAAAACTGAAATTCCTTCTACTCGTTCTAGAGATACTAAATGTTTTAGATGTCAAGGGTTGGGTCATATTGCGAGTGAGTGTCCTAATAAGAGGGTAATGTTTTTGAATGATTATGGTGAGTATGAATCTCAAAGTGAGGGAGATGGCGAGGGTAGTGATGATGATATGCCTGCGTTGGAGGATCCCGATGAGGGATATGGAGCGGTTATAGGAGAAGCGCTAGTGACTAGGCGAATCATGAGTGCCCAAGTCAAGGATGAGGAGGCTAGCCAAAGGGAGAATTTGTTCCACACTAGGTGTTTTGTGAATGGTAGGGTTTGCAATGTAATCATAGATGGGGAAGTTGCACTAATGTGTCTAGTGTTAAGATGGTGGAAAAATTGGGATTGCCTACAATAAAACACTCTCAACCATATAGGCTTCAATGGTTGAATGATTGTGCGGAAGTGAAAGTAAATAGGCAAGTTCTAGTGTCCTTTTCTATTGGGAAGTATGTGGATGAGGTTTTGTGCGACGTGGTGCCCATGCATGCTTGTCATATTTTGTTGGGTAGACCATGGCAATTTGATAGGCACGTTACTCATGATGGGTTCAAAAATCGATACTCATTTGTTTTAAAGAAAGAATCCATTGTATTGCTTCCTTTGTCCCCAAAGCAAGTATTGGAGGACCAATTGAAAAAGAAAAAGAGAGATGAGGCCGAAAAAAAGAGTGAATTAAAAAGTGAGATGGCCTTTGAAAATAAAAATGAAATGGCTGAGAAAAAAAGTAATAAAAAGAGTGAGATAGCCATCAAAACAAAAAAAGAGAGGAAAGAAAATGAGGGAAAAGAAAAGGAGAGGAAAGGGGCCAAAAAAAAATCATATATGGCCCAAAAAGGTGATTTGAAACAATTATTGCACACACATGAACCACTTGTGTTAATTCTTTACAAGGAGATTAACACAAGTGATATAGCCGGGTCCCTTCCGAGCATTATTGTCTCACTATTGCAGGAATTTGACGATGTATTTCCGGAGGAGCTACCTCAAGGCTTACCACCATTGAGGGGGATTGAGCACCAAATTGATTTGGTGCCCGGGAGTGCCTTGCCAAACCGTCCAGCTTATAGGAGCAATCCGGAGGAGACTAAGGAGCTGCAACGACAGGTAAGTGAGCTATTAGATAAAGGGTTTGTGCGTGAGTCCATGTCACCTTGTGTGGTGCCCGTTTTACTAGTCCCTAAGAAATCTGGCTCATGGCGTATGTGTGTGGATTGTAGGGCAATCAATAACATAACCATTAAGTATAGGCATCCCATACCTAGACTAGATGACATGTTAGATGAATTGCATGGGTCTTGCATTTTTAGCAAAATTGATTTGAAAAGTGGGTATCACCAAATTAGGATGAGAGAAGGTGATGAGTGGAAAACTGCTTTCAAAACTAAATATGGGTTGTATGAGTGGATGGTTATGCCTTTTGGCTTAACTAATGCACCTAGCACTTTTATGAGGTTGATGAATCATGTTTTGCGTGCACACATAGGAAAATTTATCGTGGTCTATTTTAATGATATCCTAGTGTATAGCAAAAACTTAGAAGAGCATGTTAACCACTTGAAACTTGTGCTAATCACATTAAGGGCTGAAAATTTGTATGTTAACTTGAAGAAGTGTGATTTTTGTACTAGCAAACTTGTCTTCCTTGGTTTTGTGGTAAGCTCACAGGGTATACAAGTTGATGAAGACAAGGTAAGTGCTATTCGAGATTGGCCAACGCCTACTACTGTTGGTCAAGTCCGAAGTTTTCATGGTCTTGCAAGCTTCTATAGGAGGTTTGTAAAAGATTTTAGCACATTGGCAGCACCAATGATGGCAGTGATCAAGAAGAACGTTCCATTCCATTGGGGCGAGGAGCAAGAGAAGTCCTTTAATCTCATTAAGCAAAAATTGATTAATGCACCTTTACTTGTGTTACCTTATTTTGCTAATACTTTTGAAATTGAATGTGATGCATCAGGTGTAGGTATCGGTGGAGTGCTAATGCAAGGAGGACGACCGGTGGATTACTTCAGTGAAAAGCTCAATGGGGCAGCGCTTAACTATCCCACGTTTGATAAGGAGTTCTACGCACTTGTGAGGACCCTAGAGACGTGGCAGAACTACTTGAGGCCTAAGGAATTTGTGATCCATACAGACCATGAATCTCTAAAGCACCTTAAGGGTCAACAAAAGCTGAACAAGCGGCATGCCAAGTGGGTGGCGTTCATAGAGACGTTCCCCTACATCATAAAGTACAAACAAGGTAAGGAAAACATAGTGGCCGACGCACTATCACGGAGGTATGTACTTTTCTCTACTTTGGAATCTAAAATCTTGGGGTTTGAGCTTGTTAAAGAATTGTATGTGCTAGATGATGATTTTAAAGAGTTGTTTGAAACTTGTATGCATGGTCCACATGATAAATTCTACTTGCATAGGGGTTTCTTGTTTAGAGAAGATAGGTTGTGCATCCCTAAGTCATCCATCCGTGAACTACTTGTTAGGGAGGCACATGGGGGTGGTTTAATGGGACATTTTGGTATGGCTAAAACTTTTAGTGCATTGCATGAACATTTCTACTAGCCACACATGAAACGTGACGTTGAGCGTGTTTGTGAGAAGTGTATAACTTGTAGACAAGCTAAGTCTCGGACACAACCACATGGATTATATACACCACTTCCCGTCCCTAGTGAACCTTGGGTTGATATCTCTATGGACTTTGTTTTGGGGTTACCTAGGACAAAGAAGGGGAGGGACTCTATATTTGTTGTTGTGGATAGGTTTTCTAAAATGGCACACTTTATTGCTTGTCACAAGACGGATGATGCATCTAACATTGCGGACTTGTTCTTTAGAGAAATCGTTAGGTTGCATGGCATGCCTAGAACGATAGTTTCTGACTATGATGTTAAATTCTTAAGTTACTTTTGGAAAACACTGTGGGCTAAACTTGGCACTAAATTAATGTTCTCTACAACCTGTCATCCTCAAACTGATGGTCAAACTGAGGTAGTTAATAGGACGTTAGGAACTTTATTACGTGCTATCCTTAAAAAGAACTTAAAGAATTGGGAAAATTTCTTGCCATTTGTTGAGTTTGCATATAATCGTTGCGTGCATTCTACTACCAATTATTCGCCATTTGAAATTGTGTATGGTTTTAATCCTTTAACTCCGTTAGATTTGATGTCTTTACCTGTGACTGAAAGGTTAAACATGGATGGCAAAAAGAAGGCTGAGTTTGTTAGGAGTTTGCATGAGAAGGTCAAAGCCAATGTTGAAAAGAGAAACGAACAATATGCTAAGCAAGCCAACAAAGGAAAGAAGAAGGTGGTGTTTGAGAAAGGTGATGGGGTTTGGTTGCACTTGAGGAAGGAAAGGTTCCCTGAAAAGCGTCGTTCAAAGCTATTACCTAGGGGCGATAGACCATTCCAAGTTCTTGAGAGGATCAATGATAATGCCTACAAACTCGACTTGCCAGGTGAGTATAATGTTAGTTCTACTTTTAATGTTAGTGACTTGTCGTTGTTTGATGTAGGTGACGAACTAGATTTGAGGACAAATCCTCTTCAAGAAGGGGAGGATGATGCAAACACGGACGGTCAAGCTCAAAGGAAAGCATGGGATCCGATGCAGTTGCCGGAAGGACCAGTCACGAGGGGACGACTAAAGAAGTTCAAGGAGGCACTACAGGGAGTCATGAGCAAGCATGAAGGGATCGTGATGCATGGGAGTGCGTGTGGAGGCCAAAGGAACATGATTCAAGCATTGTGTGCATCGGTCGAGTCTGCACGGACCCCGACACGGACCTGCACACGGGGTCCGTGCCCTTTACACTCCGAGATGAGCAACTACAGAGCCTACACGGACCTGAAGACGGACCCAGGCACGGGGTCCGTGCCCTACTATATTGGCGAAGACAGTGTCTACACGGACCCGTACGCGGAGGTGAGCACGGGGTCCGTGTCCTTTGCTTCCAGCTGAGGTTTATACCCGAGTGTACACGGACACGGACACGGAGGCACACACGGGGTCCGTGTCCTAGAGTTTTGGCCGAGAAAAATTATCTTATTATTGATATGGATCAGATTGTATCTTATTCAGATATTGATCAGATTATGTACTGATTTGAGTATTGATAAGAACAGATTGTGTCTTGAATTATTCACTGATACAGCGTATTCGATATTGTCATTTCAGATTTGATATGGACAGAGTTGAATACAGGACATCATCTTCGTCAGACCGGGACGACAAAGGTATAATTCATGTGATATCTGGGAAGATATAACTCAAATCAGATCTCATTTGAGTTTCCCAATAAAATCACATACTAGACTATTATTTATGTTTTGATATGATTGTTTATAGATTTGTTTATAGAACTTGTATACAAATCTTGCTATGCTTTGTTTACAGATCTTGTGGCATTGCATTAGAATGATTATGTTTGTTTACAGATTGTGTATTCATGCATTAAGATAGGACAGTCTGGAGATCAGGCAGACTTCTAGATGTTCGGCGATATCTCAGCTTAGGGGAAGATCACCGCCCCTATTGTAGATGCGGATACAGATCAGGCCGAAATCTAGGAATAAGACGTACAGCACCACGATTGGTAGGGTAGGTGACAGTCAGTGACGTCTTATTCACAACGGGATCCCTAGAGTTATAGATCGAGTCAAGTCTAGACATGATTTGATTAGAACTGCATGCTTATATGGATGTGGCTCCTAGATCATGGGACCCATCATTACTGCTTTCAGTTGGGTTAGCATGTTTTATGATTAAGATTGTTTATATGCATGTTTATCTGAATTGAGTTGCATGCTTACTTGATTAATTTCATAGATTATGAAATAGATTGTTTCTATACATGATAGCATGTTTTATAAATTAGTTTGTTTATATACATGCTTACCATGTTTTATACTGGGATTTATTCTCACCGGAGTTATCCGGCTGTTGTCTTGTTTTGTATGTGTGCATGACAACAGGTGGTGCTGGATCAGGGTCGAGATGAAGATGAGAGAAGACGAGTTAGCGTGGTGATTCCGGACTTATTGTAGAGTTAGTTTAATACTTGAAATTTAGTATTTGAACCTTAGACAAGTTTGAATTAGAGTATGTTGTACAAGACTTGTATAATTATTATACTGATTTGTATAATAGATAGATGTCATTACCTTCCGCACTTTATTTTAAAAAGAAAAATTTTTAGACCCTGATTTATCTTAATTGATAATTAAATCCCAAAGATGATTAATAAGACAGATCAGCGTCCGGGTCCCCACAACAGGTGGTATCAGAGCGATAGGTCCTTTAGATGGAGATAGTCAGAGTTGATAGATCCTTTAGACGGAGATAGAAGAGAATGAGCGGGGTAGATGAATTTTCTTTCCTTGCATGTGTGTGCTAGCATGAGATTGATTCTAATGTTGATTGACATTGTGTGCTAGCATGAGACTATGTGTTACTGCTTTAAGATACATGGCTACCTGACTATTTGATTTAAATTGGTATTATGTATTCTTGAGTATGAATCAGATCGGATTCATGATCAGCAGTAAGATGATCATGATCAGAAAAAGATTGGCACAGATTGCAGTATTGGGTTACTAATGTTTTTGGTAATCAGATATAGCTCCCCGCAGAATTCCAGAAAAAGGCAGTACGTCATATGATCAGACAGGTAGGTCAGAACCTAAGATAGATGTGGCAGAGATTCAGATGGAAACACAGTTTCAGAGGTTTCAGTCGTTTCAGCCGCCGGTTCTGAAGGGAAATGCGACGCCAGCAGATTGTGAGAAGTAGCTTGAAGAAATAGAAATGTTATTTGAATTCCTAAATTTCACAGATGAGTGTAGAATTAGGCTTATTGAGAACCAATTGCATGAGGCTGCCAGAAGATGGTGGTTACTCACCAAAGGAGCTTTAGAGCAGAGTCGTCCAGTAATTACGTGGAAGATTTTCAAGTTTGAGTTTTATCAAAGATTTTTCCCCGTGTCATATAGAGAGGACAGAAGTGCAGAATTTGCAAACCTGAGACAAGGTCAGATGAGTATTGATGAGTACTTGGCACAGTTTTTCACCTTGTTACGTTTTTCCCCTCTTATGGCTAGAAATGATTATGCTATTTCTAGTCAGTTCATTCAAGGATTGAATCCAGAAATACGTACGTTGGTGAATGTGAAGCAATCAAGTAATTTTGCGGATACCTTGAATAGAGCTAAAAGAGCAGAAACTGTTCTGATAGGACAACAGGGAGCATCGTATGTTCTTCCAGAACAGACTGCACAGCAACGGCCTTCCAGAGTAGAGATTGGCAGTCGTAGTGGTAAGGAAAAAGAACCATTGAGAATTCAAAAGAAACAGTTCAAGAAGTTAGGAAGTGATTCCTCTAGTTCTAGCAGTCCTGGTCCGAGCTATACCGGAGTGTATTGCAGGACTTGTGGAGGGAGACACTCCACAGAACAATGTCAGAGAGTGCTTGGGAAGTGCAATATTTGTAAGCAGACGGGACACTTTGCTAAAGTTTGTCCTCAGAAACATTTTCGAAGATCTTAAAGAGCAAAGTCATTGGTGGTAATGACAGAAGAACAGACCCAGAATTTACAACAGGTACTACTTTTTATGATTATATTGCATACGTATTGATGTGTACTAATGCATTCTTCATGAGTATCTGTGATTAAGTAGCATGGTGATATGCTATATTTGTGGGGTCTGTGTATACTGTAGTATTGATTCCTTGGTTGTTGAGGAATATGTTGATATCAGAGATCTCTGTGACATGTTATATACTACAGTGAGATGAACCCGGGATTGGGTTAGATTATGATGTACTTGTGTTATATGATTTCGATTTCATTATTGACATGTAATGCTAAACAAGTACAGAAATATCGTAGAATGTGTTCCAGAAATGGTGAGATTAAGATCAGATCTAGTTGAGAAATGAGGATTCTAGATCCAGAATTCCTTAGATTATTGTACTCTGATGACTCGATTAGTACAGAAAGAACAGATGGTATCCTTATGTATTCAGTAGACCTACTGAAATCGAGTTTAGCAACTACAGAATTGATAGTTACGGAAGGATTGATTGATATTTGCCTAGATAAGATTTCAGATGTGTTTGATATCAGAAAGGTAGATTTCAGAATTGAATCGATACCAGGTATTGTTTATATGATAGAATCCAGTGAAGAATGATATTGAATGTATAGAATGATACTGAATGATTAGACAGAATTGGAAGAATTGACAGATTAGAATACTGGCTGAGAATTACAGTTGATTGAGTATTCTCTTGAAGACATTTCAGTTCTGTTTCTAAATTATAGCGTTTATGTTCAGAGGTATTCTGAAGATTATGCTTGGTATATCTATGATGTATTGATATATTGCCGCATTTGATTGATTATGTTGAATATTTAAAGACTGTGTTAAATATTCAGAGAACTGTGATTATTGTATACAGAAATGGATCAGGTATGAATCTGGTATGCAGTTAGTGATACAGTGTGTATTCAGAATAGACAATATCTGCAGTTTGTATACCGATTTATTTGTAGAGTTGAGACAGAAATCAACGACTGTAAACGACACAGGTAACCGATATATCAGGATTGGCAGAAATGTCAGAAAGTCAGAATTTCTGAGTTTTACAGATTTTCTGATTATCTTATTCTCTTATTGTTATATCTGCTGAGTATTATTATTGTTCTACATCAGTATTTGTGATATCTTCTATTGTTGGGAGCATATTCTATTTGCAGATGAAATATAGCAGCTGATCAGATTGATATTAAGATATTTACCAGAAATCGTTGTTTTATGAGTTTCTTAAACTCATTAGATCTGTATAGGTTCTTTCTATTCTGAATCTGATGTGATACTACTGTTATTATGAATCAGTGTTGACACAGTTTATTGTAATCAGTTGAGTGTACATCAGTTCAGAAACCAGAGGGTTCAGAATTGTATTTTGCTAATCAGAACCGAGCATCAGTCAGATTAACAGATATTTGATTTTGTGATGGTATGGGACTGATTATTTTATGATATCAAAATGTTTCAGAATTGTTTACAGATTTTGATATCGGTGGTCAGAGCCGAATACCAGGTAAGTATTTTTTCTTTATCTTATATTATTACTGAGTTGTTTATACAGAATAGTTCGAATCTAGAATCACAGATAGTGTCAGAACCGCACAGTAGTGAAGTCAGTTTTCATTCAGATGTTTGTGAATGTATTATATTCGAACAGATAGTTGTGATATAAACAGATTAGATCAGTTATGGCAGAAATTGTACAGAAATGTTGGCAGAAGTTGTACTGATAAGTCTGAATTGCTAACAGAAGAAGACAGAAAGATAGAAATCAGAAGATTTGTTACAGAATATGTATATTTCTGAATAGAAATGGGAGTACATTTCTATGGTTTTTGTAATGACATTACAGCCATTTTCTTTAGATTTTGATATGATATGATTATGATTGACATATTTCTCAATCTATATCTATCAGTTTGTACCAGATTACGTACAAACAGAACTAGATGACATAGATCGATCTCAAAGAAATGATCAGATGGATTAGAATATTAAATTAGATGATATCAGATTGTGATTTTGATGGAGTTGTACTTGTGATAGACTATATCATAAGCTCTCTTGTGCAGATTTATTACAGATTGGCAGGTAGTCAGAGAGATTGACAGATAGTCAGGGTGTAGTAATCAGATATTGGTAGAACTTTAGTGCTGGATGTTAGCACTAGTTATCCAGATAGTTCAGCATGAATAGATTTAAGACACCAACGTCGGATGATGACGATTGGTATTTGAAGATAAAGACTGAATATGTCCTGGATTGGGATAAGCAAATATGATAACAACTACAGGTAGTATTGTTTTGTTATAACTTACAGGTTGGTATATACGGATGTTGTATAACCAATATGGTGAGATAAATTCAGTCAGAAGGATTGTGAGAAGTATTGTGATAGGATACTTCTTGACTTTTTATTCCTGATTAGAATCAAAGATGGATACAAGGAAGATATTTCAGAATAAATCTAATGAGATGAGTTTGATTTAAACTCTGTTATACATTTCTTCTAGTATATCTGAATTGATTACTTATGAGTTCGAGGACGAACTCAGATCTAAGAGGGGGAGAAATGTAAGGCCCGAGACTTAATTACTATAATCAGACGTTGATTAATTGACATGAGTGAAGTTATACGAACTTGAATGAAGAAGCCGGGCAAGTCAAGATGTTCAACCGAACATCTCGAGATGTTCGGCCGAACATCTCAAACGAAATGACCCGCGCACATGCGCGAAGAAACACGCGCATATGCGCGAGGAG
Source organism: Primulina eburnea (assembly GCF_022965805.1). Lineage (NCBI taxonomy): Eukaryota > Viridiplantae > Streptophyta > Magnoliopsida > Lamiales > Gesneriaceae > Primulina > Primulina eburnea. The sequence continues at coordinate 17,655,317 of NC_133115.1, forward strand.
TCCAGAAGCCCTCGCGCATATGCGCGAGATAATGCGCGCATATGCGCGACAGCTCCATAATCTTTGGCGCATATGCGCGACATGAAGCGCGCATATGCGCGAGTGGTTTTGTGGCAAATTTTGAAGAAGCCACGTATGATTGCATGCACGAGATATATATAGATATATATATATGCAAGCAATTCAGAATAAGGAAAAAGAAAGAAACGAAAGGAACTTTGGAAATTTGTCCGGGTAGCTTGGGATCGTGATTGTGCAAAATCCGTCCGTCTGATTTTGAATCTGACTTCAGTACTGTGTTCCTATCAACACAGGCTACAACTGGACGTAAGTTTTGTTACGTTTAGACAAGATTTAAATTTATGATATTGTTAGAATTGAATATGATTCAGATATGGCGTTTCTGCTACCGTAGATATTGTAGAATTGAAGTCAGATTAAAGAACAGACTGTTCCTGTAATTGTTATGATTTTTGAAAGATATTGACTGAGATTGTATATCAGAAGTGTGTTAGTATTCAGGGTATGAATTGTATTGACACAGATTATGAGTTCAGTATTATATTTGTGATGTTCAGATTGACGGAGTTATTCAGATTGTATTAGTATGCCGTCGAAACATCAGTTGATTTAGATTGATCAGATTCAGTATTGATTTAGATTAATCAGATTCAGATATGACTTCGATTAGATTGTGATATTATTGATATGGATCAGATTGTATCTTATTCAGATATTGATCAGATTATGTACTGATTTGAGTATTGATAAGAACAGATTGTGTCTTGAATTATTCACTGATACAGCGTATTCGATATTGTCATTTCAGATTTGATATGGACAGAGTTGAATACAGGACATCATCTTCGTCAGACCGGGACGACAAAGGTATAATTCATGTGATATCTGGGAAGATATAACTCAAATCAGATCTCATTTGAGTTTCCCAATAAAATCACATACTAGACTATTATTTATGTTTTGATATGATTGTTTATAGATTTGTTTATAGAACTTGTATACAAATCTTGCTATGCTTTGTTTACAGATCTTGTGGCATTGCATTAGAATGATTATGTTTGTTTACAGATTGTGTATTCATGCATTAAGATAGGACAGTCTGGAGATCAGGCAGACTTCTAGATGTTCGGCGATATCTCAGCTTAGGGGAAGATCACCGCCCCTATTGTAGATGCGGATACAGATCAGGCCGAAATCTAGGAATAAGACGTACAGCACCACGATTGGTAGGGTAGGTGACAGTCAGTGACGTCTTATTCACAACGGGATCCCTAGAGTTATAGATCGAGTCAAGTCTAGACATGATTTGATTAGAACTGCATGCTTATATGGATGTGGCTCCTAGATCATGGGACCCATCATTACTGCTTTCAGTTGGGTTAGCATGTTTTATGATTAAGATTGTTTATATGCATGTTTATCTGAATTGAGTTGCATGCTTACTTGATTAATTTCATAGATTATGAAATAGATTGTTTCTATACATGATAGCATGTTTTATAAATTAGTTTGTTTATATACATGCTTACCATGTTTTATACTGGGATTTATTCTCACCGGAGTTATCCGGCTGTTGTCTTGTTTTGTATGTGTGCATGACAACAGGTGGGGCTGGATCAGGGTCGAGATGAAGATGAGAGAAGACGAGTTAGCGTGGTGATTCCGGACTTATTGTAGAGTTAGTTTAATACTTGAAATTTAGTATTTGAACCTTAGACTAGTTTGAATTAGAGTATGTTGTACAAGACTTGTATAATTATTATACTGATTTGTATAATAGATAGATGCCATTACCTTCCGCACTTTATTTTAAAAAGAAAAATTTTTAGACCCTGATTTATCTTAATTGATAATTAAATCCCAAAGATGATTAATAAGACAGATCAGCGTCCGGGTCCCCACAGTGTGAATGCTCCGGCATTGAAGTGGCAAGAGTTCACTGATCTTTTCTATGACAAGTACTTCCCAGATGCACTTCGAGCTCGGAAGGTGACCGAGTTTTTGAAACTTCGTCAAGGAGGTTTGAATGTCGATGAGTACATTCTGAAATTCGAGGAGGGCTGTCTGTTTGTCCTGTATATTGCCTCCAATGACAAAGACAAGGGTGCTCATTTCATTAGAGGCCTTAGAGCATAAATCAGAAGAGACATCAATATGTCTAAGGCGGTGACATTCAAAGAGATTGTGGCTAAAGCCTTTTTAGCCGAGCAAGATGAGAAAGACATTGCCAGAGAGAGACAGGCGAGGCAGCAGGCCATTGCTCAAAGGGGTCAAGGTTCAAACCAAAGAGGAAAAGGCAATTTCAAGGGGAAAGGCAAGTTAGAGCCGAGTCCTAAACCACCGGCAGTTCCATTTGATCCTGAGAAGCCATTGTGTCCCAAGTGCAGTAGACATCATCGGGGAGAGTGCAGATTTGTTACTCATACTTGTTATCGATGTGGCACTGCAGGCCATATTGCCAAAGACTGTCCAAGCGGATCGAGTAAAGAGAAGGTGCAGGGTCGCATCTTCACCATGACGAAGGAAGGTATAAACCATGATTCTTCTGTGATCTCTAGCACTATTTTAATTTCAGACAGAGTAGCTACGACATTGATTGATACATGTGTTACTCATTCTTTTTTGTCTGAACTATTTTTGAGATCTTTGGGTATAGTTCCTTTTGTTCTTCCCCTCCAGTTTAATGTTGTTTTGCCTTCTGGGGATGTGTTGTGCCCGACATCTATTGTGTATGCGTGCTCTATTCAAATTGATGAGCGAGTGGTTTATGCCGATTTTATTGTTATTCCAATGGTCGCATTTGATATTATACTTGGCATGGGTTGGCTATCAACCTATCGTGCAGTGATTGATTGCGTTGCTAAGACGCTGAAATTTGCAGATGATGGCAATAGGGAAGGTATGCTCGCCAGTGCAGGTACTTCGCTGGTCCTTCCTTTTATTTCGTGTCTTGAGGCTAAGAAGATGTTGTTTAGAGGTTGTGATGGGTTTTTGGCTTCGATTGTGGATGTGGATAGAATTGTGAAGTTGAATATTGATGATATTGATATTGTGTGAGAGTTTCCTGATGTGTTTGAGGATGATGTGTCGGGTTTACCGCCGGACAGAGATGTGGAATTTGTGATTGAGCTACTTCCAGGTACGGTTCCTATTTCTAAGGCTCCGTATAGAATGGCCCCTTCGGAGATGAAAGAGTTAAAGACGCAGTTGCAGGAATTATTGGATAAAGGTTTTATTCAACCGAGTTCTTCGCCTTGGGGAGCTCCGTTTCTTTTTGTCAAGAAGAAATATGGGTCTTTGCGGCTTTGCATTGATTACAGAGAGATCAACAAAGTGACTATCAAGAATAAATATCTGTTGCCACGGATAGATGACTTGTTTGATCAACTACAGGGGGCTACCGTATTTTCAAAGATCGATCTGCGATCTGGCTATTATCAGTTGAAGGTTAGGGAGTCTGATATCCCTAAGACAGCGTTCCGGACCAGATATGGTCATTATGAATTTCTTGTGATGTCTTTTGGTCTGACTAATGCTCCTTCAGTCTTCAAGGATCTGATGAACCGAGTGTTCAAGCCGTATTTGGATAGCTTTGTCATTGTTTTCATCGATGACATATTGATTTATTCCAATACCAGAGAGCTTCATTTAGAGCACCTCAGAGTTATTCTTCAGTTGCTGAGAGAGAAGCGGTTGTATGCTATATTGAAGAAATCTGATTTCTCGTTGGAGCATATTTCTTTCTTAGGCCATGTTTTCTCGAAGGATGGTATAGCTGTTGATCCTGTGAAAATCGAGGCAATTCAGAAGTGGCCTATTCCTACTACTGTATCAGAGGTACGCAGTTTTCTTGGTTTGGCGGGTTATTATCGTCGTTTCATTGCAGATTTTTCTAAGATTGCCCTGCCGTTAACCAATCTGACGAGGAAAACTGTGAAGTTTGAGTGGTCCATTGATTGCTAAAGTGGATTCCAAGAGTTGAAAGATAAGTCGACGACAGCTCCAGTACTTGCATTGCCCAGTGGTTCAGAGGATTTTGTTGTTTTTACCGATGCATCGAAGAAAGGTCTTGGTGCAGTGCTGATGCAACGTGGTAATGTTATAGCTTATGCTTCTCGCCAGTTGAAGGACTATGAGAAGAATTATCCTACACATGATCTGGAGCTGGCAACTGTGGTTTTCGCCCTGAAAATCTGGAAACATTACTTATATGGCGAAAAGTGTGAAATTTTCACGGACCACAAGAGTTTGTAGTATTTGTTCTCTCAGAAGGAGCTCAATATACGACAGAGGCGGTGGTTAGAGATTGTCAAAGACTACGATGTGACGATCAGTTACCACCCAGGGAAAGCGAATGTTGTAGCGGATGCCTTGAGCCGTAAGTCGAGTTCTTCTTTGAGTTCGATGATTCAGCAGCCGTTGTTGTTAGACTTGTAGAGAGAGAAGATAGCTTTGGTGGTTCCGGGAACCATTGCTCATTTTTCAGCGTTAGTCATTCGGGCTACATTGACGGACAGGATCCATAGAGAGCAGGCCATTGATGTTCAGTTGATAGATATGAGAGCTAGAGCAGAGGAGAGAGGTAATTCAGAGTTTGGGACGAATGGAGATGGTTTGGTGACATTCAGAGGCGGTATTTGTATTCCTATTGGTGATGATATTCGGCGAGACGTCTTGACAGAGGCACATACCGCGCCATACTCGATACATCCAGGCAGCACCAAGATGTATCAGGATCATCGTAGACTCTATTGGTGGCCAGGTATGAAAAAAGATATTGCCATGTTTATTTCTCAATGCCTAACTTGTCAGCAGGTGAAGATCGAGCACCAGAGACCTGCTGGGACATTGCTGTCATTGCCGATTCCTCAATGGAAATGGGAGCACATTACAATGGAATTCGTGACTGGTCTTCCCAGAACGCAGAAATGTTTTAACTCTATTTAGGTTATTGTTGATCGGTTGACCAAGTTAGCGCATTTTATTCCAGTCAAGACGACGTATTCCATATTCCGAAGAGTACATAGCAGAGATTTTTAGACATCATGGTGTTCCTGTGTCGATCGTGTCTGATCATGACCCTAGATTTACTTCAGAGTTTTGGAATAGTTTACACAGAGCTATGGGTTCACGATTAGCTTTCAGTACAGCTTATCATCCCCAGAGCGACGATCAATCAGAGAGAGTTATTCAGATTTTAGAGGATATGCTCAGAGCTTGTACTATTGATTATCCTGGTAGCTGGGATTCCAAATTGCCTCTTGTTGAGTTCACGTACAATAATAGCTACCAAGCGACGATTGGCATGGCACCCTATGAAGCACTCTATGGCAGAAACCGTAGATCTCCTTTGTATTGGGATGAGATTGGTGAGAGAAAGATGTTGGGTCCAGAGTTGGTCCAACAGACAGCTGATGTTGTTGCTGTTATTCGAGAGAGGATGAAGACAGCACAGTCGTGACAGAAGAGCTATGCTGATGTGCGTCGTAGGCCGTTGCAGTTTGAGGTTGGCGACCATGTATTCTTGAAGATAGCACCTCTTAAGGGTGTTATGCGGTTTGGCAAGAAGGGAAAGTTGAGTCCGAGATTTATTGACCCATTTGATATTTTGGACAGAGTTGGTGATCGAGCTTACAGGTTAGCCCTACCGCCAGATCCTGACAGAGTTCATAATGTTTTTAATGTCTCCATGCTCAGGAAATATATTGCGAATCCTTCCCATGTTCTTCGCCACGAGCCATTGTATTTGACGCCGAATTTGACGTACCAAGATATTCCAGTTCAGATTCTGGATCGCAAAGTTCAAGTGTGGAGAAACAAAGAGATCGGCATTGTTAAAGTCCTTTGGAGGAATCATATGATCGAAGAAGTCATGTGGGAACCAGAGGATGAAATGAAATAGAAGTATCCCGAGCTTTTTGCGTAGTGACGTCAATTTCGAGGACGAAATTCCCTTAAGGAGGGGAGATTGTAATAGCCAAGCCTGGTGAACGGTACGATTTAAGATTTTGTATGTTTATTGACTAATTGGTTAAGTTTAAGTATAGTTTAGATGTTAAGAGTTGTGATTTATGGTTTATATTATTGTTGGTTGTACTTGTTTTACAGATTTATTGTAGCGTTGTTTCGATTTAATTCATGGTAATTAGTATGTTGAGCCAATTGGTATGAGGCCGATTGTAGTGGTTAGATAAGATATAGATGTGCAACTTTCTTGTTGGGAGTGTTGCCGGATTATGAGGAGAAGCGGAGTTGCGATTCGATTTTTGTTGCATAGAGTTGGTTGTTGGCTACAGAGGTGACCGCACCCGCGGTCAGGTAGGTACCACACCCGCAGGTCGATGTTTCCAGATTTGTGATGTTTTTCCAGTAGGCAGACCACACCTGCGGTCAATTTTTCAGCGCACCTGCGGTCGTCATTTATGGATTTTTGGATGAGGTGCCGAAGGCATAGCGCACCCGCGGTGCAAGAGCTAGCGCACCCGCGGTCCGTGAACAGTAAAGTCGTGTTTTCGGTTTTAAGTGATTAAATACAAGATATTGCTCACTTTTCCCTCATTCTTTCCTCACTTTCTCGATTCTTCAGCTCCAAGGAGACCTAGGGTTCTCATTTCATTATTTCATTCCTTTGATTCAAGCATCTTGTTGGAGTTTTGAAGCGGGATCAAGATTATTTTGGGTTCAAGGAGCTAAGATAAGCTTATGGGTTTGTTTATTTCTTTGTTTTGGTGTTGGGAAAAGTATTGGGTTTGTGATGGTGTTGGTTTTATGGATTTAATGGTATAGGTTTGTGATTATTGAGATGATAATGGTGCAATACTTGGTTTATTGTTGTAGGTTGTGTACCAAGAGATTTTATTCAAGGGTTCTATTGGTTGTAAGTGGAATTTAATTCCTTGTGCTCACATGATAATATATGTATGGTGTTTCAATGGTTTTAATGTGCTATTCCCTTCATTTGATTCATGTTATGTATTGATACACTTTGTTGTATATTATAGAAGAATTTTATGTCTCAATTGTGAAAAAGGGAATACAAGAGAAAAGTGTCATGCAAGCATGTATAGGGTCACTCGCTTTGAAACATGCCTCTACGCAAAATGATGAAGTTATGTATGTTCAAGTATGTTCAAGTATGCAAGCATGTTTAAGAAAATTTTTATGACAATGGCACGTCTATGTATGTATGTACGTATGTTCAAGGTTTCGATATGCAAGTTCAAATTTTCAGTATGTACTTCCTATTTTAAAGTTGCTTGTGATTTTTATTACGTATTACTTGTTACTTCCAGTTTATACGTGTTGAGTCTTTGGACTCACTAGACTTGATCGATGCATGTGAGGATGATTTTTAGGAGACTAGGGCGGTCCTCGGGTTACGTAGATCGAATTTCCTAGACCTTACAGAACATTTGTGTTATATTTGAGTTTCTCTTAACGCGATAATTGATATAGAACGATTTAGTATGAGTTACAAAGCTAAGACATTGATTTACAAATCATCTTCATAGCCAACGCCCAGACTTGATCTTAGGATGGTGAAAAACCAAGATGAAGTTGCTGGTTCAGCACTGTACAAAGAAAAGGTTCCAGCTTGTACATAGTCTTGTATATTCGAGCATATCTATCTTTTATGAACAGGAAATCGAGTGATTCTTGATTATATGGAAAGCTAAGAGAAACACTACAACTTTCATCTTCATCACTTCTCCCATAAATCATTGAATCAAGATATATAATCAAGAAAGCTGAAATCAACAAAACTGAATTAAGCAGGCCCAAATAACCAAAGCTGAATTCAGCATACCCTAATCAATGAACCATAAATCAGAAAAGATGAATCCAACAAAAGCCAAAATCAGCAGATATTGATAAAAGTGGTCAGTCACGCGAATATGATTGTTTCAATGTCAGAAACCTTACAGAACTTTTTCAAACGATCATATTTTTTTATCTGACGTTCATATCAATATTTGATGCCAAAAATATAACACTTTTAAGATAATACAAGATCTTTTGACGGGATTCAAAATATGGGAAGCTTAATTGAAGAAAACTAGTTGAAATGAGAGCAAACATCAAGCGGAGAATGTGAGAAATAAAATGAGAAATGAGCTTTCAAATTTAAATCCTCCACGTTCAAGAAATTTGGTAAATTACTCTTCCATATTCAAGTAAAACAATATATCATTTGAAAAGAGTTCATTCACACAAGAAAGATGTGTTTCATAGAATAGTTGAGTGGAAATCTTTGCACATAAACATTAAAGAATGCATATTTGGTTGTAAGACGTGTTGTCCCAATGATTAATATATAAATATATATTTATTAAGTATTTTATAGTTTAAAGTGTATTAATTATTTAAGTTTTTTTAATTTTTATAATAGACTGTATAAAAATAATGTGTTGTATAATTATATTATTTTTTGTTATTTTTACATGTTTGGAAAAACAAGCACAACTTTGGATTGCGAAATGAGAATGAGATGATACTTAAACCTGTATAAAGTTGATTTCAATGTCCACAATATTGATGATAAGCTTGAGATGAAATTCTTCTTACAATTGAGATCAAATTTAGCAACAAGTGAAAGTGGTATCAATGGAATTACAGTTTTATCAAGCTTGATTATTTTGACAAGATCTGTCAAAATAGTTGGTAAAAAAATATAAAACTTAACCACAATTCAAAAAACTCAATTTTGAAAAATATTTGTTTTATGTGGAATAATCAAATCCGTTGTTAAGATTGTCAAAGATAGAGTGTAAGATGCAATAAAGACTTGGGTCATTAATAAAGAAAAAATCGCACCAATTATATGAAAAAAATAATATTTTATTTTCTTTTGGTCTCTCCAAATTGGCATATAAATAGGATTGTATTGTTATGATGGAAATCATCCTTCATTTTATGAACAAAACTTTAAGTTCATAATTTTTCTCTCTTTATTTATTTACTTTAATAAAATTTTCATCTTAAGTATTTATTCCAAGTTCTTCATTTTTTCATGAATAGCTAACTTTCCAAAGTCGATATGAAAAAGTAACACTCTTGGTTTGATAATAAAGTAATAATCTTTAATTATTTAGTCATTATTTATTATTTACGTTATATTTAATTTCTTTTATTTAAGTATTTTTTATACTCTACTTATAAGTGAGAGTTTTTTATTTATTAATGTTATATGTTACACTAAATTATCGGTACCACTTAAATAATAGTTTGGTTTTACCAATAATTTAAATTGATTATTTTTATTTATTAGATATGAATATTATCATAATATTGAATTTTTGGTGTCATTTAAATGTTAGTTTAATATTTATCGACCATTTAAAGTAGCTACTTTGATTTGGTGTTTACAAATATATAGCTCAATAAAGTCTTGACAATATTTATAAGTTTTGGTGTATATAATATATGAATAAGAGAATAATATATAACAATAATATAAATAATGATTATTTAATATATTGGAACTGTTTTATTAAGTGGATTCTAATTATATTCATATATTTCAACTATATTAAAATACTTTCATCTCGGCTGTTTAATTTAAATATATAAAATTCATCATCTAAGGATAAAATTGTAATGCCCGAGAATTAATCACTATAATTAACGATGATTGATTTATAAGTTCATGTGATTATGAAGGGATCAATCGGGACACTGAGAAAAGTATTTAAAAATGAATTTATGAAGGTGATGCCGAAGGGACACCGCACCCGCGGTCCAAGAAATAGTGCACCCGCGGTAGCTGGACAGAAAGTTAGATTGTTGCTACTGGAGGGTGAGCGCACCCGCGGTGCATGTACCGAAACAAGACCGCACCCGCGGTCGTCTAAATTGGAAATTTGGAAGGAAGGCCGAGAGCATAGCGCACCCGCGGTGGAAAGGCTACCGCACCCGCGGTGCGACGTGTTTTGCGAAGGAATGGGCCACGTTGCTGAATCATGCATTGTATATATATATATATATATATATATATATATATATATATATATATATATATATATATATATATATATATATATGTACGAATTTGCATTCATTCCATCAGATTTGAGAGAGAGTCGAAGTGTTGAAGAAGAAAATCCTTACGCCTTTATATTTTAATCCGTCCGTTCGATTTGAAATCTGACTACAGTATTGTGTTCCTAGCGACACAGGCTACAACTGGACGTAAGTTTTACTACGTTTTGACATGTATTGAAATTATGATATTGTCAGAATTGAATGGAATTCATATATGATGTTCTTGACATGTTAGACATCGTAGAATCGAAGTCAGATTGAGAAACGGACTGATTATGGAATTGATATGAATTTTTAGGGTATATGGATTTATACCATACAGATTTGAATTGTGATTGGATTACGGATTATATTAGATATGGGTTATGGATTGTAATTGTGATATGAGGATATTGTATTGACGGGGATATTGAAATTGTACCGTTATGCCGTTGATTTTGAATTAAATCAAGATTGATCAGATTGTTATTGATTTGAAAGGTATATTGACATGAGATTATTGATATTGTCATTGCCAGACAGACTGTGAATTCAGGACTTCGACTGAGCCAGAAACCGACGAAAGAAAGGTATAAGTCAATGTGCCTCCGATTCGAGAGATAGACTTCAGCATTGAGTTAATGCCAGGAACAGTTCCGATTTCTAGGGCTCCATACAGGATGGCACCGATCGAATTGAAAGAACTGAAAGAACAGTTGGAGGATTTACTGGCCAAGGGGTACATTAGACCGAGTGTATCTCCTTGGGGTGCTCCAGTACTGTTCGTGAGGAAGAAAGACGGGTCGATGAGACTTTGTATCGACTACCGGCAGCTGAACAAGGCAACGGTAAAGAATAAATATCCATTGCCTCGTATTGATGATTTGTTTGATCAGTTGCAGGGTTCATCCGTATATTCCAAGATCGATCTGAGATCTGGATACCATCAACTGAGAGTCAGGGACTCTGATATCTCTAAGATAGCATTCAGAACCAGGTATGGACACTATGAATTTATTATCATGCCATTTGGTTTGACGAATGCACCGGCGGTATTTATGAGATTGATGAACCGTGTCTTTCAGAAATATTTGGATGATTTTGTTATCATATTCATTGATGATATATTGATTTATTCAAAGATATGATTGAGCATGCTAATCATCTGAGGACTGTGTTGAGAATTTTGAGGGCTGAGAAACTGTATGCTAAATTGTCGAAATGCGAGTTCTGGTTGAAACAGGTGATATTTCTGGGTCATATTATATCCGGAGACGATATATCAGTGGATCCCAGTAAGGTTGAGGCAGTGATTTCTTGGCCAAGACCGACATCTCTACCCGAGATTCGCAGTTTCATGGGTTTGGCAGGACATTATCGCCGATTCATTAAAGATTTTTCGAGTATTGCCAAACCGATTACGCAGTTAACTCAGAAGAATGCTCCGTTTGTTTGGTCAGAAGACTGTGAATCCAGTTTTCTGGAATTGAAAAAGAGATTGACCAGTGCGCCTGTGTTAACGATTCTTCAGGTACTGGTGATTTCGTCGTTTATTGTGATGCATCTCATCGAGGATTGGGTTGTGTTTTGATGCAGCGGGGGCATGTGATTGCTTATGCCTCGAGACAACTGAAACCCCATGAATCTCGATACCCAATTCATGATCTTGAATTGGCAGCCATAGTCTTTGCATTGAAGATATGGCGGCATTATTTGTACGGTGAGAAATTTGATATATATTCTGATCATAAAAGCTTGAAATATCTGTTTTCGCAATCAGAGCTGAATATGAGACAGCGAAGATGGCTGGATTTATTAAAGACTTTGATTGTGAAATCAAGTATTATCCAGGGAAATCCAACGCAGCAGCAGATGCGCTAAGTCGAAAGGTATGTGCACTATCCTTATCGACAATAGGTGTTTCGAATTTGATAGAAGACTGCTGTTTGTCTGGATTAGCTTTTGAAACAGATTGTCAGCCTCTGAGATTACGTGCGATTCGAGCTGAACCAGAATTGATAGTGAAAATAAAGAGGCACAGAAGGTTGATCAGAACATACATAATTCGATTGCAATGGTCAGAGCTGGTCATCAATCGGAATATCAGGTTCAAAATACTGTTTTGTATGTGAATAATCGTATTGTTGTGCCGAATGTTTCAGAATTGAGACAGCGAATACTGACAGAGGCACACAACAGCCGATTTAGAATTCATCCTGGTGGCAGGAAAATGTATAATGACTTGAAGACACAATACTGGTGGAAACAAATGAAATCTGATGTGACTAAATTTGTAGCCAAGTGTCTAAATTGCCAACAGGTGAAAGCTGAAAGAAAGAAACCAGGAGGATTGTTGCAGAGTTTGTCCATTCCTGAATGGAAGTGGGATCACATTTCCATGGATTTTGTGACGCAGTTACCGAGATCCTCCCGAGGTTGTGATGCTATTTGGGTCGTGATTGATCGATTGACCAAATCATCATGCTTTATTCCATACAAAATGACGTATAGATATGATCAGATGGCCGATCTCTATGTTAAGGAGGTTGTTAGATTACATGGAGTGCCGAAGTCCATTGTTTCAGACCGTGATCCTCGGTTTACTTCGCACTTCTGGCAGAGTTTGCAGCAAGCTCTAGGTACAAAGCTACATCTGAGTACTGCATATCATCCTCAGACTGATGGACAGTCAGAGCGGACGATTCAGACATTGGAAGATATGTTGAGAGCTGTAGTGCTTGATTTTAGCACTAATTGGCAAGATGCATTGCCTCTTTGCGAGTTTTCGTACAACAATAGTTATCAAACGAGTATTGAGATGGCTCCATTCGAAGCATTGTACGGAAAGAAATGTAGATCCCTTCTTTATTGGGATGATATCTCTAAAGTTCCTGAGACTGGACCTAACATGATCAGAGATATGACTGAAAAAGTGAAACTTATTCAGAAGAAAATGAAGGCAGCCCAGGATAGACAAGCCAAATATGCCAACCTTCGACGTAGACCGTTGGTATTTGAGACAGGAGACAGAGTATTCCTGAATATTTCTCCTTTCAGAGGTGTTGTCAGATTTGGCAAGAAAGGGAAATTGTCTCCAAGATATGTAGGTCCTTATGAAATTCTAGAAAAGATAGGAGATCGTGCCTATCGACTTGTCTTGCCGCCTTAATTATCAGGAATACATGATGTTTTTCATGTATCTATGCTGTGGAAGTATCTCCCCGATGATTCTCACGTGATTCAGCCAGACGAGACCGAGCTGGATGAGACATTGAGTTATGTCGAGAAACCGATTCGGATTATCGATCATAAAGAAAAACAGCTCAGAACAAAGACGATTCCTCTTGTGAAAGTTCAATGGACTCGTCATGGCACTGAGGAAGCCACTTGGGAAACTGAATCGGATATGAGACAAGAATTCCCAGCATTATTTCACTGATGTAAATTTTATTCGACTTTAATTACATTCTCTCTTAATGATATGATTTGACTATCTGTGATTTCGGGGACGAAATCATATCTTAGGGAGGGAGAAATGTAATGCCCGAGAATTAATCACTATAATTAACGATGATTGATTTATAAGTTCATGTGATTATGAAGGGATCAATCGGGACACTGAGAAAAGTATTTAAAAATGAATTTATGAAGGTGATGCCGAAGGGACACCGCACCCGCGGTCCAAGAAAGAGTGCACCCGCGGTAGCTGGACAGAAAGTTGGATTGTTGCTACTGGAGGGTGAGCGCACCCGCGGTTAAAACAAGACCGCACCCGCGGTGCATGTACCGAAACAAGGCCGCACCCGCGGTCCAAAATACACCGCACCCGCGGTCGTCTAAATTGGAAATTTGGAAGGAAGGCCGAGAGCATAGCGCACCCGCGGTGGAAAGGCTACCGCACCCGCGGTGCGACGTGTTTTGCGAAGGAATGGGCCACGTTGCTGAATCATGCATTGTATATATATATATATATATATATATATATATATATATATATATATATATATATATATATATATATATGTACGAATTTGCATTCATTCCATCAGATTTGAGAGAAAGAGTCGAAGTGTTGAAGAAGAAAATCCTTACGCCTTTATATTTTAATACGTCCGTTCGATTTGAAATCTGACTGCAGTATTGTGTTCCTAGCGACACAGGCTACAACTGGACGTAAGTTTTACTACGTTTTGACATGTCTTGAAATTATGATATTGTCAGAATAGAATGGAATTCATATATGATGTTCTTGACATATTAGACATCGTAGAATCGAAGTCAGATTGAGAAACAGACTGATTATAGAATTGCTATGAATTTTTAGGGTATATGGATTTATACCAGACAGATTTGAATTGTGATTGGATTACGGATTATATTGGATATGGGTTATGGATTGTAACTGTGATATGAGGATATTGTATTGACGGGGATATTGAAATTGTACCGTTATGCCGTTGATTTTGAATTAAATCAAGATTGATCAGATTGTTATTGATTTGAAAGGTATATTGACATGAGATTATTGTTATTGTCATTGCCAGACAGACTGTGAATTCAGGACTTCGACTGAGCCAGAAACCGACGAAAGAAAGGTATAAGTCAATGTGGTATTGGGAGATCGACTTGAGTCGGTTTAGACTTGAGTTTCCCTAAATCACATACTTTACTTTATCCCATTGATATTTGCATTGATTTTACTGATATACTTGTTCTCTTGAGTTAAAGATAGCAGGTATTAGACGAGTAATCTTGTGACAGAAGTGCCTGATAGTGGTGGGATCGCCACGGGCACATTGCACGATGTTACAGGATAGTATAGAAATCTTGGGACGGAAGTACCTGACAGTGGCGGGATCGCTACGGGCACATTGCACGATGTCTCAAGATAAGATATTAGCGATAGAGCTACAGTCCATGACGGTTAGGTCAGGACACTGGATGTTTGGTTATATCGAGTAAATAGGATTGGAATTCTTCTATTACGGAATTCGATATAGGAACACCATATTTGGTTATATCGAGTAATGGAATGACTGTTCCTTTTATTACGGAATTCGATATAAGAATACCACATCTGGAAACCGGGATCCCTAGGCTAGGATTGAGTCTAGTCTGAATGATAGAGTTATGAGCATTGTCGACAGTCTATGATTGTTTATGTTTCAGATTTTGTTACATATATCTGTTACCTGATTACATGCTTTATATTTGTCTATATGATTGCATGTTTCGTTGATTTATACTGGGATTTATTCTCACCGAAGTTATCCGGCTGTTGTCTTGTCTGTATGTGTACATGACAACAGGTGGGACATGATCATTGTCCAGGAGATGAGGAGAGATCGTGATTAGAGTGGAGGCTCCGGACTTGGATTGTATATAGGGGTTAAACACTTGATAGTGGTTGTTGAACCTTAGTTTGTACTGATTTGTAGACGGTACAGGACTTGTACTTTATTATATACTGAGTTGTATATTAGATTGCTGTCACTACGTTCCGCATTTTAAAAAAAATTTAGACCATGTTTTATAATTAATTAATTACTCCCAATGACGATTATGATTATGATTAGCGTCCGGGTCCCCACAAAAATAATTTTAAAAAACAAAAACAAAATATATTATAGTTGACATATAATTAATTAACTTAGCTTCCTTGTAAATAAGACATTTGGACTCACTGAATTATATTATTTGTGGTCAACTTGCACTTGAGAATGAACAATCAAAGTTGTGGCACCCAACTAAGCATTTGGTAAGTTCTATTGAAGTAGATATTTACTAAATTCAAAGTCTTTTCGTGAAATACTTTCGAAAACGGAAGAATGGAAGACATATAATGATTTTATATTCGACCTTCCATAAAGAAATTTGTGTAAATTTACTCTATCCCATTTATTTTTGTTTTTTTTTTATAGACATTGTTGAAAAAATTTGTGTTCTACAAAATACGAAAAATGTTACATATAAAGTGTTTGGTAAAAGACTTGTTTTCATACATCAACTTGCATATTTAAAGAATGTTTTACAAAATGTTTATTCATTTTTAGAGAGATTATTCAGAGTGTCTTTTGTTTTGTTCGGTTTGGTCTATAACCAAACTCTATTTAAATTCTCGATGTTCAGTATTTCAAGAACCGATCTGAATCACCTTTCATGAGTAAAGAAATTTGGTGAAAAATTCAGTTAAACTGACGGAGGATGTAATGCCCAAGATTTTATATCGTGTTAAATTACGATTATTAATTTGTAATCGAGACGATAATGAAAGGGCTAATCGAGACACGAATTAAAAGTTTGTATGTGCAGTTGTTGGTGCGAGAGCCGAAGGTCTCGCGCATATGCGCGAAGAGTAGGCGCGCATATGCGCGAGTAGGGTAGAAGCCCTTGGTGCGGAACAGAACATTAGGCGCACATGCGCGACTGTATGCGCGCACATGCGCGAGAGTTCCAGAGAGGTTGGCGCACATGCGCGACTTAGATTCGCGCACATGCGCGAGACAACCCGAGAGTTGGCAATTTTGAGCAATGGCCTCGCGCATATGCGCCGAGTAAGGGCGCGCATAAGCGCGAGTCTCCGTGAAGCTACGCGCCGAGACAGAATGTCTCGCGCATATGCGCGGAAGGTGGTCGCTCATATGCGCGAGACGCGTGCTACAAAGATGGAGCCACTCGTCCTTGTGCATGTTACGTGTATATATATATATATATACATTAATCCTTAAAGAATTCATAAGGAAAATCGAAGCTCCGAGGAAGAAATTGCTTTGGATTTCAGAATTCGATTTACGAACGATCCGCTTGTTCAAACTTAAATCTGAGTACGACACCGTGTTCCTAGCAACGACAGCTACAACAGGACGTAAGTTTTATTACATTTTGACATGTTTTGAAATTATGATGTTGTTGGAATTGAATACACGTCATATATGTTGTTCCTGACATGTTAGACAGCGTAGAATCGAAGTCAGATTAAGAAACGGACTGAATATGGAATTGTTATGATTTTCAGAATAAGATTGACTAGAATTGATGTCAGATTTGTACGGTGGTTGATTGTAAATTATTGGAATTAGTAGATACTGGTTTGGTATCACCGGTATCGCAGGATTGTACTATTATACTGTCAGAATTTGATAAAACAGAGATGTCGTGATTTGATTAGAATATTGATACAGTATATTGATATTGTCATTGCCAGATTGAACAGTGACAGTCTTTGAATCAAGACTTCGATTGTATCAGAGCGACAACAAGAAAGGTATAAATAAATGTTGATTCGGGATTGCACAACTCGAGTTAGGTTTGACTTGAGTTTCCCAAAATCACATACTTTATTTTATTGCATTGATATTTTCAGATTATCAGATTGATATGTTTAGTCTATTGAATGATAGCAGAGCCAGAGTTTGAGTCTAGGGCAGATCAGCCTAGCTAGGGCAGAACCGTCGAGTCTTTGTCAGAACCGCGAAGATTGTAGACTTACGGTGTATCGATGAGCTTAGATGTAGATCGACTTCTATTGTAGATATTCGATACAGCATGCCGAAGTCTAAATTAGATCGGGATCCCTAGGCTAGAAATAAGTTGAGATAAGATAATAAGTCATTGACTTAAATACAGATTCGTATTGGTTCATGTAACCAGATTGAATATATGTTCTAATGATTGTTTATGCTTTTATATATGTTTTATATGATTGCATTGATACATTGTTTATACTGGGATATTTATATATCACCGGAGTTATCCGGCTGTTGTCTTGTCTGTATGTGTGCATGGCAACAAGTGGGACAGGTTCAAGGTCACAGAGCTAAAGAAAGATCGAGATTAGAGTGGTGATTCCGGACTTGGATATAGATAGGTTTTATTACTTGACTGTAGTAGTGAACCTACTTTTGAACTAGATGCATGTTATACAGGATTTGTATTATTATACTGGTTTGTATAATAGAATGATTTCATTACCTTCCGCATTAAAAAAAAAATAGACCCTGTTTATTCTAATTGATTAAATTAGTACCAATGATAATTAAGAAAATAATTAGCGTCCGGGTCCCGAGATCCGAAAATACGTTTCCTAACAAAATGAGAAACAAACAAGACTTCCTTTTCAACGAAACAAGGTCTGGAGGCCTACACAGAAGGTACAATTGATCTACATTGATTTAGGAGGACGAAAGAAAGCACCATACACTGTTCAACAAAATGGTATTATGGAAAGGACAAAGTATACGCATCGCGCTATTGAAATTTATACTAGCATTGATTTTTTTATTTTTATGAAATTAAAAGTCGATATCATGAGATTAATAGGATAATAAGTCATGAAGAACAAATTATATATTTTTTTAACTCAAGAAGGTGATATAAGATAATCCATTATTATTTTAAGATTATAATAATATCTTTATTATATCTTTTAGGATTCTAGTTGGTATCTACGACTAGTAGCAGACTTTTTCTATAATTTTAGTTTGATTAGAGTTTCATCTTTGTTCTCTCATATAAATAAACGATTGATGGCTTAATGTAATTATAATATTGCAAATTCTCAAATTGTTTCTCTCGTTATTATTTTATTGTGTTTCCCAAGATATCCAACTAACATTTTTGAGTTTTAATTCATTAAGTATATGTTTGGCTTTGTTACATTAATTTTAATTTTCAGCTATTCTGGTCTGATTGTTAACATAATATAGGGATAGTCGGAAACTTTATATGTTGTGATTCATTAATTTTTGATGCCACATTCGATGCAACATCAATAATTAGATCAAAATAGTTGAAAATGGAAATTTAATATATCAAAACAAAATTTTGAAAATTTAGTGAAACAAAATCCAAATTTTGAACAAGAAAAATTTTATTCCCTTTATTTAAGCAGTTTTTTTTTTTGAACAAGAAAAATTTTATTCCCTTTATAAAAGAAGTATAATATATATATATATATATATATATATATATATATATATATATATATATATATATATATACAATTTTGATATCCTGCACACAACCGGACACACTTTTGTGAGCACCGATGAGGTGTCACTCACCCATTGGATGCAAAAATTTCCTATATTTCATCACATCTAATGGGTGAATGACACCTCATAGGTGCTCACAAAGGTGTGTCCGGTAGGTGTGCAGGATATCAAAATTATATATATATATATTATACTTCTTTTACCTTAACGCCAAGTTATTTGTACCTTTTTTCATCTTAAATTACGAAGCATCTCATCACGGTTTATCCCAAAGATTTCTTTACGAGTAAGACTGAATATAACAAAATATATTTTCATCTTAAATAACGACGTATGGGTTTATGATAAATATGGATTACGAAGATGTTTCTCTAAAACTGAAGTGAAGTATCGGAGGATCAACGTTTCTACTAGAATTACTTTATCAGGTTTAGTTCCTGGATAAAGAATGAACATCTGATAGTCATCTCATATGCAGCATTAAGAGCTCAGGTTTCTCAACGAAGCGCTTCCACTCGTTGCAGAACCTCGCAACAGTTGCGCCATCCAAAACTCTATGATCAGAACTTATGTTAACCTGAGAAAGATAGGGTCCGATTTAGCCAGGCACAAAGTATTTCCTATGTTAAAGGAAAAATCAAGAACAGTTACTTACCATCATCATCGAAACGGGATACAAATTTCCATCTTTATCGAAGTGAGGTATTTTTTGTATTCGTCCCAAGGCAATGATTGACACTTCAGGCACATTGACCAGAGGGGAACCGAACTTCCCTCCGATGGCGCCGATGTTGCTTATAGTAATAGTCCCACCAGAAACATCATCGGAGCTAAGCTTGTTGGATAGAGCAAGTTCTTGCAGTCGTGAAAGTTCTTTTGTTATCTGATAACCAAAGAAAACGAGTCAGTAAAAAATTGTATGAATTGAAAAAAGTCATATATAAGAATTGGTGATATCGGAAGATTTGTCCTATAAGTTTGTTAACAGTTACTGGGAGCTAGGATACTTGGGTGGGGTAGATCTGTAATTGGATGGAAAGAACCAACTTTTAGAACACAAAACGAATGATCAGAATTGAATTTATTGGCTGGTGGAATATCAGAATAAAAATAAATAGGACGAGACAATTGGATACTAAAACATAAGAAGGAAAGCAATGCTTTGATATTGCACAGGTAAAACTGACCTCAACGATGGACAGAGATTGAACCTTCTTTATGTTGGGTACAACCAAACCATGTGAAGTCGCCATTGCAATTCCAATATTGTGAGATCCTGTCATTCAGGAGAAAAAAAAGAGCTTGGATAATCATGTATCATTTCACAAACCAATTGTGAAGAATTTGTCAAAAATATTTCAACGGAAGCAAATCAAACTACAGGAGACACCTTTGAGCGTCACTTCTTGTGATTCTTCATTGAAGCAACTATTCAGCAAAGGATATCGACTCAATGCCATCGAGAGTGACTTTACCAACAATGGAAGGAAAGTAAACTTGACACCCAGATCGGAAGTCTCATTTTTGAATGATGCTCTGAGATCAAGAAGGGCGTCACAATCTACCTCTTCAACATATTGAAAATGTGGAATTTTCGCAGCTAAGGTCATGGATTTAGCCATAGCACGATGGAAACCCCTGCAGATGCAAAGCACCGAGTGGTTTCAGAGCAGGCCCGAGAATAAAGGCTCGTATAAGGCTTATTTGACTAATGTCACGAGTTTATCAGAGCAGATTTTATTAATTAATTCAGATCTCTTTCAAACAAAGTAAAATGTACCTTAGGGGCAGTGATCTATCTTCATACTCCCACCCATATGCAGATGAAATGTCCGGGTATTTTTTATCTCCTAGATATTGTTCGGCAGAGGAATCCTCATTGAGGATTTCAGGGCTTTCCTTGAGAATGCCTTTTCTTGCAGCATAATTCAAGATATCTTCTTTAAGGATTCTTCCGTCATGGCCAGTTCCAAGAATATCTTCAATGGTTAAACCTAATTTTTTGGCAAAACTACGAACAGCAGGTGTGGATAACACTCTGTGAATCTTTTCCTTTTTCAGCAAAGAATCATCATCTAACTCATTGATTTTGCAATCCTGCGCAACAACATTCTGTGCAGCCTCATTGCTTGGAAAGACAGAAACATTTTCATCAGTAACCATCTTCAAAAGAGTTTCTCCAACCTAAGAGATGACACAAAATTTCAAGCCATTGCAAATTACAGAGCTAAAAAGGGCGAAAGTTGTGACTACAAAAATGAGACCATTCATTACTAGGGGGGACCCGGGATCTTAGGTATAGGGAAAGTTAATATGCAGGGTAATATATTGTCAATCAAATGCATATATTTTTCTCAGAGAATGGTGGACATATTGTAATGATCATGCCACCAACTTTTAGAATTCAATATCCATACAACAATAAGGTCATGACGGAATAACTGCAAACCCAGACAAGAAACATACAAATGTACAATTTATCCAAAAAAAAATTGCATTATGTTAATGGTTGATGCTACCTTTACAATGTTCCCGGGAACATGGAGAACCTTGGAAACTTTGCCTTTGTAGCGACTGGTTATCTCTATGGTTGCTTTATCGCTTTGAACCTCACAAAGAGGTTGGAATTCTTCAACTTCTTCCCCCTGCATAAGATATCATGAATATATGATATATTTGCACCAAGTTTAGAACCAAGCATAAAATATAACACTACGTTGATGATCAAAAAAGGTAAAAGCAATGACAAATACAAAAAGTTACAGCCACCGTCAGATGCAAATCTAGGAAGATGTAGGGGGGAGACTCAAAGGATTTGGTGGAGGGGGAACTTGAATTTTTAGAAAATTACAAGAAAAATTTAAAATTTTTTAATCCACTCCAAATTGTTGTGATCTTAAACAGCTCATATAAATCTGACCAGAAAGTACCCATATAGCTCACACAAGCTATGCTCAAGACTGACAGCGCAACATAGTATGGTGCACTTTGACCGATTATTGACAACTTGAATGTTTAATGCTACTGAAAATTTTCTTACATGGATGGAACATTATTATAGTGAAATAGTTAACAAGCTAATACAAAATTTAACAAGTTATTATCAGATGATTTGAATAATAAAGAAACACGTACTTGAATTGATTGGATTAGGACGACGAAAAGTCAGGGAAAAGGAAAAAAAACACAATTGGGACTAACAAGAGAACTAAAGGAAGTATTAATCAATCTATGGAACACAAAACAGCCTCATTCTCCAGAAGATATACTACACGTCATCACAAACTCACCTCCTGCACAAACCATTTTAGAAGTTCGCATTCTGCTATACCTTCACCTGTCTGTGCCAAAGGAACATCAACCACCCCACCAACTGGAAGATCAGCCATCGTTTGAGTTGTTAAGGAACACCATCTGATCCCAAATGGAATGCAGAGCTGAAAACAGTAGACAAAAAAACATATAAAGCAATCGCATAAAATTGAATGACATCGGTATTTTATCATCCTCATAAAATTTTTTAATAACATCTGCACCCACAAATAAAACAAACGCATCGAAATTAATTATATCATACGTATGTAAAGGGAAAAATATAACTTGGCAAGTCTTAATTTTGGAATGTTCTGGCAGTCTAACTTCCAATTATTTTACTCTCTACTTCATACAAACAGGACGTGCAACCCACATCCACAAGATCAACTCATTTCAAGCAAAAACAGGTGCATAGAAGGATGGGTTAAAATGCGAGATTGAGCTCCATACATAAATTAAAGGAAAATCTGTTTCATCCCAAATATACTTTTCATTTTTTCTACTGCAAACGCAAACCCCACATATAGAAAAACCAGCAATTTTTAAGAACAGAAAAGGCCCAGCTGCAATGTACTGAAAGTTGGAAACACCGAAACTTACAAAAACTCCTTTATCATGATTCTTTGCGCGATGCTTTGTTCTGGGATTAGCAAAAACGGGATCTTGAATCCGAGATACCGAATTCACAAATTTTTCTCTCTCAACGGCGGCGACCCTTAGCGGCGGAGACGCAGCAGAGGAAATCCACCGCCACCACTGATCACATCTCCACGGATATTTCTGGTAAATTTCCCGGCAAATCATTGTATAATGAGGCTTCAAGAATGGATAACAAGCGAGTGTCTATAGATTTTCTCGAAAATCTCGGGAACTAAATTGAGCTCCCGTATCCTTGTGAATAAATCGGCAAAGGTAGGCGTAGGAGGATGGTTTGGCCTTGAATCAATGAGCCAGCCAACTTTATTTATGACATTTATATTTGATAAAATCCCAGTTTTATATTATCAGAATTTGGTAGAATATTTGGTTTTAAAAGAGATTTAGAGTACAAATTTTAAATAATATTATCTCTAAGATGAAGAGGTGGATTTGAAGTTGATAAAAAAATAATTAAATAGATAATGTTTTACATAAACACGTAATTTCCATCTGTTCTTTAGCTTATGGATAAACTCAAACTTTTAGGAACACAAATGGATAGTGTATCTTAAAATAAAAATCCCATGATGTTTTGATCTATTATTATTAGGAAGTAGGTCTCATGTGAAACCGTCTCACGGATTATCTATTTTACATAAACACGTAATTCCCATCTGTTCTTTAGCTTATGGATAAACTCAAACTTTTAGGAACACAAATGGATAGTGTATCTTAAAAATCCCATGATGTTTTGATCTATTACTATTAGGGAGTAGGTCTCATGTGAGACCGTCTCACAGATCTTAATTCGTGAGACGGGTCAACCCTACGGATATTCACAATAAAAAGTAATACTCTTAGCATAGAAAGTAATACTTTTTCATGGATGACCCAAATAAGGGATCTGTCTCACAAATATAACCCGTGAGACCGTCTCACACAAGTTTTTGCCATTATTAGGATTAGAAATTAATTATCTCATCTTTTTTATATTATTGATATTGATTGATACTATATTACTTTTAAAGTTTTTAAGATAATATTACATATCAATTCGAAGCCTAATTTTATTTCGATATTTTGATAACTATTTTCAGCTAAAACTACAATAGCCAAATCTCTTAGAATTTCCCCGTGTCCTAGTACGTAAAAATGTGTTTTTTAAGGGTTACGTCCGGTCTTAGACTTTGAAGGGTCTTGTGCAAAAAAAAATAAAAAAAAAAGCCTTTTGTATTTATATAAAACAAAAATTAAAATCAATTATATAAAGATAATTTCATTATTTGATTACATAAACTAATATCTATAATAAAAAAAACATTATATTCTACATTGCTAATAATCAGTATCGTTACATCATATCAAAAAGAAAATATATTCTATTATGACTAACGGTGAAAAACCGATTTTCTTGCATTTTTATCAGCAAAGTCATCAATCAATATTTCATAATCAAGTTTTTTCCAAAAACTCACTCTCAACCGAAATCATAGCTAATACAATATTGTTTGGGTCATGGTTGATCTCAAGCAAGATTTCAACAACTTCAATTTAGAAGAGCTTTTTTCCGCATATGCAACAGTCACCTCAATAGTCAATTATATCCCGTATGCAATGAATGAATTCAGGAAACAATTCATTCTTTGCAAAAAAAAAAAAGTATTTCACATGTTTTTGTTTCCATTGGTAGCATACATTGTATGATTTTCGGTTCTTGATATAAACCATCTCCATCCAAATCTGAAGCATCTTTTCCTGTACCCTCTTTACTTTGTTGTTTCATTTCAAGATTCTTACAACGAGCTTTTAAGTCTTCATCAACCAATGAACTCAACTTTTCAGGTGTGAAATGGAATCCAAAAATATCTTCATATTCCTCATATTATTCAAAGATTTTCTTCCAAGGATTCAATTGTTTGATCGACTATGTACAAGAAATAATGAATTCTAAAATCTTCTTCAGCAGATTCTTGAGGTATTCTTGAAGACTCACATGTAACCTCATCAAAATTTCTTTTTCTATATATTTGTCTCTTCTCAGGAAAAATAGGATCAATCTCCATTGTTGAAGCAAGTTCTCTCGCTGTATTGATGGCTTGTTCAAATCCAGATTTTCTGTACTCTTCAAAAGAAGCCATTAGCCCCTTAACCTTGGTCATAGCAACTTCAATAAGCATGTTTTCAGATTGTAAGTATTTGCTGACAATGTTAACTTCACTTAAAATGTCATATCAAATAACAATGCCCAATAAAAACTCAAAATTTTCAAGTTCAAATGTTGCTAAAGATATAACGGCCCGAAAATTCGTGTTTGAAAATTTGCGAAAAATTAAAAATTTTCTTTTTAAATAATTAAAATGCCTCTTTCATAATTAAACCGATAAACAAAGTTTGATATCCAAGATGGCAGCGGAAGAAAATATTTTTTTGCGAAATAACAATTTAAGAATATCCACCAACTGATAAAATTGTTTGCGGAATAAAATAATAAATGTTGAACTGAGGTCCTCGGGTGCCACTACTGCCGACCCAAGCTGGCTCACTGGTCCCCTCCCTCGGCCCTGACCTCATCGGTACTTACAACAATCAAGTCTAGTGAGCCTAAAGACTCAGCATGCATATATCGTAGGTAACGAGTAAAATATAACTTGCATGGATAAAATATCATGTCATGAGGCATACTGAAAATAACTTGTACTGAGCAATTGTATTACGTGCATGACTGAATTAAATATCATAGTAAAAATGTTTGCTCCTTGGAGCCCTGTACTGAAATGACTGATAATAATTTTCTGTTGAGATTATGGTCTACGCATGTGGCCTCTGCACTGAACTGAACTGTCCGATCACTGGCGACCGGGTGGTACCAAACTGAACTGACCGGTAACTGGCTACCGGATAAAATAATACTCCCATGACAGTGAATTGACCACAAGCAATATCGCATAAATCTAAAAAATAAGCATTTTCTATTTTATGCACGTAATAAAATTAAATGGCAAAAAGAAATATCCTGTATTATTTTACCAACTGGATTAGATCGCTCCCAGGCTCGCTGCAACCTAAATATGCCATGAAAATATGCAATAGCTTATACTTGACCAAACTATGCAATTAAGTTTGAAAATGCGACAATTACGTCTACCGACTTCGTATTTAATCATGACTCCGAACCAACCCGAACCAACACTGAACCGACATATAGTAATGATTAAAATACGCTTAAAATTATGAACTAATTCTCCTAAAATGATGAGGGTCGAAATCTAGGTGAAATGGAGGCCAAAACAAGAAACGCTCTTTCGAGAGTCAATTTGGCACATCGCACCGTAAATTCTCGTACGACCTCAAAAATGATCCAAATCACGAACGGTCAAAAACATGGCCTTCCTAACTCAATGGGGCACTTTCCAGTCCAAGGCCATAAGCTAAAAGCCGACCGAGAACCCGAACGAGCCTCCGAACCGACACAGCAACTTGCTGTAAATTTTCAGCTGCTGTACATGTGTACTTCTTGTGTCGTTTTCGAGTATACCGGCCATTGGGGCTTAAACCACCGACCAGAGACCCTTACCTACATCCCAAAGAATGATTTGAACCATGGCTAAGGGCCCTAGGCCAGCCACGATTCGCCTCATTCTAGCAACCAACCGAAAAGATTCACCCGAGCACACAATTCTGCGCGTGGGATGTTCCGCTTTGTTCGTTGTCTTGTGTCGTTCCAGTGGCCATTTGGTTGACCATGGCACAATCTAGACATCTTGGGGTATGGTATGAACCGTGGCTAAGGGCCATAGGCCAACCAAGATCCATACCATTCCACAAAACTTGAAGCACAAGTGTTGTCAAAACCGAAGGGGCGAAGGGGAGTAGGGGCTGTTCTTGATGTTTTAATTGAAATATGAGCAACCATGGACCAAGCCACCAAAAGGGCAACTTAGTCACGTCTTAGACATGCTAGGGAAGTGATCTAACCATGGCTATAGGCCTTGGGGCAGCCATGATCAGATTCATTTCACCTTTTTGACAGCAACCTGAAATTTTCGAAATACACATGGGCAGAAAAGGGGGAGTTGCTGTCATATTCGGAATTCATCATGCCTGGGGCTTGTTTGACTGGACCATCACGGTCTTGACACACCCTAGTATGTGTCTAGATGTAGCCTAGTGAGCCTGGAGTCGAACCATCCACCTGAAACCACAAAACAAGAGGAAACCGTGAAGCTTGTCATGGAACAAAAAAAAATCTGCATGTTTGTTTTCTAAAAATGTTTGGTGTATTTCGGTTTCTGTCAAAAATGATGATCAAAAGATGTTTAAAAAATGTTACTACGACTTGATTGAAGAGCAAGGAAGAATATAAACATGCCTTGATGTCGTTTGAATGAAAAACGAAAGGGCGACCACTCGGCGCGGAGGAGACGGAGTGCACTTTTCTACCTAGCTTTCCTTCAATTTTTCCCTCTTGTTTTTCTCTACTATTCTCACGGTTTTCCCTCTCTGAAATGCTCTCAATTCTCTCAAATTTCGGTGGTTGTGATGGGGAGGAAGGCTAGGGAATATATGGGAAGATTGCAAGATAAAGGGAGGAGAATAATCTTTCTATCCTAGTTTATTTGCTAGATAGGAAACAAGAATGATATCAAAGATTTTGAGGGGATATTGGGGTGCATAGGGTCGACCATGGTGTCTAGGTACAAGGGAGGAATGGTGCTTAATTAATTATTTGATAGGGATTTAAAAGTTAGGAGAATATTTACCTAGAAACTTTTAAGGGAAGGATAATTAAGAAATGGATTGCCAACTAATAAAATCTTTCAAATAAAAAGGGGGCCGATTTTAGCTTCGTAAAATGGGGTGGAATAATTCTTAATTAAAAATTATTGGGGAATTAAAAAGGTGAGGGATTTATCTCCTAAAATGTAGATGAGGAAGGAGATCAAAGAATTGAGTTGTTAACAAATTTTAAATTAAATAAAAAGGGGCCGAAAATTATAATAAAAGTGGAGGGAAAATATTTCTTGAATATTGTATTTTAACTCTTTAGTGTTTTATCTACTTATTAAATATTTAAAAGAATTAAGGAATTAATTATTGAACTCTATTTACTACTCATCTCAACTTATTCAAATAATTCCTTAAACCTTCCTTTACAATAAATTTACTCATTATTTATCTTAAATAAATTTTAGAAATATTTTCTTACTAGTAAATTTTATCTCTTTACTCCAACTCCGGTCCGGCCTCACCGAATTAACTGAAAAAAATAAAATCTAAACTACTGGATAAAATAATTAACTTCAAAGGAAAGCATTTAAATAATCATGCAATGAAGTCAATTAAATTCGAAATACTAGAATTATGCATGGCTTATACGTAGACTGATTTACGGGTTCTACAAAAGACTTGGATTCACTTCTTATTTTTGAGTCGGTGTTTCTTTCTTCTACAACTTGAAGTAAAGCTTTTCTAATTTTTTGAGCTTGAAGTACCACAGCTTTCACACTTTCAAGACAGCTTTCCCATCGAGTGATTGACAATGGCTTGAGTGTTAAACCCTTTTATCATCACATGATCTATCAAAATCATCCACCTCTTTATAGAAGGAGAAAATATTGTATAAATCTGTTGTACTACTCCAAAAAAATCTTTCTCTTTTCCACAAGAATTTGCAATGTCACGAAGTGTTAAATTCAAACAATGACAACCACATGGAGTGTATAATGCTAACTTTCAACACATTTTACAGCTCTTCAAACAACTCTTGTCATGTTGTATCATTCAATTTCAAAAATCTGAAAAAGTACTCTTTTACTTTCATTGGACTTGTAGAAACATCAACACATCTTATAACCAAAGTCATTTGCTCTTTGTTACTATCAGGAGTGAAATCGAGTATTACTGTAAAGTACTTAGCTTCTTTAATTTTTTGAAGAATTGAACTCTTGATTTCAGAAGCTAACAAACATATCCACTCATTCTGAATTTTGTGGTTAAGATAATGATGATGTGTATTTCTTTCAAGATGCTCCTTCATCGCTAAGTCCCACTCAACAGAAAAATCATTTAGTTCAAGTCTGGAGCAGATGGCCCATCAAAATCAGATTAATAATGAATACGTGAACATCAGGATCCTTACGTACCATGACCACCCGAGACAAAAATCATCATGTAAAACATGAAAAAGAAATGACGTTCCAAAGAAAATAACAACCAAAGATAAACAAATAATGTGAAATGAAAATAAAAATAAAACTCAAGATGACAAAAAAGATTACCAGTTCAAAATTTTACCGAAGGTTACTAAAGGAAAAACTTAAACCGAAAAGAAAAACACTATCAAATATAACCATACATCACTAAATCAAAAACCCCTCCTCCAAAATTGGTCAGATGTGCATTCGATAGTCTCTATTTTGGTGGTTCTTTTTAGATGTAAGGGTCAAAATGGAAATTTGAAGTGTCCGATTGATAAGCCCACTACTCACTATTAAATTTTAGAAAATTTGAAGATAAAATCCAAAACCCAAAAATCCAACCCAATATACCCTTAACCCTATTTTAATTGTGGCCCTATCCAACTGGGTCCATGTGCAGTCGCCCCATATTGACCACCTTAGGGCCGCCTCTGGGTAAGGCTATGCTAATTGGGTGTGTTCTACTTGATATTATTTTTTATAACAACGTCGATTAGCAAACCAGATTTTTGTGGACCTCAAAAAATTTTTATTTGAATTCAGATCATCAAGTGATGTTCTTATATAAAATATATCACAGTCGATGTAGCATAAATCGAATCGTTTTAATACAACAACTCTTAAAAGGCTACCATATCCTCACTTTTGTGCTCGTGCTTTGCCATTACATAAAAACTTGCTTCTTCTCGACAAATCTAAAGTTAACCTTTGTTAGAGTATGTGCACCTCGAGTCAAGTGTTGGCTAAGTGTTCACAATGAAACTCTATGTATAAACAGTCTTTATTTTAATAATATTTGAAATTATTGTTTTGACACATATTTATCTATATACCAATGCTAGTTGCATAGATAAAGTCCTTGAATATACAAATAGTAGAAAGAATGCTCATATGATGAGTATCATGAAACTCATATTTGGAATACTGTATATTCTAAACAGTTCCTAGTCGATTCAGCCGCCGCTAAGAAAGATATAGGCCGCTCGAGTTCAAGACTAGTATCTGCGATGCGAGTACCATGTTTCATTGGTAGGAGAAATTGTGATGTCCGAACATGCAGATAGGTGCTCCTTGTAGAGTGCACTGAACAACCTTCCATAAAAGACTTTTCAAGTGGTTCTCACTTATCGAGTGGAAACGTCCTAGTTTATGGTTGTACACCATTAGTCCTTATGACCCAGGACAACATTCAGACTCTATATGGTAGCATTGCATTTGGACTTGTTTACCGAATCTCATGGGGTCATCAGGTGGCAAGGTTGGGTGTTTTGTCAAAACATATAGGAGTCGATGCATTGTAGTCGGGGATTCATCGCTTACCTTCGGGTATGAATATCCTATGTGATCTCATGTGTATATAGTTTGAAATCTCTGATCAGAGTATGGTGGTAATTAAGAAAGAGGTTTCTTAGATTACACCATCGATGCAACTACGACATGATACATAGTATCGATTCATTGACAACTCTCGATATACCAATGGTTGTCGAACCGGTCGGGATATATGAGTTGAAGGGACTGTACTGTACGCTAACCATAATTGAATGGTTCTTGCAGGCACGACACTATCATTTGATACCTAGGGAATCATGTAAGCGATACTGCTAGGCGTTTAACATGATTGGTTGGGTACTATCAGATTTGAGTTCTGACGTTCTTGTTATCAAGGACTTGATAATTAAGAATGGAGCAATTGGGGTATCCTCATATAAGTGCATGTTTAGTCCGAATCACATGGAGATGTGAACTCACAGCTAGTTGTATCAATGAATCATTGAGGGCCATACAAGTACTAGCTTTCTAGATCCCGTTGAGAATTAAAATAGTTCAATGTGTTGAACGGCTTATAAAAGAGTTTATAAGCATAAGGAAAAAAAGAAGTATGACTTCTATAAGGAGAATGTATGTGACACCTCGATCCTCTTTTAAAATAAAATACGCAGCGGAAATAAAATTTTCTCTTTTAAAAATATACGGAAGGAGTTTCAAAATACATTTCTTTAAATATCTTTACAAAATAAATACATGATCATTTAAATGACATAACAAAAACAAAACATCATTCCTATGATCATGCCAAAATACTCCTTCCAACGGTGTATGCATATGACCCCCGATCTACAGTCAACGTCCCGAGGCACCACTCTGATCTGCATCACATGAAAATAACTGAAATGAGAATAAATCTCAGCAAGTGGAACTCTTACATAACAATGAACAATAACTCTGTAAAACATCTCTTTGAAATCATAAATACCATCAACTCTGAACTGTAAACTCTGAATATCAATAACATAGCAATAGCATATGAAATATGATGGTATTTCTCTTTTGCTCTGGGGATTGATATCAATAGTATCTCTGCTCTGGGGTGCTCGTATCCCAAATCGATATAAATACCGATAACTCTGAGGGATATAAGCCTATAGGCGATGATCATCTAATATTGCATGCAATCTCTGACTATGTATTTATCAATCCGAAAACATTTGAACTCTGAATAGCATTTAAGGCCGTCCTTTCACCATCTCATATTTTCTCTTGTATTCCCTTTTAACACTAGTGAGGTATACAATACCTGCAATAGATAATCAATGAAATCAATACATAACAATGGATCAATGGAAGGGAATATCACTTTAAAATCTTTGAAACACAATACATATAACATCATGTGAGCACAAGGGATGAAATTCCACTTACAAACCACAACAAACACCTCAACTTAGCTCTTGATCACCACCTACAACAAATAATCCACAAATAACACCAATATCAACTAAATATCCAAGATTACAAGCTAAATAATCCATAAATCCACATAAACAACCAACCTAAACAACTCTTAATTTACAACCTTAACAGAATCGCACCAAAAGCTTACCCAAGCTTCCTAGCACCAAGGAGAACGTCGAACTCAAGTCGAAATTCCAAACAAACGCCTGAATCGAAGATAGGAAAGGAAAGAAATGACTAAAAACCCTAAAATGGAGAGAAAATGCGAAAATGAGAAGGAAAGAAAAAGAAAAAGTGATGGCCAACCACTCCAAAATCGACTAAATATCTCGCCCATACCTTCACCGCGGGGGCGCCAACACAAGGACCGCGGGTGCGCCTAAGTTACGGCATTCACAAAAATTCTGGAACACGAACAGCGCGGGTGCGGCGACGCAAGCAGCGCGGGTGCGGTCTCTACCGCGGGTGCGGTCCCTACATCACCGCGGGTGCGGTGATGCTACGGCATTCCAACTCCAAAACAGCACAGTACACTGCGGGGGCACTCCAATTAAGAGCGCGGGTGCACTCAAGTCACGGCCAAGCACTATTCCCATGCAACTAAAATCGAACCGACACTCTGAAACGAACAACCAACATCAACTAACACCTCAAGACAATAAAACTAACAATACTATATCCCAAAAATACAACTCTGAACATCTGATCAAATATCCCAAAATAACAAACGAAACTAAAATCGTACCGTACACCGGGCTCGGCTATTACAATCTCCCCCCCCTTAAGGGAATTTCGTCCGCGAAATTGACGTCACGGCACGAACAACTCAGGATACTTCTCTCTTATCTCCTCCTCTGGTTCCCACGTAGCCTCCTCTAACAAATGGTTCCTCCAAAGAACTTTGACAATGCCGATCTCTTTGTTCCTCAACACTCTAACTGTGCGATCCAGAATCTGAATCGGAATCTCTTGATACGTCAAATTCGGCGTCAAGTCCAATGGCTCATGGCGAAGAACATGGGAAGGATCTGCAACATACTTCCTGAGCATCGATACGTGAAAAACATTATGGACTCTGTCAAGATCTGGAGGTAGGGCTAATCTGTAGGCTCGATCGCCAACTCTGTCCAATATCTCAAATGGACCAATAAATCTAGGACTCAACTTGCCCTTCTTGCCAAATCGCATCACACCCTTGAGAGGTGCTATCTTCAGAAACACGTGATCGCCAACCTCGAACTGCAAAGGCCTACGACGAACATCTGCATAGCTCTTCTGTCTGGACTGGGCAGTCTTCATCCTTTCTCTGATGACAGCAACAACATCGGCAGTCTGCTGGACCAACTCTGGTCCCAACATCTTCCTCTCACCAACCTCGTCCCAATACAAGGGAGATCTGCATTTCCTGCCATAAAGTGCCTCATACGGTGCCATGCCAATCGTCGCCTGGTAGCTATTATTATAAGTGAACTCAACCAAAGGCAACAAAGAATCCCAGCTACCTGGAAAGTCTATAGTACAAGCTCTGAGCATATCCTCAAGAATCTGAATGACTCTCTCTGACTGACCATCGCTCTGAGGATGATAGGCTGTACTGAACGCTAACCGCGAACCCATAGCTCTGTGCAAACTCTTCCAAAACTCTGAAGTAAATCTAGGGTCACGATCAGACACGATCGACACAGGGACACCATGAAGTCTGACAATCTCTGCTATGTAGTCCTCGGCATACTGGTTCATCGAATACGTCGTCTTGACTGGAAGAAAGTGCGCTGACTTAGTCAATCGATCAACGATAACCCAAATAGAATTGAAACCTCTCTGCACTCTGGGAAGACCAGTCACGAAATCCATCGTAATATGCTCCCACTTCCACTGAGGAATCGGCAATGACAACAATGTCCCAGCAGGTCTCTGGTGCTCAATCTTCACCTGCTGACAAGTAAGGCACTGAGAAATGAACACGGCAACATCTTTCTTCATACCTGGCCACCAGTAGAGTCGACGAAGATTCTGATACATCTTCGTACTGCCTGGATGAATCGAATACGGCGCGGTATGAGCCTCTGTCAGAATATCTCTACGAATATCATCGCCAACAGGAACACAAATACGACCTCTGAAAGTCACCAAACCATCACCATTCAAGGCAAACTCTGAATTACCTCTAATCTCTGCTCTATCTCTCAACTCTGTCAACTGAACATCAGTCGAATGCTCTCTACGAATCCTGTCCGTCAATGAAGATCGAATAACCAACGCTGAAAGACGAGCAATGGTGCCTGGAATCACCAGATCAATCTCCTCTCTCTGCAAATCCATCAGCAACGGTCTCTGAATCAAAGAACTCAATGAAGCACTCGACTTACGACTCAAAGCATCAGCCACAACATTCGCCTTACCTGGGTGATAACTGATAGTCACATCGTAATCTTTGACCAGCTCTAACCACCTCCTCTGCCGCATATTGAGCTCTCTCTGAGAAAACAGATACTTCAAACTCTTGTGGTCTGTGAAAATCTCACACTTTTCGCCATACAAGTAGTGTCTCCAAATCTTCAGGGCGAAAACCACAGCTGCCAACTCTAAATCATGCGTCGGATAATTCTTCTCATAATCCTTCAACTGGCGAGAAGCATAGGCAATGACCTTACCTCTCTGCATCAACACTGCCCCGAGACCCTTCTTCGACGCATCGGTATAGACCACAAAATCCTCTGAACCACTGGGCAATGCGAGAATAGGAGCTGACGTCAATCTATCCTTCAACTCCTGAAATGCGCTCTGGCAATCTATAGACCACTCGAACTTCACAGTCTTCCTTGTCAAATTGGACAATGGCAGGGAAATCTTGGAAAAGTCTGAAATGAAACGACGATAATAACCCGCCAAACCAAGGAAACTGCGTACCTCAGAAACAGTCGTAGGAATAGGCCACTTCTGAATCGCCTCTATCTTCATCGGATCAACAGCAATGCCATCCCTCGAAACGACATGGCCTAGAAAAGAAATCTGATCCAACCAAAACTCACACTTCTTCAACTTGGCAAACAACCTCCGCTCTCTCAACAACTGGAGCACAACTCTGAGATGCTCTGAATGAAGCTCTCTGGTCTTAGAATAGATCAAGATATCATCGATGAAGACAATGACAAAGCTATCCAAATACGACTTGAACACACGGTTCATCAGGTCCATGAAGACAGAAGGGGCATTGGTCAAACCAAAAGACATCACGAGAAACTCATAGTGACCATACCTGGTCCGGAATGCCGTCTTAGGGATATCAGACTCCCTAACCTTCAACTGATAGTAGCCAGACCGAAGATCAATCTTCGAGAAAACAGTGGCACCCTGGAGTTGGTCAAATAGATCGTCAATCCGTGGCAACGGATACTTATTCTTGATCGTCACTTTGTTAAGCTCCCTATAGTCGACACACAGACGCAAAGAACCATCCTTCTTCTTAACAAATAGAACCGGAGCTCCCCAAGGCGAAGAACTCGGACGAATAAAACCCTTATCTAGAAGATCCTGCAACTGCGTCTTCAACTCTTTCATCTCAGTAGGAGCCATCCTATACGGAGCCTTAGAAATAGGAACCGTACCTGGAGCAAGATCAATAACAAACTCTACATCTCTATCCGGCGGCAAACCCGGAACATCATCCTCAAACACATCAGCAAACTCCCTCACCACATCAATATCATCAATATTCAACTTAATCAGTCTATCAACATCCACAACAGATGCCAGAAAAACATCACAACCTCTACACAATAGCCTCTCAGCATCAAGACACGAAATAAAAGGAAGGACCAGCGAAGTACCTGAGCTGGCGAGAACTCCTCCCTGGCCATCATCTGCAAAAGTCACCGTCTTAGCAACGCAATCAATAACAGCACGAT
The DNA here is from genome assembly GCF_022965805.1 of Primulina eburnea. Classification (NCBI taxonomy): domain Eukaryota; kingdom Viridiplantae; phylum Streptophyta; class Magnoliopsida; order Lamiales; family Gesneriaceae; genus Primulina; species Primulina eburnea. The sequence continues at coordinate 17,691,146 of NC_133115.1, forward strand.
AGGTCGACAGCCAATCCATGCCAAGAATAACATCAAAGGCAACCATCGGGATCACAATCAAATCAGCAAAGACCTCTCGATCAACAAAACGAACGGGGCACGCATACACTATGGAGGTCGGGCACAAAACATCTCCCGAAGGCAAAACAACACTAAGCTGAAGGGGAATAACAGAAGGAACTATACCCAAAGATCTCAAAAACAATTCAGACATAAAAGAATGAGTAGCACCAGTATCAATCAAAGTAGTAGCTACTCTGCCTGAAATTAAAATGGAACTAGAGATTACAGAAGAATTACGATTAATACCTTCCTTAGTCAACGAAAAGATACGACCCTGCACCTTCTCCTGGCTAGCTCCCTTAGGACAATCTCTGGAAATGTGGCCTGGCATGCCACAACGATAGCAAGAACGAGTGCCAAATCTACACTCTCCACGATGAGGTCTGCCACACTTGGGACACAAGGATCTCTCAGAATCAGACGGAGCAACTGGCGCTGAAGGTGGCCTAGGACTCTGATCCACCTTGCCCTTCCCTTTGAATCGATCTCTGCCACGCTGACCTGAACTCTGGCCTCTCTGAACACTAGCCTGGTGCCTCGCCTGCCTCTCCCTGACGATATCCTTCTCGTCCTGCTCTGCTAGCAACGCCTTGGACACAATCTCCTTGAAAGTAACAGCCTTGGACATATTGATATCACGCCTGATCTCCGCTCTAAGGCCTCAAATGAAGTGAGCGCCTTTATCTTTATCACTGGTAGCAATGTACGGAGCAAATAGGCAACCCTCCTCGAACCTGAGAATATACTCATCTACATTCAGGCTCCCCTGACGAAGCTCCAGAAACTCTGTAACCTTCCTCGCTCGCAAAGCATCAGGAAAGTACTTATCGTAGAAAAGCTCAGTAAAATCAGACCACTTCAATGCCGAAACATCAATGCCAACCTTGGTCGCATTCCACCACAAACGTGCAGCTTTAACCAGCATAAAAACAGCACAACTGATACGATCTCTGTCCTCATAGTGGAGATGATCAAAAATCGTCTCCAAAGCCTTGACCCACTCTACTGCAGCTAAAGGATCGGAGCTGCCTGGAAACTCGGGTGGATCCATCCTCTTAAACGCAGAAAAGATAGCATCAGAACCAACTGCAGCTGGAGCAACCTGCCCTCTACCTTGGCCTCTGCCCTGGCCTGCTCCTTGCAGTCTAAGCAACTGCTGGATCTGCTCACTGTGAACCTTAGCCTGCTCCTTCAGTAACTTGCCGAACTCGTCGACAACTCTCGAGGACGAACTATCCTCCCCCTCTGACGCCTTACGCTTAGGAGGCATCCTCTACTCTACAATGCTCACAAGACACCAATCAATACAAAACAATAGATAGATGCAAAGAAAACATACCCGGACAGTTGAAAGTAGACGAAGTCATATGCATTGGTCCGAAGAACACCGCTCTGATACCACTAAATGTGACACCTCGATCCTCTTTTAAAATAAAATACGCAGCGGAAATAAAATTTTCTCTTTTAAAAATATACGGAAGGAGTTTCAAAATACATTTCTTTAAATATCTTTACAAAATAAATACATGATCATTTAAATGACATAACAAAAACAAAACATCATTTCTATGATCATGCCAAAATCCTCCTTCCAACGGTGTATGCATATGACCCCCGATCTACAGTCAACGTCCCGAGGCACCACTCTGATCTGCATCACATGAAAATAACTGAAATGAGAATAAATCTCAGCAAGTGGAACTCTTACATAACAATGAACAATAACTCTGTAAAACATCTCTTTGAAATCATAAATACCATCAACTCTGAACTGTAAACTCTGAATATCAATAACATAGCAATAGCATATGAAATATGATGGTATTTCTCTTTTGCTCTGGGGATTGATATCAATAGTATCTCTGCTCTGGGGTGCTCGTATCCCAAATCGATATAAATACCGATAACTCTGAGGGATATAAGCCTATAGGCGATGATCATCTAATATTGCATGCAATCTCTGACTATGTATTTATCAATCCGAAAACATTTGAACTCTGAATAGCATTTAAGGCCGTCCTTTCACAATCTCATATTTTCTCTTGTATTCCATTTTAACACTAGTGAGGTATACAATACCTCCAATAGATAATCAATGAAATCAATACATAACAATGGATCAATGGAAGGGAATATCACTTTAAAATCTTTGAAACACAATACATATAACATCATGTGAGCACAAGGGATGAAATTCCACTTACAAACCACAACAAACACCTCAACTTAGCTCTTGATCACCACCTACAACAAATAATCCACAAATAACACCAATATCAACTAAATATCCAAGATTACAAGCTAAATAATCCATAAATCCACATAAACAACCAACCTAAACAACTCTTAATTTACAACCTTAACAGAATCGCACCAAAAGCTTACCCAAGCTTCCTAGCACCAAGGAGAACGTCGAACTCAAGTCGAAATTCCAAACAAACGCCTGAATCGAAGATAGGAAAGGAAAGAAATGACTAAAAACCCTAAAATGGAGAGAAAATGCGAAAATGAGAAGGAAAGAAAAAGAAAAAGTGAGGGCCAACCACTCCAAAATCGACTAAATATCTCGCCCATACCTTCACCGCGGGGGCGCCAACACAAGGACCGCGGGTGCGCCTAAGTTACGGCATTCACAAAAATTCTGGAACACGAACAGCGCGGGTGCGGCGACGCAAGCAGCGCGGGTGCGGTCTCTACCGCGGGTGCGGTCCCTACATCACCGCGGGTGCGGTGATGCTACGACATTCCAACTCCAAAACAGCACAGTACACCGCGGGGGCACTCCAATTAAGAGCGCGGGTGCACTCAAGTCACGGCCAAGCACTATTCCCATGCAACTAAAATCGAACCGACACTCTGAAACGAACAACCAACATCAACTAACACCTCAAGACAATAAAACTAACAATACTATAGCCCAAAAATACAACTCTGAACATCTAATCAAATATCCCAAAATAACAAACGAAACTAAAATCGTACCGTACACCGGGCTCGGCTATTACAATGTAACTTTTAATTTGAGGAAGTGTTCCTAAATTAAAAGTTGGCCTAACAAGTAATGTATTTGAAAATTGTGATTTTCATAAACATTATTATGGACTAAATTAAATTAATTCAAGTGTTGAATTAATTAAACACTAGTGGACCTAGTAGAGTCCAAATAATTAAATTAATTCAAGTGTTGAATTAATTAAACAACGATGGGCCTTATAGAGCCCAATTAGAAATAATTATTAAACTAGTAGACTTGAGTAATATCAAGTAAAGTTTAAATAGACTCAAATGTGTTTGATACATTTAAATAAAAGTCCATAGGCCTTATAATTGTTACAAGCCCAAATAGAATTGCATGCTTGGAAGGTGAAGGGTTGAAGGCAATTTTTGAGTTAATTGCATGGCATGCACATGCAACTTTTTGCTTTTGTTTTTTGCACAACCAAGACAACTCATCCTCCCTTCAAGCCAATACTAGTTGGCCGAAATTTTGAGCAAATATTCTCTCAATTTTCTTCTTCAATTGTTGAGGAAAGAAAATACTTCTCAAAAAAAAATCCTCTTATTTTTATAGTGCAAAATAAGAGGGGTTCTAACCTGCAAATAGTGAGCTTAATATTTGAGCAATGAGTGCTCAAAGGGAATCTTGTAGATTGTCTTACCATTCAAGAGCTAAGGTGTTTACACCTTAGTTGGAGCCATAAAATCAATCTTTGAGATTGATAGGTAATTTCTAAAACACCTATGTATGACATTTTGTGTTTTATTGTATTTGCTACACACTAGTCCATGAGGTGCTCGATTTTTGCCTTGAAAAATAAATTTTGAAACTTCCGTTGCGCATTCGGGCACCTTAATCGATCCTCTTTCAAGTGGTATCAGAGCTAAGGATACTATTTTGTGTAGCATATACATGATATTATATTGAGGTAGATTTCTAAATGCATGAGATGATTTTTTGCAACAAAATCAAGGCCGGTATTTGGGGTTTTTGGGGCAGCAAGTTGCTGCCCATTTTGGGCAGCTCAGGCTGCGCGTGGGCTGCCCATTTCGAGCAGCAAGGGCAGCCCGAGGAATGCCCGAACAGCCCCCTTAAAAAAAATTTTTGCTTGTTGGCCGGAATCTGGCGACGGCGATGACGACTAGGGTTTCCAAAAGTGTTTTGGAATATCAAAGTGTCATGGGCCTTGAAGTTGTTGGGCCATTAGATGGATTACACAATTTGTGAATTTAAATGAGCCAAAATGTTTTTTGGTGAAAAATGATTTTTTGCACCCTTAAGTTTAAATCCACAAAAGTTGTACATATTATCTCATAAAATAAATAACTGAAATTGGGCTTTAATTATATTATAGTAAATTGTGATTTACAAGAAGTTCAGTTATAAATAAATTAATTAGAAAGTACACAAAGGAGTTTGTATACTTTGTTAATTTAGTTTATAACTGTGGCGGTTAGTGATTTGATCAAGATATATAATATTGGATCAATTAATTATTGTGATAATTAATTGATGGTTTATGATATGTGATATTATGTATGAAGGATGATCAAAAGCCCAAGCCCAATTTGCTAGGTGTATGCTAGGATATTTTGTGTTGAATGATTGTAATAATTATCAATTTTTAAAGTGGGCTTGGTTTATGGCCCATTCCCACCCCATGAGATGTATCCCTATTTGTCATGGATATTTATTTGTAAATATTAGTATAGTGGAAGATCAAAATTGGAAGATGGTGGCCTTGATGATAATGAAGATCGAAGACATGTAAATATTGGAAGCTTATGTAATAGTTGCATTTACATCCCATGCATTTCCCTAGGATTGGACCTAGGCCCCGTGCTTAGCTCACACGGGCCATTAGTTTTGGGACGATTGATCATCCTTGTTTTGTTTACTGTTTATAATATATGCATGATATGTTATAAATAATGAGTATGTGCGTTATTATTATGATAATAACAAAGTTGCATGAATCCGACAAACATACGATCAAACATGACGAGCTTTTAATAAAATTAATGATGAGAACTTTCAAAATTTAAAAACCCTAATTTTGAATTAGATTCAAAATTAATATCAAGCCCGAAAAGGAGAATTATAAAGGTGTTTATAATTTCCATGTCTTCCATCGACAATGGGTGCATGATGAACGCTACCCGTGCTCGGGGCTCGGCTCATATTATTAGGGGAGCCTAGGTGCCGGAAAGCTGTGACATCCATTGACATGGTTATGTGAACTACGTGGAACTCCCATGATTTCGGCTCATATTATTGAGAGAACTCTTGGCGACCGTTCATTAAGGTTCAACATCGATGGGTAAGGCTTGACACGTAAAAATGAACGATGTCATATTATTGGGTCCTAATCAAACGTGAGACAAAATTTTACGTAGAGGGTTGCATGGAGATGCAATTGGAAACTACCTTTTAGGAATTGTGATTGGCTGATATTATTCGGGATCATAATTCGCTAATTGGACCTTACGTACCTACTGAGGAAAGGAGTTTCCCGTTTTCACTAGAGGGTAGTGAAAAATGTCAAAACAGTGGGAGCGAGAATTTATAAAGTAAAAGTCCATACTTTATATCTTACTAAATATTTAAAAATAGTCATTAACATTTATCTGTTTTACTTTTCAGTACAATTTTTGACAATGTCTTCGATTCGTATTCCGCTATCTGCAATACTGGACAAACACATATTAACCGGACCTGATTACCTCAACTGGATAAGAAACTTAAAAATCGTCTTGAATTCGGAAAGGATAGCATATACAATGGCTGAATCGCCACCTGTTGAGGCTCCGACTGGCTGCACTCCTGAGGAATTGTAGACTTACAAGGATTGGTGTGACCATGACTTGAAAGCCAAGTGTTATACGCAGGCTTGTATGAATGATGAGCTGCAGAGACGTTTTGAGGATGCAAAGAGTGCTGCTGACATTCATTTGCATCTCAAGGAGCTCTTTGTTGAGCAGACTCGACCTCTTAAGCATGCTAACGTCAATGAGCTGATCACTTGACGCATGCGAGATGGGGCCTGGGTCCATGAGCATGGCCTGAAGATGATTGGGCTCGTGGACAAGCTCGTAGGCATGGATCTGATGTTGCCTTCGGAGTTGACCACTGACGTGTTGCTCTTATCGCTGCCTAGCTCATTTGATCCTTTTGTGGTGAACTTCAACATGAACAAGATAGAGCCGACCCTTGAGGAGTTGTTGAACATTCTTGTGACCTTTGAGTCCACCATCAAGAAAGAGAAGCCGGTTCTTTATGTGGGTTCTTCATCTGGTGCGAAGACCGGTACACATGGGAAGGAAAGAAGCGTTCTTTCCAACGTCCCAAGAAGAACGTGCCCTTGAAGAGGCAATCTCTAAGTCCCGCTGTGGCAGCCACACCAGTGAAGGCTGACAAGACTGTTGACATCTGTCATCACTGCAAGAAGCTTGGACATTGGAGGCGTAACTGTAGGGAATATCTTGCCCAGAAGAGTTCTGGAAACGGTATGTTCTATATTGAAGTAAACATTTCAATTAACTCCACTTCTTGGGTATTGGATACCGGCTGTGGCTCATATCTCTGTAATGATTTGCAGGTGATGGGAAGAAGTAGGAGGCTTAGGGAAGGTGAGACCTTTTTGAGGATGGGCAATGGAGCAAGAGTTGCTGCCAAGGCCGTAAGAGATGTTTGCTTGCTTTTGAACAATGACTTTGAGTTAATTTTAAGAGATGTTTTTGTTTGTACCTGAATTGGTAAAAAACATTGTTTCCATTTCTATGCTAGATAAAGATGGATATTCTTGTTTATTTAGAAAAGGTGTTTGCAACATTTACAAGAATTAATGTTTAATTGGTTCTAGAGAACTTGAAAACGATCTCTACAACTTAAAATTGAAAGATATTCCACTAAACAATGTCCAAGCTATAACAACAACAAACAAGCGAAAACAAGATACTATAAATTCGGCACAATTGTGGCATGCTCGATTAAGACATATTTCCCTAAGAAGATGAACAAGCTAGTGGGAGTGGGAATATTTGATATGTCTGATATTAATGCTCTCACGACTTGTGAATCCTGTCTAAAAGGAAAGATGACCAAAATTCCCTTTAAGGTCCATGTGGAGCGAGCCGAGTTCCAAGAGTATCTTAGGGAGAATGGGATTCTGTCGCAGTGAACTCCGCCTACTACACCACAGTTGAATGGTGTTTCGGAGCTTCGTAGCCGAATTTGATGGACATGGTTTGGTCTATGATGGGGTTCACAGAGTTGCCGCCATCCTTTTGGGGATATGCTCTTGAGAAAGCGGCACTGTTGTTAAACAATGTCCATTCAAAGGCAATTGATAAGACACCATATGAGATATGGATGGGTAAGCCTCCCAAATATTCTTATCTTAGAATATGGGAGTGCCCTGCTTATGTGAAGCAGGTAGTGGGAGATACATTGGATAGTCGATCCATTTTATGTTACTTTGTGGGATATCTAAATAATTCAGTTGGATACTATTTCTATCATCCCAAAGAAACAAAAGTGTTTGTTTCTAAGAATGCAACCTTTTTGGAAAAGAAATTTTTATTGGATAGAAAAGGGGAGATGATAGAACTCGAAGAGGTTCGAGAAACACCCACAATTGAAGAACCCACACCCGAAGAGCCAAGAGAGGATATAGAAGCTCCTAGAAGATCTAAGAGAGTCTCGAGACCACCTATGAGGTATGGTCTGCTTCTTGAAGAGGGCCATGATGAGCCTAACCATGGATGTGATCCAAGGACCTTCAAGGAAGCATTATCTGATGCCGATTCATCAAAGTGGCTTGAAGCAATGGAATCTGAGATGAATTCCATGCATTCGAACCAATTGTGGAATCTCGTGGATCCACCTGAGGGAATTGTTCCCATAGGGTGTAAATGGATTTACAAGAGGAAACTTGGGGCGGATGAGAAGGTATTTACCTTCAAGTCGCGATTGGTGGCAAAAGGATATTGTTGGAACATTTCATGTTCGCAATATTGATTTTGATGTTAACAAAACTTGTTATTGTGTTTCTAACATATTTACTCAAGTGTGAAGTTGCAAACACAAGAAGCAAGCTGAAACTAAATTCTGCACAAACTGAATTTCTGGCGAGCTTCGGTGTTTTGATTATATCTCCCAGCTGGATGATTCAAATGACATTCCGCCAATTGGACTGATCAGAAAACTCAATTTGGAACAAGTCGTATTTCACGTCAGTTGGGAAAAATCGTATGTTATCATTGTCTAACGGATCGCTCAATTACCGAACTGATCACACGAAAACAACAATCAGTTGGGTTTGAGCAGTTGCGGTATTTTGGTCATATCTCTCAGCTCGGTTATCGAAATGAAGCGATTAAGTATGGGTTAGAAAGATAAGACAGATTTACAAATCATCTTTAGAAGTAAAAGTCTGAATCGAAGCTTACGATGCTGATAAATGACGATGAAGCTACTGTTCTGCACAAACTGAAATCAGCTAGGCTGATTTCAGCACATCAGCTGAAACTGAACCAACTGAACCAGCTGCTGACCAGCTGACCAACCAACTGAACTGAAATGAACCAGCTGACCAACTGAACTGAACCAGCTGCTGACCAATTGAACTGAATGACCAGCTAAGTTGACCAGTTGACCAGTCGGGAAAATGCCCAGCAAGACGAATTTGACCGTTGCAATTCCAGAAACAGTACATAAACTTTCCAACGGTCATATTGTTGTGTCTAACGTATATATCAGTGTTGGAGCATATAAATACAACATATTGAAGATCAAACAACAACTTTTGAAGTGGATTCAAAGCATGGGCAGTTAGCATGAAGAAATCAGCTAGTTGAGAGCACAAGCCCTTGTGTGAGGATATGTTGGAAACTTAATTCCGGTGTTTTGACAAAAGATGAACCAACTGAACTAAGCAACTGAACTGATCGCTAACTGAACACGTCATCAGCTGAATTCAGTTAACTGATCGATACAACTGAAGTTCATTCTCGTCAACTGATTCTTTACCAGCTGATCTCTCAGCTGTACACGTCATCAGTTGAAAGCGACAACCGACAAATAGTACAACTACCTGCAACTGGTAGTGGCTCGCCGCATTTCAGAAAATCAATGTACGACTGTCAGAATATCGACGTGGCAATCAACGGTTAGAATATTCAAATATTCTTTAATGTTACCGTTGAGAGGAGAGTCTATAAATAGTCGAAGGCAACAACTGAAGAACTACCGACTTTCAGTTATCTCATTTTACGTGCTGTCACGCTGCAAAAATATCTACTTGCATTCAGAGATCAAAGCTCACACTTATCAGTTATATCAGTAGTATTCAAGACTACATTCTCGAGCTTACATAGCACTTTGTAAACGTTGATAGATTTTCTAAGTTGTGCTAAGATCAGTTACGATCTGTAAAAGTGTTATATACTAAGAGTTTCAGTTGTGGCAAAGTGATAAGTCCAAACTGAAGTGGGTTAGTGCAGTATCTTGTATTTGATCAAAGTCTTTTAGTGGATATCCTATCTTCGTGATAGAAGGGGTGACGTAGGAGTTATTCAAGTCTCCGAACATCCAGAAACATATTGTGTTATCTTTACTTTAGTCGTTACTTTTCAGTTAGTGTAATGCCCAAGATTTTGTATCATGTTAATCTGAGATTATTAATTATTAGTGGACACGATTATAACCCGGACCAAGAAATAGGAAGAGCCAAGAGGTGGGCCGAAAGTGTCTCGCCCGGGCGGAAGTTTTTGTCCGCTCGAGCGAGACGGAATTCTGAAAGAGGGCCGAGAGTTACTCGCTCGGGCGGAAGTTTGTGCTCGCCCGAGCGAGACTGCTTGAATTGCGAGGGCCGAGAGTTACTCTGTGACACCCCGATCCTCTTTTAAAATAAATACGCAGCGGAAATAAAATTTTCTCTTTAAAATATACGGAAGGAGTTTCAAAATACATTTCATCAAATATCTTTACAAAATAAATACATGATCATTTAAATGACATAACAAAAACAAAACATCATTCCTATGATCATGCCAAAATCCTCCTTCCAACGGTGTATGCATATGACCCCCGATCTACAGTCAACGTCCCGAGGCACCACTCTGATCTGCATCACATGAAAATAACTGAAATGAGAATAAATCTCAGCAAGTGGAACTCTTATATAACAATGAACAATAACTCTGTAAAACATCTCTTTGAAATCATAAATACCATCAACTCTGAACTGTAAACTCTGAATATCAATAATATAGCAATAGCATAAAATATGATGGTATTTCTCTTTTGCTCTGGGGATTGATATCAATAGTATCTCTGCTCTGGGGTTGCTCGTATCCCAAATCGATATAAATACCGATAACTCTGAGGGATATAAGCCTCTGGGCGATGATCATCTAATATTGCATGCAATCTCTGACTATGTATTTATCAATCCGAAAACATTTAAACTCTTCTCTGGTTTTAACAATCACTTTGAACTCTATATATCTCTTTGTATTCCCTTTAATCAATAATGAGACATACAATGCCTCCAATACATATAACAATACATACTATGGATCAAATGAAAGGGAATAACACAATAAACTCTTTGAAACACATACATATAAAATCATGTGAGCAAAAGGAATGAATTTCCACTTACAAACCACAACAAACACCTCAACTTAGCTCTTGATCACCACCTACAACAAATAATCCACAAATAACACCAATATCAACTAAATATCCAAGATTACAAGCTAAATAATCCATAAATCCACATAAACAACCAACCTAAACAACTCTTAATTTACAACCTTAACAGAATCGCACCAAAAACTTACCCAAGCTTCCTAGCACCAAGGAGAACGTCGAACTCAAGTCGAAATTCTAAACAAACGCTTGAATCGAAGATAGGAAGTGAAAGAAATGACCAAAAACCCTAGAAATGGAGAGAAAAGTCGAGAATGGAGGAGAAAAGAAAGGGAAAGTATGGCCAACCACTCCAAAAAGTAGCTTAAAAACTCGCCCATACCTTCACCGCGGGTGCGCCAACACAAGGACCGCGGGTGCGCCTAAGTTACGGCATACTCAAAAATTCTGGAACTCGAACAGCGCGGGTGCGGCACTGCAAACAGCGCGGGTGCGGTCTCTACCGCAGGGGCGGTCTCTACATCACCGCGGGTGCGGTGTGCTCACGGCAAAACACTATTCCCATGCAACAAAAATCAAACCGAAACGCTGAAACGAACAACCAACATCATCTAATACCTCAAGACAATAAAACTAACAATACTATAGCCCAAAAATACAACTCTGAACATCTAATCAAATATCCCAAATAACAAACGAAACTTAAATCGTACCGTACACCGGGCTCGGCTATTACAATCTCCCCCCCTTAAGGGAATTTCGTCCGCGAAATTGACGTCACGGCACGAACAACTCAGGATACTTCTCTCTCATCTCATCCTCTGGTTCCCACGTAGCCTCCTCTATCAAATGGTTCCTCCAAAGAACTTTGACAATGCCGATCTCTTTGTTCCTCAGAACTCTAACTGTGCGATCCAAAATCTGAATCGGAATCTCTTGATATGTCAAATTCGGCGTCAAGTCCAATGGCTCATGGCGAAGAACATGGGAAGGATCTGCAACATACTTCCTGAGCATCGAAACGTGAAACACATTATGAACTCTGTCAAGATCTGGAGGTAGGGCTAATCTGTAGGCTCGATCGCCAACTCTGTCCAATATCTCGAATGGACCAATAAATCTAGGACTCAACTTGCCCTTCTTACCAAATCTCATCACACCCTTGAGAGGTGCTATCTTCAGAAACACGTGGTCGCCAATCTCGAACTGCAAAGGTCTGCGACGAACATCTGCATAGCTCTTCTGTCTGGACTGGGCAGTCTTCATCCTTTCTCTGATAACAGCAACAACATCAGCAGTCTGCTGGACCAACTCTGGTCCCAACATCTTCCTCTCACCAACCTCGTCCCAATACAAGGGAGACCTGCACTTCCTGCCATAAAGTGCCTCATACGGTGCCATGCCAATCGTCGCCTGGTAGCTATTATTATAAGCGAACTCAGCCAAAGGCAACAAAGAATCCCAGCTACCTGGAAAGTCTATAGTACACGCTCTGAGCATATCCTCAAGAATCTGAATGACTCTCTCTGACTGACCATCACTCTGAGGATGATAGGCTGTACTGAACGCTAATCGCGAACCCATAGCTCTGTGCAAACTCTTCCAAAACTCTGAAGTAAATCTGGGGTCACGATCAGACACGATCGACACAGGAACACCATGAAGTCTAACAATCTCTGCTATGTAGTCCTCGGCATACTGGTTCATCGAATACGTCGTCTTGCCTGGAAGAAAGTGCGCTGACTTAGTCAATCGATCAACGATAACCCAAATAGAATTGAAACCTCTCCGCACTCTGGGAAGACCAGTCACGAAATCCATCGCAATATGCTCCCACTTCCACTGAGGAATCGGCAACGACAACAATGTCCCAGCAGGTCTCTGGTGCTCAATCTTCACCTGCTGACAAGTAAGGCACTGAGAAATGAACACGGCAACATCCTTCTTCATACCTGGCCACCAGTAGAGTCGACGAAGATCCTGATACATCTTCGTACTGCCTGGATGAATCGAATACGGCGCGGTATGAGCCTCTGTCAGAATATCTCTACGAATATCGTCGCCAGAAGGAACACAAATACGACCTCTGAAAGTCACCAAACCATCACCATTCAAGGCAAACTCTGAATTACCTCTAATCTCTGCTCTATCTCTCAACTCTGTCAACTGAACATCAGTCGACTGCTCTCTACGAATCATGTCCGTCAATGAAGATCGAATAACTAACGCTGAAAGACGAGCAATGGTGCCTGGAATCACCAGATCAATCTCCTCTCTCTGCAAATCCATCAGCAACGGTCTCTGAATCAAAGAACTCAATGAAACACTCGACTTGCGGCTTAAAGCATCAGCCACAACATTCGCCTTCCCTGGGTGATAACTGATAGTCACATCGTAATCTTTGACCAGCTCTAACCACCTCCTCTGCCGCATATTGAGCTCTTTCTGCGAGAACAGATACTTCAAACTCTTGTGGTCTGTGAAGATCTCACACTTTTCGCCATACAGATAATGTCTCCAAATCTTAAGGGCGAAAACCACAGCTGCTAGCTCCAAATCGTGCGTCGGATAATTCTTCTCATAATCCTTCAACTGGCGAGAAGCATAGGCAATGACCTTACCTCTCTGCATCAACACTGCACCGAGACCCTTCTTCGACGCATCGGTAAAGACCACAAAATCCTCTGAACCACTGGGCAATGCGAGAATAGGAGCTGACGTCAATCTATCCTTCAACTCCTGAAATGCACTCTGGCAATCTATAGACCACTCGAACTTCACAGTCTTCCTTGTCAGATTGGACAATGGCAGGGCAATCTTGGAAAAATCCGAAATAAAACGACGATAATAACCCGCCAAACCAAGGAAACTGCGTACCTCTGAAACAGTCGTAGGAATAGGCCACTTCTGAATCGCCTCTATCTTCATCGGATCAACAGCAATGCCATCCCTCGAAACGACATGGCCTAGAAAAGAAATCTGATCCAGCCAAAACTCACACTTCTTCAACTTAGCAAACAACCTCCGCTCTCTCAGCAACTGGAGAACAACTCTGAGATGCTCTGAATGAAGCTCTCTGGTCTTGGAATAGATCAATATATCGTCGATAAAGACAATGACGAAGCTATCCAAATACGGCTTGAACACACGGTTCATCAGGTCCATGAAAACAGAAGGGGCATTGGTCAAACCAAAAGACATCACGAGAAACTCATAGTGACCATACCTGGTCCTGAAAGCCGTCTTAGGGATATCAGACTCCCTAACCTTCAACTGATAGTAGCCAGACCGAAGATCAATCTTCGAGAAAACAGTGGCACCCTGGAGTTGGTCAAATAGATCGTCAATCCGTGGCAACGGATACTTGTTCTTGATCGTCACTTTGTTGAGCTCTCTGTAATCGATACACAGACGCAAAGACCCGTCCTTCTTCTTAACAAATAGAACCGGAGCTCCCCAAGGCGAAGAACTCGGACGAATGAAACCCTTATCTAGAAGATCCTGCAACTGCGTCTTCAACTCTTTCATCTCGGTAGGAGCCATCCTATACGGAGCCTTAGAAATAGGAACCGTACCTGGAGCAAGATCAATAACAAACTCTACATCTCTATCTGGCGGCAAACCCGGAACATCATCCTCAAACACATCCGCAAACTCCCTCACCACATCAATATCATCAATATTCAACTTAATCAGTCTATCCATATCCACAACAGATGCTAGAAAAACATCACAACCTCTACACAATAGCCTCTCAGCATCAAGACACGAAATAAAAGGAAGGACCAGCGAAGTACCTGAGCTGGCGAGAACTCCTCCCTGGTCATCATCTGCAAAAGTCACCGTCTTAGCAACGCAATCAATAACAGCACGATAGGTCGACAGCCAATCCATGCCAAGAATAACATCAAAGGCAACCATCGGGATCACAATCAAATCAGCAAAGACCTCTCGATCAACAAAACGAACGGGGCACGCATACACTATGGAAGTCGGGCACAAAACATCTCCCGAAGGCAAAACAACACTAAGCTGAAGGGGAATAACAGAAGGAACTATACCCAAAGATCTCAAAAACAATTCAGACATAAAAGAATGAGTAGCACCAGTATCAATCAAAGTAGTAGCTACTCTGCCTGAAATTAAAATGGAACTAGAGATTACAGAAGAATTACGATTAATACCTTCCTTAGTCATCGAAAAGATACGACCCTGCACCTTCTCCTGGCTAGCTCCCCTAGGACAATCTCTGGAAATATGGCCTGGCATGCCACAACGATAACAAGAACGAGAGCCAAATCTACACTCTCCACGATGGGGTCTGCTACACTTGGGACACAAAGATCTCTCAGAATCAGACGGAGCAACTGGCACTGACGGTGGCCTAGGACTCTGATCCACCTTGCCCTTCCCCTTGAATCGATCTCTGCCACGCTGACCTGAACTCTGGCCTCTTTGAACATTAGCCTGGTGCCTCGCCTGTCTCTCCCTGGCGATATCTTTCTCGTCCTGCTCTGCTAGCAACGCCTTGGACACAATCTCCTTGAAAGTCACAGCCTTGGACATATTGATATCACGCCTGATCTCCGCTCTAAGGCCTCGAATGAAGTGAGCACCTTTATCTTTATCACTGGTAGCAATGTACGGAGCAAAAAGGCAACCCTCCTCGAACTTGAGAATATACTCGTCCACATTCAAGGTCCCCTGACGAAGCTCCAAGAACTCTGTGACCTTCCTCGCTCGCAGTGCATCAGGAAAGTACTTGTCGTAGAAAAGCTCAGTAAACTCAGACCACTTCAAAGTAGAAACATCAATGCCAACCTTGGTCGCATTCCACCACAAACGTGCAGCTTTAACCAGCATGAAAACAGCACAACTGATACGGTCTCTGTCCTCATAGTGGAGATGATCAAAAATCGCCTCCAAAGCCTTGACCCACTCTACTGCAGCTAAAGGATCGGAGCTGCCTGGAAACTCGGGTGGATCCATCCTCTTAAACGCAGAAAAGATAGCATCAGAACCAACTGCTACTGGAGCAACCTGCCCCCTACCTTGGTCTCTGCCCTGGCCTGCTCCTTGCAGTCTAAGCAACTGCTGGATCTGCTCACTGTGAACCTTAGCCTGCTCCTTCAGTAACTTGCCGAACTCGTCGACAACTCTCGAGGACGAACTATCCTCCCCCTCTGACGCCTTACGCTTAGGAGGCATCCTCTACTCTACAATGCTCACAAGATACCAATCAATACATAACAATAGATAGATGCAAAGAAAACATACCCGGACAGTTGAAAGTAGACGAAGTCATATGCATTGGTCCGAAGAACACCGCTCTGATACCACTAAATGTGACACCCCGATCCTCTTTTAAAATAAATACGCAGCGGAAATAAAATTTTCTCTTTAAAATATACGGAAGGAGTTTCAAAATACATTTCATCAAATATCTTTACAAAATAAATACATGATCATTTAAATGACATAACAAAAACAAAACATCATTCCTATGATCATGCCAAAATCCTCCTTCCAACGGTGTATGCATATGACCCCCGATCTACAGTCAACGTCCCGAGGCACCACTCTGATCTGCATCACATGAAAATAACTGAAATGAGAATAAATCTCAGCAAGTGGAACTCTTATATAACAATGAACAATAACTCTGTAAAACATCTCTTTGAAATCATAAATACCATCAACTCTGAACTGTAAACTCTGAATATCAATAATATAGCAATAGCATAAAATATGATGGTATTTCTCTTTTGCTCTGGGGATTGATATCAATAGTATCTCTGCTCTGGGGTTGCTCGTATCCCAAATCGATATAAATACCGATAACTCTGAGGGATATAAGCCTCTGGGCGATGATCATCTAATATTGCATGCAATCTCTGACTATGTATTTATCAATCCGAAAACATTTAAACTCTTCTCTGGTTTTAACAATCACTTTGAACTCTATATATCTCTTTGTATTCCCTTTAATCAATAATGAGACATACAATGCCTCCAATACATATAACAATACATACTATGGATCAAATGAAAGGGAATAACACAATAAACTCTTTGAAACACATACATATAAAATCATGTGAGCAAAAGGAATGAATTTCCACTTACAAACCACAACAAACACCTCAACTTAGCTCTTGATCACCACCTACAACAAATAATCCACAAATAACACCAATATCAACTAAATATCCAAGATTACAAGCTAAATAATCCATAAATCCACATAAACAACCAACCTAAACAACTCTTAATTTACAACCTTAACAGAATCGCACCAAAAACTTACCCAAGCTTCCTAGCACCAAGGAGAACGTCGAACTCAAGTCGAAATTCTAAACAAACGCTTGAATCGAAGATAGGAAGTGAAAGAAATGACCAAAAACCCTAGAAATGGAGAGAAAAGTCGAGAATGGAGGAGAAAAGAAAGGGAAAGTATGGCCAACCACTCCAAAAAGTAGCTTAAAAACTCGCCCATACCTTCACCGCGGGTGCGCCAACACAAGGACCGCGGGTGCGCCTAAGTTACGGCATACTCAAAAATTCTGGAACTCGAACAGCGCGGGTGCGGCACTGCAAACAGCGCGGGTGCGGTCTCTACCGCAGGGGCGGTCTCTACATCACCGCGGGTGCGGTGTGCTCACGGCAAAACACTATTCCCATGCAACAAAAATCAAACCGAAACGCTGAAACGAACAACCAACATCATCTAATACCTCAAGACAATAAAACTAACAATACTATAGCCCAAAAATACAACTCTGAACATCTAATCAAATATCCCAAATAACAAACGAAACTTAAATCGTACCGTACACCGGGCTCGGCTATTACATACTCGCCCGGGCGGAAACTTATGTCCGCCCGAGCGAGAGACGTGTTCGGTAAAGGAATGGGCCACGTCGTGTAATACATGCACGGATATATATGTATATTCAGAAACGAAATGAATCAGAGGAAAAAGAAGAAATCGAGACCCCTTTTCCAAATTGATCTTAAATTCAATCGTGCGATCAATCCGTCCGTCTGATTTTGATTCTGACTTCGGTACCGAGTTCCTATCGACGTAGGCTACACTTTGACGTAAGTTTTGCTACGTTTTGACATGCTTTGAAATTATGCTATTGTCAGAATTGAATGGAACTCATATATGTTGTTCTTGACATAGTAGACATCATAGAATCGAAGTCAGATTAAGAAATAGACTGATTATGGAATTGTTATGATTTTCTGATTATAATCAGTTGATACCGGACAGATTTGGATTAGGGATTGATTAGAGATTGTATTGGATATGGGTTATAGATTGTAACTATTATCTAGTGAATTGGTATAGACGGGGATATTGGAATTGTACCGTTATACCGTTGATTTTGAATTAAATCCAGATTGATCAGATTATTATGGAATTGACTGGTATATTGATATGAGACTGTTGATATTGTCAGTACCAGACAGGCCTTGAGGTCAGGACTTTGACTGAGCGGGAAACCGAGACTGCAAAGAAAGGTATAAGTCAATGTGGTATTGGGAGATGGACTTGAGTCGGCTTGGACTTGGGTTTCCCTAAATCACATACTTTATTTATTGCATTGATATTTGCATTTATTTAATTAATATACTTGTGCTCTTGATATTTAGATGACATGTATTAGTCGAACTGTCTTGTGACACACCGTGCCGGATAGTGGTGGTATCGCCACGGCACATTGCACGATGTCACAAGATAGGATGCTAGCGATAGAGCTACAGTCCATGACGGATAGGTCAGGACACTGGATGTATGGTTATATCGAGTAATGGAATCCATTACGGAATTCGATATAGGAACACCATATTTGGTTATATCGAGTAAAGGGGTTGGAATTCTTCTATTACGGAATTCGATATAGGAATACCGGGGCACTGGTTATATCGAGTAATAGAGATTATGGTTCCCTCCTTTACGGAATTCGATATAGGAATACCACATCTGGAAACCGGGATCCCTAGACTAGGATTGAGTCTAGTCTTAAATGATGTAGCTACGAGTATTGTTTATGTTTCGGATTATGATACATATTCATGTTACCTGATTACATGCTTTATATTGTTTATATGGTTGCATGTTTCATTGATTTATACTGGGTGTATATTCTCACCGGTTTATCCGGCTGTTGTCTTGTCTGTATGTGTACTTGACAACAGGTGGTTGATTTTGAATTAAATCCAGATTGATCAGATTATTATGGAATTGACTGGTATATTGATATGAGACTGTTGATATTGTCAGTACCAGACAGGCCTTGAGGTCAGGACTTTGACTGAGCGGGAAACCGAGACTGCAAAGAAAGGTATAAGTCAATGTGGTATTGGGAGATGGACTTGAGTCGGCTTGGACTTGGGTTTCCCTAAATCACATACTTTATTTATTGCATTGATATTTGCATTTATTTAATTAATATACTTGTGCTCTTGATATTTAGATGACAGGTATTAGTCGAACTGTCTTGTGACACACCGTGCCGGATAGTGGTGGTATCGCCACGGCACATTGCACGATGTCACAAGATAGGATGCTAGCGATAGAGCTACAGTCCATGACGGATAGGTCAGGACACTGGATGTATGGTTATATCGAGTAATGGAATCCATTACGGAATTCGATATAGGAACACCATATTTGGTTATATCGAGTAAAGGGGTTGGAATTCTTCTATTACGGAATTCGATATAGGAATACCGGGGCACTGGTTATATCGAGTAATAGAGATTATGGTTCCCTCCTTTACGGAATTCGATATAGGAATACCACATCTGGAAACCGGGATCCCTAGACTAGGATTGAGTCTAGTCTTAAATGATGTAGCTACGAGTATTGTTTATGTTTCGGATTATGATACATATTCATGTTACCTGATTACATGCTTTATATTGTTTATATGGTTGCATGTTTCATTGATTTATAGTGGGTGTATATTCTCACCGGTTTATCCGGCTGTTGTCTTGTCTGTATGTGTACTTGACAACAGGTGGGACAGGTTCAGGGTCGAGGAGATGAAGAGCTAGATCGTGATTAGAGTGGTGGCACCGGACTTGGACTAGATGTAGGGTTAAACACTTGACTTTAGTTTTAAACCCTAGTTTGAATAAATGTTGAAATACAGGACTGGTATTTTATATATATACTGATATGTATATATGGTTTGATTTCACTACGTTCCGCATTTTAAAAAAAAAAAAAATTTAGACCCTGTTTTTAATTGATTAATTAGTCCCATTTATGATTAAGAACTTGATTAGCGTCCGGGTCCCCACAGTTAGATACTCTATCTTTCAGTCAGTTTATTTTCCGCAACTGTTTTGTTCAGTTTAACTGATTGTCATTGACCGACGGGATATCTAGTTTCAGTTTTTAGCAAAACTGAACTCATATTGTCGAAGAATACTTAAATTTGAGGAGTGTTTATTCAACCCCCCCTTCTAAACACTCTTTATTCGATTAACCGATCCTTTCAAGTGGTATCAGAGCAGTTATATCTCGTCACAGAATATCTATACTCAAATTGTTCACTATGTATTCATTCAACAAGATTCCTATGTTCTCCAGAGAAGATTTCGACGATTGGAAAATCAGGATGCAGGCTCACTTAGCTGCACAAGATGATGATATGTGGTACGTTATAACTGACGGACCCATGAAGATTTTGAAAGCCAACACAGCTGTTGCCATTACTGATGGGGCACCTCATCGTATAGAAAAGCCCAGAGAAGAATGGACCACAGAGGATAAAAGAAAAGCCAACTTAGATAATGTGGCAAAGGATATACTATACAAGACGCTGGATAAAGTAACTTTCAGCAAAATAAAAATGTGCAAGACGGCCAAAGAGACTTGGGAGAAGCTGATCCAGCTTTGCGAAAGGAACAAACAAACCAAAGAAAACAAACTTTCTGTTGCTGTTCAGAAGTTTGAAAATATCAAAATGAGAGTTGGTGAAACGATGCATGATTATGATGAAAGAACCAGCTGCATCATCAATGAACTAAATGCACTTGGAAAAGTGTACTAAAACAAAGAAGTTGCATTGAAGATAATCAGAGGTCTTCCCAAGGAGTGGGACATGAGACCATGGCAATGAGGGAATCCAAGGATCTGAACGAAGTTGAGCTTCATGACCTATTTGCTGATTTGAAAGCCTATGAGTTTGAGCTGCAAACTCGAGAAGGAGAATCTTCTACTCCAGCAGTCACAACTGCCTTAGCTGCTGTTAGAACATAACCAACTGGTTCAGTTGAAAAAGCTGCTGATCAACTAAGTAATGATGCCATGTCATTGTTCATCAAAAAGTTTGGAAGATTTATGAGGAAAAATCAAGGAAACTTTCAAAAACAAAGAGATATCAAAGAAGCAATTCCAAGGAAGAATCAAACGCTTGCTACAACTGTGGCAAAACAGGTCACTTCATTGCTAACGGTACCAAACCAAAGAAAGACAGTCAAGGCTCAACTGAAAGAAGAAAGAAACCATATGAGCACAAAAAGAGATCCAAAGATGACAAGAAGTTCTCCAGGAAGAAGCATGAAGTGCTCTTGGCTGAAGAGAGCAAATCAAAGTGGGCAAACACTGACGGCGAGGAGTCAAAACCAGAAACTTCATGAAGTTCTAGTGACAATGAAAAAGAAGTGAAATGTCTGATGGCTGCTGATACAGAACTGGAGTCCAGCAGTCAACAGGTATTTGACTTTAGTTCAACTGATTTTACCAGAGAAGAACTTATTTCAACATTGCATGATATGTTTAGTGAGTATCAAAAGCTTGCCTTATCATTTGAAAAGGCCAGAGCAAAGCAAACTGATCCTGTAGACAATAAGACTACAACTGATGAATCAGTTGACATGTTGAGTCTGAAAAAGGAGATTGTTGAACTCCATACTGAAAGAAACAAGGATCAGTTAATGATTCAAAAGTTGATGCTTGAAAATTCAAAGTAAACTGAGCTTATTCAGGCTTGGAACAAATCATCTGTTGCATTGACTGATATACAAAACTCACAAAAATCAGTTAGTGATAAAACTGGTTTAGGGTTCAGTAACCAAGACGAAATGTCTCTCAAAGATACTCGACCAAAACTGAATATGGATAAAGGGAAATACATTCACTTTGTCAAATCAGTTATGGTACAAGAACAAGCTGAGCCAAGTAAACTGATTGAACAGCTAACTGTAAGTATGAACAAGGGAAAAAGATGTGGTATTGGTTATAGCCCAAAAGTTGTGACTGACTCACGAAGTCAGCCACCAAAAATTTTCAGCAAAAATTACTCAAATGACTACTCAAATTACTATAACAGGAAGCCAGTTCAGAAGAGACACTGGCAGAACAATAAGTTGAAAAAGGGCAAATCACATGTATCTGCTGCACACCATACACCAAGCACACACAGATCGGGAAAGACCATCTGGAATACAGCAACTGGACGGTCAGTTAGACTGATCCAAGTCTGGATTCCTAAAGGAATAATCAACTTTGGACCCAAATAGAAAAAGGGTACCAGAATCTTATCTTGTGTGTGATTGCAGGTAACAGGTAAAAGCATTGAATCTATATGGTACTTGGATAGTGGATGTTCACGCCACATGACATGAGATTCAAAATTATTATCTCAACTGGTTAAGTACACTGGACCAAAAACATCAGTTTTGGAGATAATTCTAAAAATAAAACTGTGGGTAAGGGTAAGCTTATCCATGGTAACTTCACCATTAATGACATATTATTAGTTGAGAATCTCAAGTATAATCCGATCAGCATCATTCAATTATGCGATAATGGATTCTCAGTTCAGTTTGACAAACATTCTTGTTCAGTCAAAAGCTCAACTGAAGAGATCATCTTAACTGGAAAAAGGTGTGGAAACATTTATAAAGTCAGCTGGAATGATCAACCTTATGCACCAGTATGTTTTATTGCTTCAAAATCCTCTAAAACTGGTTGTGGCATAAGAGATTAAACCACCTGAACTTCAAGTCTATTGCATATTTGAGTAACCACGATCTTGTTACTGGATTGCCCAAAATGGATTTTATCAAAGACAAAATTTGCTCAGCATGTCAGTTTGGTAAACAAATCAAATCTTCTTTTAAGAACAAGAAATCAGATGCTCAATCTATTCATTCATTCAGCTTTCGTATCACAACTAGAACCCAAGAAGACTGATGAAGCTCTTGCTGATCCAAACTGGATAAATGCAATGCAAGAGGAGCTAAATCATTTTATCCATAACAATGTCTGGAACTTAGTTCCAAGACCAATTTCAAAAACTGTTATAGGTACAAAATGGGTGTACAGGAACAAACTGAACGAAGATGGTTTAGTTGTGCGCAACAAAGCAAGGCTAGTAGCACAATGATATAGGCAGGAAGAAGGAATTGATTACGATGAGACATATGCACCGGTTGCAAGACTGGAGGCAATCAGGATATTCCTTGCCTATGCTTCATTCAAAAACTTCAAAGTCTATCAAATGGATGTAAAGAGTGCATTTCTGAATGGCCCGTTGCAGGAAGAAGTCTACGTTGAACAGCCTCCAGGTTTTATCAATCATCACCTTCCTGATCATGTCTACCATTTGAACAAAGCCTTATATGATCTTAAACAAGCTCCAAGAGCTTGGTATGAAACTCTTTCAAAATTTCTAACTGATCACGATTTTTCTGTTGGATCAGTTGATAAGACATTGTTCAAATTTTCCAAGAATGATCATATTCTACTCGTTCAAATTTATGTTGATGACATTATTTTTTGGTCAACTAACCTCAAATTATGCGAGAAATTTGCTAAGCTAATGCAGGAGAAATTTGAAATGAGCATGATGGGTGAACTGACATTCTTTCTTGGATTACAAGTGAAGCAACTGGAGTCGGGTACCTTCATTAGTCAAACTAAATACACGAAGGAACTACTGAATAAATTTGGAATGGAATCATGTTCAGCTGCAAGTACTCCCATGAGCTCATCAGCAAAACTGGATACTGATCAAGGGGGAATATCAGTTGAGACGACACTTTACAGAGGTTTAATAGGCTCATTATTGTACCTAACTGCTAGTCGTCCTGTTATTGTATTTGTTGTATGCATGTGTGCTAGATTTCAAGAAAATCCTATGCAATCACATTTTACAGCTGCCAAGCGTATTTTGAAATATCTTAAGGGCACACAAAATGTTGGGTTATGGTATTCTAAAGATTCATCTTTCAATTTAGTTGGATATTCAGATGCAGATTATGCAGGATGTAAGCTTGATCGTAAAAGTACTAGTGGATCATGTCAGTTTCTAGGGGACAGACTGATCTCCTGGTTCAGCAAGAAGCAAACATCCATAGCAACTTCCACAACTGAAGCAGAATATCTTGCTGCTGGAAGCTGCTGTGCTCAACTGCTCTGGATTCAACAACAACTGAGAGATAATGGAATTGATGCTAAAGAATCGCCAATATTTTGTGATAATACAAGTACAATTGCTATCACCTATAATCCAGTTCTTCACTCCAAAACCAAGCACATAGATGTCAAACATCACTTCATCAGAGATCATGCCCTGAAGAAGGACATCAGACTGGAATATGTCTCAACCGAGCAGCAAGTAGCTGATATCTTCACCAAACCACTGGCTGAGACTAAGTTTTCTCATTTTCGCAATATACTTGGATTAATTGATTTATCCTAATCAGTTGTTATTGTTGTCTTGGTTTCTTAATTCATCTTTCAGCTTTGCTGTCATTTACTGATTCTTCAGTTAGTTGTTTATTCATATGACTCTCAACTGATGAAAGAAAAACAAAGTTACATCAAAATAAACATTTCATTCAACAATAAATATTCGCTGGGATTACATTTTCATATTTTTCTTCTACATCGTCTATCCACATTCTCAACCAAACTGATAGAGCTGAGGAAGATGTCTTGCAAAAGCTGTGAGAAGAAGCTATGCGATTAAAAATCTCCAGTTCCTTTTGAAGCATCAGCTGATAGATATGACCATCTTTAAAGACGTCCACCCACACAGCTATATTCAAGCGCTCCCGCACTTCTGTCAACTGTGCCACCAGTCTGGGAGTGGTAGCCTCTCCAGAATTATACAGTAACACAAGCTCCTGTAACTTTTCCCAGTAGGGAAGACTAGTGTAGAAGACTTCATCTTCGATAGCAGCCTTCCTAGCTTCCAGAGAAAATGGCGAAACACTCGAGCAACTCGCATCTGCCATTTTTTTTGTCTTGTTTATTTTCTCTTTCTTTCACCAATATGACTCAAACTAACAATGTTATTTCTATTTATTGCAGACTATCAAGGAAGCTGAAGGGTCGTCAACGTTTCAGCAACAAATAATATCTCTGATATTTATTTATTCGCTTTAATTATTTTATGCACCAATTAAGGGAGAATAATGTTTTTAAGAGGTTAACTGAGAAGACAATTGTTAGTAAATTCTCAACTGAAAGGACACATTTTTACAAACTGATCGTTCAGTTGAATATTTCACTAATCTTCTCATATAAGTTAAATAATTAATCATATTATATTCGAAATCTAGTGACGTGACTGACTGATATCTCATGATGAATCTCATTTTAAAACGTGGACACATATTAACCATTTAAAGTGTTCACACGCTTATAGCACACGTACACACATTGTCATTCAAAATTTCTATGGACTAACACGTGTCCAGAATTTGAATCGTCACGTACATATGTACCATTCCCCGCTCCATTTCAGTTTTCTTTTCATCTACAAACTCCTGAGCGCAAGAACAAATTTCATCCTTCTATCATTTTTTCAAAGAAATTCATTCAGTTCCAAATGGCGAATCAAACTCCCGCTTATATGCTGAATGCAATGGCTATCAATTTCAGATCAATTCTATCCTTCGGTGATGATGATGTCAAGAAAGTTTTTCAAAAACTTGAAACTGCTGGATTAAGGACATTCTTGACAAAATCATCACAAGAGATCTACTCCAAAGAGCTTCAAGAATTTTACTCTAGCGGTATGATCGATTCTGATGGAAACATCACTGCTACTATCAATGGTCAGTTGCTGACCATCACTGAATATTCCTTTGGAGAAATATTTTCTTTACCTCCTGATGGATTGGCACACCTCTCGGATGTTAAAGCTTCTGATATTGAAGAAATGCAAACCTCACTTTCTGCTGATGGACAGAAAATCAAAGTTTCCAATCCAAAGAAGGAGCTAAAACACGAGGTTCAGTAACTCGCTGATGTAATCGCCAAAGGAATTTTGGCGAAGGCTGGATCTTTTGCTGCACTCACGTTGGAGAAATTTCAAGACATTTCAATCATTATAGCTGAGCGTAAATTCAACTGGAAGCATCTTACATTCAATATTTTGAAGAATATGTTTCTGTCTTCCAAACAGTCCAAGGGCTTCGCAGTGCAACTGAGCTATCTGCTGAAAATAAAGGGGTTAGTGGCTGATGATTCAGAAAGATCATCAAAATTCAAAGTCTTCAATGCGAAGAATACTCTGCCACTCAAGACCAAATTGGACACTTCTGCTGCTCAGTTTGTCAAGATCAAACAAGAGATTGGGACTCATCAAGCTGCCCCAAAATCAGTGAAAAAGGCCAAGACATTGGCTCAACTGAAGGTAGCAAATAGGAAACTCATTTTGGGTGCGTTCGATACAGAGACAACTCCATCCCCAAAGATCGCCAAGAAACCAAGAACCCAACGGGTTAAACCAACGTCTTCCGAGGAATCCATCACCTCTGAGAAGATAACTTCCTCAACTGCTCAGCAAACTATTGAAGCACTTCATCTGTCAGTCATTCCACCAGATGTCTTAGCTGGTGCAAACAAGAAATCAGTTAAAACCAAAGCTCCGCTAATTCATATCAATCTTCCTACTGGTGTGGCACCTGCCCAACCCAAAGGCATCACTATTATAGAACGGGTGGATGCTACTCGCACTGGACTGGAAATTCCACACATTCTGAGTACTGATAAAGGAAAGGGCAAGTTGATTGAAGAGCCCAGACCATCCAACCCCATTCAAACTCACACTGACCTTGTTTGGGATAGGGTTAACAATTTTGCAGCATCAAAACTTCAATTATATGATGCTTGGACAGCTTATCGCACTCAAATTTTTGCCAAGCAACTGAAGAAGAAATCACAGTTGAACACTTTTATCAAAATGGAAGATTTCGTTCTAAGAACGGTGGAAGCTGCCACAGTTGCTCAGGCTATGGAAAGAAAAAAATTATTTGTTTGATCAGGTGAGAGCCAAGAAGTTGGGTCAAATTATTGGCAAATTGAAGACCAACTACATACCCACAATCCTACTGCCTACGCTGATCAAGCAGTAATTACTCAGCTAGACACTGATCTGGTTGGGTTACAATCTCAGATAAAATTTTGGGAAATAGATCAAGAGGTAGTTCTTCATCAAGGAGATTCAGACGATGATGAAGAGGAAATAGTTGAAGAACCGTCTTCTGAGCAGCAAAAACCATCCTTAGAACATGTTCTTGTTCCAACTGAAGAGCCAGTTCAGGATATACCTCGATCACCTCCTGCTGAACATCAAATGTACACTGAAGCAGAATTATCCTTTGCAAACATTGAGGAAATTATTCCAGCAGTGGTACAAGAATCCAAATTGAGCGAACCTACTTCTGATAAAGTTGATCATCCCGTTGATCAAAACAATCCAGAGGCTCTTATTTCTTCAGAAGCACTATGTAATGCCCGAGAATTTGATTATCGTAATTTGCTATGAGATTAGTGAATTAAATAGATATAATTGTAAACGGGCCACTACGAGACCAGATTGGACAAAGAATATAAATTTCATAAGTTTCGGGCAGAACTAGTGGCGCCCGAGCGGTAGAAAGTGACCGCCTGAGCGCCAATGTTCAATGGAATTATGTTCGGGCAGAATGTGTGGCGCCCGGGCGGTAATTTATGACCGCCCGAGCGCGAGAACCAAACATCGCGGGTAGAACCTTCCGCGCCCGGGCTGTAGAACTTAACCGCCCGAGCGCCGAGCTCGCGCCCGGGCGGTAAGATTCGACCGCCCGAGCGCCAGCGAGATTTGGCAAGAGTGAGCCACGTTTCTTATGCATGCAAGTGGTGATATATATATAAACGAAATCCCTCAGAAACGATAAGAATCACAAGGGAAAAGGTTACGAGGAGTTTTTGAAATCCTTACGCTTGCATCTTTCAATCCGTCCGTCAGATTTTAAATCCGACTTCGGTACCGTGTTCCTATCGTTACAGGCTACACGTAGACGTAAGTTTTACTATGTTTTGGCATGTCTTGAAATTATGATGTTGAAAGAATCAGATATGATTCATATATGTTGTTTCTGACATATTAGACATCGTATAATTGCAAGCGGATTTAAGAACGAATACTGTTTAGAATTGTTATGAATTTCAGAGTTGAATTAGCTGAGTTATGGTATCAGATTTATACCGTTATCGACTATGAATTAGGAGAATTGATATAGATTGTTTAATATGGAGATTATGCCGTTGAAAGAATACCGAAATCAAGTATTTAAGTGGGTATGTGTTGATTGAGATTAGAAATTGATAGATTGTGTATCAACATTTCCATTTCAGATTCGTATTGGTGACAGCGACAGCAATTGTGCAACGAAAGGTATAAGCCATGTTTGTTTGGGAAGCCACAACTCAAATAAGATATTATTTGAGTTCCCAAATAAAATCACATACTAGAATTATTGTATATATGGTAACATGTTATGAATTGTTTATAGAATTATATTCAAATCTTGTTACATGATTATGCTTTGATTATAGAATTGTATTCAAGCATATAAGATTATTGTGATATTCAGATATGAATATGAGCATGCTTTGTTTACAGATTGATATTCATTGCATTTAAGATAGGAGAGTCGTTGACAGCCATCGTCAACTATCTAGATGTTCTGTGTATCTCAGCTTAGGAGCAGCCCTGACTCCTATTGTAGTCGTTGATATAGCTCAGACCGAAATCTAGGAATAAGACGTACAGTCACCCCGAGTGGGAGGGTAGGTGACAGCCATTGACGTCTTATTCACACCGGGATCCCTAGAGTTCTAGTCGAGTCGAGTCCAGACATGGTTTGATTCGCATTGCATGTTTATATGATTGTCATTCATAATAACATGTTTCATGTTTAGATTGATTATATGCATGTATACATGTTTATACTGGGATTTGTTCTCACCGGAGTTTCCAGCTATTGTTATGTCTGTATGTGTGCATAACAACAGGTGGGGCAGGATCTGGGTCACGCAGAGGATGAGAGATGGACATAGCGTGGTGATCTCGGGCTTAGCAGAAGGACTAGTAGTTGTACCTTTGGCATGTACTGTATTTAATTACTAGTTTGTTGAGTATGGATGGACAAGACATGTTGTACGTTATGTTTGTACATTATGTGTGTAATTTAAATAAAGAATTTATGTTTGTTTATATACATTAGATTTAATGTTGAAAAGCGAAAATTTGACCCACTTTTTATATTAACGATCCATTGAATCCCAAAGAAAGAGTTAGAGCCGGGGTCCCCACACACTAGTTCATCAAGTTTCATCTGCTGAACAAACCATTTCAACTGATGTGCCGATTGATTCTCAAGATCATCCGTTAGAGGCACCAGTTTTGATTTCATTAGACTCTATTATTCATCAAGAAAGCTCATCTGCTGATCAGAATCCACCTTGTCCACCTCCAATTCCAGAAGAAGTTGTTGTAACTGATATTCCAGTTCAGAATGTTGTTGATACAGTGTCAACTGACCAAGCTTTAGTCATTTCTGAACACACCACAAGAGAACCAGGAACCTCTCATCAGTCTCCTCCTCCATCTTCATCAGATTTTGATCTTATTTTTGAAGAAGTTCAGAATATGCAGGATAGTATGAATCAAATTCTTACTGCCATCTCAAAGATTTAGAATACGCAACTGTCACACACTCTGAAGTTGGTCCATTCTCATCAGTTCAATTTAGAAAAACTGAACGCCATACAAACTGCTGTTACCTCTCTGTCATTTGTAGTTGAAGATATACAGAAAAACAGAGGGATATTTTCGAGTCTCACTGCCACTCAAGACTCTATTAACCAACGAGTCGACAGTGTGGAGACACTTGTCTCAAGAAAAATCGAACTGCTACAAGTCACAATGACCTCTGCTATTGAAAACATTTCCACCTCTGTTCGGCTTCTAGCTACTGACGTTCGGAAGTTATCTCTCAAGATGGAGATGTTTGACAAAAAAGGGGGAAGAGATCAAAGAGATCTTAGAACAGCAGAAGAAACCTTAGAAGCAGTCTCTCTTGTATTTGTTTGAAGAAATATTAATTCAGTTGATTCATTTAATCTACATCTTATTTTATCTACTATGATTTCAGTTATTCAGTTATATTTTACTCTAGTTTTGTCAAACACCATAAAGGGGGAAATTGTTGGAAACTTAATTCCGGTGTTTTGACAAAAGATGAAACAACTGAACTAACCAACTGAACTGATCGCCAACTGAACACGTCATCAGCTGAATTCAGTTAACTGATCGATACAACTGAATTTCATTCTCGTCAACTGATTCTTTACCAGTTGATCTCTCAGCTGTACACGTCATCAGTTGAGAGCGACAACCGACAAATAGTACAACTACCTACAACTGGTACTGGATCGCCGCATTTCAGAAAAGAAATGTACGACTTTCAGAGTATATCGACGTGGCAATCAACGGTTAGAATATTCAAATATTCTTTAATGTTACCGTTGAGAGGAGAGTCTATAAATAGTCGAAGGCAACAACTGAAGAACTACCGACTTTCAGTTATCTCATTTTACGTGCTGTCACGCTGCAAAAATATCTACTTGCATTCAGAGATCAAAGCTCACACTTATCAGTTATATCAGTAGTATTCAAGACTACATTCTCGAGCTTACATAGCACTTTGTAAACGTTGATATATTTTCTAAGTTGTGCTAAGATCAGTTACGATCTGTAAAAGTGTTATATACTAAGAGTTTCAGTTGTGGCAAAGTGATAAGTCCAAACTGAAGTGGGTTAGTGCAGTATCTTGTATTTGATCAAAGTCTTTTAGTGGATATCCTATCTTCGTGATAGAAGGGGTGACGTAGGAGTTATTCAAGTCTCTGAACATCCAGAAACATATTGTGTTATCTTTACTTTAGTCGTTACTTTTCAGTTAGATACTCTATCTTTCAGTCAGTTTATTTTCCGCAACTGTTTTGTTCAGTTTAACTGATTTTCATTGACCGACGGGATATCTAGTTTCAGTTTGTAGCAAAACTGAACTCATATTGTCGAAGAATACTTAAATTTGAGGAGTGTTTATTCAACCCCCCCTTCTAAACACTCTTTATTCGATTAACCGATCCTTTCAGGATACATTTGAGATGTACACTGTAAAATAAAATTCCTCATACACAATCACTCACACATATACAAGAGAGTTGAACTTCAAAGATTAGTTGAGTGAATCTTGCACAAAGACAATAAACTTGTGTATGTAGTCTTTGCATATGAGACATTAAACAATATGCTGATTGTGAGTTGCTGCCTACAATCTTGAGTACTAGGAGTTCTAGTTGGGTGCTGCCCTTTCCAGAATGGGTTTGTACAAGTAGGTGTATAAATCAAAGTCTTCTAGTGGATCCTTCCCAAGGGGAAGAAGGGGTGACGTAGGAGTGTTTGAAATCTCCGATCATCCATAAACAAATTCGTGTCTATTTGTTTATTGCATTTGCTTATCATTTTCACTGTTTTTAAAGATGATTTGTTGATGCATTTTATGTCTTCTTCAAATACCAAAATATTGTATACCATGTGTTTGATAAAATGCTTCAACTGAATCTTTTTACTCATTCAACTTACATATATTTTAAATGGGTTACAAAATATTTAATCCGTTTCTACGAAGGATTATTTCGAGTATCTTCCGTTTGGTTTTTAACCAAACTCGATTTAATTCGTCGGTGTTCAATATTTCAAGAACCGAGCTATTGTAGCTCAACGATTACCCCCTAATCGATCCAAACAGATATACTCAAAGACAAGGAGTTGACTTTGAGGAAACCTTTTCTCCAGTTGCAATGTTCAAGTCTATAAGGATATTGCTAGCCATAGCTGCATGGTATGACTATGAGATATGACAGATGGATGTCAAGACAACCTTTCTTAATGGGGATATTAAGGAAGAGATTTACATGTCTCAACCTGAAGGGTTTACATCTGTCAGAAGTGAGAATATGGTATGCAAACTTCAGAGATCAATTTATGGTTTAAAGCAAGCATCTAGGAGTTGGAACCTTAGATTCGATAGTACAATCAAAGAGTTTGGTTTTAATAAGAATCAAAGGAACCATGTGTGTATAAGAAGGTCAGTGGGAGTGCTGTGACATTTTTGGTGCTTTATGTTGATGACATTCTACTCATTGGGAATGATGTAGGAATGTTGCAATTAACTAAAATATGGTTAGCGAGTAAGTTCTCGATGCAGGACTTGGGTGAAGCATCTTTTGTATTGGGAATACAGATCTATAGAGATAGATCGAGAAGATTGCTTGGTCTCACCCAGTCCACATACATTGATACTATGGTGAAGCGGTTCTCGATGGATGAGTCCAAGAGAGGACATCTACCAATGTGTCATGGCGTGTCCCTATCCAAGTATATGTCTCCCAAGACTGATGCAGAGATAGAGGCAATGACACGCTTTCTGTATGCATCTGCAATTGGTATCATCATGTATGGGATGATATCTACACGTCCTGATGTGGCTTTCGCACTAAGTGTAATGAGTAGATATCAATCGAACCCTGGTCTTCCACATTGGAAACCTGTGAAAGACATTCTCAAGTATTTGAGAAGGACCAATAAGTTGTTCTTGGTCTATGGGGGTGGTGAACTGAAATTGGAAGGCAATACCGACTCTAGCTTCCAAAGCGATATCGATGACTCGAAGTCAACCTCTGGGTTCATATTCATGCTCAATGGTGCTGTTGTCTCTTGGAAGAGTTCCAAGCAAGACAGTACAGCGGATTCCACCACTGAGACAGAATACATTTGCTGCATCAACTGCAGCAAAGGAGGCTGTTTGGATAAGGAATTTCGTCCAAGAGTTGGGCGTCATTCCTAATGGAGTTGCTCCTGTCCCAGTGTTTTGTGACAACACGGGAGCCATTGCTCAAGCAAAGGAGCCAAGGTCTCATCAGAATCCAAACATGTATTGAGAAAGTACCACATCCTCCAAGAGATTGTGGAAAGAGGAGAATTGTCGATTGACAAAGTCGGTTCCGCAGATAATGTTGCTGATCCGCTAACTAAACCTTTACCCGGACCATTATTCGAGAAGCATCTCAAATCGATGGGTTTGAATCATATGGGTAGGTGGCTCAAGTGCAAGTTGGAGATTGTTAGAGTAGGTGCACGTCGAGTCAAGTGTTGGCCAAGTGTTCACAATGAAACTCTATGTATAAACAGTCTTTTTTTAATAATATTTGAAATTATTGTTTTGGCACATCTTTATCTATATACCCATGCTAGTTGCATAGATAAAGTTCTTGAATATACAAATAATAGAAAGAATATGAGATGCTCATATGATGAGTATCATGAAACTCATATTTGGAATACTGTATATTCTAAACAGTTCCTAGTAGATTCAGCCGCCGCTAAGAAGGATATAGGCCGCTCGAGTTCAAGAATAGTATCTGCGATGCGAGTACCATGTTTCATTGGTAGGGGAAATTGTGATGTCCAAACATGCAGATAGGTGCTCCTTGTAGAGTGCACTGAACAACCTTCCATAAAGGACTTTCCAAGTGGTTCTCACTTATCGAGTGGAAACGTCCTAGTTTATGGTTGTACACCATTAGTCCTTATGACCCGGGACAACATTCAGACTCTATATGCTAGCATTGCATTTTGAATTGTTTACCGACTCTCATGGGGTCATCAGGTGGCAAGGTTGGGTGTTTTGTCGAAACAGATAGGAGTCGATGCATTGTAGTCGGGGATTCACCGCTTACCTTCGGGTATGGATATCCTATGTGATCTCATGTGTATATAGTTTGAAATCTCTGATCAGAGTATGGTGGTAATTAAGAAAGGGGTTTCTTAGATTACACCATCGATACAACTACGACATGATACATAGTATCGATTCATTGACAACTCTCGATATACCAATGGTTGTCGAATCGGTCGGGATATATGAGTTGAAGGGACCGTACTGTACGCTAACCATAATTGAATGGTTCTTGTAGGCACTATCATTTGATACCTAGGGAATCATGTAAGCAATGCTGCTAGGTGTTTAACATGACTGGTTGGGTATTATCAGACTTGAGTTCTGACTTTTTTTGTTATCAAGGAGTTGATAATTAAGAATGGAGCAATTGGGGTATGCTCGTATAAGTACATATTTAGTTTGAATCACATGGAGATGTGAACCCACGGCTAGTTATATCAATGAACCATTGAGGGCCACACAAATACTAGCTTTCTGGATCCCGTTGAGAAGTAAAATAGTTCAATGTATTGAACGGCTTATAAAGGAGTTTATAATCGTAAGGAAAAATATAAGTATGACTTCTATAAAGAGAATGTAACTTTTAATTTGAGGAATTGTTCCTAAATTAAAAGTTGGTTAAAGAAGTAATGTATTTGAAAATTGTGATTTTCATAAACATTATTATGAACTAAATTAAATTAATTCAAGTGTTGAATTAATTAAACAACAATGGGCCTTATAAAGCCCAATTAGAAATAATTATTAAACTAGTGGACTTGAGTAATATCAACTAAAGTTTAAATGGACTCAACTGTGT
Organism: Primulina eburnea; assembly: GCF_022965805.1. Lineage (NCBI taxonomy): Eukaryota > Viridiplantae > Streptophyta > Magnoliopsida > Lamiales > Gesneriaceae > Primulina > Primulina eburnea. The sequence continues at coordinate 17,725,774 of NC_133115.1, forward strand.
TTGAGACATTTAAATAAAAGTCCATGGGCCTTGTAATTGTTACAAGCACAAACAGAATTGCATGCTTGGAAGGTGAAGGGTTGGAGGCAACTTTTGAATTAATGGCATGGCATGCAAATGAAACCTTTTGCTTTTGCTTTTTGCACAATCAAGACAACTCATCCTCCATTCATTCCAATACTAGTTGGCCGAAATTTTGAGCAAATATTCTCTCAATTTTCTCCTTCAATTGTTGAGGAAAGAAAATACTTCTCAAAAGAAAAATCCTCTTATTTTTCTAGTACAAAATAAGAGGGGTTCTAGCTTGCAAGTGGTGGGCTTAATATTTGAGCAAGGAGTGCTCAAAGGAAAGCTTGTAGATTGTCTTACCATTCAAGAGCTACGGTGTTACACCTTAGTTGGAGCCGTAACATCAATCTTTGAGATTGATAGGTAATTTCTAAAACACCCTATGTATGACATTTTGTGTTTTATTGTATTTGTTACACACTAGTACATGACGTGCTCGATTTTTTTTTGCCTTGAAAAACAAATTTTGAAACTTCTGTTGCGCATTCGGGCACCTTAATCGATCCCCTTTCAACCTTCCTATATTTTTCACAACCAAATTCAATTTACAATGGCATATCCATCCTGTTCGTGTTCATTTTTCTACAAATCTAGGAATGATTCACCGAAAATCTAAACAATTTAATTACGAAGAAGAAACAAATTCGAGTATTGAATGGGTCGGCTAAAATAATTTTCGGTAGTGTTGGGATAGACTGACTTGGAGTTGAGGGAAGGATTTGCTAGATAAATTTCTAGTAAGTATATTGCGGGAGAATTTCAAAATGATACATAAACCATTTCAAAAGGGAATGAATGAATTTAAAATTCATTGATTTAGAAAGCATCAAAACAATTATGATGAATGGAAATAATAAATTTCAAATTCTTCGACTTCAATCTTTCAATCCAAGTGTATCCTTATATTAGGAAGTTATAAATACAGTGGAAAGCCTTTTGTTTTGTCAATAATAATAATAATAATAATAAACCTAGGTAAAGGAGGGTTGTTTTAGGTTGCCAGCCACAAAAAATTATAAGCAAATCTGTTTATGTATGTATCCATCAAACTATTGAGTTAACTAACTTGTTCTCCGGAACCAACAATATTTCCAGTGTGCAACTGCAACATCTTGGCAAGGACCGATACATCTCCTTGAGGTGTAGTATTAAATACACATAAATTTTCACCTCCTAGGTTGGATAAGAACAAACATTATAGGAATATCAAGTGTCTTAGATTTGGGCAAAGGATCTAAAGAATTCAAACTTTTAAGTTATGATATATAAGAAAGAGTAAAACAAGAAATTCAGTAGTCATTTGTTAAAGTAGATGTCCTGCAAGTCAACTATTGGCTAGGGATTTTATTGACTCAATTGTATTAAACAATCTTTATTTTGCTATAATTTAACTTTTAATGGTTTTGTTTCACTTTATCTATATACCCATGCGATCAGCATAGATAAAGTCCTTGATTATTCTTTAATACAAATGAATCGTAATTCGATGTTGAAACTCATTTGTAAACACTGCATATTCTAAATTCGTTCCTAGTCGATTCAGCAGCCTAAAACATGGATAAAGGTCGCTTGAGCTCGAGACTAGCATCTGTGATGTTTTGTACTGCGTTTCTTGATAAGGGGATAAAGATGTCCAAACATGCAGATGGGTAATCATATGATGATTGTACCGAACAACCCTCCCTCGGATTTTCCAAGTGGTTATCATTCATCGAGAGGATAAGTCCCTGTTTATGATTGTACACCATTAGTCCTTACGACCAGGGACAACACTCAGGTTCTATATGCTAGGGTTGTGCTTTGACTCGTTTACCGGCTCCAGGAGAGTCATCAGGTGGCGAGGTTGGGTACAGTTGCGACAGATATAAGAGCCAGTGCATTGTAGTCGGGGATTCACCACTCACATACGTGTGTGGATATCCTATATGATCTGATGAAATAATAGTGCATGAAATCTTTGGCCAGAGTATGAGATGTACATTGGAGAAGGAGTTCTCCAATAGTACATGCGATGTCACAATTATATGTGTCACTTAGTTAATAACCCTCGGTGAACCAATGATTGCAGATTCGATCGGGATATATGAGATGAAGGGACCGTATTGTACGCTAATCATAATCGATTGGTTTTTGCAGGAACTATCAGTGATACCTAGGGAATCATGGGGCGATGCTACTAGACGCTCTTACCATGGTTCGATGGGTTTAATCAAAAATATGATTTCTAACATTATGATGATCAATTGTTGATGCACAGAATGGGGCAAGTAAGGGTAAGCCCGAATAAAGGATTATGTCCTGAATCAAAAGTAGTTGTGGAACTCACGGCTAGCTGTATCCCTGAACCATTGAGGGTCACACAAGCACTGGATCGTTTGTTCCCGTTGAGAGAGAATAAATTCAAGATGTTGAATTTATATTATGATATAGTAAATTCAAAGAGTTGAATTTATGATGATCAAATTATGAGAGAATAAATTCAAGGAATTGAATTTATAAAATTTGATAATTTAATTTATTGAACTCAGAAGTTGGGTTTATTAAATATTAAATTATGGAGGTGATAAATTCAAGGAGTTGAATATATATTAAATTTAAATGTTTAATTTATAATGTATTTAATTTATTAAGCTCAAAACTTGAGTTCATTAAATAATAAATTAAATAAATTGGTGGGAAATATGTTTAATGGACTTGTAAGAGTACAAGCCCAATATAGTAAATAATTAAAGTCTTAATGAATTTTGATTAATTAATTAAACTTGTTGGACTAGTCCAATTAATTAATCAAGTCAATTAACGTTAATAATGGTTATTAGGTTACGACTTAATTATAAATAGAGGTAATCAAGCCATAACCCTAGCCACCACCAATTGAGAAATTCGAAAATCCCTTTTCCCAAAGCTTGAAAAAAATCGGCCACCTCCTTTTGAAGGATTGGTTTGAGCCGCCTCTCGTTTTAATCTTCAACGCAAAATCTCTTCTACTTTTCTAGTGCAAATTAGAAGAGGATCAAACCATCTAGTCGTGGACCTGATTAGAAGAAAGGAGTCCTTGAAGAAAGTTCGTAGGGATTTCATCAAGAGCTATCTTCGTCAAATCCGGAATAGTTGGAGACGTGTGATTAATTCACCTAAGGTAAGAAATTCTAACGCCCTATGAATGTTTATGATAAAACCATACAAGTGCCCAAACATAAACATATTTTGATTGTCAAAATAAAATAAAATTTTTAAAACTTCCACTGCGTTTGGAGCACGAGAAAACCGAGGTCCAACAAGGGTATCAGAGGCAAGGTTTTCTAAATCGTATGGTTTTGATATTGAACAATTTGTTTCTAACCACACAAGAAAATTTTTCAGAAAATTGGTGCACCATAAAAATTTTATTTTTCAAGAAAGCAAAAAAAAAATTCGTTTCTTCCATCGAAACGCTCGGGCAGTGCGCAGGCAATGAGGGCGACTACCCAGGAGTATCTCGGGAACCGTGCTGGATGATGGGCTTTAATTGTTTTGGGTCTAGGTTACAATTTTCTGATTTTTCAAATTTTTGGGTAAAATTGATAATTTTGAAAACTGGTTCAATTTTTCTTTTTGAAAATTAATTTTTGGAAAATTATTAATTTTCTTGGAAAATATATAAGTAGAATATGATTTTAATTATTTAGGGTAAAAATAATTTTACAAGAAATCAATTATTATAGATTTAATTAAAAAATAAATAAAAGAGTTTATTTAATTTATTAAATTCTTTAATAATTATGGTGGTTAGTGATAAAATTATTAGATATATGATTTAGCAATTAATTAAATTTGTTTAATTAATTTGATGTTAATATTTGATATTAAATGAATGAAGGATGATCGAGAGCCTTGACCAATGTGTTAGGTGTATGTTAGTATATTTTACTGTTTTTATTCATTTTGTTAATATTTGATATTATTAAAGTGAGCCTGGTTTATGGCCCGTTCCCACCCCCATGAGATATATCCCTTATGTGCCATGGCTATTTAAATGTAATTATTAGAAATAGTGGGAGATCAAGGCTGGAAGATGGTGGGCCCGATGAACAAGATGAAGACATGTAAAATATCGGAAGCTCTTGTAATAGTTGCATTTGCATCCCTGCATTCACTTAAGTTTTGGAACTGGATCCATGTATGGCTCACATGGATCTAATAGTGTTGGCGATCGACCATCCTTATTTATTGTTAAATGTCATATTATGATATATATGATATATATTAGTATCCATATATGTATATTATTAAATAATATAGTTACATAAATCCGGCAAACATACAAACTCGTGGCACGCGATTTTTAAATTAAAATGATGAGACAATTTTAAAATTAAAATCCTTCATTTTGAATATGATTCAAAATTTATATTAAATCTTCAAAGTAAAAATTAAAAGAGTTTAATTTTTCCTTGCCTTCCATCAACCGTGGTTGCATGTTGATTGCTACCCGCGGACTGTGTCTTGTTCATATTATTGGGGAGGCCTGTACGCCGGAAAGCTGTGACTTCCACCGGACATATGATGTGAATTGAGTGGAACTCCCATGACTTCGGCTCATATTATTAGGGGAACTCATGGCGACCGTCTACTACAATTCAAAATTGATGGGTTGGTTTGACACGTGAAAATAAATGATTTCATATTATTGGGTCCTTATTAAACGTGAGGCAATACACGCGGAGGTTGAATAGGGATGCAATTGGATTCTACCTTTTAGAAATTATAATTGGCTAATTGGACGCTACGTGCCCACTAAGAAAATACGATTTTCCTTTTTCATCAGAGGGTGGTGGAAATGTCAAAATAGTGGGAGGGAATTTATAAAATAAAAATCCATATTTTATATATTAAAATTATTTTAAAATAATCAGCAACTATTATTCTGTTTCCATATCAGTATATTTTCGATTTCGTCACATAATCCATTTTTGTTATTAACAAGCTTGTTAGAGTAGGTGCACGTCGAGCCAAGTGTTGGCCGAGTGTTCACGATGAAACTCTATGTATAAATGATCTTTATTTTAATAATATTTGAATTTATTATATTGGCGCATCTTTATCTGTATACCCATGCTAGTTGCATAGATAAAGTCCTTGAATATACAAATAGTAGAAAGAATATGAGATGCTCATATGATGAGTATCATGAAACTCATATTTGTAATACTGTGTATTCTAAACGGTACCTAGTCGATTCAGCCGCCAATAAGAAGGATATAGGCCACTCGAGTTAGAGACTAGTATCTGCGATGTGAGTACCATGTTTCATTGGTAGGGGACATTGTGATGTCCGAGCATGCAGATAGGTGCTCCTGGTAGAGTGCACTGAACAACCCTCTATAAAAGACTTTCCAAGTGGTTCTCACTTATCGAGGGGAAAAGTCCTAGTTTATGGTTGTACACCATTAGTCCTTATGACCCGGGACAACATTGAGACTCTATGTGCTAGTGTTTCACTTTGACTTGTTTACCGACTCTTATGGGGTCATCAGGTGGCAAGCTTGGGTGTTACGGCGAAACATATAGGAGTCGATGCATTGTAGTCGGGGATTCACCGCTTACCTTCGGGTATGGATATCCTATGTGTTCTCATGTATGTGTGGGTTGAAATCTCTAATCAGAGTATGGTGGTAATTATGAAAGGGGTTTCATAGATTACACCATCGATGCAACCACAACATGACACATAGTATCGATTCATTGACAACTCTCGATAAACCAATAGTTGTCGAATCGGTCGGGATATATGAGTTGAAGGGACCGTACTGTACGCTAACCATAATTGAATGGTTCTTGCAGGCACTATCATGTGATACCTAGGGAATCACGTAAGCGATGCTGCTAGGCGTTTAACGTGATTGGTTGGGTACTATCAGACTTGAGTTCTGACGTTCTTATTATCAAGGAGTTGATAAGTAAGAATGGAGCAATTGGGGTATGCTCGAATAAGGACATGTTTAGTCCGAATCACATGGAGATGTGAACCCACGGCTAGTTGTATCAATGAACCATTGAGGGCCACACAAGTACTAGCTTTCTAAATCCCGATGAGAAGTAAAATAGTTCAATGAGTTGAACGTCTTATAAATGAGTTTATATGCGTAAGGAAAAATAGAAGTATGACTTCTATGAGAGAAATATAAATTTTAATTTATGGAAGTGTTCCTAAAATTAAAATTTGGCCAAGTGAATAATGTATTTGAAAATTGTGATTTTCATAAACATTATTATGGACTAAATTAAATTAATTCAAGTGTTGAATTAATTAAACACTAGTGGACCTAGTAGAGTCCAAATAATTAAATTAATTCAAGTGTTGAATTAATTAAATAATATTGAGTCTTGTAGAGCTCAATTAAAATAATTATTTAACTAGTGGGACTTGGGTTAATTCAAGTAATGTTTAATTAGTCTCAAATATGTTTGAGATAATTAAATTTAGTCCAAGGTTTTTTAATTTGATTAAAATCCATATAATATGCATGCATGGGAGGTGAAGGGTTGGGAGACTACTTTTTGTGTTTTCAAAGCATGGCATGCAAAAAGAGATTCTACTTTTTAAACAACCAAGGCTAGTCTCCCCCCCACTCCATTCACTTTCCTTTGGCCGAAAATCCCATTCATTCACTCTCAAGTTTTTCCTCTCTTTTGTTCTTCAAGTTGTTGAAGATACAAACTTCTTTTCTTTGAAAAATCTTCTTGTTTTTCTAGTGTAAAACAAGAAGAGATTTAGCTTGCAAGTGATGGGCTTGATTTTGAAGGAAAGGAGGTAGCTTGAAGACTTGTCTTCCTTTGAAGAGCTTTGTTGTTTACAACAAAGTTGGTGCCATTCATCAATCTCTTGAGATTGATAGGTAATATCTTCTTTAAACACCCTATGCATGGTTTTTGGTGTTTGTTGTATTTTTGCTACACAAAATAAGAGGGGCCGAAATTTTTTTTAAAAAAATTATGCTTCCGTTGTGCATTTCGGTCTCCCTAAATCGTTCCTTTCAAGTGGTATCAGAGCTATGGTTACCATTTTGTGTAGCATAATACATGATATTATATTGAGGGCGATTTCTAACCGATTGAGATGAAAGTTTGCAACAAATATCAAGGATTTTGTGGGGATTTTTCGGGCAGCATGTTGCTGCCCGTGTCGGGCAGCTCGGGCTGCCCGAGGGGCTGCCCGTTTCGGGCAGCAAGGGCAGCCCGAGGGGCTGCC